>NC_073627.1:176125381-176750381 GCF_029407905.1 Bubalus kerabau
TGGTTATTCCCTGGGTAATAAAATTTGGAGTATTTAAAAAAAATTTTTCTTATTATTGCTTATCTGCATTTTATAATTTCCCTCCAGTGAACATCTAATGCTTAGTCATTGTAAAATGTAATAAAAGTTACATTTATTTTAAAAAATAGATTGTCTTTATTGCTTCAGCTTAAGCTATTCCTCATTTGACCTTTAGTGTTATATGACCATGTAGACCTAGCGATTATTCCACTATCCACGAAAAGATAAATCTCAATCTATCCCCAGATTTTGGCTTAAATAACTGCCTTTGGAGAAGCTTTCTAATTAAGCTTAACTCAGCTTATCTCATGAAAGTATAGCTTTGTCTCTAGAATATCCCATTGTTTCCTGGGAGGGGTGGGGTGGGGGAGGGAGGGGCTGGATATTCCAAAGTTATCCATAACAAAATCTCTCCATCCACATTCTCTTTGAAAATGTGACTTCTGCCTCTCCCCTATCAAAGGTAGCAGCTAATGTCTCTCTCCTTGAATGTAGGCTGCCTTAGTTATGTGTTTTCAATAAAGAGACTTGACTCTGCAAAAACTTCTAGGACTGGATAATAAAAGGCGAGACAGTTTCTGCCTGGCTCTCTTGATACACTGATTCTCTAGATACTTACTCCGTCTTTGTAAACCTGCTCCTGCATTGTGATAAGTCTTAGCCACAAGGAGAGGCCAATTTTAAGTGCTTCAGTCAATGGTCACAGCTGAGTCCAGCTTTCAAGACATCTTGAAGTGTCTTAGTGCAGGTGGAAAAAATGTGAGAGAGGCTTCTAGTTGATTCTAGCCTCCAGCCATCTGGGTCACCCACAAGTTACCCAGCTTGATCATTGTGAAGTTAAGACTACCTTCTCTTTGTTTATAAATTTTTGATTCTAGAACCCATGAGCATAATAAGATCGTTGTTGTCTTAAGGACCTCAATTTGGGTATATTATGCAGCAGCAGGTAACCAGAACACTCCCCTTGTCTAGTCCTAGAAAAATATCCATACTCCTTTCAATCTGTCCCCATATGGCAACCCTGGGCAATGGAAAGATGAACCGGGTGTCCCAGAGACCCAAGTTCTAAAGCTGTCCTGTTACCAACAAACTGTAAGATCTTTAAAAGGCATTACCACCTAGTAAATGCTACATACCAACCCTTTACTTTCTTCCCACAGATAGTAATTCATTTGATTCTCACAATAACTGGATGAGGTAGTTATCCCCATTTGAAAGGTAAAGAGATTGAGTCAAAGACACTGTAGATGACTTTCTCAAGGTCAAATAGCTCATAAATGGCAGAGACTAAATACAGTGGTGGGCCCAAAAGGCACAATAGGATAAAGGAGCAGATTCGGGTTTGTGAGGTTGGCCAAGAATGAAACTCCCCATAATTTGCCCTCTAGATTCTGTCAATGGAAAAGGAAATGGCAACCCACTCCAGTGTTCTTGCCTGGAGAATCCCATGGATGGAGAAGCCTGGCGGGCTGCAGTCCATGGGGTCGCACAGAGTCGGATACGACTGAAGAGACTTAGCAGCAGCAGCAGCAGATTCTGTCAAGTGCTTTGGAATCACAGGCTCAGTTTGTTCCATGGCCCCAAACAATGGCTTTTCAGCTGCTGGAAGATTGCTCATGTGCCCATTTATAATCCTTCCACCCAAGCAAAATATTCCTGCTAACACCTTCATTCTTTATATGATACATTTTATAAAAATTATGATTTTTCAGATTACAGATTCAATGCACATTTATTGTAGAAAATTAGAAATAAAAAATAAAAAAGCACAAAGAAGAAAATAATAACCAAGTCCAATATTATCACTACCAGTTGATCTTTCCTTCTAGTTTTTTTACCTTTCTTATGCATATGTTTTTACAACTGGATTTTATTGTCTTGTATTCATGTCTTACATGAATACATCTCGTGAGTTTTGTTCAAAATATCTAAGCATATATTGATTTATTCACTGACGTCAGAAATATATATTGGGATCCAATTATATGCTTGGCATTTTTGCTATTACATAAATTATATATATCAAATGTGTGTGCATATGCACACATCTATATCTGTGTGTGTGTGTGTGCGTGTGTGTGTGCACGTGCATGCACGCTCAGTTGCTTCAGTTGTGTCCGACTCTGTGACTCTATGGACTGTAGCCTGCCAGGCTCCTCTGTTCATGGGATTTTCCAGGCAAGAATACGGGAGTGGGTTGCTATGCCCTCCTTCAGGCAATCTTCCAGACCCAGGGATGGAATCTGCATCTACTACGGCTCCTTCATTGCAGGCAGATTCTTTACCACTGAGCCACCAGGGAAGTCCCATTATCGATATCTGCACCTAGATTTATATGTATTCAATATAATCATCTATACATATATAGATGCCTATAATGACCAAAGTGTTAACAGCGATTTTCCCTGCATACTGAGATTTTCTTTTTGTTTACTTTTCTTAATGAATTGAGATTGCTTGTGGAATTAAAATAAAGCTAAATAAAATATATCACATTACCCCATGTCATTAAACATTGACCCCAATATCATTTAATGCCTCAAATATATTCTACTCTATCAATGTATTATATTTTAATCAATTCTCTGTTGTTTAAATTTTATATTATTTCCAATTTTTCACTACAATATTGCATCATGCACTCCTAAAGATAAACCCTTCTACACATCCCTAAGCAGCCATGTGTAGAATTTTCTTGAGATTAAAGAGATGAATTGGTGGGTCAAAGGGCATTGAGTTAGCTAAAGGTTTTTTGATCCATATTGTCAAGATGTTCTCCTGAAAGGTTATACCAACTTCACCCTAATCAGCTGTATACAGGAGCAATTATTTCACTATTTCTGTAACACTGAGGATTGCATCATTGTTTTCCAATCTTATTCATTTTGATGTGCACCCCAAATTTCAAATTCATTTTGTCAGATTCTTTTCAACACAGTCCAGTGCACTCAACTCCTTTTTGAACTTCTGTGTCCAGAACTAGGCATGATAATCCAGATGTGTTCTGACCTACACCAAGCAGAAAAGGACTATTACCTCACTTTCTCTGAACAGGAGACTTCTAATAATGCAGCCCAGGGCTGCTTCCACTTTATTGGCAGCTGACTTGTATTCAATATGCCCTTGCTTCTTGTTCACATGCACTGCAAATAAATCTGGTCTATCCCATCATATACTTGCAAATTTTATTTTTCTAAAACCAAAGTAAAGAACGTTCCATATTATCAAATTGTACCTGTATATTTTGGCCCTTTTTTTCTAGTGTCTCAGATATTTTTGGTCCTAAATACGTGATCTCATGTTTTCTCTATTCCATAACTATGAAAAGGATCAGGAGGTAAGAAAAGGAATGAAGAGTTACTGAGTGTCTACAGCATGTCAAGTTACAGACTAGACGTTTATGTAAGTTAAAATCATATAGTACATTTAAGAGTATAATGAAGTTGATGTTGATATCTTCATTTCAAATATTAGGAACCTGAGGTGTACAGGGATTATTTGTCTTTGGCAAGTCCATACAGCCAATACAGACAAGAGATGGATTGGCAAGTCTAATAGCCAATAGATGGATTGGCAAGTGGTCCTTGCTATTATTCCCTGGGTTCCAAGCCAGGCTTTTGCTTATTTAAGGAAAGGACATCAATGTCAATATTTATAGATATCTATGTAATGGTATCTCCTGTGCAACAAATCTATCCAAAGTAGAACTGCAGTTTACCTGGCATGATTTATTCTCAGTGAACCCAAGATGGCTCCTAGAGCTCCCAACTTCTGACCCCACAACTTATTATATAAATCTGACCAACTGATCTTATTGCCCTTGAGAATCAAAGTCAAGTTCCAAACATGCTTCGCCACTTATTTGAAATCAGAATATGTCCTTCCAGAAGTCTGCAAGTTTCTCTGCCTACCTTGATTCCTTGAAGAGAATAAGTAACTGTTATTCTGAAAATATATCTTCATATTATTTTAGTTCTGGAAAAGTAATTTCCTTGGGTTTGGAGACTGAACTTGAGGAATGCACTCCAAAATAAATACCTAGTACCTCCTCTTGCAGTAGAACCTCACTCCTTTTGAAATATCTTTATTCTCCCTTTACAGTTTTCAGATTTTTTTTCTTAATATAAGTGACATGTCTGACAGATTCAGAATGAATTTAGTTTTCCACCTTCATCTGGTAATAAGGTTTCAGTTGTTTCATCCAACGAGACAATCATTTTCTTGTTCTTATTGTTCCAAAAGCAATTTTAAAAGCTTGTTTTATTTCTGCTTATTTTCTTTCAAATTTGCCCACCATGCACTGACAAATTTGAAGTCTCATCCTTTCTGGGAGTATTTTTATAAGTTTGGGCTAAACTGTTACACGTTCTTGGACTTTTTTGCATCTGTTAGTCTCCTGCACATACAGTTTCCTCTTCTATGCTTCCCAAATTCTTCCTTCGTTGTAATTCTCTGTGATTATTTGCTCAGAGTTTCATTTTTCAGAGTCTTCCTCTCTGTAATACATCTATTTTATTTTAGCGTCTCTGTCATAGAACCAGAAAAATCTATCCTCTGACATTAAAATATTACGTGTATATGTGTTCATAAATTCTTGGTTATAATTTTTCATCTCTAGAAATAGAAATGTTATTTCTTGGTTTAATAATATCCAGTGCTGGCAAGGGTTTTATGAAACGATCATTTTCCTAAATTGCTGCAAGCAGTGCAAATTTGTACAACCCTTTTGGGAAGCCATTTGGCAATACAAAAAAGAGCCTTAAAAAATGTCCAACCCTTTTGACCCACTTCTGGGAATTTACCCTAAGGAAATCACCCTAAATATAGGAAAGGCTTTATACAGCATTATGCCCATTGAAATGCTATTTATAAATATAGAAAAGTGAAAAATCGTTTTATTACATGTCCAGCTTGATGGGGAGTAATTAATTATTCTGGAATATTAAAAGGGTGTTGATGATGATCAGATGTTGTATAAAATATTTGTGTTGAACATTAATTTTGAGAAAGGGGGGTAAAGAAACATAAATTCTATATCATAAAATGATAATCATTGAATATAGTAGAGATTCTCCCGATGGCATAAGAGAATAAGGTATTATTAAACAGCAGGCCAACCCTCTTTCAGATAACAAGAATAAATTTTGGAACAACAACAACAAAAAGAAAACCAGCAAAAGAAAACAGAACCACTAGCAGAGGGTTCTGGAAAACAAATAAAAGCATGTATGCTTTAGGAAGGAGTTGAAACTTAAGAGACAGTAGGCAGCACTGGGTAACCTTTCTATGTTTCAGACTTTGTCCTGAGGGTAGATCACAGTTTCAGTGTGGCTCAGGCCAACAGAAACACCAGGACAAAGACTGCTATTATACTGGACTGAGGACTCAGCGAATCAGTCAACACTACCAAGGAATAAGAGCAAGATCCAAGAAAAAAAGGAGAGACCTAGAGAAGGGTCTTGTAATCTGTGTGCTATCTCTGCCCACATTCCTAGCTGCCACTGAACCATGGTATGGATAAGGCAGACTCCAATCAGCTCAGCTGGAGAAAGAAATAATAGTAATAACTGAGATTTAAGCTGTTGCTCACCACAGGCAAAACAAGTGGAGTCTGGTCAAGTTCATTGTCTGCAAAACAACATTCAAATTCTTTGGAGAAACAGAATCCAAGAATTTTCATACAATAAATTCACAATTTCTAGAATTAAATCCAAAATTATTTAACATATGGTGACCCAGGAAATTTTTATCCATTCCCAAGGGAAAAGACAATCAGTGAAGGCCAACCTAAGGTGATCCAGATGAACAAGAACCTTAAGATAACTACTATAATTGTGCTCAATGGGATAAAAAAGAAGATAATTATAGCAAATAGAAAATAGAAAAATTATGAGCAGGAAAATTATACATACAGCAAATGAAGGTTTGTAGAAGCAAAAAACTAAATGTGTAATTAAAAAAAAAAAACCACTGGATGGGCTAAACAGAATGGAAATAACAGAGGAAAGAATCATTGGTCTTAAAAACAGATTAATAGAAATTCTCTAACTGAAGAAGAGAGACACGAAAAATTGAAAAAAAAAAAAAAAAAAGCAAAAGTGTTTAAGGGACCCAAGGCACAATATCAAAAGTTCTAAATATAGAGTCACAGAAGGCAGAGAGAGAACATAATAATAACTTTAGAAAGTAATAATGGTTGAAATGTACCAAATTTAGTATAATATATGAACTAGCAAATCCATAAAGTTGAAGGAACATGATAAATATGAGGGAAAAAAGCCTATCCTTATAGTCAAACAGCTAAAAATCAAATACAGACTCATCTTTGTTCTAGCCATTTCAATATGGCAAGAAAAAGAAATAAAAACATAGATTATAAAGGAAAAAAATGACACAATATTTTTTTGCAGATGACATGACTGTTTAGAAAAAGAATCACAAAATATTCCAAAACAACTATTAGAATAAATGACTTTGGCTTGAATGATGAAAGTTTAACATAAGAACGTTAATTGTATTTACATATATAGGCAACAAACAATTGGAAAATAAAATTTAAAAACACTTCTATGCAACAGTACAAGAAACTCTAAACTACTTATTAATAAGTTTAGAAAAAGGCATGAAAGATCTCTTCAATGAAAACAACATAAAATTGCAAAAGGAAATTAAAGAAAACCTTAATAAATGGAGAAACATATCACATTTGTGGGTTGCAAGAGTCAATATTGTAAAGATGCCACATACCCTCAGATTATCTATAGGTTAAATGAAATACTACTTACAATCCCAGAAGCTTTTTTTTTGGGGGGGGGGGGTAGAAATTGACAAGGTGATTTTAAAATTTATATGGAGCACAAATAATCTCAAATAGCCAAGCGATATTAAAGTAGGATGGAATTGAAGGACGTATGCTGCCTGTTTTCTAGGTTTATAACTAGTAACCAAGACACTGCATTATTGGCTAAAGGATAGGTCTATATATCAATGCAGCAGCACAGAGAGTTCAGAAATGTACACAACTGATTTTTCATAATGTTGCCAAAGGAAAAGTCTTCTCTACAAATGGTGCTGGAACAACTGGAGAGCCATATGCTAGAGGAAATGCGCACAGATCCTTAGTTCATGCTGTATATACATATTAACTCAAAATGGATCCTAGAACTAAGTGTAAATACTAAAACTGTTAGCCTTCTAATAGAAAATAGGAAATATGTCTTTGTGACATTGGAGTAGGCAGAGATCTTAGATAGGGAATTAAATGCATGAACAGTAAAATAAGAGATATATAAATTTGACTTTATACAAATAAAAAAATCTTCTGAAGATATCACTAAGACAAGACAAGCCATACAATGGGAGAAATTGTCATACGTATATCTGAGAAAGGGCTTGTATCCATAATATATGAAGTCTCCTTACAATTCTATAAAAAGGACACAAAAAACTCAGTTAAAAAATTGGCAAGTTACTTAAAGAAATACCTCAACAAAACAAATCTCAGAATGGAAGCCAGTACATAAAAAGAGGCTTAAACTCTTTATTCCTCAGGAAAATACAATTAAATCACAATGAGATACCACTACACAACTATTAGAATAGCTATTTAAAAAAAAAATCTAGCCATTCCAATGGTTGCATAGTGGTATCTCATTGTGATTTAATGGGCCTTACCAGTTTTGACAAAGTTTTCAAGCACATGAAACTCTCAAATCATGCTGATGAGAATGTGCATCAAGCATTTAATTTGAAAAAATATGTATTTCTTGAAAAGTTAAACCCACAACAACCACATGACCAGGATATTCCATTCCTTGTTATTTACTACAGAGAAAGGAAAACATAAGTTCACACAAAGAACTGTGCATGAACATTCATAGTGACTTTATACACAGTAGCACAAAACTGCCATCAACACCAATGTCCATCAACAGGTAAATATATAAAGCATATCCATATAATGGAATAATGGCCAACATTTTAGAAAAGAACTTATGGTTTATGCAAAATAGATGAATTCCAAGGTAACTAAGTAGAGTGAAAGATATCACACAGAAAGAATACGCACTGCAACATCGCATTTACATGAAATTCTAGAAAAGGCAAATTCAGCCTACAGGGACAGAAAGTGGATCTGTGGTTGCCTGATATTGTGGACGGAAAGGATACATTGTAAAATGTGGCAAGGAATCTTTTGGAGGTGATGAAAATGTTCACTGTTTTATATTGCGTTGGCCAAAATGCCCATTTGGGTTTTTCCATAACACCTTATGGAGAACCTGAATAAATGTCTTGGCCAACCCAATACATCTCCAAAACTCAATGAACTGTGCACTCTAAATGGATGCAGTTTATTGTACGTAAAATATACCTTAGTTTATTTGAAAACTGCACACAAAAAATATAAATCATGCTTGAAAATAAACTAGAGCAAAATTTAAATGTTGGCACTATTTGAATAATGGGATAACAGAAAATTTTTATTTTTCTGGTTGCACTTTTAGAAATTTTAGAAATGTGCTTTAATGAACACAAATCATTTTAAATTGAAAAAATGAACAAGTTTATGACATGTATTAGATTAAAATCAGCCTCCTGTTCCTGGTTCAATGTATGACTAATATACACATTTTTGTTTAAAACATATTGTTTCTAAAGAATACTCTTTTTGTTGGTCAGAATGAAGAGCAAAGAGGTAATCCAAGAGGATTAGTGTTCTCCTTTCTCCTCTACATTTCAGGCGTGAAACCAGAGAAGAGACAATTCAGTAATTTATCATAAACAGCATTTTGAGCAGAATAAGTCTTCCTGTAGCTAGCTGAAGAACTGAGGCCTTCACTGCTGCATTAGTTCTGAACTGTTTTGTGTATTCAGAATTCATTATACATCCATCATCGAAGATCCAAAAATGATTGGGTTTGGAGACAGGATACCTGAGTTTGAGTCTTGGTTCTTTAATTCTGTTTTACTGTGGTGGCTTAACACACCTCTCATTGAGAAGGAAGATCTTCTACCTTTGAATGGGTGGGCTTGTTCCTACTCTGACAACAGAATGGTGGAGGTGAGGCTTACAACTTCCAAGGCTCAGTCATAAAAGGCCATGAAGTTCCGGCTGGTGCTCTTGGGAGGGTTGCACTGAGAGAAGTCAGTCACCATCCAAGAAATCTGACTACCCAGGGAGTACCATGTTGGAGAGACCACCTGTAGAACCAACACAGCCACTAGCCTGGTTGAGCTCCTAGTCAATTAGAAGCATCACCTGCCAGCCACGCAAGTGGCCCATTTGGCTGACTCTACAGATGACTGTATCCCCATCTGGTGCTTGGCTGTAGCTGCAAGGAAGACTAAGCAAGAGCTGCCCCCAGACAAGTCCTTCCCAAATCCCTGACCCACAAACCTGTGGATAAAATAAAATTGTAGTTGTTTTTAGACACAATATTTGGGGGTAACTTTTTATGGAACAATACCTGTAATAGTGATTGTGGGTGAAGGACTTGATGTCTTTAAACTCTTACCTCTTAACATCTCTGATGGAATATCGTCTACTGCTACTGCAATAGCTGAAAAGGATCACGTGAACCTTGAAGCTCTGAGCAAATATGTGTAGCTTTATTTTATGCACTTCTGTATATGTTTACTCAACACACTATTTGAATATCTAAGGGATCTTCCTGACTCAGGGATCGAACCTGGGTCTCCCGCACTGCAGGCAGACACTTTACCCTCTGAGCCACCAAGGAAGCCCCAATTGAATACCTATTATATGTCAAGTCTGTGTGGTAGGCTAGGGGTATAACCATTAATGAGATACAGTCAGAGTCAAATAACTCAGATTTGGATACAGGAAGTAGTCAAGAAACCAGGTGATGGAATGAAGTGTAGAAAGGCCACCCTATAGGTCAGTGCAGGAACTATGGGAACACATCATAGTAGGGACTTGCTCCTGTGATCCTGGGAGTGGCAGAGAGAACAGTCAGGATTTTGGATTAGATGTGTGGGGACAAGTGAGGTATGAGAGGGGAGGAAAGACACTGCATATGAGACACAGAGTATCTAGCTTACTCAGCAGTGAATGAGCTTAAACTAAGAAAAGAATGTGGAATGTTGTACAGAGGAAGGTTGGTTTTTGTTCTTTTTTTTGGTGACGTATGTAAATCTTGGTGAAAAAAAGATTTCACAATGTGGCACGATAGAGGCACTGTAAAATCTGCCTTCCATGCATCTGTCTGGGCACACAATAACTAGAGAAACAAATAATCAAGAACAATAGACTACATAATTACTACCCTTAAATAACCTATGTCACTTTGGACAAGTAAGCTGGAGACAAGACTAAGGGTACAAGATTTCATGAGAAACTTATTCTGCTCAACACGAGGATAGAGCACGGTGAGACTAGGAGGCAACCATGGAAACCTGGCTCCAAAATCTTTGCAAAGCCCCTCTTTCCCAGTCACAGTTACCCAGGGATAGGCCTGCCTCCCTAGACCTGATGGTTGTGCCAGCTGGTCTTCCTTGACCCTCAGGTGATCATGATCACACTCATGAAGTGTTTAGGGGCAAAGGGGCTGGGGGAGGGGAGAATCGAAGCATCAGCAAAAAATAAAAAAAAGTCACCCTCCTGCCGGGGTCCAGCCGCGGCTGATCCAGGGAGTTCGAAGTGGGGACAGCGTCGGTGAGGATCAGGATACAATAGCTTCAATTAGATATTAATTAGAGATATAAAGAGTAATAGAGTGAGGATAGCTCAGTAGGAAAATTCAGTGGAGAAAAGAGGCTGAGTAGCTTGGTTTACGTGGGAGACCAATAAAACTTCAAGACAAGAAGTTTGCACCACTTACGTAGGCCGCAGGCGTCCTTCCGTTCTCCCGAAGGAGAGGAGACACTGAGGCTTCCCCGGTCGGATCTTAGAAGCCCAGGCATAATTAGTAAGCATGGCGGGTTCCACGTTCCAGATGGAGACTCAGCCAGAATTTGAGAGAGAGAGAGAGACATGGGGAGACCAGTCTTTCAAGGAACTGATCCCAATTCTTTATTTTCCATGGTCTACTTTTATACACTGAGATGTTATGCAAAAGTCACGCGGGGTCAGCAGTCCTGACTTTTATCAAAGTCAGGTGCTTCATACAAATGTATACAGAGGTCTTAGGGGTGTTACATCATCTTCTGGCCGGGGGGCCTGCTGACAATTTATGACCCTCTCCTTGTGACAGCGGTCAGTCAACCAGGACACTTATTTCTCCAGGGGTGATTATTCTTAAAACAGACGCCACCCAAATAAAGTTACATTCCTATAGGGTGAGGGTATAGTGGGTTTTAGTTAAGGAAAGAATTTACTTAGCCTAAGGTCTAACGTGATTTATATCAAAGATTAATACTTATTTCTTCTATATATTCATTAATGTGTGTAAGGCCAGGGGATGTGGAGACTTAGCAGTAAACATTGGCTCAACAAATGAAAAACCCTTCACCAATACAATTTTTAATCAGCCCACTATACTTATACTAATGGTTTTCTAACTTTTCTAAGGAACCTGTTTTTAGAAGGTTTAAAGCATCTCGTGCCTCTCATGGTTGGGAGGCTGTGAGCAAACACATGTGGCCGGACAAGCCTGTCAGGCAGGCTAGAGAACCTTCAGAGGAGTTTGTAGGTTAAAACACTCTTGTCACACCCAGGAACTATTAACTGGAGCTCTAAGTTAACTCCTTCTCCAAAAGAGGTGGTGGGGGACAGCCCCCAGTATAGTCAGAGGTGTAGATGAGAGCACAAAGTAGTAAAGCAGGCAGGCTCTGGTTATGGGGGTAGATGCTCAAGGATTTCCAGGGGGACTCCTGAGGCTCAATCCCGCCTTTGCGTATGTCGAGCCTCCTTCCTCATGACCTTTGCCATGGGCCGAGTGCTTCACTCTGGCCCCCAACATCTCCCCCTTTTTTATTTCTTAAAACAGCCAGATGCAGCTCAGTCGCGAGCTTCCAAATACTCTGCCGAAGAATCCTGACAATACAAGGAAGTTTTCCCAAAACTCGAGTCTTTGACTCGGGAGTCAGCGTTTGTACCAAGATATACATCACATCCTTCCAAGTGAGGTCATAAAGCATAGTATCACCCTTAAAAGCTCTAATATATTTTTCTGGGTCCTCTAAATAGTCTCCCAGATCCTCCTTGATTCTTTGTATTTCTTGATAAGAGAAAGGCTTATTAACTCTCACAGACTGATTATTTCTCCCGGTGGGTGTTTCAACTAAAGGGAGAGAAAGGGAGGGCTCCATATTCATGAAAACAGAGGCATGGACCTTGCCCAGTATATCCCTTCCCAAAAGGGGTGAGGGAGATTCTGGCACAATCAGAAACTCGTGTGAAAACAGCACAGAATCCCAGTTGCAAGATAAAGAATAACTGAAATTATACCTTCTGGTTCGTCCAGACAGTCCCATTATGGAAGCGGATGGGGAAGAAAGTGGGCCAGGGGCTTCAGTAAACACAGAAAAAGTTGCCCCAGTATCTAAAAGGAAATTGACGGATTGGCCCCCTGTAACTATTAATACCCGGGGTTCCTCAGGTATAATTAGGACTGGAGCTTGTGTGGGGACCCCCTGGCACCTTCAGTCCTGATTGTCTTGAGAGTCTGACCCCAGAGCCCTCCCATTCACCATTTAATTAGGTCCATTTAACAACTCCACAATGTCAACAGAATAAGCAGAAAGGCCTGCTATCAACGTGTAATGTCAGGTGTCTCAGAGGTGAGAGTGGAATAACTGATTCACCATCAGCTCTTGCGTCTCTATACCTGGCGCTCTGCTCTTAAGCCACCTGTCGACAGTATGATAACATTGCGAATGGTGATGGGGGGTGAAGACAGTGAGGTTCTCAGAGCAATCAAAACATCAGGCAGGTGAAGAGGAGAGAGGAGGGGACCTGTTTGGAATGAGGAACCTCAGTTTCCCCTTCATTGCGAAAGGTCTATTACTCTCCACGGCAGAGACAAAAAGCGTGCTAAGTTGCTTCAGTCATGTCCAACTCTTCACAACTCCATGAACTACAGCCTGCTAGGCTCCTCTGTCCATGGGATTCTCCAGGCAAGACTACTGGAGTGGGTTGAAATGTCCTCCTTCAGGGGATCTTCCCAAACCAGGGATCGAACCCGTGTCTCTTACATCTCTTGCATTGGCAGGCGAGTTCTTTACCACTAGCCCCACTTGGGAAGTGCCAGAGACAAGAAGGGCTCCTGACAAATGCCAAATTTAATGAGCTCAGATTCATGTGAAATGGACTCAATGCAATTTGCTATTTGCACTCCTTCTTTTCTCTCTTGAATAAGCTTGCAGTTTAAGACAGCTTATGGATTGGAGGAGGGGCAGGAAGTAAAGTTAATAAAAGAGGAAGAAAAAGAAAAATCAAGCAGCTGTGATACCCAGAGTGGTGCCAAGATGGTTATTTTAGGAAAGAGTGGGGGACTTTCTTGAGGGCAGGAAGATTCTCCCATAACATCTCAAAATGTAGGTAGGGGCTTTACCCCTCTCTTAGCTCTTGGTGTGGAACCAGGCACATAGAAGGTGCCAACAAAGGTTGGCCAGAAAGAATAAACCTGGAGGAGCTGTCCTTGCCATCATCCCTAAGGTGTGATGCTGCAGAGGCTTTGAAGGGACAGTTGTTCAGTTTAATCCTATTTGCTGAGATATCAGCCTTTTAATTTCAGAAATACTCCACCATGCCCTAGGAGCCTGTTCTGTCCATTCCCTCTGCTATCACACCCACCTGAGCCCTCCCACATGCCCACCCCAGTAGAAGACAGCATCTTTTCAAAGCAGACACCACACTGTGCCTTTCTTCAGACATGACCATCCCCGGTGACCTTTGCATCCCTCTGAATGTAAGATCCCATCCAAAGTTGCCTGCATCTTTGACAACTGGGAAGAAGGCAAGTGAAATTCCATTGTAAAAATACTGCTATACAAAAAAATCACATTATTTGCAACATCTCTCCATCTCCCCCAATGGCACAGGTGTCAGGGAATTTTATTATTCAAAAAAGGATTCACTGGTAAGTTACACAGACTCATTAACCAAGACCTAGGATTCCTGAGTTCTCATTCCTGGTTTCTATCAAAGTTGCCATGTGGCTTAAAGTCAGTCATTTAACTTCCCTGCTTTCTTAAATAAATAAATAAATAATTACTTATATATGGACACACACACACACACACACACACACATATATATATATATAATTTATACACAGACACTTCCCCATATATTTGGCAAAGTTACTACTCAGTTCAGATGAGAAACTCTCACATGGCCAAGTCAAAATTCTTGGTTGGTCTTCCCCAACCTGCTACTCTGTCGGGCTCCTCATCTTCTTAACAGAATAACAACAAGATCTTTAGTCATGCACTTACTCGGGCCGTAACATGCAGCCATCCCCGGGTTCTTTCTTTCTCTCCTAGACAGCAGCCAATCCAGCCTCATTTCTTTCTGTCCTCCTTGTCACTCACAGGAAATTATCCACCTGGGCCATTTTTCATCCAACATATTCACCTTGTTCTTTCCTCAGGGTCATGACATAGTTCTTTCCTCATCTGGAAATGTCCTTCTCTAGTTCATACAGTCCTTTCCTCCAATGTCACATCCACAGGAAAACTTCCCTGACTACCCGCCTGAGATACTCTTCTCCTTCTACTCCCACATGCTTTATTTTTCTTCATAACATTTACTAATATCTGCAATGGTGCCATGTCTGTGTCGCCTCCCTCTTGTACCAAATAGCACTGTCAGGAGATTAGAATCTCTGTTCTCCCATCACCACACTCTGTACCTAGTCTAGCTCTGGCATATAGCACACACTCGATAAATATTTGTGGAATGAATGAATAGGTAATGCATGCACACACACACACACACACACACACACACACACAAAACATGTGGGAAAGTTCAAAGCTGCACAGCTGAAGGGAAAATTATACATTATGGCTGTGCCCGCCCACTCCAAAGAGAAGATTTACGTGTAGGGTTTGGAAATCTCTTGCAAACACCTGTATGTTTCAACACATATACAGTGAGGAACACCTCACCCATTTGGTTCTGTAAGGAACACTCTGAGGAAATGAAAGAAAAGGAAGAAATGCATTTTGTTTTGCTAGGCACGGGGTGTTATTTCCTAATTTGCTCAGGAGCGCCTTCAGGCTGAGGGGATGAGAGTACCAAGGTGAGGTGCAGTCAGGACCGGAAGGCCCTCTGGAGGACCATGCGTGAGGCGCAACCAGGACCGGAAGGCCCTCTGGAGGACGACATGTGCTTGTGTTGGGGAGGGAAAGTAGGGGCAGGAGCGGGAAGTGGCCTCCAGAGTCCCTACTCGCCCGCCAACACCTCCTTCACCCACTGCTTCCAGAATTTTCACTCCACAGTTAATAACAACGCCTACCCTTCCAAGTGATGACGGAACACGTGATGGGAACTCAGCCTCTTCTTTGTTGTGTGATTTTTGAGAAAGTTACTTAACATCTTTGACTCTTCTCTACATTTTTTAAAAACCTTGTGTAATACGAAAAACAGATGAGGGTGGGGCACACACCGACTGCCGCCTCACTAGTTCTTCTCCGAGATAAGGTACTTGTAACACACATGAGGGGGTCCCATTATAACTCTGAATTTCCCCAGAAGCTGATGGAGCCTGACTGCTTTCTGTGGGTAGATACTGCTGGGCGGAGGTGAAGACATAAATAGCACTGTAACATGAAAAGGCAATTTCCCAACACAGCATAGCTATTACTTCACATTAAAGGAAATATTTGTATTCAAAGATTATGTAATGGTGAAATGCTGAACAATTACCATTACAAAATATTTTGGCTTCTATTGGGTATGGAGGAGAGAAGAAAAACCCTGAAATAGAAGATGGTGGTGGCTCATAGGAAAATTTTATCATTTCTCTTTTGAATGACAAGACTCCACTTTCCCACACACGTTCTGAACACTTCCGGCAAAATGAGTCAGCATGTTATGCCAGCAAGTATTTGTTAAGCCTCTACTATATGCCTGTTTCTAGATCTAGTTCTCAGACCTGAACCCACTGACCAAAGAAGGGCCTGCCTACCCATGAAGAAGGCCACGGCAGCACAGCCAGTGTGTACAGTACTGGTTCCTCCAGGCCTGTATCAGGGGGCTTATGGCCATTTATCTAGGTAACCATGTAGGTAAGCAGAATATCGGGATTATTCAAAGACAGTTGAATACAAGTTGACATTGATATACAGGGACTCAAGACATACTTAGAGTGGGGGTATTTATGGACCACCAGAGCCTTCTCTTAACAAATGGAGTCTTCACTTAAGTCTATTTCACAGTAAGATGATCATTTTCCCAGGCCCCAGGTGGATAATCTACATGGATATATGTAGTAGTTGGCAGAATCCTCCTCCCCTTGTTTCCTTGGTCTCTATGATAAACTATCACAGTGGGAGAGGCAAGTGGAATCATCTCCATCTACAGCAGAAAGAGGAAAGCAAGGCCAGCATCATGTCCAGAGAATCACTGATGTGTAAGTGGTACTCCTAAAGACCTTAAGGATGTAGGGTAGTGGTCTCCATCATATCTCCATGTAATTCATCAACCCCATCCTGTAAAAACCCAGATGGGTCCAGTTGAATGGAAGTGAGCAACCACACACTCAAACAAATTATAGGATTAATTGCAGCTGCCAGATGTGATGTCTAGGCTACAGCCAATTAACACAGCCTTGGACATGTCGTCTGTGGCCATTGATCTGGAAAATAAGTTTTTTCCCATCCCTCTCAAAGAAGGATCAGAAGTGGTTTCCGTTCACAAGGGGTGGGCACCGCTCCACATTTACAGTCTTACCCCAGGGCTATATTAACTACCCAACCCTCTGTCCTAACAGTCTGAAGGGACATGGACCACCTGGACTTTTTGCAGAATAATACATCAGCCCACTATGTTGATGTATCCTGCTAACTGGATCAGAAGAACAAAAAGAGGAAAGCACATTCAAGAGCTTGGTAGGATGTATGTACTACAAAAAGTACGAGATGGATCCTATGAAGAAATGGGAACTTGCCACATCAGTGAAGACTTTAGGCGTCTGTGGGCTGTGGTATGTCATATATCTGTTCTAAAATAAAGAAGAGATTCCTGCAACTTACATTTCACAAACCCAGGGAGAAAGCAGAATGTTCGGTAGGCCTCCTTGGGTTCTGAAAGCAGCATACAAAATACTTGGGGATATTAGCCTGGCCCATTTTCCCAGTAGCATGGGAGGCCAACAGCTCTGAGTAGATCACAGGGCAGAGAAAGGATCTGCAGCAGGTCAGGCTGAACTACAAACAACCCTGGCATTTGTTTCATGTGATCCAGTGGACCCTATCATAGCAGAGTCATCGGTGGTCATAAATACTCTGGAGTTTGTGGCAGGTGCCAATTAGGAGACTCATAGTGTAGACAGACATCTGCCAAGCTTCTGGAGTAAGGCCCAGCCATCTGCATCACAGAGCTATGCATTTGTGGGGGACAGGGGAGTGAGGAGTTCCTGGTATGCTATGGACCCAGAGAAGCCAGAGTTGTCTACCGTGAGCTGGGTTCTGTCAGATCCACCAGGTCACGTGGAAGAGATGCTATGAGATGAAAGCAGCACATTGAGGATCAGGCCCAAGCAAGTTCAGAGGGCACAGGAAACTGTTAGGAAACTGCTACTAAAACTAGCCTGGGGAATTCAGGAGGAGCCAAAAGAGGGAGGATATGACCAACCTCCCAGAGCCCCTCTCGTCAGAATCCATTCTGGCTGAGAGATGTGCATGTCATCCCAAAGGACCCTGAGTCAGACTACAGGCCAAGCAAGGTGACTGGCCAGAGGCAACCTGGAAACTAATCCCATTACCATAAAACCTGAGATTGTAAGCCACATGGCAGAGCAGTTCTCCTGGGTTCCCTTCTCTTGCTGCTCTCTACATGTCCCTTTTCCAATAGCCTCTTCTTTGTCAGTACGTGTATCTCCTGGGACAATTCATTACTGAGTGTTAGAAAAGAGTCCACTCTCAGGCCCTGGAAAGGGCCCCCTTCCTGCTACAAAACTACACAAGTAGATGCCCAGATCCCGTGTCTTCTACCACTGGCACCCTTCCTGCCACTTATGTAAGTGGTGGGGGTTGGGGGAGGCATGGGGGTGGAAGGCCAAGCTGATTTCACAAAGAGATATTGGCTTCACATATATGGATACAGACCCAAAATGGACCAAGCTGCTCAGTTGTGTCCGACTCTTTGCAGCCCCGTGGATTATACAGTCCATGGAATTCCCCCAGGCCAGAATACCGGAGTGGGTAGCCTTTCCCTTCTTCAGGGGATCTTCCCAACCCAGGGATTGAACCCAGGTCTCCCTCATTGTAGGCAGATTCTTTAGCATCTGGGCCACAGGAGAAGTCCCAAGATGACCACTTGCACACGAAGGATAGACTTTGAGGGGTACACCTGACCATCTACTTTGTGGGGAAACAGGTGAGGTTCAAAGTGAGATGTAAGTGGATGGATAACTTGATTGGCTTGTCAGGGGCCTTGGCAGAGAAAGACAGGAAGATCCCCTTGCCTTGCTTGTTTGGCAACAACAAAACCCTTTGAGAAGTCAGTGAGGCACTCCTGCCTGGGGTCGTCAATGAGTGGAGGGCTTACTGAGGAGAAGGAAAACCTGGGAGACTGCAGAACTTGTTCCTTCACTGTCAGAGGTACAGACACATGCCACAGCTCGGCAATCCATACTACACTTGGCCCAGCTCCTCGGGCCTGCCTGCAAAGCTTTCAAGCCTCAATCTCGTTTAACCTGATTTTGACTCCTCATGTAAAACAGAATAGTACCAAAAAACAGACCAGATGAGTGATATCAAGCTCCAAAGGGGATGGAATCAGGGACCAGCAGGGTCCCTCTGGCCCTAAGATGCCATGACAAAGGAGCCAAGGATGGGAATAATTTGCTAGTACAGTGGGTCTCTCACTTACTGAAGCATCAGAATCACGTGGAAAGCTGTTAAACACAGATTGCTCCTCCACCCTGGAGTGGTGGAGGAGCAGGGTCTGAGAATCTCTGTCAAGTTGTCAGGGGACGCTGATGCTGCCAGTAGAAATAACCCTTTGAGAGTCTCTGCTGGGGACTCAGAGACCAACCTTGAGAGCTCCATCACCCCCTACTCTAGCAGCCAGCTTCAATGACGGAGGCCATGTGGGTTGTAGTTAAGAGCCTGGACCTTGGAGTTCAACTGCTCTGAGTTCAAATCCAGACTCTGTCACTGATCAGCTATATGAGCTGTGACAAGTGAATGTTACCATATGAACCTCAATTTTCCCATTTGTAAAATGGGGAACCATGATAATATCAACCTTGAGCTTTACAGAATGCTGCAAAGGTTTCATTAGGATATTTAAAAAAAAAAAATAGGCACAGTGCTTAGCACATAGTAAGCCCTTGGTAAATGAGCATACCGTGTTAGCAGTTAAAACACTGGCCAAACATAAGAAATTACTTTCTACTGACATCTAGACTTTATTCTTCCATTCAAATTTTCATTTCTGGGACTCAAGAGAGGTAACAACATTAGAAGGAAAGCAAAGAAAAGATACTTTGTAATGGGGTCAATAACTCCCTGTTCCACCTCTCCTCAGTCCTGTTCTCCAAGGTCAGGTGTTTAAATTCAGACCGATTCCTTTTAAAGTTAACAAAACACTAGCATCACGTGCTGACACTGTATGCTCATTTGCCAAGGGCTTACTATGTGCTACGCACCATGCCTATTTCTTTCCTTTTTTTAAATTTAAATTTATTTATTTTAATTGGAGGCTAATTAATTTACAATATTGTATTGGTTTTGCCATACATCAACATGAATCCGCCATATCCCGATAAAACCTTTACACCTGTAAAGTTAAAGGTTAAAGTTCAGATTGAATACCAGACCACCTGACCTACATCTTGAGAAACCTGTATGCAGGTCAGGAAGCAACAGTTAGAACTTGACATGGAACAACAGACTGGTTCCAAATAGGAAAAGGAGTATGTCAAGGCTGTATATTGTCACCCTGCTTGTTTGACTTATATGCAGAGTACATCATGAGAAATGCTGGGCTGGAAGAAGCACAAGCTGGAATCAAGATTGCTGGGAGAAATGTCAATAACCTCAGATATGCAGATGACACCACCATTATGGCAGAAAGTGAAGAACTAAAGAGCCTCTTGATGAAAGTGAAAGAGGAGAGTGAAAAAGCTGGCTTAAAGCTCAACATTCAGAAAACGAAGATCATGGCATCCGGTCCCATCACTTCATGCAAATATATGGAGAAACAGAGGAAACAGTGGCAGACTGTATTTTGGGGGCCTCCAAAATCACTGCAGATGGTGATTGCAGCCATGAAATTAAAATTAAAATTTCCTTACTCCTTGGAAGGAAATTTATGACCAACCTAGATAGCATATTAAAAAGCAGAGATATTACTTTGCCAACAAAGGTCCATCTAGTCAAGGCTATGGTTTTTCCAGTAGTCATGTATGGATGTGAGTTGGACTATAAAGAAAGCTGAGTGCTGAAGAATTGATGCTTTTGAACTGTGGTGTTGGAGAAGACTCTTGAGAGTCCCTTGGACCGCAAGGAGATCCAGCCAGTCCATCCTCAAGGAAATCAGTCCTGAATGTTCATTGGAAGGACTGATGTTGAAGCTGAAACTCCAATACTGTGGCCACCTGATGGAAAGAGCTGACTCATCTGAAAAGACCCTGATGCTGGGAAAGATTGAAGGCAAGAGGAGAAGGGGACAACAGAGGATGAGATGGCTGGATGGCATCACCGACTTGATGGACATGAGTTTGAGTAAACTCCTGGAGTTGGTGATGGACAGGAAGGCCTGGCGTGCTGCAATTCATGGGGTCGCAAAAAGTCAGACACGACTGAGCGACTGAACTGCACTGCTTCCTTGGGAATCATTCCCCTGTTCTCCTTGCCCATACTGCCAGATGAGGGGGAGTGGTCACAGTCTTGTGTCCACAGGCCTGTCTGTGCTTTGTAGGCTGATATAGCCACAGCAGTTAACACAATGCCTGGCACAAAACACTCGCACAAGCAGTATTGTTTGAAATTAAATTTATGTAAATTAAGGAGCCAGGATTTGGGATCCAGTTCTGTCTCCAGGTCATCGTGGCCTTGGGTAAGCTCCTAACACCCAAAGCTCAGTTTCTCACTTGTTAAAAAGGATATTTCCCAGGCGTCTTCTAGCTTAAGGCTATAGTTATAGTGTCATGAACAGAGGTCCAAACTGCCTGTCAGAAAAGCAGGACTAGGGGTTCAGATTTGCCACTAACTCAGGGCGGAGAATTCATTTCCCTTCCCTGTCCCTCAGTTTTCTCATCTGTACTATGGGATGATTTATAAGTACCCAGCTCCCATTCCATAGTCCTGAACTTCTGGAATATTTTATTGTAGGTCTCTTTGGGGTTCAAGGTCAAGGCCTTTCAGGCGTATTTCAAGTGATAAATAGTGTTTCCTTTTATCCTGAAGTGGTCACATTTTAGTGAAGGCCCCTTGGATCTTACTGGATGAAATCTCCCAGAATAAGGCACAGTAATAATGATCATTAATATTGCATGTAATCATTAAAGTAAGTAGCATCATATTACCCTCAACTCAGATGTTATCTTTTAGCTGAGAGTCTTCTGATGCTTTCGCAAGGCAAAGCAGGATTGCTATTTGAGCTACTCACGTTAAGCTTCCTGGCTTAACCTAAGGGAGGTGACACATGGTAGGGAAGACACACGGGACTGGCTGTAAAAGCCGTGTCTTCAGCATCAGGTTCTTTTACTCTCTAGGTGTGTGACCCTGGGCCAGTGACTCAACCTCTCTGGGTCTCCGTCCCCTTAGCTGGGAATGTTTCTCTGGCTCACATCACATGGCTGTTGCAACAATCATCTAAGATAATGGATGTGAAAATTTGTTGTAAACTGTTAAGCTCTCTGCAAACACAAGGCATTGCCATTATAGTAATAAAAAGCAAATGGCACATGAATATTTCACAAGCATGGACTGGGACCAGTTATTTGTAAAGTATTCCCATCTAATGGGGTTTTATAAGTACACACACCCTCTCCTTATTACAGACTTCCTAATAATCTCTTCCCAAATCTTCAAACTCCCTTTGTCTCTCCATAGTTTCTTCTTAATGTCCCCTTACTTTCATAACTATTTATTACTGAACTCTGGGTCTCATCTGGGGAGATGGCTAGAAAAATACACACATAAATATTTTGTACAGAGACATAAACACAATGAAGCCAGGACATTTCAATTCTAAACTAAGATATCAAAAAATATACATCTTCTTTGTAGGTCTGTCAGACCTATTCATATTAGTGATACTTAGTCTAAGATTAGGTTTCACAACTCATCCCCAAATGTTGCCTCAAATCCTTTCACACGTGGCATTAATGTGGGGTGGGAAGAAATGAAACACGCTCGGTGCAATTTTTTCCTTTTTATTCCTCTTAAAAAAAAGTAGAAGAGTTTTACAAAGCCTTTGGAGTCTCTCTTGGCTAAAAAGGAAATCCTTTTGCCATTAGCTGATCCTGCAGAGTGAGCTCGCTAGCTGCAAGATCATGATGAGGGTAAGCATTAATTAAATCTAACTGCAAGAGAATAATTATGTACACATATCCGTCAGGGTAAGTTGTCACTACCCAGTAACAAACTTGGATACGAACTCCACCAGCAGAACTGTCAGGCGGCTGTTAAAAGGATATAAATGTGTCCCAAAAGGATCATTTCATTTAGGGGGGGAGAAATTGGATTGCAAAGGATTAATGAGGCGAGTGGTTTGTGTTTTCAATTGGATGTAAAATGCAAACCGAGTAAGTTGTGATATCATCATTTAACCTTAATGTTTAGCTACATTTGGATTTCTAACACGTGGTTAAGACAGTTAGACCTCGTACATCCAACCAACATTTTCCATCCTGAAATGAGATTAAAGGCTAGGTCTTTGTAAGCCACACTGTGCCAAAGTTTACAACAAAATCATAATATCTAGTTGACACAGATGGCATATTCTTAATAATAATCAGGCAAGAAAATGAATGCAAGCCCCATTAGGGTGATTGAGTTGTTTAGACGCTAAGTTGTGTCTGACTCTCTGTGACCCCATGGCCTAGAGTCCACCAGCCTCCTCTGTCTATGAGATTTCCCAGGCAAGAATAATGGAGTGGGTTGCCCTTTCCTTCTCTCCAGGGCATCAGGAAGATTTTTTACCACTGAGCCACATGAGAAGCCCACCAGGGTGATTAGAGGATTTCAAAGGGTCTGTTTCCATGACTGACTTTATTTTCTGCCAAATTTTAGTCTAACCTCTGAGGCCTGTCTATGTGTAGAGATCACACAGGTGATGGGAAATCAGGACTTGGAAGCAGGCACTAAAAAAAGGGAGAGAGTTTCAATGTGGGAGAAAGGACATCAGTGTTGGAAGCAGACACATCTAAGTTGATATCCAGGCTCCATCACTGACATGACCATGTGAGCTTGGGCAACATACTTTATGTCTCTGAACATCAATTCCTTTTACAAAATAAGGGTTAAAGAAAGGAAGGTGGTTACAAGGATACATATGAAAGCACCTAGAATGGTGACTGGCCCAAAGCAGGCGGCCACAAATTGCAGTTGCTTCCTATCTGATATATGCCCCAAAGCAGGAGACAGAAGAAAAACAAATTACAACCTCAGTATCTTTCCTGTTGAATTGTCACCTTGGCTGAGGGAATCATGGGTAAGGATGGTTTCTAGCCAAAGCAACAAAGAAGAAGCCTGGCTGGTTTCACGTTAGATTTGGTGAACAACTATCATGGTCAACACCAAGGTCATTTCCTCCAGTACATTTAATTTGTAATTGTACTTGAATGTTTTCTTGCTTGCTTGATTTCCTCCTACATATCTTGAGCCCTGCTGGGGTAGGGACCTTGTCTCTCTGGTTTCTACTGCAGTCTTGGGACCTAGCATGGCACCTTGTACTTGGTAGGCAGTCTGTTGAAAGAATGAAAGATAGTGAGGTTGGAGGCCCTGGGCAGGACCATAGCTGGAGAGGCAGGAATCCAGGAAATGGGAATCAGCAGCAGCACCTATAGAGAGCAGTTAGGCAGCGTCTCATCCTACGGCAAGAATCGCAGTGCCACGGCGATGACCTGATGCACCAGGCTGTGCTGAGACCAAAGAAGACGCTCTTCTCCAGAACGAGGCCAGAGGAAGTCAGATAAAGACAAGTGCTATATGGTATCACTTACATGTGAAATCTGAAAAAGACAACAACCTAGGGACTATAATGGAAAAGAAACAGACTCACAGATACAGAGAACAAGCCAGTGGTCACCAGTGGGGAGAAGGAAGGGAGGCAGGGCAATATAGGGGTAGCAGACTGAGAGATATAAACTGCTGCTGCTGCTGCTAAGTCGCTTAAGTCGTGTCCGACTCTGTGTAACCCCATAGACGGCAGCCCACCAGGCTCCCCTGTCCCTGGGATTCTCCAGGCAAGAACACTGGAGTGGGTTGCCATTTCCTTCTCCAATGCATGAAAGTAAAAAGTGAAAGTGAAGTCGCTCAGTCCTATCTGACTCTTAGCGACCCCATGGACTGCAGCCTACCGGGCTCCTCCGCCCATGGGGAGGCAAGAGTACTGGAGTGGGGTGCCATTGCCTTCTCCGGAGATATAAACTACTATGGGAAAAATAAATAAGATAGTACGCTATACTGTACAGCACTGGGGAACACAGACCATATTTTATAATAAGGATAAATGGAGTAAAACCTTTAAAAATTATCAATCACTATTTGTACACCTGAAACACATATAATATTGTATATCAATTAAAACAAAGGAAGGAATTTGAAAAATAAAGCAAATAATGGAGAAAAATAATTTTTACAAAAGCAGAGACCGTCCCGGAGACCCTGGAGCCGCTAGGGTGTTGCAGCAATCAGTGCCATTCCTAGTCTCGGACTCGCAAGTCCTTACGGAGCTACTGTCCTGCAGGCCTGCCCAAACGCGCAACTTCTTCTTCACGACTTTTTCCCATTTGGGAATCTACGATGGCTGCTGTTAATATCACATCATTCTGTGAAGGGGATTCCACTGACCTTTCCCAGCACCTCCTTGGGAGGTAACCAGACTGACGCAGATACAGCAGGGGGTCAGAAACTACAGCGATCCCCTGTACGCCTTCTCAACTAGACTATACACAGGTAATCTAGAGAAAGGCTTCCTGGTTCCAGAAGCTATTCTGTGAAAATGGACTATGTCTTTGGCCTTAAGGAAAAAAATGTGAGGAATATGAATTGAAACAAAACACTATTAGTTTTTCTTGACAGTGACCATTTTTCTGAAAAGATTCTCCTTCAACCACAAGTTCCCCTGTACCCTCTTCTCCTCAATAAAAGCAAAACCAAAATAAAATCAGCACACATAGATTGCTCCTTCCTACCCCCACCGCTGATTGAAAGAAACCTTTCAGAGGCATAAAAATGAACCCACATTTAGTCATAAATGTTGCAAAGTTACATTATCACTGAATATAAAACAAAATTTCAGGAAACTGGACCAAAGCCAGAACATTCAGGTCATAAGATGTCAAAACCATTAAGCGAATTTCTCACTTCTTGAGAAAAATCTTTAAACTCTGAATTATTGGGGACAGGATTTTATATATACCCATTTTATTGTATTTTTAAGAGTGCAGTTCAATTGGTCCATATTATTAGAAGCATTTTGCTTACTTGATCTAATTAGAATACTTCTATTAAAAACTCCCAGTTTGATCAGGTATTCATCAACATACTCTGCTCCTCTCAATTTTTTGTTCATATGTTTTAAATTTGTGTTGTTCACACATGTAAGTACACATTTTATTTGTCTCCTAGTGAACCATTCCTTTTATGATTAATTAATGACACTTTTTATTCCTAAGGATTTTTTTTGTTCCTTCTTACTGTTGTAGTTTATTTTGCCATATATTTATACTTCTCCCCAAGGTTTCATTTGATTAGCATTTGCCTAGTATAGGTTTACCTTTTCCTTCACTGTCAAACTTTCTGTGTCTTTACGTTCTAAGATCTTTGGTAAAAAGCACATAAGTAGATTTGTGTAATATAATCAAGCTCTGAATTGAAATATAAAAATTACATTTATTATGATTACTGATGCTTCAGAGCTGTTTTCTACCAAGTGATCTTTCATTTCTTCCTTGCTCCTGTTTTCTCTTTATTTTTTTAATGAATTTTTATTGAAGTATAGTTGCTTTATAATATTGTGTTAGTTTCTGCTGTATAGCAAAGTGAATTAGCAATACCTATATATATATATTTCCTCTGTTTTTGGATTCCCTTCTCATTTAGGTCACTAGGGAGCATTGAGTAGCGCTTCCTGTGCTACACAGTAGGTTCTCATTAATTATCTACTTTATACATAGTAACAAGAGTATATATTCATCAATCCAAACTTCCTGATACATCCCACATCCCTCTTCCTACTTAGTATCCATATTTTTTTTTTCTTTTTACTTTTATCCCATCCCATTGCCCACCTGGAGTCACCAAAACATTAGCTTTTAAAATCAAAGCCTCTTCTAAAATCAACGATTTTTGCATTTCCTCCTCATTCCTTACAATTGAGGAGTTGCCTTTCTTCATTTTTAAGATAAATTTGTGGGTTTTTTTTTAATGTTATATTTTACCCAACACCTGTGTGTGTGTGTCTGTGTAACAGGAAGGCCCTCACCAGCTTCCTTTCCACATGTGAATGAGAACTTCTGTCATAAAAACACTTTTTTTGTTGTTTTGCTTTTAAAAGCATATGTGCTAGAGTTGAGACTTTTCTCCAAAAACAAAAAAATTTATGTATTGAAGCCCAATACATAAATCTAGAATAGGAGTTTGATGAAAGACCCCTACCTACACAGTGATGCCCCACTATGCCCACTCATCCCTGGAACGTCTATTTGGAGCACAGCTTAAAAACTCCTGCTAATGGCTGTGAACTCCACATCAGAACCTCACTATTTCACCATGTCTTTCTCAAACACGGGAGAACGCAAAGCCAAAGCCTTCTCTTTGTAATTTTCTAAATACGTAACTCATTTGAAAACAGTCGGATTAGAAAAGCGCACGAGCTGCCAGTTCCTACCTACATGTTTTATCCAAATTCCCCAGTGTCAATCCTTACGTATAGAATACGGTCCACATGCTGTTACATGTTCAAATGGCATGAAATGAGGACAGTTTTGTGGCACTCCATTCCCCGGTCTGCTAGTTTCTCTCTATGGCAGGGCACATCTACAAGCCAGCTGCATCAGATGAACCTGAGATTTGCTTCCCTCTCTGGTGAACTAAGAGAACATAAGAAATTGTCTCCCCTCTACTGTGTGCCTGGGAGCCTGGGGCAACAATGGCTTTGGAACATCCAGGATTCACCTGACATCACACATCAATTAGATACCCACGGGGGATGCTGCATCAAGGATTCTCTGAGTCCAAATCTGAGATGCTCCCTTATGCCAGGGATCGTGGGCCAAATCTGGCCCAATGCCTGTTTTTGTATGGCCCAGGAGTTAAGAACGGCTCTGACATCTTTAAGTGGTAAAAACAAGTCAAAAGAAGAATACATTAAGATGTGAAAATGATATGAGATTCACATTTCAGTGTCAAATAAATTCCATTCTTCTCATTAACAGAACTTTGTTACCAAAGATGGCTTTTTATTATTATATTTTAAATTTCATCAATCAAAATTTGTAGACAAAATTTTCTCATTGTATAGGTATCTACACACTGTCTTGAAGCTTGCCTCTTGGTCAGAAAGGCCTAAAATGTTTTCCAACTGGCCCTTTACTGAGTCATTTTACCAATCTGCCATTAGACCTTAGGCCCTTGCAAGGATGGAGCCAAGATACAAATGTATTGCCCTTCTAGACATCACAAGCTAGGCTGTATCTAACCATGGCTTAGTATCATGAAGTCTTTGTCCCTGTTGAACAGCAGCAAAGTAGCAGAGGTTCAAACAGTCTTTAGGGTGGATTCATTTTGATATTTGGCAAAACTAATACAATTATGTAAAGTTTAAAAAATAAAATTAAAAAAAAAAAAAAAGTCTTTAGGTGAGTTCTGAAAAGGATTAGAATCGGGGGAATTGGTTCTCCCATCATCATCTCTGCTGCATTATAAAGTTTCCTTCATCTATATATGTCTCAATTTTTCCATCGGCAAGTCAGAAATAATAATGCTGAGGTTGTGAGGATCAGTCCAGGCTTTAATATAAAACAGAGGCTTCATAAAATATTAGCACTTGCAGGTTGCAAAAGTCATTCTAAAAAAAAAAAAAGCCATCCTAATATTTAGCCTCTTCTGCAAGAGATGCACTCTATTTCTACCCCCTGGATCTAAGGTGGCCTCACAACTTGCTTTTGAATAAGTGAATGAAGTAGAAAGGACGAAATGTCTTCCGAGTTGAAGCCTCAAAAGGCCCTGAAGCTCTTGTTCCTGCTGCTTTTGGAACCCATGTGAACCAGCCTTGGAGAGCTGGCTGACTGTAGGTACGGGACCAAGGGCAGCTGAGCTCGCCCTACCCAGACCAGGACTGCTCAGCTGAGCTCAGGCCAAATGCTTGACTTGAATTGAGAACCAAAAACGTGGTTTCTGTTTTAAGCCACAAAATTTTAGTGTGTTTCTTATGCTATAAGGGCTTTTCCTGGTGGCTCAGTGGTGAAGAATCCGCCTGCCAATGTAGGAGACGTGGGTTCAATCCCTGGGTCGGGAAGATTCCCTGGAGGAGGAAATGGCATCCCACTTCAGTATTCTTGCCTGGAAAATCCCATGGATAGAGAAGCCTGGCAGGATACAGTCTGTCTATTGGGTCGCAAAGAGTAGGATACAACTGAGCTACTAAACACACACATACATGTTCTGCTATAACTCTAAGTGACACGGTACTATACCATATACTGATGAAAAAAAATATCCTAGAGTTACATCCCTAGGCCCCACCAAGACCTGGTACAGAGCTTTCTCTTCGGGTTACCTGTAGTCTCCTCTCTACCCAGCCAGACCAGACAGAATGGACTGAGAGCACTGTACATATTTCAGACATCCAAGGAAAACCACCTGGAGGAGACATACACTTTTAGGAATGCAAAGTTCTCTGAAAGATACATCAGGGAAGATTTATGGAGGCAGCTGTGTGCTCTGACTATAAATCAGCTCTCCCAGGCCTCCATCCAACCCACCTGGGCATTACCGGGTTGTGGCGGTGCTGGCTCCGGGAGCACTCGTGGAAGGGCCGTGTGGTCCAGAAAAAGGAAAGCCAGAGCCCCAGGGGAAAGGCTTCCTCTTTCAATCTGCATTTTACGCCCTGTGTTTGAAGGTGTCAAGGCTCTGACTTCAGGATGCTGCTAATCTACAGAGCAGCATGCCTATAGATTAGCTAAATGCTAATCTACAGGCATGTAGATTGCTACATGTAGCAATGTTAATCTAAAATGCCTACTAAAAGAGCATGTTAGTAAGTATTCTAGCACATTCTCACAATAGCCTCAAGGAACAAGAATAGCAGGTATTATCCCATCTCCAGGTGCTGTGGATGGAATCCTGAGAAGTGATGTAGTTTCTCTGAGGACCTCCTGCACTTGAGAGCTGGTGTTCAAACCTGGGTTTCTGGACTCCAAATACTGAACTTTTCACTAGACAACAATGCTCACAATCAGATTTACAGATCAAAGACCATTTGAGATGGAGCAGACGTGGACATGATTTAGCCTATCACCTCTGCCTTCCAAACAACGATTAGGTGCTTACTAGGTTTAGTGTGGGCCGCTGAACTTTTTACATACATTAAGTCTAATCCTCACAGCCTCCCTATTAGGTGGCCAACTGTGTGATCTGCAGATTAAGTGGTGACTACTTTGCACAATAAATAACTTCTCAGAGTTGAGGGAGCCAGAGGAAGAATGCAGTGTAGAGCCACATGGATCTAACAGCAGAACCTGAGCTTGCTTCCACACAGCTTTATAGATGGGGACACTGGTGCCTGGAGAGTAGAAAGTCTTGTCCAAGATCATGCAGCCCATGTGATGACTTTCCCATTAATTCATCAAGCATTAATTGAACATCTGCTATTTGTCAAGATTCGTTTAGTTACGGGAATCACAGGCATGACCTGGGACACAGTCATTGTGCTTCAGGAGGTTAATTAAGGGAGAAGAGAAGTGGCCTTAAATTACTCTCATCAAAGGTGACAAATGACAAATATCATAAGAAAGATAAAGAAGTGGTTACCAAAGTGAAGAAGAACTAAAGAGCCTCTTGATGAAACTGAACAAGGAGAGTGAAAAAGTTGCTTAAAGCTCAACATTCAGAAAACTAAGATGATGGCATTCAGTCCCATCACTTCATGGCAAATAGATGAGGAAACAGTGAGAGACTTTATTTTTCTGGGCTCCAAAATCACTGCAGATGGTGATTGCAGCCATGAAATTAAAAGACACTTACTCCTTGGAAGGAAAGCTATGACCAACCTGGACAGCATATTAAAAAGCAGAGACATTACTTTGCCAGCAAAGGTCTATCTAGTCAAGGCTATGGTTTTCCAGTGGTCATGTATGGATGTGACAGTTAGACTATAAAGAAAGCTGAGCGCAGAAGAATTGATGCTTTTGAACTGTGGTGTTGGAGAAGACTCTTGAGAGTCCCTTGGATGCAAGGAGATCCAACCAGTCCATCCTAAAGGAGATCAGTCCTGGGTGTTCATTGGAAGGACTGATGTTGAAGCTGAAGCTCCAATACTTTGGCCATCTGATGTGAGGAGCTGACTCATTGGAAAAGACCCTGATGCTGGGAAAGATTGAGGGCAGGAGGAGAAGGGGACGACAGAGGATGAGATGGTTGGATGGCATCACTTACTCAATGGACATGGGTTTGGGTGGATTCCGGGAGTTGGTGATGGACAAGGAGGCCTGGAGTGCTGCAGTTCATGGGGTCGCAAAGAGTCAGACATGACTGAGCAACTGAACTGAACTGAACTGAACTGAACCACAATTTGGAGGAAGTATGCATGACTTTCATGTGAGAAAAATTTGGAAAGATTTCCTAAAGAAAGTAGCTTTAAGGTTTTGTTTGGAAAGAACAGCAGGGTTATTTCTAGGTAGCTGGGGTCTATTCAGTCTTCTTTCTATTTCTGTAACTATCTATCTCATGGTTTATAAACACCCCAGGCCAGTTCACACCACATTCTTATATATTCCTTGTGGCACAGATGTCTAATTCCTTGTTTTATGCTCTAAATGATGAAGTGCTGGTTGGCAGAGATCTGGCTGGCACATCCTACAATTGTATAACACAGCAAAAAAAAAAAGCTGGATGAGCCTTGAAAATGCACAGAGTGCTGGACAATGACATAACCACTGGGTTTGCTGATCCTCCGGCCATAGCACTGGCACCCCAGGGCAAGAAGGAGCTTGTAAGGGGCAGTCTTGACTCCTTGTTAGCTAAGAGGGAAATGCCTCACTTTCCAGAAGCTGTAGCTCCTGACTACCCTCACAGCAGCACTGATGATTCAGAAACACCTGCCAATGTAAAGGAACCACACCACTTCCTTATAGTATTCAGACTAGGCTGATAGAATTTCACAGCTAAGAGATCGCATCCAGACTAGCTAAGACCAAAACTACTGTCATCTGGAGACTGAAATATGGACTCTGTCTGGGCTCTGGATTCACAGTTCCATAGTCTACTAGCTGGGTACACTTGGGATAGTCATTTAAACTACTTAAGTTTAAATTTCTTATTTTGTTGTTCTTCAGTCACTAACTCATATTACACTCTTTGTGACTCCATGGACTGCAGCATGCCAGGCTTACCTGTCCTTCACTATCCCCCGGAGTTTGTTCAAATTCATGTTTATTGAGTTAGTGATGCCATCTAACCATCTCACCCTCTGCTGTTCCCTTCTCCTCCTGCCCTCAATCTTTACCAGCATCAGGGTCTTTTCCAGTGAGTCAGCTCTTTGCATCAGGTGGCCAAAGTTTTAGAGCATCAGCATTACTCCTTCCAATAAATATTCACAGTTGACTTCCTTAGGGACTGACTGGTTTGATCTCCTTGCTGTTCAATGGACTCCCAAGAGTCTTCTCCAGCACCACAATTCAAGAGTATCAGTTCTTATAGAATGCTGTTAATCATAGGCCTTATTTAATGAGATTTGGGGAGTTTTTAAATGAGATAATATATGATGAGTACAATACTAGGGACATACTAAATGCAAAGTAACTGCTAGTTGTACCACATTTCCTTAACCCTTTGTATTCCAGGAGGCTCCCAACTGTCTCTCTTTATTCATCCATGCATCCATACATCCATCCGCCTATTCATGTATTCTCCCATTCAGCCAATTGCTATTCTATGCCAGTTCTATGTTGGGCATTTGGGCTGCAGAGAGACATAAATCACTGTCCTTCTCATCATGGGACTGTCAGTTGAGAAGGGAAGCAGGTGTGTCCTGTAATGAGGGGTCTAATAGAAGGTAGCATGGGGGCTACAAGTGCTGAGACAGAGGAGAAGTTCACTCAGTCTGGATGAGCGCTGAGGGTGGGCAGGAACTGGGGTCTTACTAGAGAAGATTTTGAAACCAGAATTTGATGCATAAGTAGCAGTTGGCTGCTCAGAGAAGGGCGGGCAGGGTGGTGGGGGTGCTTTCAGGGAGAGTATGAAGATTACACAGAGCTGGAATCCAAGGCGTGCTGCAGAAGGGAATGACGGTCTGTGTGCTGGAGGCTGCAGAACACAGCGGTCTGGGACTTGGGCGGAGCCAGAGGCAGGCTGAGGGCAGGCTGGGATGGAGGCTTGTGCAGAAGGCTCCAGTGACTTCCTCATCCTGTTAAACAGCGTGTCATTCATCCCGCAGACTCTTACTTCTAAACCTGGGTGAATGTATCCCTAATGGGATACTGACAAATATAATGATATTGGCATTCTCACTGTCCTGATAATGACATTGACAAATATAAAAGTAATAATAAAACAGTAGTGATAACACTGCTATATTTAAAATGGGTAACCAAGAAGGTCCTACTGTACAGCACAGGGAACTCTGCTCAATGGTATGTGGCAGCCTGGATGGAAGGAGTGTCTCGGGGAGAATGGATACATGTATATATATGTACGGCTGAGTCCCTTCGTCATTCACTGGAAACTATCATATTGTTAACTGGCTGGCTAAATGCCAAAATAAAATTAAAAGTTTAAAAAACGCAGTAGTGATAAAAGCAGTAAATGATAAAATAGTAGAATCTATCTGCTCAATGTGCACATTTGCCTGGCTCTGTGCTCAACGCTTTACAGGCACTATTTCACTGGGTCCTTTGGAGACCCACTGAAGATGGTACCTGACTATCCCAGTATAACCAGCACAAGTATGATTCTTCTTCCTGGGACTAAGGGCTTGAGAAAATATTAAACAATTTAACTGACAAATAAAAGTGGCTCAGTAGTAAAGAATCTGCCTGCCAATGCAGGAGACACAGGTTCAATCCCTGGGTCAGAAAGATCCCCTGGAGAAGGAAATGGCAACCCACTCCACTATTCTTGCCCGGAGAATCCCATGGACAGAGGAGCCTGCTGGGCTATAGTCCATGGGGTTGTGAAGAGTTGGACATGACTTAAAAACTAAATAGCAACAACAAAGTACAATAAATCTGCACATAATAAAACAGACGGGCATGGATGTTTTTAGATGGAATCTGGAATTTGGGGCTTATGTTGAAGCTTTGTGAGCACAGCTGCATTCCTTTTGGGGGTATGTGTTGACTCTCATCCACCTCTAAAATGACTCTGCTGGAAAAGCTTCAGAAGCCCCTCAGTACCAGTGACAGAGTATCAGGAAAATGTGCCAGGTAGGAGAGTGACATGGTCTGATTTAGCATGCTTTCAAAAGACCACTTCACCTGCCAGGTGGAAGATGGCTTTGTGGATGAAGAGGCTGCCACAGCAATCAGGATAAGGGATGATAAAACCTCAACCAAGTTGCAGGCAATGGCCGGGCAGAAGGACATGGATGTGTGAGCCGAGGTCAAATGAGCAGGACCCTGACAACGATGATACAGCTAGCTACACTTGATTGAGGGTCACCCACGAGTCAGACACCAGGCCAAGCATTTTGCAGGTGCTACTTCACAACCCACATGTGACTTAGGCATTATTAGCACTAATTTTGGAGAAGGCAATGGCACCACACTCCAGTACTCTTGCCTGGAAAATCCCATGGACCAAGAAGCCTGGTAGGCTGCAGTCCATGGGGTCACAAAGAGTCGGACACGATTGAGCAACTTCATTGTCACTTTTCACTTTCATGCACTGGAGAAGGAAATGGCAACCCACTCCAGTATTATTGCCTGGAGAATCCCAGGGACAGGGGAGCCTGGGGCGTTGCCATCTATGGGGTCGCACAGAGTCGGACACGACTGAAGCGACTTAGCAGCAGCAGCAGCACTAATTTATAGATAAGAAAACAGAGGCTAAAAACCACTTCTTCATTTACTTAATTAAGATCATTCAGTTAGACAGTGGTGAAATTAAATTTCAAACACAAAATCCCACTTTTAAAGACCACTACCTAGACTGCATGAACCTCAGCAAGCCCTTCCTCGCATCCGTAACAATTTCCCTCTGCTTTATTTGAACATCCATAACTCCTTTTCAGGCTTCCCTGGTGGCTCAGAGGGTAAAGAATCTGTCTGCAATGCAGGGGACCCGGGTGGATCCCTGGGTTGGGAAGATCCCCTTGAGGAGGGCATGGCAACCCACTTTAGTATTCTTGCCTGGAGAATCCCATGGATAGAGGAGCCTAGTGGGTTACAGTCCATGGGGTTGCAAAGAGTCGGAGATGACTAAGTGACTAACACGTTTCACTTTATTTTTCTACCTCCATTTTATTGCACGTGGATGCCTGGGAGTGACGACCCAACAGCTGCCTCATAAAACCCTGTTGCAGACGAGAGGATAGCACTGGGACCTCCCCGCCTTCCTTTGTCTGCCTGCAGACGATGCAGTCAGCATCTGCCAGGTCTCTCAGGGGGAAGCCCTAACTGCCAAACCACACTGGAGCCGCTTTTAACCGTGTGTTCAACTCCATGACACAGGTTCCAGGCTACCCATTCCATCTGCTGGGACCTGCTGAGCACCAGGGGCTGGGCGCAGAGCCTAATGAAGTAGGGAGAGGCCAGGTGCCCTCACTCTCGGCCAGAAGGCCCACGGCCACTTGAGCGGCAGAGGGGAGACAGAGTGAAAGACCGGGGGTTTTGACCATCATATCTGGCATTGTTGATGGTCAGTGGAAGCCAATGGAGTACTTCCAAAATTGTGTTTCTATGGATGCTTCTGTGCTGCAAGATGTTCATGCACGTTCCAAGGGGGAAAATAGTCTGCGGTCAAGATGGTTTTTACAGACGACGAGCTAAACAAATCTGCCCAGCTTTCTGCACGGCAGGACTTCCTGGGGTCTTTCAGAGACTAAAACGTGTTTGGGAATTTACGAGAGAAAGAAGGAGTGTGCAGAATTTCCAGAATTTTTACTGACAGTGGATTTCTTCTATTCAAGAAAAGTTGGAGGACTTGTGGCAGAAAGGCTGTGAGTTCGGAAGTTCAGGGCTGGCATGTAGTAGCCCTCCTCTCTCTTGAAAAAAACCCTTATCTAATAGTGGCAGCAAAACCATGAGCACAATGTTATTAAGCCATTTTGAAAATCGCTTTAACAGCATCCACTTGAACACGTTTCATGTGCTATCCATCAGCGAGTCTACCTCTAGGGGAAACAGGATTCCCAGGAGACCCATACCCGGCGGTTTTACTTTATCCTGGATCCCTCTTCTACCATCAATTTGAAGGTTATAAAACTGAGCCACTTTCCAACAATCTTTGAGGTTAATGCACTCATTTATTCAACAAATATTTATTAAGCACTTTCTATGTATGAGGTTTATGAATATGAAGCTTCTATTTTAGAGAGGAAAATAGTAAATGAGCAAGCAAATAAAAGTGATTTTAGGCCTGTAATATCAGGGAAGGAATGAAAAATGATTATGTAACAGATAGTAGCAGGTTGGGGATGGAAAGGAGTAAAAATCTGGGTACCTGTGTTTGGGCAGTCAGGGACAGGGATTCTGAGGAGCTGGCATTTGAGTTAAGACCTGAAAGGTGAGAAGGGATGCCCCAGGGTGGCATCTGGGGGACAAAGGAGGCAGGGTGAGGAGAAGCACAGCAAGTTCTCAGACTGTATAGTGCGGTTCCATTTGTTGTGTTCTTGGGACATAAAAATCATTACGTCTGAAGCACAGGGAAATGCCAAGTGAGTGAAGAGGGCAGAAGAAGATGTAGATGGAACAGGGCCTACATGCCAAGGCAAGGAGTTTGGATTGTGTTCTAAAGATAACAGGATGTAGACATTGGGGAGAACAGTGTGGAGGTTCCTTAAAAAACTAAAAACAGAAGTGCCATATGACCTTGCAATCCCACTCTTGGGCATATACCAGAGACAACCATAATTCCAGAAGATTCTTGCACCCCAGTGTTCATTGCACCACTATTTACAATAGCCACACAACCTAAATGTCCATCAAAAGAGGAATGGATAAAGAAGATGTGGCATACACACACACACACACACACGGAATATTAGTCATAAAAAGGAACAAAATCATGCCACTTGCAGACACGTGGATGGACCTAGACACTGGCATACAGAGTGAAATAAGTCATAAAGAGAAAAACAAATATTGCATATATATAGGATCTAGAAAAATGGTACAGATAAACCTGTTTGCAAAACAAAAAATACAGACACAGACACAGAGGAAAAAACACATAGACACCAAGAGCAGAAAGAGTGGATGGGATGAACTGGGAGACTGGGATTTAGAGAAGGAAATGGCAACCCACTCTAGTATTCTGGCCTGTGAAATCCCATGAACAGAGGAGCCTGGTGGGCTACTGTCCATGGGGTCGCAAGAGTTGGAAACAACTTAGCGACTAAACCACCGCCAACACCATATACACTATTCTGTATAAAATATATAACAAATGAGAATCTACTCTATAGCACAAGAATCTCTATGCTCTGTGGTGACCTAACTGGGAATCAAGATTGCTGGAAGAAATAACAATCTCAGATATGCAAATAATACCACTTTAATGGCAGAAAGTGAAGAGGAACTAGAGAGCCTCTTGATGAAGGTGAAAGAGGTGAGTAAAAAAACTGGCTTAAAACTCAACATTTGAAAAACTAAGATCGTGACATCCAGTCCCATCACTTCATGGCAAATAGATGGAGGAAAAGTGGAAACAGTGACAGATTTTATTTTCTTGGGCTCCAAAATCACTGTGAATGGTGACTGTAGCCATGAAATTAAAAGATGCTTGCTCCTTGGAAGAATAGGTATGACAAACCTAGACAGCATATTAAAAAGCACAGACATCACTTTGCTGACAAATGTCAATATAATCAAAGCTATGATTTTTTCCAATAGCCATGTATGGACAGGAGAGTTGGACCATAAAGAAGACGGAGTGCCAAAGAATTGATGCTTTTGAACTGTGGTACTGCAGAAGACCCTTGAGAGTCCCTTGGACTGCAAGGAGATCAAACCAGTCAATCCTAAAAGAAATAACCCTGAACATTCACTGGAAAGACTGATGTTGAAGTTGAAGCTCCAATCCTTTGGCCACCTGCTGCAAAAAGCCAGTTCTTTGGAAAAGACTCTGATTCTGGGAAATATTGAGGGCAAGAGGAGAAGTGGGTGACAGAGGATCAGACGGTTGGATGGCATCATTAACTGAATGGACATAAGTTTGAGCAAACTCAGGGAGATTGTGAAGGACAGGGAAGCCTGGTGTGCTGCAGTTCATGGGGTTGCAAAGGGTCAGACAGGACTTAGTGACTGAACAACAACTGGCAAGAGATGGTGTTGTGTTAGTCCTCAGTCCTGTCTGACGCTTTGGACCCCCCAAGACTGGCCTGCCAGGCTCCTCTGTCCATAGAATTCTCCATGCAAGAATACTGGAATTGGTTGCCATTCCCCTCTCCAGATTGTCCTGACCAAAGGATCAAACCAGGGTCTCCTGCACTGCAGGCAGATTCTTTACTGTCTGAGCATCAAAACAGAAGGGATATATGTATATATAAGGCTGATTCACTTCACTGTACACCAGAAACTAATGCAACATTGTAAATCAACTATACACTAATAAAAACTAAAGAAGAAATAAATATAAGGGAACCACTGAATAATTTTAAGTGGAAGAGTGACCTTATCTTATTTAAAAGATTACTCTGGCTTGCTTTGGGGAGAACCTCAGGAGGATACAGTCATAAGCAGGAGGTAAGAAGTGGCAATGGTCACAATGGTGACTAACATATCTGGGACAAATTTGAAATATATTTAAGGGAAAAAAATGAATTTCTACCTGTATGAGTTCTCTTAGTCCCCATCTAACTTATAAATTACAATGAGTTGATATTCAATTATGGTCTAAGCCAAATAATAGATTTCACTAACAATCTAATTCTGAAATTCAAGAAAGGAAAACAGAATCCAACACAAAGGCCAAGTTTTTTCCAAAAAAAAAGTTTGACATGGCATTGCTTATAATTGTGAAATAATTAGAAATAACCAAAATGCCTAACAAGGGCTTCCCTGGTGGCTCAGATGGTAAAGAATCCATCTTCAATGTGGAAGACCTGGGTTTGATCCCTGAGTTGGGAAGGTCCCCAGGAGGAGGGCATGGCAACCCACTACAGTATTCTTACCTGAAGAATCCCCATGGACAGAGGAGCCTGGTGGGCTACAGTCTATGGGGTCACAAAGAGTTGGACACAACAGAGCGACTAAGCACAGCCCAAATGCCTAACAGAAGAGGCCTCCTTAAGACAGTTATGGTGCATAAAAGAGATGGTTATTGGAAGAAAGCATTGACATAAAAAGTGTTAAGGATATGACATTAAGGAAAGGAATTCAGATTGATGGTGGAGAGCAGTGAAGTTATGGACTTGGCGTCAAGTGTATTTATGGGGACTGTATTTGTAGAGAGAATATGGGTAGGAGATTCTTGGTGAATGCTGGAGCAATAAAGATGGACAGTTAAAGCTGAGTGGAATTACAAGTGATCTTGAATGCTCAAGTCATGACAAATACAAGACAGCATTTTTCAGTTCCTAATATACATAAGCTAAGAGCTCCAAGGCAGTCTACATTCTTCATTTCATCAGATGTTTACAACAATCCTCTGATGTAGGGGTCAGCATCCCCATTCTACAGAAGAAGAACTGGAGGCTCAGAGACATCCAATGACTCTTCCAAAGCTAAGCAAGTTGACACCAATGGGGTTGGGTTAGTGCTCAGACATTGCTAGCCTCAAAGTAACTAATCTTTATCATTACCCAATGGTTCAACCTGGGGTCTACCACATGAATTCCAAAAAGGAACTCAATCCTCAACCTCTGTCTCAATTTATGACCTTGGCTAAATGTGTAGATCTTAGTTTTTCACTGGATACAGGAATTCACAGGATTAAGATCTAGAGAATAACAAGTGTCTACCATGCGTGCAGACACTAATTTAGTTTCAGAAACACAAAGATGATTCCAATAATAAGATACTTCCTGCCTTCAAAGAACTCTGTCTAGCTAAGGAGGGAGCCAGACATAAGCAAATAACATTACACAAAAATGGAGTCAGTCTTTAACACATGGATAAAGATGTGAGAGAATTCACACTTGGGAGAATTCAGGGTGAACTGTGATGGTGACTATCAGTGATCTCTTTGCCAATATACACCATGCATATTAAGCTTGGAAAGACAGGGAGGACTTCACTGGGATAGAATCTAATGGTTTAGTGGGAAAAAAAAGTTTGAGACTCAGACTGTTCAGTTCTTCCTGGCTCTGATACTTACTAGAGTGTCCCTCTGGGTGACTCTGTGCCTTAGTGACAGCATCTGTAAAATGGGCATCACCATGGTACCTGTTACTGACCATCAAATGAGATAGGCAAAGCATTTAGCCCCCTGCCTGGAGTAAGAAAGTGTTAATAACTGCTGATAAACATTCATCGGGGCTAGACAGGAATTTTTCACAGACAGAAAACGCTATGAAGTGGAAACACATGGATTTAGAAGAACAGCACAGAGACTGGAGCTCTGTGGTGGCCTCAAAGGCCATTTTCATAAGCGGAAACATTTTTGTAGACAATGGACAATCTCTGAAGCCATGGAAGGAGGAGAGTGACATAATCAGAACCAAGTTATAGGCACTAGAGAAGTAAGAGTCAAGAGGAAGAATGACTGGCTGGAGATCGTGGCGTGGACAGGAGGATGAAGTTGAGTTTGGGAGGTTAGGCAATGATGGGGGTGGTGGTTGCCCCAGACACAAAGTCACCCGTGAGGTCAGAGGAAGAAGGAGATGGGGATGATGCTGATGATGATAATGACGGGGAGGAAAGGGAGAAGGAAGAGGGACAGATCTCTTTTTTGATTGTATGCTGGCTGGCACTGTGCTGAGATGTTATGGCAAGCCAGGCAGAGACGAGTGGCTTGGAAAAGTGAAGAAACTGCCCCAAAGTGTTAGGTAACAGCAGAATCAAAATTTGAATCTAGTCTATCTATCTTACAGAACTCCTACTTTGACCACTAGATTCTCTGGGCAATTAAAGAGGGGGTCCAAACCCTGCTCTGTGGCCCAGTCTGAGAATGTCTCCCATGAGAACATCCTGACTATCTCACAGTCTCCAAAATGACAGCAGCTACACTTAGCTTGTATCCCGCTGCTGTGCTGGGCACAGGCCACAGATTGATGCTAATCTTCCCAACCACTCTAGGAGATGGCAATTCGTTCCCATTCTCAGAGGAGGACGCTGGGGTCCAGAGAGGGGACCTTTACACCCAGGGACACAGGTCCTTTCTCTGCAGGGCCTCGGATGAGATGACTTCTCGGGGAGACAGTGGCGTGGGTTCTGTGAGCAGAGGGAAGCCGGGGGAAGAGGGCACCGTTCTTCCTGGCACCTTCAGAACCTGGGCAGAGCCGGTGGACATCCTGGCCAGAGATGCCCGGGGGACCTACCTCGGGGCCTGCTTCTCCTCTTCCGCCTCCCTGCTGAGATGCTGCGTGGTGCTGACTGCAGCTGACCGATCTCGATGGGCGTGTTCGCGCGGAAACTCTCCTTGAACTTCTGCATCAGGGACTCCACTGGCTCCTGCGTCGCCTCAGCTGCTGCTACAGGGTGGGCAATGGGGCTAAAGTTAGGGCTTGGCCCACCCTCAGGCCCTGAAGAATTGGACTTGGGCCCCCCACCCCCTGTGTGTCTGGAGATCCCTCCCAGACCCAGTGATGATGCAGGAGTCACGGAGACCAGGAGAGATGAATCTGATACCCTGCACACTTATTGATGCAACACCTACTGTGTTTTTAAGGGCACCGCCCCCATGCCCTTGAGATATGATGGTGAACACCATCCATAATTCAAAGAATCCACAGCTTGGTAGGACACATATCCAGGCATTGCCAACACCTTGCAACACTCCTGTGATAGGAGAATATAGAGTACTCTAGGAGCACCAAGAAGGTCGGCTCACCCATCCTAGGAGTCAAGGTGGGCTTCTTGGAGGAGACAATACCTCCACCAAGACCTTAAACAAGATTAGGAATTAGGAAATAATACAGAATCAGGGTGGAATTGCTGAAAAGATTTGGGATAAGAAAGTGCCCTGGGTGGAAGGAGAAGCATGTGCACAGACCTGAAGCCAGAAAGAACACAGTGCTTGAGTAAATGAAAGAAGTTCCGTGTGGCTGCTGTGGAGCCTGGGCAGAGCAGATGAGGCAGCAGAGGCCAGATCACCTTGAAAGCCACCTTGCGGAGTTAAATATTTTTATCCCATAGGCAAAAAGTGATTGTTGAAAGGTTTTAAAGAAGAAATTGGTATGTTCCAGTTAAGTCCCTGTGATAACAATTGCTAACCAGAGTGTGGAGTACACGCACAGAGGCTTTCGCAGGAGCCAGCCAGAGACAAGGAAGCCCGGACCAGAACAGTGGCAGGAAAGGTGGACAGCAGTCCTGGGGCGAACATCATTTCAGGAGACTGGTGGCTGAGCTGGTAAAGAATACACCTGCAACATGGGAGACCTGAGTTCGATCCCTGGCTTGGGAAGATCCCCTGGTGAAGGGAACAGCTACCCACTCCAGTATTCTGGCCTGGAGAATTCCATGGACTGTGTAGTCCATGGGGTTGCAGAGTCAGACACGACTGAGCGACTTTCACACACACATACTATGGTGCTGTGATATACACAGTGCTTGGTACAAGAGCCCCATTTCACTAAGGGAAGCTGAGGTTCTCCCCAGACAAGGCATACAACTTGCTCTAAGCTACCAAGCAGTGGAGTCAAGCCTTCTAAACCCTACTCCAATGTTCCATTTGTTTCAATACCCTCCAAGGAGCTTCCAGTAGCCACATTTTCAGAAATTTCTAAATTGAGTCTGGTAGAAAGTTACAGGCAATGGAGAGAGTGATGTCAAAAGGGCAGAGGGGGAAAAAAAGTTGAAGATAAAAGTGAAAAGAAAAAAACAAAACACAGAAGAACTTGAGAAGGAAGCAGAGAGCCAACATAAAAGAAGAGGAGAGGAAATGAGAAAGAAGAAAAGGAGACTGGCTGAATGGTCTCTGGGCCTTTGTTCTGAGAAATCCCCAAAGACAGTCCAGACTTTGAAATCTTCAGACTCAGCCCTCCCTCTACTGACGTCTCCAGAGGCCGGGAAAGTTCTTCAGTTTAAGCCACCTGCTGTCTGATGACAAGGAACAGGATGTGCCAAAGATTCCTGTTTCTTTGATGGGCCTTTTCCAGAGTGGACAAAGAAGGCTTCTGAACATCCCAACACCAATTTTAAGGAGATCCTGTTTTCTCAGGAAGTTTTATCAGCTTAGACACAGATGTGTTTGTAGGGTAGCTCCTTCCCAGAGGGCTGGTTTCTCAGACGCTGAGAAACCTCATCTTCAGGGACATAGAGGGGAATCTAAGCTTGCTAAGGAAAAGACAATGGACAATACAAGTGGCCCTGTGATAGCACAGTGTACACATATGCCTCTCCTGATGTCCGTATCCCCAGGTACCTCAGTTAAGTCTACTTAAAGGTGAGCCAAGAAGAAAGTCCCAAACACAGGTCCACTACTCCAAGCCTATGATACAGAATCCTCCAGCAAAAGCCTACAATCCCTTCTGAGAAGTATAGTCACACCCAATCCCGATGCTTTAAACCTGGAAAGGAGACTGATCTACACAAAACTGCCAGAATTGGGCTATCCTGTGATCCAAAGTCCAGAGCAAGTCACGGTCGGGAATCCACCAAGGTTGGGGGCAGGCGGGGACCCATACATATCTGTCAAGATCCATGGATTCATTCATCTCCACACTCATCCATTCCTTCTACGCTATTTTCATAAAATATGTCTTGGTCTGCTTGGGCTTACATAACAAAAATCATAGACTGGATAATGTAAACTGGCCAGAGTCTCATTTGAAGATGGCTCCTTCTTACTGTTTTGTCCATGTGGGCTTTTCTCAGTGTATCCATGCTGAGAGGGAAGTGGGGAGAGAAAGAGAGAGAGAGAAAGGGAGATGTCTTCCTCTTCTTATGAGGACACAAACCCTATTTAATTAGGACCCCAACCTTATTTTCTCACTGAATTTTAATGACCTATCAAAAGCCTTGTCTCCAATACACTGACACTGGGGGTTAGGGTGTCAATATGTGAATTGTGGAATACACAGATCAGTCTATAGTGGACTGCATTTGGAGATGGGACCTTTAGAATGTAATTAAGATTAAGGAGATCATAAAATCAGGGCCCTAATCATATAGCACGGTGGTCTTAGAAGAACAGAAAGATTCCCCCCATCCCCAGTGAGGACACCAAGAGAGGGTGGCCATTTACATGGCATAAAGAAAGCCTTCACTAGAACCCGACCCTGCTGACGCCCTCCAGAACTGGGGAAAAGTAAATGCCTGTTGTTTAAGCCACCCAGTGTATGGTGTTCTGCTATGGCGGGTCTAGTCACACTGGGGGTTAAGGCTTCAGCATATGCATTTGAGGGGGACATAAACTTTTGGTCTAGAACAGGGTATGACGGCAGAAACAACAACAAAGAAAACTGCTCAGTGGTGCTCAACATGTGGACAGGAAGGCCAACAGTAATGCCATGGATGACAGGAGAAACGCAGCATTTGCAAGTGATACGTACCGAAAAGGACAAGTGAAAGATGAGCAATCCCACTGCTGGGCATACACACCGAGGAAACCAGAACGGAAAGAGACACGTGTACCCCGATGTTCATCGCGGCACTGTTTATAATAGCCAGGACATGGAAGCAGCCTAGATGCCCATCAGCAGACGAATGGATAAGAAAGCTGTGGTACATATACACAATGGAGCATTACTCAGCCATTAAAAAGAATACATTTGAATCAGTTCTAATGAGTGGATGAAACTGGAGCCTATTATACACAGTGAAGTAAGCCAGAAAGAAAAACACCAATACAGTATACTAACACATATATATGGAATTTAGAAAGATGGTAATGATAACCCTGTGTGCGAGACAGCAAAAGAGACACAGATGTATAGAACAGTCTTTTGCACTCTGTGGGAGATGGAGAGGGTGGGATGATTTGGGAGAATGGCATTGAAACATGTATAATATCATATAAGAAACGAATCGCCAGTCCAGGTTCAATGCATGATACAGGATACTTGGGGCTGGTGCACTGGGATGACCCAGAGGGATGGTATGGGGAGGGACGGTATGGGAAGGGACGTGGGAGGGGGGTTCAGGATGGGGAACATGTGTATACCCGTGGTGGATTCATGTTGATATATGGCAAAATCAATACAATATTGTAAAGTAATTAGCCTCCAATTAAAATAAATAAATTTATATTTAAAAAAACAGGCTATGCTGGAGGACTATGCCTTTGTCTAGGAAAGCCATAGAAACTGTTTCAAGGACGTGAGCAGCATGACTAAGCTCTGGCAAGAGTATGAGTTAATCAGGTGAAAAGGGAGCTGCCGGTGGGGCTGAAGGGGAAAAAAGCAGAGGAGTCAGAAGAAAGAGTCTAAACAAAGACCCCATGGGGAGCAGAAATGTGGAAGGGGCTCCAATCACCACTGCAGCTGAAATGCTGAAAGCAAGTGGTGTGACATCATCTAGAGAGGTAGGAAACCCCAATACTAACACTAACCTTGACCTTCACCCTAACCCTCACTCTTCTGGGTCTTATTAAGGAGAACACGGTGAAGGTTTTAGGTGGCAGATCTTCACTGAGGGAAGATGGCTCTGGTGGTAGCAAGAAGAATTCACTGGGGAAGGTCAGAAATAGAAGTGAGAAGGCTAAGTAGGAAGGTGGCGTCAGAGCACAGAAGTCTGTATATGAGATGTACACGATCTAACCCATGTATGAGATGCTAGACTAGCAGAGGTGGAGACAGAAATAAAGGAGATGGATCAGGAGAGAGCAGAGACAGAAATGGCAGAGTGGTAGAGACAGAGCAAGGGGGAAATGTGAGAGCTATTTTGTAGGTATAACTCCTACAGGAGGGGTGACTGACTGGAAAGGGAGGATAAGGGAGAGGGAGGTGGAGAGGATGACTCCGGTTCTGGCAGAACAAGGTACCTTTCAATGAGAGGAGAGACATCGGAAGAGGAATGAAAGTGAGTTTAGTTTTAGGGAAGAGTACTTGATGCCTCCCAGATGTCTGAGTGGAGAAAGGTTGAGTAGATGTGGGTCTTGTACTCACCAGAGAGAAACTGGACTCTACAGAGGCTCTACACACACATTCTTTGAAACAGGTAGAAAGGGAGTGTGTGTAATGATTAAGAACATTAGCTTCTGACACAGTGCAGGCTATGGAACACAGAACCACTCCTGGCCTGCACTATCTGCTCTCTCTTTTACCCCTAGACTCATCTTCCAACCACAGGTTCATTCTGCTCCTTTCTGTTTCGTGGAGGCAGACCCTCAATGGGCTACTTTGCAGGTCTTCGTTATCTGGCTACTGGTTGAGTTCTCCCAGGGAGAAGGCCTGGAAGGATCTGGGAGGAGAAGGTTTGAGGGAATCTCTTCCCTTGCTCCTTTCCTGTTTCCACATCATATTTCTGATAGAGACTGGGGCCCTTAGGGCTTCTCTCGTGGCTCAGATGGTAAACAATCCGCCTGAAATGCAGGAGACCTGGGTTCGATCCCTGGGTTGGGATGAACCCCTGGAGAAAAGAATGGCAACCCACTTCAGTATTACTGCCCGGAGAATCCCAGGGACAGAGAAACGAGGCTAGCTACAGTCCATGGGGTCACAAAGAGTCATCAAATGACTGACCTCCACAATTGTAACTTCTGCCACGGCCCCTTTTCCACAACCAGTTCTCAGAGACTCTAATAAAACCATGCCATCTCCCTGCCCCTTCAGTTCTCAGAATTGGTAGTGGGCTTCCTGATACTTATTTTTTCCTGGTTCCTCCCCATTGATTCTCTGCATTCTGACTTTTCTCTATAAACAGTCACTTCGTTGAATTTCTCCTAAAAATCTCATTGGAGGATGCCTTCTTTGCCCAGCTGGAACCTCGACTGATACATCATCCCTTTTCATCGTGGCTCTGACATTCAGCAACTCCAAAAGGTCAGCCTCTTTCTAGCCTGTTATTTCTGCTTTCCTTTCTCCTAAGCTGATGCCGATCTGACCAGCTGGGAGCAGAGGAAGATACACAGAGAGGCAAGGTTTGCTCCCCTGGGCTGCAGGGGTATCTGATCTCGACCATAGCAAATCCTATCCATCTGTTTGGCTGCTCTTGCCTTGGTGACGGTGCCAGGAGCCCAGACAGGCTTAGAGCGGGAAGTGCTTATGCAAACCCCTCTATGGCCTCTTTCATCCTCGGTAACACTCTCTCCCGCCCCCGTCCCTCTCAATCCCATCCAGTAGCTCTATCAATATCAATATATCAAGTTGTCCAAACAAGCCACATTACCTCCTGGTACCCGCTGAGCTCTGCCTCCCCAGAGCAGCAAAATGCTCACCCGTTGCCTGGATGAATGCAACAGATGGTACTTAATCTGAGCATCGCGGCAGGCCCGGGAAAGGGAGGGGGAAGAGGGGGAAGCGGCCTCTTTCTAATTGACATATGAGAGATTGTCAAGCTTAATGGGAATGAACCACTGGGGCCCGAGGAGACAGAAGCCCCAGCCCCCAAGCCAAGATGGAGAAAAGAGAACAGGAAAAAGGTGCAGGGAGGAGGGAGATGAAGCAAGAATGGAAAGGAAAGCTGTGCTCTGGAATCAAGGTCAGGGTGTGGAAACGGAGAGATAGAAGAGTGGAAAGGAGATGAGAGAGCTGGAAAAACAATAAAGAGAAGGTAAAGGGAAGGATACGGATAGGGGAGGAGACAGAGACAGCGAGAGGAGGGTGAAGACAAGGCAGACCCGAGTGCCTCTGCAAAAGCATAAAGGTTGTGTTGGTTTTCAGACACCAGGCAAGCTTCAGCCTGATACACCACCCTACAGCACAGGCACCGCCTGCCCTGTCTACAGTGGTATTCACCAAGGCCATGTTCAAACACTCATGCACTCTTCTCTCTGCAACACAGACTGTGAGGTCAACCACTGAAACTTGTCTGGGTTTGGGTTCAAGTTCCTGTATCAGCTTTATCATCATCCTCTTAATATTTCTAGATTCATCCAGTCTATTTATAAAGAAAACTCACGATTCTTGAAAAATTCACCAATTCTCTGCCAGGCAAGGAGGCTGACTTTTTTTTTTTTTTTTTTTTTAATGTTTGCTCACTTATTCCTCCTAACAGCTTTGAAAAGTGTTATTAGATATTTAGAAATGAGGAAATTGAGGCCTGGAGAAGTTAAGTAGTCTCCGAGGGTCACACCCTTGAAAATGGCAGAGTTGGGATTTAGACTCAGGTTATGACTGGTGGCTCAGATAGTGAAGAATCTCCCTGCAATGCAGGAGACCCAGGTTCAGTCCCTGAGTCTGGAAGATCCCCTGGAGAAGGGAATGGCTACCCACTCCAGTATTCTTGCCTGGGGAATCCCACGGACAGAGGAGCCTGGCGGGCTACAGTCCATGGGCTGCAGAGTCAGACAGGACTGAGGGACTAACACCTCACCTTCACTATGACTCAGAACCTGGCTCCATTCACTGTTCCACCCTACACATACCCTTCCTGGCCTGCCTGGTGGACAGACATGGATATCCTAGTCTTTGAGTTTGGAGATGACTTCTCTGAGCCTGGATGCTTCTCTGACAGCTTATCCACCCATCTTAAATCAACTGGACATGAGTCCCCTGCAATTTGGTCCTGGCTGGTGCCAGGGGCTTGCCTTGGCTACAGTCAGACCTGCTTTGCGAAGGAACCTTGCTCAGTGTCGATGCTCAAGACTGTCCAGCCTGGAGGGCCTAGACTCAGCTCATGCCCCATGCTGTCAGTTCTGTCACCTACAGAACTGCGTTCAGAGAACCAACCAACAGGCAGGCACCACTTGTCCACACTGCCTCGTGCAATGTGTGAGAAAGTCTCCCCGAGTTCCATTGTCAGCTCTGCCAGTGAATGATGGAGACACTCCCTTCTCATTTACAACCCTCAGTTTCTCTAAACGTCTGCAGGGTCTGGGGGAGGATTAAATGTAATTATGTACATAAACTGTCTAACAGAGCTTCTAGAATGCAGTAAGTGATCAACCCAGCTCCCTCTTGCTCTTCAGCTTCATGACTGCTCAGTTCATTCATCTATCCACCCATCCATCCATTTATTCATTCACTGTGAAAGGCATCCGCGATATAAGATACCTAGTTTGAAAATTACTTTAGGTATATATTCCCCCTTTTACTCAGATGTGAAAATAGAGGCACCAAGACATAAAGTCATCAAAAAATGTCAGCAGTGGAACAAGGTGGGGCACTGAAGTCTCCAATTTCTGCATCCAGTTTCCCCAAAGTATAGAATAATATTCATCTCAGACCTTGTGATGGTCAATTTTATGTGTCAACTTCACAAAGCTGTAATACCCAGCTATTTAGCCAAACATCTCCCTAGATGTTTCTGTGAAGACATTATTTAGATGAGATTAATACTTTAATTAGTAAATTTTGAGTAAGATGGCCCTCTCTAATGTAGATGGGCTTCATCCAGTTAGTTGAAGGCCTCACCAGAAAAAAGAAGAAAGGAACTTCTTTCGAGAAGAAAGGAACTCTGCTAGCAGACTGCCTTCAGACCTGAGCTGCAAAAACTCTTCCCTGGATTTCTAGTCTCCTGAGTGAGTGAGCGAAAGTCGCTCAGTCGTGTCCGACTTGTTGCGACCCCATGGACTGTAGCCCACCAGGCTCCTCTGTCCATGGAATTCTCTAGGCAAGAATATTGGAGTGGGTTGCCATTCCCTTCTCCAGGGGATCTTCCAGAGCCAGGGATCAAACCCAGGTCTCCTGCATTGCAGGCAGACTCTTTACATCTGAGCCACCAGAGAAGCCCCCTCTAACCTCCTAGCCTACCCTGAAAACATTGGACCTGTCAGTCTCCACAACACATGAGAAGATTCCTTAAATCTCAACAGATTGATAGATAAATAGGATGTATCTAACCAATAGATGATGTATGGATATGAATATGGATATGAATATAGATATATAGGGCTTCCCAGGTGGCACTAGTGGTAAAGAACCTGCCTGCCAATGCAGGAGACACAAGGGACACGAGTTCCATCCCTGCGTCAGGAGGATCCCCTGGAGAAAGAAATGGCAATCTATTCCATTATTCTTGCCTGGAAAATCCCCATGGACAAAGGAGCCTGGCGGGCTACAGTCCATGGGGTCGCAGAGTTGGACACTGATCGACTAAGCACAGCACAGCACAGGCAATCAGAGAAGACATCCCAAACATGAAGAACACTTCGGCTAGGAAGATCTGGTAGAGATGGAAAGAACCATCAAATTTGGAAGGTGTGAGAATCCAGTTCCAGAATCCAACATTCCCTCTCATATAGGAATCATCTTTTCAATAAATAAAGAAGTAGCAAAGAAAACAGCCAGGGTCCCCTAACCAGCTGAGAATGCTCCATGACTAAATTTAAAACTCACGTACACATTTTTTTTTTTTTTAAATGACCAGCTCTTCCCAATTCTCAGGGGTAAAAACTGATGGATAGAATTCTCTCACTTTTTAGTTTTCTCTTCCACGAATGTTCTTAAACCTTTGGTGCCTGGCACAACTTATCTTCAAACAAGTGCCTGCAGACAAGACAAATGAACAAACAGCAACAAATACAAATTGAAAAGCTTGGGACTAGCCTTTTCTTATATATATGATCTTGGGTCTGTCAGTTAGTACTGCAGACTTGTAAGGTGGTAATAATTTCTGCTGGAGAACTGCACTGAGTTTGAATGATGGAATTAAATACAGTGATATTTTCCTCTGCTCTGTTAAAAACACAATACCTTCAAGGTTCCAAGTTCCTAGCCAGAACACAGATGGTCTCAAAGATTCCTTCCAGCTCCATGGCCTTGTAGTTATAAATGTAAATGAAATGTGCTTTCAACAAGATGAACACAATAACCACAGGCTTAACTGCATGCTAGTCTGCAAAGCACTTTTCATCTCTCTCAACTAACTCCATCTTCATGTCTGTGTGTGTGTTTGTTATTTGCTCAGTCATGTCTGACTCTTTGCAACCCCACAGACTGTAGCCCACCAGGCTCCTCTGTCCACGGAATTCTCCAGGGCAAAATACTGGACTGGGTAGCCATTCCTTTCTACAAGGGATCATCCTGACTCTGGGGTCAAACCTAGGTCACTCCTGCATTGCAGGCAGATTCTTCACTGTCTGAGCCACCAGAGAAGCCCAATGCTGTCTTTACTACATAAGGACCTTAGAGGAAGAGGAGTTTTCCAGAGCATGGGCTGGAGTTTATACTGGAAATCAACAAGTCCTGTTCAAAGGGAGAAAGGATCAAGCAACTAGACAGGCCAGGCCAGAGACTTCTTGGTCACCTTATTAACACCTTGGTAGCAAGGCATGGCTATGGAAAGGCTTCAGAACTAGCCACAGTTTGGAATGTTAGCTATGTTTCTCATTAGCTGCGATACTTGGGTAAATTGCTTAACTACTCAGAGCCTCTGCTTCTCCAAGTGTTAAAATGGGGTTTGCAATTTCAACTTCATAGAGCTGTTTTTGGATTAAATGAGATGTTAAAAATGCTTATCACAGTGCCTGATACAGAGTAAGCATTTTAAAGATGAGACTTAATATTGTTACTGCCAAAAAGATCTTAGACCATCAGTCACAGCAAATCCAAATCTTCTACCCAATCCCAGATGGTGTGTGTGTGCCTAGAATCTGATGGAACAAACTCAGAGACACTAGTCAGATTCTCATCCTTTTCCTAACTGCAAAGGAAGGCCATGTATGTGGCTAAGCACTCCTCAGCACTAGAGGGCCACCCATACTCCACAACTGGAATTCTTCATCTGACACCATACTTGGGTGGTAAATCCTAAGCTGGGCATTAGGGATATAGTAATAAATTGAAATATAGAGCCTTCTTTCAGGGAAGGCATAGGCAACCCACTCCAGTACTCTTGCCTAGAAAATCCCATGGACAGAGGAGCCTGATGGGCTGCAGTCCATGGGGTCATGAAGAGTCAGACACGACTGAGTGACTTCACTTTCCCTTTTCACTTTCATGCATTGGAGAAGGAAATGGCAACCCACTCCAGTGTTCTTGCCTGGAGAATCCCAGGGACAGGGGAGCCTGGTGGGCTCCCGTCTACGGGGTTGCACAGAGTCAGACACAACTGAAGCGACTTAGCAGCAGTAGCAGCAGCAGAACCAGAGCCTTCTTTAAAACACAACACTGTTTAGTGAAAGAGACAAATAGAGGTAAGAAAAATATACGGTACTAAGTGCCCAGTGATGAGATGGCTGAAAATGAGTTTTCTAATTCCTTTTGCAAGTGGAAAAGCTATAGAGAATTCCCAGCGGAGCTGTGAACTTGGCTGACACTTAAAAAAGGCAGAACTAGGTAAAGAGGATGACAAAAGAGTAGAATCAGCAGGGAAAAGGGAGAAGGCGATGGCACACCACTCCAGTACTCTTGCCTGGAGAATCCCATGGACAGAGGAGCCTGGTAGGCTGCAGTCCATGGGGTTGCTAAGAGTCAGAAACGACTGAGCAACTTCACTTTCACTTTTCACTTTCATGCATTGGAGAAGGAAATGGCAACCCACTCCAGTGTTCTTGCCTGGAGAATTTCAGGGACAGAGAAGTCTGGTGGGCTGCCATCTATGGGGTCACGCAGAGTCGGACACGACTGAAGCGACTTAGCAGCAGCAGCAGCGGCAAGGAAAAGGGGGGAAAGAAATGTAGAGAAAATCGTATACAGTTTGGTTTTTCAAGAGCTTCAAGTGAAAGGTGATTGTACAAAGAACATCCATCTTTGAGCAAGGAAGGTGGGCCTGGCTCTTTCTGAGGACTCCTATCTCCCTTCCCAGTTCAGTTCAGTTCAGTCGCTCAGTCTTGTCTGACTCTGTAACCCCATGGACTGCAGCACACCAGGCCTCCCTGTCGATCACCAACTCCCAGAGCTCACTCAAACTCATGTCCATCGAGTCGGTGATGCCATCCAACCATCTCATCCTTTGTCAGCCCCTTCTCCTTCCACCTTCACTCTTTCCCATCATCAGGGTCTTTTCAAATGAGTCACTATGTCACATCAGGTGACCATGGTTCAAAAGGTCCATTTCTTTTGAGAGCCCTGCTACCCAGTTTCACTAATCTTTCCTATGCCTTCTTTATTTATCTCAGACACCCAAGGTGTAGCGAGGGCATGCAGTTTAGGAATCTGATAGACATGCATTTAACCTTCACTCTATCACTTGTTCATTACAGGACTCCACACCTCTAAGCCCCAGTTCTCCATAAGTAAAACCTTGAGCATAAGTCTGCTCAGGAACTGTGAAGTTTTGTTTCTTTGGGCTTCCCAGGTGGCACTAGCAGCAAAGAATCCGCCTGCCAGTGCAGGAGACTTAAGAGACATGGGTTTTGATCCCTGGGTCAGGAAGATCCCCTGGAGCAGGGCATGGAAACCCACACCAGTATTCTTGCCTGGAGAATCCCATAGACAGAGGAGCCTGGTGGGCTTTGGTCCATAGAGTTGCACAGGGTTGCAAGAGTTGCAGAGAGACTTCACAAGCACATTTGTTTGTTTACTTATTTTGGTTAAGTAACCCTAAGCACTCAATAAAGTATAGCCTTTATTATCATTCTTGTTAGTCAGCTTAAGTGAGATAAGCTTACAGAAGGCCTTGCACTGGGTCCAAACTTAATACAAACTAGGTTCTCCATTTCCCTATTGGGTAACTCATTACCTGTGACAAAGGATGGTGGATGTTAACTCCCTACTGTGCTCTGATGTATAAATCTGACCATCATCTCTGACTTTAGCTACTCCCAGGGCTTGCACCCCATGTCAGCCAAACCCCATGGCTACACCTGAGATTTTCCCGGCCATAATCCAGGACCTGTGTGTGGCTACTATTTCCATTAAGCCTGGAAATCAAGCCTCTGCTCACAGTCCTCCATCTATTCTTATATCTTGCCCTTTCATGCTCATCAGGTGTGTGCTTTGACCTGCAATATCCTGAATGTAAGCCATGCTGTGGCAAACATGGGATTTTGTATATGTATATAGAAAGAGAGGGAAAGACAGAGAGACAGATCTGTTGCTCATGAAGCTCTAGTTCCACCATTTTTAGCCCAGAGCAGAGGATGCTGAGCCAAAGACAAGAGGATGCTATCTTTCTGGCAGCTGGTTGGCATGGAAGGGAGAATCCCACTCTCTTACTCCTATTCCCTTCCTTCCCCCAAATTTTACCTCCTCCTGGTCTTAGTTTTCCCCCAGAGAGTTAGCTTGGATGTTTCTGGTTGATTCATTACTGAGAGTCACCTAAATGCAGCATCGTAACTTGCCAAGAAACCTCATTAGCCATATAATCATAAGAACAATGACAGTTACCATTCTGGAGTGTTTATAATGCACCAGGTACCATGTGAAAGTAAACAAGCCCTGGTTGGATATAATTCTCCTAATGACTATGGTAAATGAACTTCACCACTCCTTGCACCCACCTATTGTTTTAACTTCGTTGTGGATTGAGTGCACTTCATTGTCCTTTGATTTGCATTCAGTTCTGTGACTTGTTTTGTCTGAGAGTATGTCGGTAGATGTCGGTGTGCACCAGTTATGAACACAGGCTTCAAGAGGCATCACGTATGCAGGCTCACACATGTACACCTGCCACCTTCATGAGGAAGATGTGTCTCAGGGAGCCTACTGGTCCAAGAAAGGTGATGGACATAGAGTAGATTCATAGCTTTTTATCATGGAGTGGACTCACTCTACTCCTATAGCTCAGGTCATTGACACCAGCCAATCTGTAGATGCTAAGCCATCCATCCACGATGAGCAAAACACTCCATCTAATCCACAGACACTTGACAAATCACTGTTTATTACTGGATGCCACTGAGGTTTCACAGCTGTTTTTTATGTAGCTTTATTGTGGCAATGACTGACAGATGCATTTCCATCTTACAACTGGGTAAGGGAAACACAACAAGGTTAATTAATTTCCAAGGGTCAGATAGCCTATAAATAGCAGAGCTAGGCAAACAGCTTCACATACCACACCATGGCTTGTTTTGGAATGGGACCAATAAACATGGTTTAATGAACTGACTTTCACACTGGAGCAGATGAAAGGAATCCCTTATCAGTCAGCATCCCTTTAGACCATATTAACGATAGTGAGAATAATCTCAGAAATAACCACCACCTGAAACTGAGGTGTCCGTCTCCAGTGGCAATATGGGTGATAACATATCCATTCAGAGCTTCCAGGGTTGGGCTATGCTTGCTTAATGAAGGGAAAAACCATTTCACAGTGTATACTCAGTTCAGTCAGTTCAGTCGCTCAGTCATGTCCGACTCTTTGTGACCCCATGAACCACAGCATGCCAAGCCTCCCTGTCCATCACCAACTCCCAGAGTCCACCCAAACCCATGTCAATTGAGTCGGTGATGCCATCCAGCATCTCATCCTCTGTCATCCCCTTCTGCTCCTGCCTTCAATCTTTCCCAGCATCAGGGTCTTTTTAAATGAGTCAGGTCTTCACATCAGGTGGTCAAAATACTGGAGTTTCAGCTTCAGCATCAGTCCTTCCAACGAATACCCAGGACTGACTAGGAATCAAATGAGAGGCATGAAAAATACACCCAGTGACACAGGTGCATAACTGACCCACGCTGATGTGGAAGAGTGGATGGTGGATACTCCCGGTGACACAGGGGCATTATTGACCCATCCTGATGTGGAAGAGCAGATGGTGGAACCTGGATGCTTCTTACCTCTTCAACTGGCAGATTTTCCACCCATGTTCCTTTAAGGACAAATTTTCCCAGTACAAAAAGGTGGTTATAAATTTAAACACATGTAAGTCTACTGTAGCAAATGGAGGGGTTTTGGAGTGAAAAGAATGCATCTGCATTATAAATATGTCCTATTTCTCAATATTAAACTCTTAAAAATAGACTGGCTAAATATATAGACAATAATAGATTGAAGCTGAGTCGGCGTTACTATAAGGCTCTGGATTTTCCATTTACTGACTTATAATTTCAGCTTCCCATTTCTACATGACAGTTAGAGCAGGCTTGCTTTATTATGCATGATGATATGCAACCGCCACACAAAAATGCAAGCACACTAGAGAGCAACCCCGGTGGGAGGGGATAGCAGGGAATCCTGAATGGAAAACTCAGAAGATCTAGAGGAAGAAGACCAGATCTTCACCTCCAGCCCAGCTGCCGCATGACTTTGAACACCTCAACAGGCTTCTCTGAGCCTCAGAAAATAAAACTTCCTGTGAGATTCATGGGAGATAGTACACATACAAAGTAAGACAAGACCACATGCTAAAATCATGATGTAAAATTATTTTATCATCATACTGAGGTTCAAACCCTGAACTTCTTAACATCTGCTCATCCTTGAGCACAATGGCCATGCCTCTCTGAACCTTGGTTATTTTTTCATGTAGTAAATAGAGATGAGGGTATCTATAAGAAATATTTAAATAAGCATACTAGGTATACCATAAACTCATACTTGTTGACTTGTTGAGTGTTTATGCCACTCACCACCAGCGTGGAAAGTAGGTGACATTAGTATTTCCATATAGAGCAGAGGCTGACCTGGAGTCCAAGATGGCCTAACTCTGATCTTAACTACTGCTGCAAATGAAGAGAGAAACACAAGAAGGATGTGGGAGAAGCAGAGAAGGAATCAGTCTGTGGAATGGTGGGGCTGTCCCAGGCACCTCTGGAGAGCTGCACAGGCTCACATATGCATCTTAGGAACTATTTTTATTCCACAGCTAGATAATCCTGAATTATCTTCCTCTTTCTTATTTAGTCCTGGTTAAACTGGCTCAGCTAAGTATTATGGATGCCTCTTTTTCTTTCTATCCTTTTCCCAGGAAGCAGCCAAAAAAACTGAGCGAAGGCAGGAGAGAGAGCTGGAAATCATGTCTTTAGTGGAGCAGAACAAATTCCCCCTCTGATGTTTTTTGGTGAAATAATAGAGATCCATCCTAGGGAGCCATCTGTACAGGGAGCCTGTGTGCACGGGCGGATGGGTCTTGAGGAACACTCTCATTTTGCTAGATGTGCACAGTGAAGTAGAGAAATGCGATAAAAGAAAGAGGCAGAAAGGCGGTGATAGAACTCCCCAACTCAGCTCATCCAGTCGCAACCCTGGAAGGGGGCTCACACACCAGTCACCGTTCTGATAAGGGGTACTGCAGGATTACAAACAACACTTGCTATTTCTCCCCTGAGTCGGCCTCTCCTTCTTCACAGTTCAGCTCTTATCAGTCACATTCTGATTTAAATCTCTAGAATATGGACCCTGCATACCTGGATTAGATGTGCATGTCCAGGGACCTCCCTGATGGTCCGGTGGCTGAGATTCCATGCTCCCGGTGCAGGGGGCCTGGGTTATATCCTGCAGGCCACAGCTAAAGGTTCCATGTGCTGCAGGGAAGACTGAAGATCCTACATGCCACAACAAGACTGGGTGCAGCCAAATAAATCAATATTTTAAAAAGACGTGGGTGTCCAAGGAGGTCTTCTGGAGTCTGCACCAGTAACATACATTTTATAAACACACATTCAGCTTGGTGTCCTTTCTCCCTCTCTTGTCACTTCCATTCACTAGTTTGGGCATCAGAGATTTCAATGTAAGTTAATGGTAAGGTGACCATTGAGAGAAGAATAGCAATCTCTACTGTGCATTGCCCAGACCCCACCTAGAGAAATGTATTGAGATCTAAATGTTACATCAAGGATATAATTAGCAAAGTAGAACAGATGCAGATATGAGAAGCTAGACTAATATGAAAGCTTGTAATGGAATCATAAGGAACAATGAGACACTATAAATAAGTTAAGCAAGCTGCCTTTGACTATGTGAAGGGCTGTAGTATTACTAGTACTTATAATATCAATGTTTAACATCCTTATTACTGTAACTATGCCCCATGCACCACGATACATGCAATATATGCATAATAACCACAAGGGCTTTTTTGTTTGTTTGTATATTTGGTGCTTACACTGGGCCAGGTACCTGCTAAAGAACTTTGCAGATGTAAGTTCATGTAATTCTCAATGATGCTGTGAAGTAAACTCTACTCAACTCTAATTTACAGATGGAAAAACTGACTCTCAGGCACTTGAGGTTCTTAAGACAGGTTTCTCAATCTTAGCATTATTGACATTTGGATAACTCTTTGTTGTGGGAACCATATGTTGTCATATGTATGCTGTAGGATATTTAACAGCATCCTTGGCCATTGCAAATTAGATGCTAGCAGTCCCCTCGTGCAGCCATGAAATTAAAAGACGCTTACTCCTTGGAAGGAAAGTTATGACCAACCTAGATAGCATATTCAAAAGCAGAGACATCACTTTGCCAACAAAGGTTCGTCTAGTCGAGGCTATAGTTTTTCCTGTGGTCATGTATGGATGTGAGAGTTGGACTGTGAAGAAGGCTGAGCGCCGAAGAATTGATGCTTTTGAACTGTGGTGTTGGAGAAGACTCTTGAGAGTTCCTTGGACTGCAAGGAGATCCAACCAGTCCATTCTGAAGGAGATCAGCCCTGGGATTTCTTTGGAAGGAATGATGCTAAAGCTGAAACTCCAGTACTTTGGCCACCTCATGCGAAGAGTTGACTCACTGGAAAAGACTCTGATGCTGGGAGGGATTGGGGGCAAGAGGAGAAGGGGATGACAGAGGATGAGATGGCTGGATGGCATCACTGACTCGATGGACGTGAGTCTGAGTGAACTTCGGGAGTTGGTGATGGACAGGGAGGCCTGGTGTGCTGCAATTCATGGGGTCGCAAAGAGTCAGACATGACTGAGCGACTGATCTGAGTCCCCTCATTGAGTTGTAATAACCTAAGAAGGCAATGGCAACCCATTCCAGTACTCTTGTCTGGAAAATCCCATGGATGGAAGAGCCTGGTGGGCTGCAGTCCATGGGGTTGTGAAGAGTTGGACACGACTGAGCAACTTCACTTTCACTTTTCATTTTCATGCATTGGAGAAGGAAATGGTAACCCACTCCAGTGTTCTTGCCTGGAGAATCCCAGGGATGGAGGAGTCTGTTGGGCTGCCGTCTATGGGGTCGCACAGAGTCAGACATGACTGAAGCGACTTAGCAGCAGCAGCAGCAAAGTATGTCCAGATATGTCTCACTACTTCTTGAGGGGCAAAGTCACCCCTGCTTGAGAACCTCTAGACTAAGGTAACCTAGATGGTAAGTGGGGTTCCTGGGATTCAAATGCAGATCAGTCTGGCACCAAGAGCCATGCTCTTAAGAATAATAATATCAATAACCATCATAATAGCAATACTCATTATTTTATGAGCCCACACATGACAAATCTTTCTAACTATGGAAAGAAGAGCTAACGGAGGTGGCAAGTCCTCTGAAACTAGGAGTAAGTAGGCAGAAGTGTCACATTCCAAAAATAATACAGAAGAGATTCAAGTATTAAAAAGGAAAGGTGAACTAAAAGCCAGGCAGCCCAACGATAACCCAAAAATCCATTATTCAGTGAATTTACAACTTGAGGTTCTCATTTTAATTCTAAGTCCCTTTCAATAATTACAGAGGAAGAAACCAATCATAATTTGAATTATCTTATCCTCAGTAGAAACCCAAAGAAATTTGCCTTGTACTTATACTTAGGAGATTGGGAAGGTGCCGTTCCTAATCTCCTTTTTTCAGCCCTCTGACACACACACAGATACAAACCCTTTTGTCCACACATCTGGGCTCAGAAACAATTGGTCCATCATCTGGTTCTAAGTAGAAGAAACTGGAGATATAATATAGCAAGTCATCAGCTGGGCAGTAAACTGGCAAGTCTCCACTGGTGTGTAATAAACTCATGGTGCCTGAGAAAGAAAGACATTGACAAGAGGGAAGACCACAGACTCCCACCTGCCTCCTTCCATGCCCAGAGCACCTACCTCCTGAGCTGTCAGTCAGTCAGTTCAGTCGCTCAGTCATGTCTGACTCTTTGTGACCCCATGGACTGCAGGACGCCAGGCTTCCCTGTTCATCATCAACTCCTGGACCTTGTTCAAACTCATGACCATTGAGTCAGTGATGCCACCCAACCATCTCATCCTCTGTTGTCCCCTTCTCCTCCCAACTTCAATCTTTTCCAGCATCAGCGTCTTTTCCAAGGAGTCATTTCCTCGCATCAGGTGGCCAAAGTATTGGAGTTTCAGCTTCAGCACCAGTCCTTCTAATGAATATTCAAGACTGATTTCCTTCAGGATGGACAGATTTGATCTCCTTTCAGTCCAAGGGACTCTCAAGAGTCTTCCCCAAATGGAACACAAAGGAAGAAAGTAGAAGAAAGAATATACATCTCCAGCAATTACAGACTAGAATGACCAAAGGTTCATGGATACGAGTTAGGAGCAAACTTGCATGAAGCAGATCATCCAGGTGATATTTTAGAGACCCTTCCCAAAGACCTTACAACGCAATAAATTACACCAAGATGTTGTTAAATTAAAGCTGGACTAAGGTGGATTGGGCATCAAAACAAATTATTCAATTAACTGGTGATTCAAGCAAAAAAAAAAAAAATTAAGAGGAGGATGTGGAGTTCACACCTAGAAGGCCAAGTAGAGAGAGACAGCTACCTTCTGATAATTTTAGCCTTCCCCTGCAAAGCACAGGGACTGAAACTATACTTAGATGCTGGGTATGGTATATCAAGAAGGATGAGAGGGTTTTCCCAGGTGGCATATACAAAGAGCATCTTCATTTCAAAACATGATGAGTCACTTAGTATGGCTAGAGTTCAGTGATCCTAGAGGGATGCTGCTACAGATAAGGTGAGAAAGATGCAGCGACCACATCAGGAAGGGACAAGGGACCTGAATACCAAGTTAAGCACCTGAACTTTAGTCTATATAGTAGGGAAGACCACTTGTACGTATGGATTTTGATCAGAAGAGTGGCACTGTCAGAGGAATACCTAAGATCAATGTGACTGTCAGTGTGGAAGAGGGTTCCTAGGGAAAATAATACATAATGACAGTACCGATAAAAGGAGTTGAGATGTATCGAACTACTCAGCATGTGCCGGTAACTGTGCTAAGCATTTTATCTAAATTTTCCAATTTAATACTCACAACAAACATATGGGGTAAGCACTTTGATAAAGCTTTTTGTAGAAGAAAAGATTAAGCTTAGAATTCAAATTGTGTTCAGGATCCTAATACTTGACACTGATGGCGTCAAGATACTACCCCAAGTTCAATTCTAGCGTCTATACATTTGAGAAGTCTCTGTGAGTGCAGACAAAGGAAAATACAGACCTCAACTGGACAGTGTCGAAGGAAATAGAAAACAAGATTTATACTTGAAAACATACATATTCAGGGAATAGAAATGGATAGGAATGATTGGACTTAGATCTAAACTGGAGGCTCTGAGAGAAGTCTTGTTGCATCCTAGCTGTTCTCTTTGGGAATGATATATAACTCTATGGTTTCAGGGTTAACTACATCCTGATAGGGTCAAAGGTTGCCTAAATGTTCCCCTTTTCAATTATAAAAGGATGACTTGTCACTGATGCTTTTCTTACCAGGATCAGCTTGTCTACAGAACTAAATTAAACCATATGTTGCTGCTGCTGCTAAGTCGCTTCAGTCGTGTCCGACTCTGTGCGACCCCATAGACGGCAGCCCACCAGGCTCCCCCATCCCTGGGATTCTCCAGGCAAGAACACTGGAGTGGGTTGCCATTTCCTTCTCCAATGCATGAAAGTGAAAAGTGAAAATTAAGTCACTCAGTGGTGTCCGACTCTTCACGACCCCATGGACTGCAGCCTACCAGGCTCCTCCATCCATGGGAGTTTCCAGGCAAGAGTACTGGAGTGGGTTGCCATTGCCTTCTCTGAAAAATATGTTACAGAAATGGAAAAAAAAAGGTCATGGCATGAAAAGATTTCATCTCACCATCATCCAAGGGAGCGGCAACAGCAGGGCAGAAACTGTTGGGAAGGACCATGACCCAGACTCTGGGATTTGGGCAGGACTAGACGGTGCAGGCAGACAGCCAAGGAGGGCACTGGCTTCACGAGCAGAAGGGTTTGCAGATGACTGAACTTGAAACTTAAGTAAACACAACTCATACAAATATTTATACTTACCTGCTCAGTGAACTTATCATGAATGTCTCTGTGGCTCTGGCTCATAAGTAAGTTCAATTCTTCAAGTTTCACTGCTCTTCCTAAATATCACGAATGCTGCCCACTCTGAACTCCACTGTTTCCCCATCCTCAGCAAAGTCTGGATCCATTTTCTCACTCTTATCTTTCTCAATGTGCCTGACCCTCCCTACCTTATCCTTCAGTCACAGCCCTCATTCACTTCCAAGCTAATTGTTTCCACCGATATGTGCAAACCAACCATTTATGGGAAATGTCACAGGATGTTAATTTCATGTGGAATTGGGTAACTGCAAAAAGTGCCTTCTTTTTTATTATATAGAATAAGTATTATATTAATAGTGCCATTTTCAATTAGAACCACAATTGCAGGCCTGTCATCCACTAACTGTAGGTTATTTCTCACGAAGTATTTTTCTGAACAGTTTTCTTTCTAAATCCCCCCCCATGCTCCCTCCCTTGCATCATCATAATTAAGATAATGCAGCATAAGTATAAACACATAGTGGAGGCTCAAACATCACCATGGACTATCCAACTAGTGCTACATACTTATTGAAATTTCTCAAGCAAAAAGGAAGAAGTGTTGGAGTCACTACGGAGGTAGAGGAATGAAGACTGATGAAATTAGCAGGAACAAGACAAAGCAGTCCAGAAAACTTGGCCAGAGCCCACGTCAGGGGAGCTGAGCTTGCCTGAGTACTTCTATAAGGCAACCAGAAAGCATACTCAAAGCTTCGGAACATTGAGAAAAATCTTGTCAAGCATCTATCATGTTGGGTGCTTCACATGGATCATCTGATTTACTCCTCAAGGCAACTCCACAAAGTTTGTTTTTTTATTGCCATTTTACAGATGAAGGAACTGAGAGCCTAAAATTTAAGGAAAGAAAGGGCAAGCTGAGATTTAATACTCGATTCTAGCATTAGCCAGTTACTGCCATTAAGAACCACTCCAATTTTTTTTTTTTTCATTCAAGATTGTACTTATTCATGTGCCTGTGGGTCAAAGGAACCCTGGTGACTCAGACAGTCAAGAATCTGCTTCCAGTGCAGGAGACCCAGGTTTGATCCCTAGGTTGGGAAGATCCCCTGGAGAAGGGAATGGTTACCACTCTAGTATTCTTGCCTGGAGAGTTCCATGAACAGGGGAGCCTGGCAGGCTACAGGCCATGGGGTTGCAAAAAGTCAGACATGAATGAGCGACTTTCACTGTGGGTCAAATGAGGGTCAGATTATTCAGGCTGGGGTTCGCTTGGCTGCAAAACAATAGGTTGAGTTCAGGTCTGCTCCACAGGCTTCGCATCCTCTTTGGACCAGCGAGTTAATGGGACACTGAGGAAAGCACAAGAAAGAAACGCCTCTGTGCAAGCATATTTCAGGCTTTTTTGGGTGTCACAAGTGCCAACACCTCACTGGTCGAGTAAGTCAGATACACAAGCTCAGCTTCAATAGGACAGGAAAATATTCCCGACTCACAGTGGTAGATGGAAAGTGAATATATGCTCAATAATCATCTGAGCTATCACATCTAAAAATCTTACAAGTTTCAATAACACCGTGAAAACCATACCACTATGAGTCCAAGTTTCTGTAGGGAGTCATGTCAAAGGGAGATGGCCATGGTGACACAGAAGTGGTAGCAAGTAAGTGACCTGGAGTTTTCCTCATCTGTATAAAAGGCATAATATTGGCAAATCTTCTTAGGAAGGCTGTTGGAAGGTGACTGAGACGCCTCTGCTATGCTTAGTTGCTCAGTCATGTTCAACTCTTTGTGACTCCATGGACTGCAGCCTGCCAGGCTCCTCTGTGCATGGGGATTCTCCAGGCAAGAAGAATGGAGTGGGTTGCCATGCCATCTTCCAGGGGATCTTCCCAACCCAGGGATTGAACCCAGGTCTCCCGTATTGCAGGAGGATTCTTTACCATCTGAGCTACCAGGGAAGCCCAAGAATACTGGAGTAGGTACCTGATCCCTTCTCCAGGGAATCCTCACGTCCCAGGAATCAAACCGGAGTCTCCTGCATTACACGTGGATTCTTTACCAGTTGAGCTACCAGGGAAGCAAGATGCCTATATAGAGTTAAAAAAAAAAAAAAAAAAAACAGGATGCTTCTTTGTGTGCTCATATTCTATTGCATTGCTCAGTTTTACTTTTCTTTATCAAATATATCACTGCTGCCAATGTGTTATATATTTATTTTCTTACTTGTTCCCACTTGTTGCTGCTGCTTAGTCGCTTAGTCATCTCTGACTCTCTGAGGCCGCATGGACTGTAGCCTGCCAGGCTCCTCTGCCCAAGGAATTTTCGAGGCAAGAATACTAGAGTGGGGTGCCATTTCCTTCTCTAGGGGATCTTCCTGACCCAGGGATCGAACCCACATCTCCTGTGTCTCCTGCATTGGCAGGCACATTCTTTATCAGTAGTACCATCTGGGAAGCCCGGTCCCCTCTTAACCATTCCAAATGTTAGCTAAATAAATAAAAAGATAGTCTCATTTTGTTAACTGTCATATCACTCGTGCTTAAGGTACTGACTAAAATGTAGTACACACTCTCTCTATATTTTTTTTAGTACATGGAATGCAACATTGTTAACTCAACTTTATAAATACTCTGTGCATGTAACACAACAAACTCAACCTGTGCCAGTTTTGAGCTCTGAAGAGGGGACAACGTTGTTTTGAGAGGTACAGGGGAACGGTCATGATGATGACAATGGCGGCTATGGTTTGATGTTGCTATTAAATTTAATGAAAATTAAAGATCACTGGACTTGGAATAAAAAAGTACTGATGACTCGGTTACACATCCTTACAGTTGTGTTGCTTTGGAAGATCTCTTAACCTCAGCAATTCTCAGTGATCTCATCTATGTAATTGGTTTGCATATATAGACTTTGCCAAAGTATCTCAAGTTCCCAATATAATCTCTTAAAGTGTCTGGCAAAAAGTAGGTAGCTATCAGGTTGAAAATGAGGATGGTGATGGTCAAGATGATGAGCAATTTTCTTACAGGTTTTCCTGGGAAAAGTATATAAAACAACTGTTGTAAACGTAGGCAGAATTAAACTTTCAACAGGTATAGCAAAGGACTGGGCGTTAAAAGCTGAAGAAATGTTCATGGAACAAGACACTTCAGAACTGACACCCGCAGACCACATTAGATTCATATATGGAGAGATGGTAGAGGAAAGTCCCAGAACAGGAAAATAAAACAAGCAAATCTCCAGAGAGAGAGATAAGGGCAGAGGTAACAGTTGCAGCTGTCCAAACAATGTTCATACTGCTTTTAGAAATTTTTGATTTATCTAAGCAATTCCAGATTCATGAGTTGATCTCTACAGTAACCATGTATAATATACAGAAGAGTTATCATCACTATGTTACAGGTGAGAAAACAAGAGGTTCAAAGACAGTGCATAATTTAGCTCTGCAGCTGGATGAGAAACTGAAAATCTAGTTGAGACCCCAAAGTGACACATATCAGACAGCAAAATGAGTTTAAGATAGATCACTCCAGTAGCTCATGTGAACAGTGGGTCGCTAGATACCAGTGAGCGAACCATTTAACTCCTCAGTTCCATCAGGGGAATGACAAATGATATTTTTTTTTACATTTTTAAAAAATGGAAGTATATTTGATTTACAATACTGTCTTAGTTTCAAATGTACAGCAAAGTGATTTAGTTACATGTATGCGTGTGTGTTATAGTTATATCTATGCAAATATAAAATTATATATATTTAATGAACTGAACTGAACTATATATAACATATTCATATATAAATTTGTATTTACATATATTCTTTTTCAGATTCTCTATTATAGGTTATGACAAGATTTGAATATAGTTCCCTCTGGTATACAATAAGTGCTTGTTGTCTATTTTATATACAGTAACATGTGTCTGTTAATTCCAAACTCCTATTCATCCCTCCCCCACCCTTTGGTAACCATAAGTTTGCTTTCTGTGTCTGTTCATCTTTTTATGTTCCATAAGTTCATTAGTGACAGTTTTCTAGATTTCACATTCAACTGATATCACATAGTATTTGTCTTTGTCTGACTTACATCACTTAGTATGATAATCTCTAGGTCCATCCATGTTGCTACAAATGGCATTATTTCATTCCTTTTTAGAGTACTATTCCACCGTGGTGTGTGTGCATCACACCTTCTTTATCCACTCGTCTCCTATGGACACTTGGGTCCCTTCCATATCTTAGCTATTATAAACAGTGCTGCTATGAACACTGGGGTGCACACGCCTTTGCAAATTACGGTTTCTCCGTGGCCCAGGATGACGAGCCAAAGAAAACCAGCATGAGGATGAAGAACAAAATAGCTGTTCAAAGAAGGACTCTAAGATAGGCTGTGTGAGCTCAAATCATGGCCCCTCCACTTTCCAGCTACGAGATCCTGGACACCTTCCTTAAGATTTCTAAGGCTTAGTTTCTTTACCTGTAAAACAGGGATGATAATCATATAATAATACACACTGTAAAAGTGGGTAAAATAGCACATTGTAAGTGCCATGTAAGTGTCAGCCATCAAGCTTGTCTGAAGATCTGAAGAACAGGGCTGCCTGGAAGGGTGAAGGTATCGCACCAGAAGGACGTTGGAGGAATCGTGAGAGTGACGGACAAAGTGAGCCAACACGGGAAACAGGGATGCCGCCACCCATATGAAGGGCCGCAGAGGAGGATGCTTAGGAATGGGAGCTGGTCTGAGAAGACCATGAACATGCGCTCACACAGCGAGCTAGCTCTAACTCCACCTGGGTCACTGAAGCTAGGTCATGTCATGACGATGCCAATCAAGCCAGACCTTCCCTGACCTTTCTATGTTTCCCACCTTCTCATGCACACTCCAGCCCCAGAGAGGCTGGAAAAAACAGATAAATGCTGGAGAGGAGGCAAGTGAGAAAGAGAAAGCAAGCAAGCGTCGCTGACCATCTTCGGCTGCCAAGATAACTCTAGCCCTAATCAGGGGAACCGCAGAGAGACTCTCCTTTTAGTGGAGACTGAAGAGCTGGTTATTACAAGCCACTGGATAGCCCGGAACTGAGACAGTCTTTTGTTACATTAAGTCAGTGTTGGTCTTTAATTACCTAATGGTCACCAGAAAAGCCACTGTGTATTTCTACAGGGGCAGAGAAGAAACTAATACCGTAATATTATTCAACAAGTACAAAGGGGTTAGAAGACAAAACGAAAGATGCTTTGTGACTGTATCCTATGGGGGCACTGCCGGGCAGCACATGACATTACAACTCTGTAATACATTTTCTTTATACTTAATACAGCTTTTTCCACTCTAACTAGGACTTCCTTTTTGTTTTTAATAAAATCATCACAACATATTCAGATAAAAATTACTTAGCAGGGAAGTGGAAGAATTTGACTTGAGTTTGCATTCCCCAACTCATGAATCATTCTCCATACAAGTAGGCAATCAATATATGCAATTTATGGTTGTAAATAATGTATTTTTCCTTTAACTCAAGCATAGGTTAACCGTTAAGTCTTTCTTCCACTGGACTAGGTATTTTTTCTGTGTTCTCTCATTTTATCATATAGAGCCCTAGTTCTTATAACACTGCTTGTATTTGCAATGATTGAAAGGAAAGTTATGACCAACCTAGACAGCATATTAAAAAGCAGAGACATTACTTTGTCAACAAAGGTCCATCTAGTCAAGGCTATGGTTTTTCCAGTAGTCATGTATGGATGTGAAAGTTGGATTATAAAGAAAGCTGAGCGCTGAAGAATTGATGCTTTTGAACTGTGGTGTTGGAGAAGACTCTTGAGTGTCCTTTGGACTGCAAGGAGATCCAGCCAGTCCATCCTAAGGAGAGCAGTCCTGGGTGTTCATTGGAAGGACTGATGTTGAAGCTGAAACTCCAATACTTTGGCCACCTGATGCAAAGAACTGACTCATTGGAAAAGACCCTGATGCTGGGAAAGATTGAGGGCAGGAGGAGAAGGGGACAACAGAAGATGAGATGGTTATATGGTATCACTGACTCAATGGACATGGGTTTGGGTAAACTCCGGGAGTTGGTGATGGACAGGGAGGCCTGGCGTGCTGTGGTTCATGGGGTTGCAAAGAGTCAGACATGACTGAGCGACTGAACTGAACTGATAACTGTTATCTCTCCCAGTTGGAAATGAGCTCCATATTGGGGAAGACCATGTTTGTACCATTTACTACTACATTTGTATTATTTACCACTATTGTCCAATCTTTCTCCAGCGCAAAGTGCCTGGTACAGAGTAGGCATTTGGTGTACATCAGTTAAGCGAATGAATGGGTGAATTAATTAACAGAGATTTACCCGTTTGAGTTTCGAAGCACTGGTTTCAAAATAACTGGTTTAATATATGTAGTTCTATCTTGAAATACATTCCCAACTAACATATCACTTGGTTAGGTTTTAAAATCAGTATATTAGAAGTACTACCATTTGGAAGTACATAAAACCTTCAAAATATCATTTATAGATGGCTGAACTGCATCCCAGAGAATGGGGACGACACCTGAGACAGGGTCAGGATGGGATGGCAAGTGGCCATCCTCCTCTTGATGCTCTTTGTCCTGCATCCAGTTGGCTGAAGAACCTTCTAGTCCTGTGTAACTGACAGTTTTCATGGATTCACACTCCACAGCATCATCCAGTGAGACTGTCACTGGGTATCAGTGAAAAGTAAAGAGAAGCCTGGAGGAAGCTTTCATTCTGGCATTAATAAACGTGTGACAGAAACCTCAGCCTAATGTTGTGTGAAATTTGGGAAGGATAAATAATCAAGTCAAAACAGATCTTCAGCCTCCAGGTCTCCCTAGACCCCTGCCCCCAACTCTGCTAGGCAACCAGTGGGTCCTGAAGTGAGTCATTCATGACTGGGTTTGAATGAAACATCTTTATGAAGCAGGGGGCTGAGCCCAAGGAGGGGAGGTTCCTTCAAGCTTGGGGAAGCTACTTTGTCATCTGGTGTCAGGCTTTGATAGAATTGTCCTGGTGCATGCCTCAGGCCTCTTGTGCCAATTCTGCTGGGATCTTCCCTTTGGCCCCACTGGGCTTCTTTTTCTTAGAAGGACAGATGATGATGGCCAAGGTTGACTCATTGCCTCCCCTATATTGACACTGAACTCAGCATATACATGGATTGTCTTTTACATCCCATGATAATCCTATGAGTTAAATAACTTCTTATTATAGGCATTTTACAGATGAAGAAACTGAGGCTCAGGAAAGTTTCACAAACTCCCCCAAGGTCACAGGGTCTGCATGAGGTAGAAGAACTACTAGAACATACAGTCTGAGTTCAGAGCCCACGTGGACAACCACTATGCTTCATAAGTCCCACTGCCCACATGGTGGCCATGCAATAGCTCAGGGAGATGATGGCCGCCTCCTCCAAGTGCCTTCTTTCTGCTGCCCTACGCTCCCACATCTGTCCTACCATTTGCATTTGCACTCACTCAGAGTGCGTACGTGTTTGCTGAATACCTACCACGTGTCTTAAATGATTTGGGTCCATTACCACTCAACACTGATACATAAACATGTATCAGTCTGGTAGACAGAGTGTCTGATGAACTATGGATGAAGGTTCATAACACTGTGCAGGAGGTGGTAATCAAAATCATCCCCAAGAAAACGAAATGCAAAAAGGGAAAATGGCTGTCTGGGGAGGCCCTACACACAGCTGAGAAAAGAAGAGACGGGAAAGACAAAGGCGAAAAGGAAAGATATACCACCTGAATGCAGAGTTCCACAGAATAGCAAGGAGAGATAAGAAAGCCTTCCTGAGAGAACAATGCAAAGAAATAGAGGAAAAGAATAGAATGGGAAAGACTAGAGATCTCATCAAGAAAATTAGAGATACCAAGGGAACATTTCATGCAAAGATGGGCACAATAAAGGACAGAAATGGTATGAACCTAACAGAAGCACAAGATATTAAGAGGTGGCAAGTATACACAGAAGAACTGTACAAAAAGATCTTAATGACCCCGATAACCATGATGGTGTAATCACTCACCTACAGCCAGTCAACCTGGAATGTGAAGTCAAGTGGGCCTTAGGAAGCATCAATATGAACAAAGCTAGTGGAGGTGATGGAATTCCAGTTGAGCTATTTCAAATCCTAAAAGATGATGCTGTCAATATGTCAGCAAATTTGGAAAACTCAGCAGTGGCCAAAGGATTGGAAGAGGTCAGTTTTCATTCCAATCCCAAAGAAGGGCAATGCCAAAGATTGTTCAAACTACCACACAACTGCACTCATTTCACATGCTAGCAAGGTAATGCTCAAAATCCTTCAAGTTAAGCTTCAACAGTACATGAACCGAGAACTTTCAGATTTACAAGCTGGATTTAGAAAAACCAGAGGAACCAGAAATCAAATTGCCAACATCCACTGGACCACAGAAAAAGCAAGACAATTCCCAAAAACATCTACTTCTGCTTTATTGACTACACTAAAGCCTTTGACTATGTGGATCACAACAAACTGTGGAAAATTCTTAAAGAGATGAGAATATTAGACCACCTTACCTGCCTCCTGAGAAACCTGTATGCAGGTCAAGAAACAACAATTAGAAACGGGCGTGGAACAAGGCACTGGATCAAAATTGGGAAAGGAATATATCAAGGCTGTATCTTGTTTACCCTGCTTATTTGACTTGTATGCAGAAATGTCATCATGCGAATGTCAGAAATTAATCATGTAAAATGTCAGGCTGGATGAAGCATAAGCTGGAATCAAGATTGCTGGGAGAAATATCAATAACCTCAGATATGCAGATGACACTACTCTGATGGCAGAAAGCAACAGTGAAAGTGAAAGTCATTCAGCCGTATCTGACTCTGAACTATACAGTCCATGGAATTCTCCAGGCCAGAATACTGGAGTGGGTAGCCGTTCCCTTCTCCAGGAGAATGTCCCACCCAGGGATCGAACCCAGGTCTCCCACATTGCAAGCGGATTCTTTACCAGCTGAGCCACAAAAGAAGCCCAAGACAAAAAGCAATGAGGGACTAAACAGCCTCTTGATGAAGGTGAAAGAGGAGAGTCAAAAGGCTGGCTTAAAACTCAACATTCAGAAAACTAAGATCACGGCATCTGGTCCCATCACTTCATGGCAAATAGATGGGGAAACAATGGAAACAGTGACAGACTTTATTTTCTTGGGCTCCAAAATCACTGGACAGTGGACAGTGATTGCAGCCATGAAATTAAAAAACATTTGCTTCTTGGAAGAAAAGCTATGACAAACCTAGACAACATATTAAAAAGCAGAGACATTACTTTGTTGACAAAGGTCCGTCTAGTCAAAGCTATGGTCTTTCCAGTAGTCATATATGGATGTGAGAGTTGGACCATAAAGAAGGCTAATCACCAAAGAGCTGATGCTTTTGAACTGTGATGTTGGAGAAGACTCTTGAGAGTCCCTTGGATTGCAAGGAGATCAAACCAGGCAATCCTAAAGGAAATCAGTCCTGAATGTTCCTTAGAAAGACTGATGCTGAAGCTGAAACTGCAATGCATTGGCCACCTGATGCAAAGGGCTGACTCACTGGAAAAGCCCCTGATGATGGGAAAGATTGAGGGCAGGAGAAGGGGATGACAGAGGATGAGACGGTTGGATGGCATCACTGACTCAATGGACATGAGTTTGAGTAAACTCCAGGAGATGGTAAAGGACAGGGAAGCCTGATGTGCTGCAGTCCATGGGGTCACAAAGAGTTGGACATGACTGACTGAAAGATAACAACACTCAACACTTGACTTCAACCTCTGATAAGGAGGTGTTATTACCCTTGATTCACAGATGAGCAGACAGAAGCTCAGGGAGGTGGGATAGCTACTGTTCGAGCAAGAGGGGGTTGGCAGGGCTCCTTTCCCAGTGCCCCAGAAGAGCTCTGCATGGCTGTCCTAAAGAAGAGATTTCCTTACCTCTCAGCTGGTAATTTCCTGCCCCTCTCTCACAGAACACAGCCCTGCACAGCTGGACTGCTCAACAGTTACTCCTGGGAATGAACTATTTGTGCCATGAAGTTGTGGGTTTCTAAGAGCCAGGGCCACACCTGTTCCCTCAATATTCTCCTCAAGACCTTAGCTCATCATAGTTAGTTGAAATTTCAGGGGCAAAATGCTGCCCCTTTTCTCCACACATTCAGCTGGTTATTTGCTGAGGAAGTCACTTCACACTTCTTGAACTCTACTCTCCATGTCTATCAGGATGGGATAGTACTACCTCCCCATAAAACTGGTTGGAAGATGAAGAAAATTGGAAAATGGTTATAAAAGCTTCAGTATGATGCCTAACACAAACTAAGAAACCAGTTGTTGTTTTTTTTCTAAAAGCTATTGTCATAGGAACATTTGTACTTGAAGCACTGCTTATCTGAGGTTTCTAAATCTTTTGACCACAATGACAAAGTAAAAATTATCTCTTTAGCACTTATAATCCTTATAACAAAGAGTTGTTAACTTAGGTAACTGGTTACCCAATGCACAGGCATTAGGTCTTATCAATACAATAAATAACAATGTTGATAATAATATGAAATGCACAATACTCTACAGCTTTAGTGCATGTTCCTTTAGTAACAGTGGACTGGAAAAGAGGGAGATGGAGATGTAGATATGGAGTCTGAAGGGTCAAGTCACGAGGAGCCGCCCAGGGCATCTGGGGCTGTTCCTCTTGCCCTGAAATCTTCTTGTAATTTCCACCATCTCTCATTCCCCCTAATCTCACCCTCTCTGATCCATCCTCCCCTCTGCAGTCCATTCAATCTGCCACGATGCAAATGGGATCTTTGATTCACCAGTTTAAAGACCTTTAGTAGTTCTCCCCACAGCCCTTAGAACAAAGTCAAGTGCTTGTACCGCTTTACCAGGAAAGCCCTTTATAACCTGGTCCACAACAGCCTCCTCACCATTTGCTTCTATATGTTCCTTTGTGATCCACATCTGGCCAAACCAAATTTTGCACAGCATCTTCCCATGCCTGGTTTTCTCTTGGCTAAGTGTTACTTGTCTTTCAGTTCTTCAATCAGCTCTCTGCTGTTTAGACCCCCTCTGCTGACACTCTGAACCAGCCCCCATAAAACAGCACATTGTTGTTCAGTTGCTGAGTTGTGCTCCATCCATTTGTGACCCCATGAACTACAGTCCCCCAAGCCCTCTGTCCACGGGATTTCCTAGGCAAGAATACTGGAGTGGGCTGCCATTTCCTTTTTCAGGGGATCGTCCCAACCCAGGGATCAAACTTGCATCTCCTGCATTAGCAGGTAAATTCTTTACCACTGAGCCACCAGGGAGGCCCTAAACAGCCCATAGTGCTAGCTAATTCGTCTCTTACAATATGTCCTTATTTTTCAATATCTTCTCCACAAACTGCAAACTCCTGTAGAATCAAACGAGAGAGCCCATGTCTAAAAGCCCAAGCCAGTACCGGGCACATAATACTGTTTGACTCCTTCTCTCTCAGCCTCAGTTTCATCAAAGGCAAATGATGTTGAAAACATCCATTCTTCCTGCTACAGTAGATTGATGGAAAGATAAAAGGACACACATGAGAAATTTCTATTCAAACTTCCAATCCTGGTTCACATAGTAGACATTTGTTTTAGGGTTTTATTTTTTAATTTAGAAAGATAGCCTATCGAAAAGATACATGCATCCCAATGTTCATTAGCAGTATTATTTACAGTTGCCAAGATATGGAAGCAGCCTAAGTGTCCATCAACAGAAGAATGGATAAAGAAGCTGTGATACACACACACACACACACACACACACACACACACACACACACAACCACACACACTATGCACACACACATGCGTGGATACTACTCAGCTACAAAAATAATGAAAAATTGCCATCTGCAGCAATGTGGATGACTTGGAGGCCATTATGCTAAGTGAACTAAGTCAGAAAAAGACCAGTACTGCATGATATCACTTATATGTGGGATCTAAACAGTACAACAAAAGAGTGAATGAGTAAAACATACAAAGCAGCAGACTCAGACACACAGAACCAACTAGTGGTTACCAGTGGGGACAGGGAGGGGCATCACAGGGCTGGGAGAGTGAAGAGCCAAACCACTGGTGTAAGACAGGCTCAAGGATGTATTGGACAATGCAGGGAACACAGCCAACATTCGGTAATACTGTAAATGGAAAGTAAAATTTAAAACTTATGTAAAATTTTAAAACAGAAAAATAAAAATACTTTTTTAAAAAGATAGAAAGATAACCTAAAAAGGTAAAACCACACTAAATCAAAACATACCAGTGGATTTTGAGAGGCAGGATTGGCAGAGAAAAATACTATCTGTTGGACTCGGAGAAATCCCCAAATTTCATGACAAGTGCACTATGCTATCTATATCTTTCTCCACGTCTGTCAGTCTATCTATCTCATTCTGACCACATTATTTTTTCCTGAAAACATCTTTCCTTTATTGCTAAACTCTTGTGAGTTTGAGAAATGAAATCCATATAGTTCTGAGCCAATTATAATTAAATCATAAAACACTATTTAGCAATTACATATTTTAATATGTTAGAGATTTTGGAGTGACTTAAATAATTTCCCTAAAACTACTCTGCTTTCCTTCCTTTATTTCAACCACCTTCCCCAAATACAACATCACACTAAGGAAAGGACCAATTGCCCAAAGCAAATTGTAGTAAATGCTGAACATAATATCAAGGGAAGATTTTTTGAGAGGTTGAAAATTTAGCAGAAATACTAAATTACTGTCTCTCTTGAACCTGCATGTGGTGGACCAAACAGACTATGAGTCAGAAAAACAAAACAAAATCACCTATTTAGTAAATATTAATCATCCATTATATACTATGCTCTGAACAACGAAGACATTAACCCTATTCTCATGGGAGTTATATTCCAGAAAGGGAGCTAAATGTCAACTCAAGTCATCTCGTGAGGGGCAGTTCCTGTACAGGAGGTTGTGTGAGCAACAGGGAAACCTGATGTGATCTGGGAGGTCAGTAAACACTTTCCTGAGGATAGAATATTAGATCTGGCATCTGACATGGCCTTTATCTTAAAAACAATGGAGTTTAGTCCTGAGAGTAGTAAGAGTTTATCTACATTTTAGAAATATATTAGCTAAATAACTTTGAGTAGAAAGGCCCGCAGGGCAGTGGGCAGCATGTCCTTGGTTAAAGGACCATTAACCAAACCCACTAACCACTAACCAAGTCTGCTTCTTTGAGACTCAATTTCCTCACCTCTAAAATAAGGGTTACAAACCTACTTTTTCTTTCTTTTTTTTTTTAAGAATAACTTTGCTATTTTATATATTTTTCCAGTTTTATTGAGATATACTCTTGAGAATCCCTTGGACTTCAAGGGGATCAAACCAGTCAGATCTGAAGGAAATCAACCCTGAATATTCACTGGAAGGACTGATGTTGATGCACCAATACTTGGACCACCTGAGGCAAAGAGCTGGCTCATGAGAAAAGATCCTGATGCTGGGAAAGATTAAAGGAAAAAGGAAAAGGAGATGGCAAGAGAATGAGATGGTTAGAGGGCATCAGCAACTCAATGGACATGAATTTGAGCAAACTCTGGGAGACAGTGAAGGACAGGGAAGCCTGGTGTGCTTCAGTCCATGGGGTCACAAAAAGTTAGACATGACTGGGTGACTGAACAGCAACAGATATACTACATAAGTTTAAGGTGTGCAACATAATGCCCTGATATATGTTGCAAAATGATCACCACAGTAAGTCTAATAAACACCCATCACCTCACATAGTTATATTTTTTTCCTTGGGATAAGAACTTACACGATCTAGCAACTTTCAAATATACAATTAGGTATTGTTAACTACAGTCACCATGCTATGTATCACACTCCCAGAATAACTGGGAGTTATTATAACTGGGAGTTTTTTTTTTAAATTTTATTTTATTGAAGTAGGGTTGATTTACAATGTTTAGCTTCAGATGTACAGCAAAGTGATTCAGCTTCACGTATGTGTGTGTGTGTCTACATGTGTGTGTGTGTGTGAGTGTGTGTGTGTATATATATATATATGTAGTTTTTCAGTTGCTTTTCCCTTGTAAGTTATTACAAAATAGGGAGTATAGTTCCCCGTGCTATACAGTAGGTCCTTGTTGGTGCAAACCTTCAGCCTCACATTCAGACTTGCAGGGAACACCTAAGGGGATCATGGGAGGGGCTAAGACGATGGTGGGACGAGCTAAGATGATAGTGGGAGGAGCTCTGAGGATGATGGAGAAGAAAAGATGAGTGTGCAACCACTTTACAACTTGTGCACATTTAATTAATAGAGATAAAAGCTGCTTTATCAATATCTTCATTTCCACAAGAAAATACATAGTGTGACAGCCTGTGGTTACAGTCCTTCATATGGGGATTCTCAGATGATACTTGGAGGTGGGGACTCCACATCCTGGAAAATTTAATGTATCCTAAGTTAGAGCCCTTTCCTTAGGAAAATGCTTCGTGGAAGATACTGTTCTATAACACCCCCCCACCCCTGCTGGTTTCTGGGCACATGCGCCATAAAGTCCATCCAAAAACCTCAGGCTAGTCCCTCCAGGGGTAAAGAAAGCATTCAGTCACCATAGCAGCTTCTTTCTAACTTGTCAAACTGGAAGCCATAGTAAAACATGCATTTTAAATTATCCAACTGGACATAAGCTGCATGAAGCAATACTAATATGATATACTATACTTTTTTTCTTCTCTCTAACTCTACCCTTCTCTTATTTCATCATAGTTTGCTTTTCCATATTTTTAAATGCTGACCATGACTCAATAAATTGAGCCTAAGCTGCAGTTTAGAAAAGTGTTTCAAGAATAGCAAGCATGCTTCTGAGTTCTGCCTCTGTCAATTAATTGCTGGTGTGATCTTGGACGATACATAGCCTCTTGGAGCCTCAATTCCCTCAACTGTGAAATGGGGATAATAATGCCTATTCTAAGAGCTGGGAGAATTAAGGTAATACCATGGGAAATCACCACATAGATTTCCTGGCACAGAATAGCTGTTCAATAAATGGTAGCGATTATAAATAGAGGCGGCTAATGGGGGAATTAGAGCATAGCTAAATCCCTTCTGCCTCAAGGGGAAAAGAAGGAAGAAGAAGGAAAAAAAACATCTCATTCATTTTCTCCCCAGGGGGTCTGTCTTCCCAAAGTAGCTATTTACTGCGGGGAGGGGAACTAGGTCCAAATGCCGGTGTTTGCTGTGACAGGATTTATAAATAAGTAAAATGCTTCATCAAACATTTATAGTTGTGTGTGAGAGTCAAAAAAAAAGGCACGTGGGCTTGGGGCTTATTTATAGTGACTCCCTGTTTTCTCTCTCCAGCACAATTTCACAGCTTAGCTTTCATTTGCTTGTGATTGTTCTTGGATGAACTTCACTTCCAAGCAGAAGGTATTAATTATTAAAACAGAGACCAGAAAAAAGCAGCCCAGGATGCTCCCCCAAACATTGACAGGATGAAGCTGCAGGAGGCAGCCACCAAAAGAAGGGCCTGGCATCACGAGCACGTGCTTTCTCGGGGAGCCAACCCGTGGCAGAGCGCATTTTAACAATCTGAGGACGCCTGCTACGTGTTGTGTGGGGGCCGCGCCGGCCCTGGTCGGGGGACAGGCATGTCAAAAATGAATCAGACAGTTTCTAACACACCTTCCGGTGAAGGGAGGGAGCTCCCAGCCCAAGGAGGGAGGAGGTGTGTAAACATCAAACTACAAGACAAGGAAGCCGAGCATCTCTGCATGAAGCTTGCTGGGAACGGGGAACAGGAGCCCATCATCTTAGGAGGCAGCATGGAAGACGAACATCTTTGGGACCAGGCCATCTGAGTCTCAAATTCCTGCTCCAATGCATTCTGAATCTGTGATTTTGGGTGTATTGCGGTCATTCCATCTGTGACACAGGTGTGATAAAACCTCCCTGGCAAAGGGCACTGCCTAGGAATAAATATGAAAAGTCATGAGAGCTGACAGACAAACTGTAAACATTCATTAAATGGGAAATATTAATAATGAGCGCTATTTAGCACATTTGCTGAGCTTCCATGGTAGCTGACGGTAAAGCGTCTGCCTACAATGCGGGAGACCTGGGTTTGATCCCTGGGTCGGGAAGATCCCCTGGAGAAGGAAATGGCAACCCACTCCAGTATTCATGTCTGGAAAATCCCACAGACTGAGGAGCCTGGTGGGCTACAGTCCATGGGGTCACAAAGAGTCGGACACGCTGAGCGACTTCACTTTCTTTCTTTCACTTTCTTGTTGCTGTTAAGTTGCTAAGTTGTGTACGACTCTTTGTGACCCCATGGAAGGTAGCCCTCTAGGCTCCTCTGTCCATGGGATTTTTCAGGCAAAAATACTGGAGTGGGTTGCGATTCCCTTCTCCAGGGAATCTTTCTCACCCAGGGAATGAACCCACGTCTCCAGCATTGGCAGGTGGATTCTTTACTGCTGTGCCACAAGGGAAGCCCATTTAGCACATCAGATCAGTCGCTCAGTCATGTCCGACTCTTTGCCACCCCATGAATCGCAGCACGCCAGGCCTCCCTGTCCATCACCAACTCCCGGAGTTCACTGAGACTCACATCCATCGAGTCAGTGATGCCATCCAGCCATCTCATCCTCTGTCGTCCCCTTCTCCTCCTGCCCCCAGTCCCTCCCAGCATCAGAGTCTTTTCCAATGAGTCAACTCTTCACATGAGGTGGCCAAAGTACTGGAGTTTCAGCTTTAGCATCATTCCTTCCAAAGAAATCCCAGGGCTGATCTCCTTCAGAATGGACTGGTTGGATCTCCTTGCAGTCCAAGGGACTCTCAAGAGTCTTCTCCAACACCACAGTTCAAAAGCATCAATTCTTCGGCACTCAGCCTTCTTCACAGTCCAACTCTCATATCCATACATTTAGCACATAGTAGATGCTAAATAAACAATGCTTTTCATCCTCCTTTTCTCTGCATGGACTACAGGTTGCCCTCACCTTCTACTCACTCCAACTACAGTATGCCTGATACAATCCCAGTCAGGACACCCTCCATACCTAACCTCAGCTTCCATCAGCCTCGGAGTTTGTCCATTAATGTACTGATTGAGCAATTGCTATTCATTAATATTGATTCATTAACATGATTAACATGAGCACCTGCTACATGCTAATGCTGGTGCAGGCACTGGGAATTCAAAAAAGACACATAAACCCCTACCTTCCTGAACCTTCTCATGGGGAAAGATGGCAATAAAGACATCAATCAGTCAAATATAGGCTATGTTAGATGGTGCTAAACACTGACGAGAAAGATAAGGCAGGGAAGAACAGGGCTTGCTGGGAAAGGGGGTGCTATTTTAAACCAGGAGGCCTGGAGAGTCTTATGGAGATAGTAACGTCTGGACAGAGACCTGAAGAGGTCATGAAGTAGCCAGGTGGGCATGCAAGGGAAGAGTTCCAGCAGAGGAACAGCAGGGGAGCATCCTTGGCCTCTGAGCACCTCCCACTTTGGTCCTCCAGAAGGAGGGAGGGAGTAGAGTGATTTGACTTTGTAAAATAATTCTGGCTTTCCCCCACAGTGATTTAAGCAATCACACTTGACTATGTGATGTTTAACCAGTGCCCAGAGTAGACTGTGGGCTTCCCAGGAAGGTGGCTCTAGTGAAGAATCTACCTGCCAATGCAGGAGATACAGATTCTATCTTGGGTTGAGAAGATGCTCTGGAGTAGGAAATGCCAACCCACTTCAGTATTCTTGCCTGGAAAATTACTTGGACAGAGGAGCCTGGCAGACTACAGTCCATGGGGCCATAAAGAGTTGGGCATGACTGAGTGATCGAGCACATGGGGCATGGACACGATCGATTCCACATTTACAGAGAGACAGGAGTCTGGCTGTGTCTCTGCTGCTGGTTCCACAGAGCAGGGAGCGTGGATCTGAACGTGACTCAGAGGTGTTCATGACCACACTGTCTTCACTAGCCAAAGCATGCTCGGGCCCCGGACGCTAAAAGGATATGCGCTCTCAGCAACATCCAAGACCACTAACTTTGGAGTAATCTCTGATGACATTAGGATCTTCGAAGGAATTCAAACCCAGCAAAGCCAAAATAAATAAATAAGAGCACAGAACAAAAAAGGAAACGTAGAATAGAAACAGTTCTTTCATCACAACCAACTGAAATGCTCACAGGGATGTGATGTTCACCAGAGTGCAAGAAAGAGGGCAACTGTCCCGTACTAAGAGTAAAGGCTAGAGCAAACCTGCCTCCCCAGGTTCCGAGCCTAACTGCGGCCTAGAGAAAGGCTGTTCAACCTCTCTGTGTATGAATCCATCCACCTGTAAAACAGGAATTATTTCCAAGAATTGACATTAGGGTAAGGCGAGTTAATCCAGGTACATGTTTAGCACTGTACCTGGCTTAGAGTAAAAGATCATAAAGATGAGTGTTTGGGAGATTGGATACATACATTTTGGTAAATTCATGTAACCAAACACTGCACTGCAATATAAGAGAATGAATTATTGGTACCAGTAGCAACATGGATGCATCTGGCACATGATATGTTGAATAAAAAGAAGCCACACACAAGAGTGCACCCATGTAGGATCCCGTATATATAAAGAACAGGAAAAACCAACTGATGGTAAAAGTCAGAATATTGGGTACTTTTGAGAGCCCACCTTACAGCTGCCCATGAGAACTTCCTGTGATGATAAAGTTGTTCACATTCTGTACTGTTCAAGGCAGTAGGCACCACACAAAAACAAAGGTACGCGTGACTACTAAGGATCTGAAATGTGGTCTATGCGACCAAGGACCTGGACATTTGAGTTTAATCAAGTATAATTAATTTAAACGGCCACATACAGCTAGTGGCCAGAGCTGAGAGAGCCCAGTCTGAATCTTCACCTGGACGCTGGTGACATGACTGTAGGCATATACTAGGAAAACATATCAAGGATACACTTAAGATTTGTGCCATTTACAGGCCATACAGGAATTATCCTTCAAAAGTGAGTAAGGATTATTAACCTAACTGCACTACCTCATCCGGTCCTCACAAGCTCAAGCAATGCAGGGAGAAGCCCTACTGTGCCCATTTCTGCAGTGGCCACACTGAGGTGGTCCTGATTTGCCCGTAGTGCTGTAGCTTACAGATGGCAGGTAGGCAGCAAGCTCACCCAAGCCCTTCACAGATGGGAAAAAAGGCATCACAAAGTGACCTGCTGAGATGATCCCATTCAACAACTGATTCATTCAACGCACATTTTTCAAGCACCTGCTAAGTGCGAGGCAGTGTTCCAGGTGCCTGGAATGAAGCAGAGGACAAAGCAGGGATAAGTGCTGGCTTTCCTGGAGATCATACCAGACATCTTTGCTCACCTCACTCTGGCCACCTTACTATGGACCAGATCAACTGAAATCAGACTCAGCTAAGCATCTATTAGTTATCAGATAACCCCAGATATCATTCCTGATACCCTCTGAGCTCAATAGCCACTTGTGTTCTGAGTCCTTTCATTTATAAGACAAAGGATGAAAGAATGCATCCTAGAGAAATACTATATAAAAGAAAGAAAAAAAAGGACCATCAGCAATACAGATATTAGTGATTTAATGATAAAAAAATCAACTCCCTACAAAAAATAAATAATCGTAAACTTTATTCACTTAGCAATGCAGTCCTCCAACATAAAAGAACACAAATTGTCAGAAATAAGAGAATTAACTAGTCTACCAGTCCAGATTTTGATTGGGAAGATTTTAGGACTTCTGTCTCAGAAAGAAGAACCGAAAAAAGGAAAAAAAAAATATATATGGCAGATGAATATTGGGACACAGAAATTTTGGTCAATAAAATTTAACAGGCAAGATTAATGATTATACATGACTATTTTGTCTGATAATTAAGAGATGTATGATGTTTCTCAAACACACAGGAATCATTGATAAAAGTAGCCATGGCCTAGGGTACAAAGCAAATCTCAGCAGAGAAGTAAGGATAGTATCCACATCATATTTTCTGACAAAGTATATTAAAATTAGAGTCATATAAAAGAGCTTTTTAAAAACGTATGTTCAGAAATTTAAACAAAAACAAAAAAAATTTAAACAAAAAGCATTCAAAAACAAAGAAATCTGTAAAATATTTAGGACTAAAGAGCAACATGTACATTACAGAGCAAATCCTGACATCTAGAGATTAAAACAATACTTAGAAGATAGTTAACTATTTAATGCAAACATCAGTAAGAGAAAAAGATTGAAAATTAATGACCTAGGCTTTTGATTCAATTGTTTAAAAGAGAATACTAGAGTAATAATAAAGGATATAGAACGTACTTGTAGTTGCCACGAGAGGATGGGTGGGGGAGGGATGGACTGGGAGTTTGGGATTAGCAGATGTAACCTATTATATACAGAATGGAGAAACAACAAGATCCTAGTGGACAGCATAGGGACCACAGTCAATATCTTGTAATAAAACATAATGGAAAAGAGTATGACAAAGAATGAACATATATGTATAACTGAATCACTTTGATGTACAGAAGTTAACACAATATTGTAAATCAACTATAGTTCAATAAATTTAAAAAAGGATATGCAAAGAATAAAATTAAGATAACATAAATAAAAAAGAAATAACATCAAGTTTCAACAAACTGTGGCCAAATTAAAAAATATTAATACAATAGATATAACACAAAAATGACTGAGAGAAGATGCCCAAATAATCCCACATCTCAAATTAAAATGAGGGCATAGTTATAGGTACTGCTTTATTCACTATGCCAAAGCCTTTGACTGTGTGGATTACAACAAACTATGGAAAATTCTTTAAGAGATGGGAATATCAGACCACCTGACCTGCCTCCTGAGAAATCTGTATGCAGGTCAAGAAGCAACAGTTAGAACTGGACGTGGAACTAAAGGCTGGTTCCAAGGTGGGAAAGGAATATTTCAAGGCTGCATATTGTCACACTGCTTATTTAACTTAAATGCAGAGTACATCATGTGAAATGCCGGGCTGGATGAAGCACAAGTTGGAATCAAGATTGCTGAGAGAAATATCATTAACCTTAGATATGCAGATGACACCACCCTTATGACAGAAGGCAAAGAAGAACTAAAGAGCCTCTTGATGAAAGTGAAAGAGGAAAGTATAAAAGTTGGCTTGAAACTCAACATTCAGAAAACTAAGATCTGGTCCCATCACTTCATGGGAAATAGATGGGGAAACAATGGAAACAGTGACAGACTTTATTTTTTTAAATCACTGCAGATGGTAATGGCAGCCATGAAATTAAAAGATGCTTCTTCCTTGGAAGAAAAGCTATGACCAACATAGAGAGCATGTTAAAAAGCAGAGACATTACTTTGCCAACAAAGGTCAGTCTAGTCAAAGGTTTTCCAGTGGTCATGTATGGATGTGAAAGTTGGACTATAAAGAAATGTGAGCACCGAAGAATTGATGTTTTTGAACTGTGCTGTGGGAGAAGACTCTTGAGAGTCCCTTGGACTGCAAGGAGATCCAACCAACCCATCCTAAAGGAAATTAGTCTTGAATATTCATTGCAAGGACTGATGCTGAAGCTCCAATACTTTGGTCACCTGATATGAAGAACTGACTCATTGGAAAAGACCCTGATGCTGGGAAAGATTGGGGGCAGGAGGAGAAGGGGACGCCAAAGGATGAGATGGTTGGATGGCATCACTGACCTGATGGGCATGAGTTTGAGCAAGCTCCAGGAGTTGGTGATGGACAGGGAGGCCTGGTCTGCTGCAGTCCATGGGGTTGCAAAGAGTCAGACACCACTGAGTGACTGAACTGAACTGAGAGATGTGAGATATCTATACCAAGTCGTACATATTACATACATATATATACACACATATTTATTTATAACACAAAACATTATGTCCATAATGGTATAACACAGATAAAAATCAATGATTCTAAGTTGTCTCCAAAACCACAAGTTATTTAAGAAGAAATAAATGACTGAAATAGGCATATAAATATCTGAATCAGTAGACAGAATTTACCATCTAACATAAAGATGGACACAAATATCAGGCCCAGAGAGTAACAGTTTTAAGCATGTGTATTTAGTCGCTCAGTCTTGCCCAATTCTGCCACCCATGACTATAGTCCACCAGGTTCCTCTGTCCATGGGGATTCTCCAGGCAAGAATACTGGAGTGGGATGCCACACCCTCATCCAGGGGATCTTCCCAACCCAGGGATCAAAGCCAGGTCTCCTGCACTGCAGGCAAATTCTTTACCATCTGAGCCACCAGGGAAGCCCAGTTTTAAGCATTAATTCTAACAAATGTTAGAATTTCACACAGTAATTACGCATTTGAGTATGTTTAACAGCATGACAGAATAAGAGGAAAGGCTGTTTAAACTCATATTTTATAAAGCTAGGATAATGTTGGTACTGAAACTTGTCTAAGGTATTAGAAAATGTAAGGATGGTTTACTAATACTAATATACATGTATATATGTAGAACGTATATGTATACAGAGACACTACACAATCAGGTTAAAAGGGAAAATACAACCATCTCACTTGATACAGAAAGGCTATTTAGTAACATGTAACCCCAAATCATAATTTTTTAAATTAATATGCTAAAGCTAGAAGAGAAATTTCCTTATTAAAAGCTTACCAACTGCATTGCCGCACTTCCCTGGTGGCTCAGCAGGTAAAGAATCCACCCGCAGTGTGGGAGACCTGGGTTTGATCCCTGAGTTGGGAAGATCCCCTGGAGAAGGGAAAGGCTACCCACTCCAGTAGAACTGCCTGGAGAATTCCATAGAGAAGCCTGGCAAGCTATATAGTTCATAGGGTCACAAAGAGTTGGACAGGACTCAGAAACTTAAAAAAAAAAAAAAAAAACTTTGCTATGTGATTATCTATGAAAGTGAAAGTGAAGTCACTCAGTCGTGTCCGACTCTTTGCGACCCCATGGACTGTAGCCTACCAGGCTCCTCTGTCTATGGGATTTTCCAGGCAACAGTCCTCGAGTGGGGTGCCATATCTACGGAACACTACAGAAACATAACGCATAATGGAAGGGTTTTAGTATTCTTCCCCTTAAAGTCATGAACAAAAATGACTGTCTGTGCAAAAGGAGAAGAGAAAACAAAGATAAGATAGTATACAGATTTTCAAAGTGACTGTTAATGGTATAGAATATGATTTTTTTACACAGGAAAATCCATAGGTAAAAAAAATAATAAAATAATTACTCATATTTTGGGATTCAATGAAAAACCAGAATATCTATACACAGGAAAGCAAAAATTAAGATATACAATAAAAATGAAAAGATACAATTTGCAATAATAATAGAAAGTGGGGATGCTCCTGGAAGTTAAATATAATAAACGGTAGGATAGGTGTATGGATAAAGTTTCTAAAATTCTATTCAAAGACATAAAAGAAGACAAAGAAAGAGACCTGTTATTTCAAGGACGGGCAGTCTGAGTTTTGTGAGTTTTGCAAAAAAGTGAAGTCACTCAGTCGTGTCCAACTCTTTGGGACCCCATGGACTGTAGCCTACCAGGCTCCTCCCTCCATGGGATTCTCCAGGCAAGAGTACTGGAGTGGGTTGTCATTTCCTTCTCCAGGGGATCTTCCCACCCCAGGGATCGAACCCTGGTCTCCTGCATTCTAGGCAGACGCTTTAACCTCTGAGCCACCAGGGAACCAATCTGTAAATTTTATGTAATCACTATACCAATCACAGCAAAATGTTTCCTAAAATGGGAGAAATTTATCTTAAAATTCACCCAGAAGAGTAAAGAGAGAAGAGCAGCTAAGATATTTAAGTGAAAACAGTGAGGGGCCCTGCCCTATCTGATACCATTATAAAATTATAAGACATAAAATTTTAATAATTAAAAGCAGAATGTTGCTAGAGCACGGATCAATAAGTAGGCCAGTAAAAAGGAAGCAATCTCAGAAACTGTCCTCTACACACAGAAACTTGTTATATGACAGTGATGTTATGAACCAGTGGAGTAAAGACGCAGAGATGGACTCTTAGGGGAGCTGACATAAAAACCAGCTATCCACGTGAAGCATAAAGCCATTAGTCTCTAAATCATACCATATACAAACAAACCCATATCTAAAGACTCATGTATCAAGCCAAATCTTAAGAATTTAGAATAAAATAAGTGAAAGTCACTCAGTAGCGTCAGACTCTTTGTGAGCCCATGGACTATACAGTCCATGGAATCCTCCAGGTCAGAATACTGGAGTGGGTAGCCCTTCCCTTCTCCAGGGGATCTTCCTAAAAAATATAGGAACATTACTAAAACATGTCGAGAGTGAAAGACTTTTTTCCATCATTCACAAGAAATATGAATTAGAAATAAAAATAACTTTTATAGCATTGTAGTGAAAATTATAAAAATGAGGAAATTACTCTAACAAAATTAATATATAAGTCATAGATTGGAAGAAAGTATTTTCAAATGACAAAGGGTAACTTATTTTTCTTAATTTGATTATTATCAATAAGAAAACATAACCGACTAGAAAAATGTGCTATTTGGATATAAATGTGGAAATTGACAGAAAAATAAGCTTTAATAAAAGATATTAGCAATCTCTAACATGCAAATTAAATAACCATTAGAATCATAATTTCATTTGAAGGACAAATATAAGCTGTTGATAATAAGTATTGCTAGAGCTTGGGAAAACATGAATTATATACACTGCTGGCCTGAGTGTGATAAAATATAAAATTTTAAAGCACAGGAGACCAGCCCAGATATGATCATGAAGTAAAAGAATAAACATTCAAATAGAAGGGAAACATCAAGTGTAGGGAAGTGAGGAATGCAAGCAATGGAGAAAATTATTTAACTGTTTAATTTAGCATGTTATTTATAAAAATATATCTGATGTACAGTGGCTGACTTTATTTTTCTGGGCTCCAAAATCACTGCGGATGGTGACTGCAGCCATGAAATTAAAAGACACTTGCTCCTTGGAAGGAAAGTTATGACAAACCTAGATGGCATATTAAAAAGCAGAGACATTACTTTGCCAACAAAGGTCTGTCTAGTCAAGGTTATGGTTTTTCTAGTAGTCATGTATGGATGTGAGAGTTGGATTATAAAGAAAACTGAACACCAAAGAATTGATGCTTTTGAACTGTGGTGTTGGAGAAGACTCTTGAGAGTCCCTTGGACTGTAAGGAGATCCAACCAGTCCATTCTAAAGGAGATCAGTCCTGGGTGTTCATTGGAGGGACTGATGTTGAAGCTGAAACTTGAATACTTTGGCCACCTGATGCGAAGAGCTGACTCATTTGAAAAGACCCTGATGCTGGGAAAGATTGGGGGCAGGAGGAGAAGGGGACGACAGAGGATGAAATGATTGGATGGCATCTCCGACTCAATGGACATAGGTTTGGGTAAACTCTGGGAGTTGGTGATGGACAGGGAGGCCTGGCATGCTGCGGTTCATGGGGTCGCAAAGAGTCGGACACGACTGAGTGACTGAACTGATGTATACTACAAAATATTTATATTTGTTCTAATTCAGTGGTAAGACTATATATGTAGTATATATACGACATATCTTGTTGTTCAGTCACTATGTTGTGTCCAATTCTTTGTGACTCCGTGGACCACAGTCTGCCAGACTCCTCTGTCTATGGAATTTTCCAGGCAAGAATACTGGAGTCACCATTTCTGTCTCCAGGGAATCTTCCTGGAGCAGGGGTTGAACCCACGTCTTCTGCATTGGCAGGTGAATTCTTACCACTGAACCATCAGGGAAGCCATATATATATATGTATTTATATATTTATATCATGTATATACATATATTGTATTATACACTGTTACATGGTTAAAATACACTTCATTACAAGATCTAAAATAAAATATACTTTCAGAGAATTTTAAAGAAAGATATAATCCACAAGAAAGAGCTACAGATATAAGGATATAAAGATCAACCCAAGGGAAAGAGCACTAATCGAAAGTAACATAAAAACGAACACTTCCTAGAGTTGCAGCTTCATATGAGACTCTGAGCATCCCAGCAGACAACACAGAGAAGAGAAATTAGTTACAAGCTTCAGACATCCATAAGATTAAAATAATCACCTGGCCAGAGAACTCAGGTATCTTGGTTCTGATTTCTGAGGTCAAAGTTCATGTCTGCTGCCCTGGGTTAGTTATTAAACAATACCCTCAACTGGTTTAATTGAGGGTATTAAACAAGTTTAATTTCTGAGAGGAAAATTTCTGAGACCCTCTCAGAAATACGAGTGGATTGTGGCAAGGGCTAATGATAAAAATGGTCCCTGGGCAGGCCAAGCCATGGAATTAAACTGCATATTTTTGTCATTCAATCACAGTTATGTCTGACTTTTTACAATCCCATGCACTACAGTATGCCAGGCTTCCCTGTCCTTCACCACCTCCTGTAGTTTGTTCAAACTCGTGTCCATTGAATCCATGATGCCATCCGACCATCTCATCCTCTGTCGCCCCTCTCCCTCTCCTGTCCTCAATCTTTCCCAGCATCAGTGTCTTTTCCAATGAGGCAGCTCTTCAAATCAGGTGGCCAAAGTATTGGATGGAGCTTCAGCTTTAGCATCAGTCCTTTCAATGAATATTCAGGACCTTTAAAGATTGACCAGTTTGATCTCCCTGCTGTCCAACAGACTCTCAAGAGTCTTCTCCAGCACCACAGTTAGAAAGCATCAGTTCTTTGGTGCTCAGCCTCCTTTATGGTCCAGCTCTCACATCTGTACATGACTAGTAGAAAAACCATAGCTTTGACTTTACATAACATTTGCCATTAAAGTGACGTCTCTACAATGTCGAGGTTGGTCATAGCTTTTCTTTCAAGGAGCAAGCATCTTTTAATTTCATGGCTGCAGCTCCGTCCTCAGTGAATTTGGAGCCCAACATCTGCCACTGTTCCCACGTTTCCCCATCTATTAGAGCTTTTTAAATACTTACAGTGAGCTGTATTTTATGATTGCCTTTCATGTATGAGAAGATTAAGGGGAAAAGAGGTAAACAGCTTGCCTCTGCCCCACAGCTATCAAGTGGAAAAGCCTGGAAGAGAACTTAGACAGTCTGGCTCCCCATTACTCTGTCTTAACGGCATTATAGCAAAGCCAGTTACATAAAAGTCATTTCGTGATCTTAAAAGTCCCGGTGTGTGGCTGCCTGAAGGTCTGCCTTTTCCAGCAACTGAAACCAGGGCTCATGACTCCTAGTTCTGTCCGGGAATTATTTGACTGACTGATGAAGCCGTAAATCTATTTTTGCCACAAAATTGGAAGATATCTTGAATTTTGCAAATCATTTTAGGGGAACACTCAAGCATGAAACAACTCAAACACTAAAATCCCCCTACTTTGGAGAGAAGTGAACAAACGGTATATCCTCATTCAGTGGACCATGGGTATAAATTCTCACCACTGAGTATCCTTAATTAGGGAGTATTGCAAGTGTAATTAACACAGAGCACACAATAAGTACTCATGTGCACAGCAGAGGTAACTGTTACTGTTATGTTATATGCAGCCATCTCCTGACTGTTCTCCCAGCTTCTGCATCTATGCCCTGCAGTTTCTACACTCCACCATCATAAATTTGAACTCACTGCTGCCTTCTTCTACACTCTCCAGTGTCTGCAGATCACACTTAGAAAACCCCAGCTCTTCGCCATCACCCCTAGGGCCTGGTGTGATCTGGTCCCGCATGAAGTGTCTAATCTCACAGCCTATACTTCTCCCCCTTTCTCATTCTGCTCCATCCCCACTGTGCCCGCATCATTGGAACCTATCTCAAAGCTTTGGGAGTCATGCTCTCAGACTGGCCATCTTCTCTGTAATAACAGAGCCCTAACTCTTCACGCTTTATGCCCCTACCCACCATTCACTTATCACTGCCCCGCACTGAAGTGTGTACAGGTGGATTCCTGGGATTAATGTTTGTCTTTCCCCCACTGCCCTATTAGAATGTAGCTCCTGAGCACAAGGACTTGTCAATTTTGATGGTTGCTCTGTCCCCTCCATCTGAAGTGTGCCTGGCACACAGGAGGCACTTAGTGAGTGTTGAAGAAAAGGAGGGGGAGGAAGCATTCAGTTAGGATTTATGACTGATTCTTGGACAGAGTTTTAGACATAACCATGTGCTCGACCCTGACAGCATCATAGGGTAGACTGGATTCACCCCCAGCTCCTAAGGACAAGAAAAAAATGTGTCTGAAATGCCAGGGCATATTGTTGACAAAAACTGGAAATGCCCCTCATCAACTGCTTGGGACACAACAAGAAGTGACACCATGGATGTCCCGTAGGGCAAGGTTCAGCCTGGCACCAGACTCCTCACACTTAGATCTAATTAACAAGAACCCAGAGAAGGAGCCCACCGGGGAATCAGAGCACTCAACACTGCAAAAACAGCATCTGCAGGGGGACAGGGCTGGGCCCAGCTGGCAACACCAGTGGCACTGGCCCTAATTAAGCTGTTAGATCCCACCCGCTGCAGCCAGGATGCCCCTGGACCACCATCCACAGACGGGGCCGTCCAGCGGGGAGGCTGATGGCCGAGCCACTCCAGGCTTCTCAGAGCCCTTTTGTCCCTCTCCTTCCCCTATTTTTGTCAACATGGTAGGCAAGACTGAGACTCCCCAGTTAAGAGGAGTAACAGATAAATTCACAGGCGCACAACACTTTACAGTCTACTTAACTCCATTCAGTCCAGTTCAGCTGCTCAGTCGTGTCCGACTTTGTACCCCTTGGACGGCAGCACACCAGGCTTCCCTGTCCATCACCAACTCCCAGAGCTTGCTCAAACTCATGTCCATCGAGTCGGTGATGCCATCCAACCATCTGATCCTCTGTCGTCCCCTTCTCCTCCTGCCTTCAGTCTTTCCCAGCATCAGGGTCTTTTCAAGTGAGTCGGTTTTTCATATCAGGTGGCCAATGTATTGAAGCTTCAGCTTCAACATCAGTCTTTCCAATGAATATTCAGGGTTGATTTCCTTTAGGATGGACTCGTTTGATCTCCCTGCAGTCCAAGGGACTCTCAAGAGTCTTCTCCAGCACCACAGTTCAAAGGCATCAATTCTTTAGCGCTCAGCTTTCTTTATGGTCCAACTCTCACATCCATACATGACTACTGGAAAACCATAGCTTTGACTAGATAGATCTTTGTCAGCAAAATAATGTCTCTGCTTTTTAATATGCTGTCTAGGCTGGTCATAGCTTTTCTTCTAAGGAGCAAGCAACTTTTAATTTCATGGCTGCAGTTACCATCTGCAGTGATTTTACAGTCCAAGAAAATAAAGTCTCTTACTGTTTCCATTGCTTCCCCATCTACTTGCCATGAAGTGATGGGCAAAGGATGCCATGATCTTAGTTTTTGAATGTTGAGTTTTAAGCCAGCCTTTTCACTCTCCTCTTTTACTTTCATCAAGAGGCTCTTTTAGTTCCTCTTCACTTTCTACCATAAGGGTGTGTAAACTCCACTAGCTTATCTGTTTATTCAACCAATAAGTATGAGGACTTACTGGATGTCAGGAAATATTCCAAATGCTGGGACAGATCTCCCAATTCCAACTCTCTCTCTCTCTCTCTTTTTTTTTTAAGATTTTTTTGATGTGGACCTTTTTTTAAAAGTCTTTGTTGAATGATACAACATTTTTTCTGTTTCACATTTTTGGTTTTTGGCAGTGAGGCCAGTGGGATCTCAGCTCCCTGACTGAGGGTCAAACCCAGGCCCCCAACATTAGAAAGTGAAGTATTAGTCACTGGGCTACCAGGGAAGTCCCACAGATTCCAACTCTCTTGGAGTTTATTTTCTAGTTTGGGAAAGGCAACACTGTATATGTGTATGGTATATATGTGAAGTGAAGTGAAAGTCATGAAGTCATGTCCAACTCTTTGTGATCCCATGGACTATATAGCCTGCCAGGCTCCTCTGTCTGTGGAATTCTCCAGGTAAAAATACTGGAGTGAGTTGCCATTTCCTTCTCTAGGGGATTTTCCTGACCCAGGGATCAAACCCAGGTCTCCTGAATTGGCAGGCGGATTCTTTACCATCTGAGCCATCAGGGAAGCCATATATATATCATGCTACATATGTGTGTGTGTGTGTGTGTGTGTGTGTGTATATATATATATACAGTGTGTGTGTGTATATATATACACACACATATACCTGTATATAAGTATGCATCCAATATATGTGTGTATAAATATCACATGAAATAAACATATCAGATATTTTATCTGTACCACCAGCTAGAGATAATCAAGCTCGCATATTATTATACTATGTGTATCTCCCACATGATGAACAGACTTTCCAAGAGGTGAAAAGGACTATGGGGTGGGAGACACCATTCTAATACAGAAGCCCATGGTTTGTAATGATAGGAAGAGAGACAAGGTTTATTCTCCTGGCTCCAAAAAGATGGTCTCTTGTCTTCTTGCCATGCATTCATGCACTCTCCTTTGCCCTCTCTTTCTTTCTTTCCCTCCGCAAAGCAAGGTGCAAGGGAAGGACCCCAGGGGTTCCCCTTCCCCAACTGCCTGCTGCAACCAAGGTTGCTGGGGAAGGGGAGTGATGGGATCTTCCTGACTCTCATGTCCCTAACCCCAGATTTCCCTCCCTGACTCACTGCAGATGCATCACTCACATCTGTGGAAAATCAGTGGTTAGGGACTTACTTTACTCTCCTCCACTTATATTTCACCATCTCCTCACCTCAGACACCTCCACCCTCTTTACCTTTCCTCTTACAGATATAGGACTGCTTCCTAGGTGGCTCAGTCATTAAAAAAAAAAAAAAAAATCCATCTGCCAATGCAGGAGAGGCAGGAGACTAAAGTTTGATCCCTGGATTGGGAAGATCCCCTGGAGGAGGAAATGGCAACCCACTCCAGTATTCTCTCCTGAAGAACCCCATGGACAGAGGAGCCTGGCGGGCTACAGTCCACAGGGTTGCAGAGTTGGACATAACTGAGCAACTGAGCACCCACACATGCACAAGAGTACAGGAAGCAGGAAGAGAACAGGAAGCCCCTCAGAGATCACCAGGACTCATTTATCCGATGGGGGAACTGAGGTCCGGAGTAGGGCGGCCAAGTCAAGTCACATGGCACATCTATAAGAAGAGCTCAGAGTCAACTCGGGAGGTCCACTCCCAGAAAAACCCCGTGGTGTCCACCAGCGAGTGCCAACTCCTCATCTCTCACCTGGATCACAGCAGTCATCTGCCTCAGTCTCCCTGCCATTATTCTAATCTACGCTTATTGCGCCACTTCAGTAGTCCTCCTGGGAAGGAAAGTAACTGGGCATGGTTGAGCAAAAGTTTTCTTCACTGCTCAGCGTGTTGCAGGCAAAGTCCAAGGTCCCTGTGATCTGGCCTCTGTGTCCAACGCTAGTCTGCTCCTGCTGTTCACGCCCCCTTGCTCCAGTCACTCTGGACTTCCTACAGCTCCTGGAATGTACCATCTTTTCTTAGGTGCCTCAAGGACTTTCCCCTTGCCCCTTGGGTTAACTGATGAGGTTCTTATCTACCAGATGACACCTTTCCAGGGAAGCCTTCCCTGGCACCCTTGGCACAGTTAAATGCTCCTCTAATATCTGTTCATCTCTACATTTCAGCACCTTTTCCAGCAATAATTTATGGATCTCTCACTATGCATGAAGCACCATTCTAAATACCTTACATGGCACATCTCATTTAATCCTCATAGAGATTTTTCAAAAGGGTATTCCAATGTACCTGTTTCAGAAATGGGGAAACTGCAGCCCAGAGAGGTTAAGTAACTTGCCCCAGGTCACAGAACTGGTGAATGTCAGAGCTAAGATTGTACACTGGCCCCACTCTCAAATATATGGCATGATGCTGTGAATACCTGTTGAGCCAAATCTCTCACATACAGGAACCATCAAACACGTTCATCCCCAGAGAACCCCAGCATTTGGTCCAGTGACTCAAGTCTCCGCATGGAGTGTATACTGTGCAAGTGGCCACTGAATGAATGAGACACTTCTCTCTTGCTTTTTGGATTTTTCATTTGCTTGCTTTGTTTTAATAGCATGCTAGAGAGCAGGATCGGAGAAGGCAATGGCACCCCACTCCAGTACTCTTGCCTGGAAAATCCCATGGATGGAGGAGCCTGTTAGGCTGCAGTCCTTGGGGTTGCTAAGAGTCGGGCACGACTAGCAACTTCACTTTCACTTTTCACTTTCATGCATTGGAGAAGGAAATGGCAACCCACTCCAGTGTTCTTGCCTGGAGAATCCCAGGGACGGCGGAGCCTGGTGGGCTGCCGTCTATGGGGTCGCACAGAGTCGGACACGACTGAAGCGACTTAGCAGCAGCAGAGAGTGGGATGGTGCAGTGGCTGTAAAATGCAGATTCTGGAGCCCAACAGTCAGAGACATGGGTACCAAGCGTAGATCTATTACATGTTACAGCTTGAAACAGTTCATCTCTCTGAGTCCCATTTTTCCTGGTCTGTAAAATGGGGCTCATGATGATACCATGTAGGGTATTCATAAGGATTAAATAAAGAAATTTTTCAAAATTGCACAGTGGTCTTCCATGGTGGTCCAGTGGCTAAAACTCCACGCACTCAATGCAGGGGGCTGGGTTTGACCTGTGATCAGAGAACTAGATTCTATGTACTGCAACTAAAAGATTCTGCTTGACATAACTAAGAGCTCACATGCCAAAAGCAAAATGGAAAATTCTCCATGCCACAGCTAAGACCTGGCACAACCAAATATATCATAAATAAATATTTTTTAAAAGTGCACAGCCTAGTTCCTGGACCTAGGAAGATTGCAGGTACTCAATGAGCATTTGCTATGATGGCCATTCATTCAGTGTGCTCTATCTCTTGCCTGTCCCTCTCTCTTTCCCCTACATCTCCCCTTAATCAAGAGCAAGGCTCATGTGGGGTCTGGCAGGCCAGGAGGGGGCCCGGACCGCTCTGGCCTGCTAAGCCTGGCGCCCTCCTTGCCCACTCCACACAGCCACCTTCCAGCTGTGAAATAGACTCCCTGCTCCACCAGGCCCAGAGCTGTCAGGGGGCTGCCAATTTCACAGTTCACGAGGCTGCTGTTCCCCCCTGATTAATGGGGTGCCAGCAGCCATGGGCAGGGCCAAGACACCAGTCACACAGGGCACTCTCCTCCCCCTCCACCCCTGCCTCCCAGGGAGGAGAGAGCGGGCAGACCTCATGCATATTTATGCAGGGAGAGAAATGGTTCTGTGTTGCCTGCCTTCCCAGAAAATAAATTTCACCCAAGTCCCGTGCATTTCCCTCAGTGAACTTGGAAAGCTCTGGGGAAGAAAAGCGCGCACACACCACACACACACATACACACATACACGCATGTGTGCGCATGCACCCAGCTATGAAAACCCAAAAACACTTTACACCAGTGATGTGTGAGCAGGGATTCTCATGACAAGGATGACCCAGAGGACATAGGAGCTATTAAAGCCTGGAGCTCGGATAAGGCTATTTGGAAATTAATTCCATTCTAGCCTGTAACCCTAAGGGAATTAGAACAGATAAGGTCCAGACTCAGGTGGGAAACTCAAGGAGCACTCTGCCACCTTCGAAGGAACTGTTTTCTGTCGATGCCATCCCTCAGCTCAGGCACAGCTGCTTCCCTTCCTGTGACAGGCAAGCCACAGTCAGCATAGCCGGTGCCCATCCTAATGATGCTGGAAGAAAAGCTGCCATCTTGGGAAGACCCAACCCTTCTGTGCTCGATACCACACCTCTGGAAAGACACTAGCTTGCTGTGCCTCGGTTTCTCCATCTGTGTGTAACAGAGTGCCCTGTCTCCCTCCCTGTGTCCCAGTCACACTGGCCTTCCAGGTCATGGGATGGGCTAGGCTCTTTCTTTGCAGAAATTCTTCCACTGCCTCTTCAGCCCCTCATTGGGGCAAACACTGTGCATCCTTCTGACTTCAGTTTAACTCTTCCTTCCTCAGAAAGGGCTTCCTGAACAGCCAAACTGAGGCCAAGTCCCCCTCTCTCCTCCCCCAGAGCACTCAGCACATTTCCTTCCTTGTGGGTCCATGGTGGCCAGTAACTGACAATTCAGTTCACGTTCCAAGTCTTGTCTTCCCATTGCAGGCTCCATTGTCCAGTCATGTCCAACTCTTTGCAACCCCATAGACTGTGGCCCGCCAGGCTCCTCTGTCCATGGAATTTTCCAGGCAAGAATACTGGAGCAGGTCGCCATTTATTCCCATTAAAGGACAATCTCTCTGAGGGCAGGGTCATGCCAGCCACTTTTGCTACTGCTTTAATGACTCTTTGGTGAATGAATGAACAAATGAAATGCTGAGCAGTTGTTAGAACTAAATAAAGCAGCCTACGAAGTGCCTCATCTATTTACAGAAGACTCTCAATAGGATAATAACTAACATGAGTGGAGCCTTTTGTCTGTAAAAAGCACTCCTCTAAGCCCTGTGACATGTTTTAACCCATTTAGTCTAACAACAACTCAAGGATGCCAACTCTGACTTTCCCCATTTTAAAAGACGAGGACAATGAGAGACGGCGACATTTACTCCTATGTCATCGTTATGCATGCCTAGTAGATCTCAGAAAGTACTAACATCAGGAGTCAACCAAGGCAGCCTTGCTCCAGAACCACACGCCTAACCACCAGGCTCTAGAGAGACCTTAGCTTCCTCCCTGCACCTTCCCTCTTGGTCCTTCTCAGCCCTAAATACCTGGGTTAGAGCCTCCCTTTCCCACGGACTCTTTCCTTATTTGCTAGCCCCATTCTCTTAATTCTGGGAACTCACATCCCCCTTTCCTGAACCCATGCATAGACAACTGAGGTTACAAAAGGCCGCCCTTGACATCAGAACAGTCTCCACCATGCTCTGGCCCTTTTGAAGGATGGGGCAGACCTCGTTTTCTTACAAGGTGAGGACACAGAATCCTGCAGCAAGGACAATCAGATCCCTCAGGACAAAAGGAACCTCCCAGGAGGTTCACCTGTAAGGATACCAAGGTCACCTTCCTCCCGACATCCTGACAAGTTAAGAGCTGGATGAGGGTGCAGAGGTCTCATGGTGCAGCTGATTGTGCACAGTTATTCTGAGCCCCGGGGAGGAGGAGGAGGAGTCAACTCAGGCCACACATGTTACCCCCACTGCTTCCTCTCCTCCAGAGGAGAGCCTTGGGCACCACGAGCAGCCATTGCCAAGGACACAGATGGATGAGAGGGAGGTGCGCTGAGCCCAAGCAGGGTGCCTGTCTGTCCACTGGGTGAAGCCGCTTTCCGGAGGGGTGATGAACAGCGCCAATCAGGCGGCACTTAACGTAATTATAATGAAGTGGATGCATCTGGTCTCCGAAGGCTTCATTCACAAGGGAAATGATGAGGAAGTGATCACTCTCTCTGCTGACCTCCTTGGGACACTTGGGAATAATCCTGGAGCCAGGAGGTTATAAAAAGAAGCTTGAGACTGGTCTCTGCCACCTATTACAGTTAGAATGTGAGAGACTGGCGCCCCTTTTCTCTTAGCATCATTTCCGTCCAAGGAAGTATGAGGAGATAAGGATTTGCATGAAAGAAAGGCTTCTTCTCTTCCTCTTAAAGACCTGCTGGTTTTTCTAATAACTTCTCCCCCCTATACACACACCATTAGTCATGCCAACTAGGCATGTGGCACTGATTTCTGGCTCAGATTCCACTGGCCCCATGCCATATGTGTATCCCAGCCCAGGGAACATGGTGCAAGTGAAACAGGCTGGGATCTAGGACCCGGGACCCTTCCTTGCAGTGCTCGTATCCAGACAAACATCTCCTCAAGCAATTCAAGACAAAGAAACTCTAAGACACTAAAAATAACTGCATGCATACACAGTTGGGGCAAATTATGGACAAGAAGATACAAAGAGATCAGAAACCCAGCTGCCACTTCTGAAGAGTGGGAGCAAAAACAGGGCACTGCGCAAGCCCTCTGCACACACCACCACCAAAGGGTGGGCAAGCCGCCTAAGCCACTCTTGTGGCCCGAGCCCTAGACCTCCGCCTCTTCTCACCCTATATAAGGAACCAGTCTGCCCTTTCCTGGGGAGCGAACAAGGGGACCTATCTTGTTTTTGCTCCCCCTTGCTGCAGCAGAGGCCCCAGTAAAGCCTTGCCTGAATTTCTTGTCTGGTGGTGGTGTTATTCAGTCACTAAGCTGTGTCCGACTCTGTGCGACCCCACAGACTGCAGCACGTCAGGCTTCCCTGTCCTTCACCATCTACTAGAATTTGTTCAGATTCATGTCCATTGAGTCGGTGATGCCATCCAACCATCTCATCCTGTCTGGTCCCCTTCTCCTCCTGCCCTCAATCTTTCCCAGCATCAGGGTCTTTTCCAATGACTTGGCTTTTCACATCAGGTGGCCAAAGTATTACAGCTTCAGCTTCAGCATCTTGCCTGCTTCAGCATTCCTGCCAATGAATACTCAGGGTTGATTTCTTTAAGATTGACTGGTTTGATCTCCTTGCTGTCCAAGGGACTCTCAAGAGTCTTCTCCAACACCATAGTTCAAATGCATCAATTCTTTGGTGCTCTGCCTTCTTTATGGTCCAACTCTCACATCCATATATGACTACTGGAAAAACCGTAGCTCTGATCATATGGATCTTTGTCAGCAAAGTGGTGTCTCTGCTTTTCAACACACTGTCTAGGTTTGTCATAGATTTTCTCCCAAGGAGCAAGCAACTTTTAATTTCATAGCTTCAGTCACTGTCTGCAGTAATTTTGAAGCCCAAGAAGATAAAATCTGTCACTGCTTCCACCTTTTCCCCTTCTATTTGCCATGAAGTAATGAGACTGGATGCCATGATTTTAGTTTTTTTAATGCTGAATTTCTTGCCTGGCCTCATCAATTTCTATTGATTGGGAAAATTCAAGAACCTTAGTATCAAAAAGGGTAGGAATTTATCAGCAAAGTTCCAAGCTGCTCACTGTACAGATGGGAAGACTGAAGTTCAAGAAGGAAATAAGACTTTTCCAAGATCATTAATATGTAAGGCAAGTGGCCTTTGCACAAACCTGTTCACATATTATTGGATTTCATTCTCAAAACCACCCTAGGAATCTGACACAATTATTAAATCAGTTTCACAGAGGAGGAATCTGAGACTTAAAGAGGCTACTTAACTTGCCTAAGATTGAGGTGTTATGTGGGGACATCTGCCCCTCTCCAAAACCATCCCCCAGCTGCTGGCTAGTTCTTAGAGGGGCGTGCCATTGGAGTTGTGCTGTGGTTTGAACACTGAAAGATTCCGGTAGGCCAAAAGTTGATTAAATCCCATCTTCTTTTACATGCTCCAGGGGGGTGCTGGGTACTGAAAGAGAGCCTGTGGTGAATGCTTTTATAAAATAAAGACACTTAGGAAAATAATCTGTCGCTCTCTGATTTATCTCTTCACTAAGCTGAGCTACTCACAAACCAGGTTCTTCTGGAGCAAGCACACCAGCCCTGCTCTGAGCAGATGGACTCCCCGCCGTTCTGGACAGGATGCTATGCTTTGAGGCACCAAACCCACAGATGCCTGCTTTAGCGTGAATACTTGCGGGTGCTTCATCACCCAGAGGGCACCTTGCTGGTGACTCTGAGATTCCACCATCTCAGCAAAGCGGATGGAACCAGAGCTCCCCATCTGGGCAGAAAAGGCAGACAGCCTCGGATTTGTGGGTGAATGGTGGTGTGGCCTGGTGTGAGGATTTGCCCATTAGGACTTTCAACATCGAATATGACAGATCCTCTCATGCGTTATTTGAAGAGGAGACACAAGGAGATAGAGACAAACAGTGTGTATCTCACAAGGAACAGAGGGGAGCCAGGAGCAGAAGCCGTGAGGCAGTCAAAGCAAGCGGTGGGCATGCACAGCCTAGGAGATAAGGAGGCCATTAGCAGATGGAGGCAAAAGAATCTCAGATACTCTTTCATGAATTTAGAAGAGCTAAAGGATGGCAGAAACAAGGTGCCAATTTTTATTATATCCTAACAATGGCTTTTTCTCCATGAAGCCTGAAACTGTTTTATGATTATTTCTGGACCCCGTGTTCTCCAACTTAAAGGCAGCAGAGAACTGGTGAGAAATGAGCATTTCAAGGTCATGCAGGCTTAGGTACAAATCCTGGCATGTGATCTGGGACCAATTTTCTGAGCTCGCCCAGCCCCTCCTGGCTCATCTGAAAACGGGGGGCAATTAGAGGTACCACACCAAACTTTTTGAGGATTAAATGTACACATATTTAGTAAGTGTTGATCACAGAGCTTGGTCCACACAGGTTAGCTAACGTTACTCCCATTGCAACTAAAAAGAAACCTGCATTAGCTAAACCAAGTAGTCCATTCTTTGAAACTTAAACAAGCTGAAGAAAACACTTGATGTCAGCCATGCATTGACTCATTTTCTCATTCAATTTATCCACTCATTTGAGAAGTTATTTGTCATCTTCTGTGTGCCAGACAATGCTCTAAACAAGTGAAAAGCATTGCAAAAAAAAAAAAAAAAAAAAACAGACAAAATGCCTAGGCGAGGCAGACAATAGACACACAAACATGTGTGATGATCAAAGGGTGAGCCCTGATGCTATGACGAGGAAGGCCTCAGTGACAGGGTGAGATATAAGGAAACCATGCAGACAGCCAGGGGAAGAACTGTTCAGTGATGCAAAGACCCTGAGGTGGCTCCCTCAAAACAAACCCTTATGGAGGATGATAAAAAAAATATAACAATGGAAGACCAACATGACTGCTGCCCTCTGCGTGTGTAGTGTGTTAGCTTACAGAAAGGATTCACTGCTACCATCGCTTAGTTCTCCCACATGCTTATGAAATTGGCTTTACCAATGTGCGGACTGAAGCTCTCAGCAGGGTTTCACAAACTTGATCCTCCTGACATTGTGGGCTGGGCGATTCTTTACTGTCAGGATTTGTCCTGTGCATGGCAGGGTGTTCACCAGCATCCCTGATCCCCAGGACTAAACACCAGTAGCATTCTCTACCCCTTCTCCAGTCATGACAAACCAATGTCTCCAGACATTGTCAAATGTTTCCAGGAAGGGAAAACCACCCCTAGTTGAGAACCACTGGTTTACAGAAATGAAGTGACTGGTCCAAGGTCTCAAATTAATGCGAGCAGATTAGGTGAGATTCTGACCTGCTTTTCAGTGTCTCTGTGATCCAGTGTATTCTCCCGCTGTCTTTCTCCTACTGGGACTTCATCTTCCTGAATGTTCCCAGCACAGGATCTTTGCACTTGCTAGTCCCTCTGCCTGAAAAGCTCTTTCCTCATATATTCACAAGGCTTACTTTTTCATCTACTATAGATTTGTCCTCATCGACTTAGATCTACTATAGATCTAAGTGTATAACTACTAGTCCTTCATCTACTATAGGTCACCTCATTGCTGAGATCTTTCCTGCAGGTCCTAATTCCCTTCCTTTTGTTTCTTTCCCACTGTAATCATAATGGTTTTATATTATATATAATATGGGCATGCTGAGTTGCTTTAGTCATGTCTGATTCTTTGCAACCCCATGGACTATAGCCTGCCAGGCTCCTCTGTCCATGGGATTCTCCAGGCAAGAATACTGGAGTGGGTTACCATTTCCTCCTCCAGGGGATCTTCCTGACCCAGGGATCAAACCGCTGTCTCTTAAGTCTCCTAAAGGCAACTTCTTTTCCACTAGCACCATCTGGGAAGCCCATATAATATACAAGACTGTATATAATTTATTCATATAAAATAGACATTTATAAAATAGTTATATTTTTATTTAATTATGTATCTTATATATTTTCTCCTTTGTTTATTTATGGTCTTTCCATACTCAATAGAAAGCTCAACAAAATAGATTTGTACATATTTTACTCACTGCTTTATTCTCACCCTAATTAGTGTCTGATGGGCCTCCCTGGTGGCTCAGTGGTAAAGAATCTGCCTGCCAATGCTAGAGAAGCGGATTCGATCCCCAGGTTGGGGAGATCCCTTGGAGAAGGAAATGAGAATCCAGTTCAGTATTCTTGCCTGGGAAATTCCATGGATAAACGGGCCTGGCAGACTACAATCCATGGGATCACAAAGAGCAGAACACGATTGAGCAACTAGACAACAACAATTAGTGCCTGATACGTAGGAAGTGGCAGCCCACTCCAGTGTTCTTGCCTGGAGAATCCCAGGGGCGGGGGAGCCTGGTGGGCTGCCGACTATGGGGTCGCACAGAGTTGGACACGACTACAGCGACTTAGCAGCAGCACGTAGTAGGTACTTAATTAAAGCTTGCTGAATTAATGAATGAAAATGTAGATGGAAAAATGTTTCCTTATTTAACACATGTTTCCTGAGACTTCCTGACACAGGGGTGTTGCACTAAACATATATCAGGAACTTTAAAACATTCAGACCGTTTTACTCAGTAATTCTACTCCTGGGAATATACCCTGAGGAAATAAACCAGAATGGTGCAAAACAAATCTAAGTACAAAATGTTTGTTGCTGACGAAAACAAAATGGCAAGGGAGAAAAAAAGGCAACTGAGATGTTCATCAATAAATCAGCTATGAGATAGTTTTACAGCAGAATGATAAACATACTGAAATATTTATGATATTTAATAAAAGTATAAGATAGAAAATTATATAGGTTTTTCTTTCAATATGTAAAAGAAGAGAAAATGAAACAAGGAAACACGGTAAAACGTTACTGTGGCAATTTGAAGAGGTATTCTGAAAAATGATCATTTATACTTTATTTTTTTAAGCTTTCTAAATTTAGCATCTATAACTTTTATAACTAGGAAGTATTAGGACAAATAAGGATCGATCTTAATTGTGGGTAGACATAGCGATTTATTGCACCCCCGAGTGGACAAAGAAACCAAAGCGGGATGAGTCCCCATGGGAGACCTGAGGCTGAGCAACCTGGGCTCTGTGATACTCAGACCTCAAACAGGGGACTTCCAGCCATTTCAAGGGAGGCCAGGACGGGAGGTAGAGAGTCCCTTGATTGCTGGGAAATTGCTCCAGCTCTGATCAATCAGAGAACAGCCTCTCCAGCCCCCGACATTTATCAAACCTCCTTCACCCTCATCTGTCACCGTGCGGTGGGGCTGCCTCGCCGGGCACAGTCTAATCAAGTCCGGATGCCCCAAGGGTCCCTGGAGACAGAGAGGAGGGGCCTGTGAGGGAGCATGGAGAGAGGGCGGGCAGGGAGGCAGGGAGAGGATCACAAGGCAGGAGGGGGAGAGCAAGTGTTCAGAGAACGCCCGTTTGTTTTGCTATCACAGCAATTAATGCTGGGAAGTGACATTTTAAGGGGCTCTGGTGACAGCATTGGTGACATTCCTGTTGGTGATCCCATGACAAATCTCTGTCTATATCTTATTTTAGAGAGTGTGGAGACAGCTCAGAGGACGGCTGTCTGGGGATGCTGAGCTCCTGTCTGTTGGAGGCACTGCTCCCTTCTGCTTTGCCAAGCCTAGACAATCAGGCACCAGGGCCAAGGTCCGGGAGGGGCAGGGCTTAGAAATCAAAGTCATAAAACTTTGTTGCAGAGTCAGGCTCTCATCTGCCATAGCCTCGTTAACTCCGCTACGTGATATGATGAATTGGAGCAAAAATGAGTTTTCTAACATTTTACAAGTGATCAGCTGCAGTTCAAAGAAAAAGAAAAGAAAAAACTGTCTAAATTCTGGATACTTTCTAGGCTAACTAGTTTTAAAGAACCTATATTTTCAAACACATCTTAGCTCTCTTTGTTCAAATGTTACAGCCTGAGAATTAGAAGGGATTGCTCAAATTGTGTCTAAATCTCCAACACTGCTACACCATCCTTAACAAATGGCTACTCAATCCTCTGTGAATACTTCCAAAGACTAGGAGTTTATGACCTTTAAAATTAAGAAGGGGAGACAATGTGGATGTAACAAGTTGCTTGCCAAATGATATTCAGGATACTGCAGGGATAAATACAGTGTGGCCAAATGCAGACAGCAGTGAACCTGAACTCAAGAGATGTAGGTTTCAGTAGAGCTTCGCCCCCACACTGGCTCTGTACTGTGGGGTTTGAGTGGTTTCATTTCTCTGAGCCGAGTAAGGTTCCTTCCTTCTCTCTCAAAAAGGTTCAGTAACACCCAGGGTTTATCATATACTGTTTATGAAGCCATTCTATAAATGTTCAAAGACTATATAAAATAAAGCGGCTATTACTGTTTTATACCCCTCTAAACTGTGACCTTCTAGGAAAGAAGCATTTCCCATTTTGCTCTGTATCTTCTGCATTAAATACGGTGCCTTGCACACAGTAGGTGCTCAAGGTGCTCAGTAAAGATCTGTTAAATACATGAATAGTGAGTGGGTGAATGGCTGAGTAGTAAGGGGGAGGTGTACCCAAAGAGAAGATGCAGGAACTATACTGTCAGCTGTCTGCAAATGGCTGATAAAGGTGCCCAGGAGCCAGAAGGTACAGCAAACAGGCCCTGGAACAGTTTCCACTGCAGATTTCAAACAGTGCTTTCAACAAGGAGAGGGGAGAGGCAGTTAGGTATAAAGACATCAGGGTAGGCTGGTGGAAGAAAGTCATATTCAAAGCTTTCTTCTTTGTGTGCTGCAGAGCTGGAATCCCAGTGTACAGCCCAGTTTGAAACGATGCTGCCTATCTTGCTTTCCACTGATCCCTGGTAGCCCAGGAAGCACCCTGAAGGTGATGTCAAAATAAGAGCCGCTGTTAGGAAGGACTTTCCCCAAGCTGTCTGAGAAGCTCTTTCTGGGCCCTGGGACAGCTGGGAAGAGGAAGGTGTTGAGTTGTGGCTTAAAGAATGGGTGGTCTTTCCCAGGCGGGGAGCAGAGGTGGGGAGGGGGTAGAAGCAAAAATAAACAAGGGAAGAAGACAAAAGAGACACAAAGTTCCTTTGGGAGGGCAGGTGGTGAAGTTTCAAGAGATGATGGTGCAGGGGGGTTGGTGAAACCTCCACTGGGCTGGCCACAAGGACAGAGGGGCAAGACACAAAGTCACCGCGCACCGCTGCCTGTCTCGGGCGCCATTCCTCGTTCCTCCACCAACCGCTCACCTTGAATCTAATGACAGTCAGCCTTCATCTCTCCAGGCAAGAAACCCCTCCGGAAGCCGTCACAGACCCAGCACTTAGGGGTCACCTCCTTGTGGATACCCCAGCACAACACAGCCCCTGAAGCTGAAAGGACTTTGAACTTCAGGCGATAATCCCCTCATAAACTGTGAAATCAACTCAGGGGTTCAGACCAACATCAAAGAGATGGCAAAGAAGAACAGAAAATGATCAGAGCACGCCACATGTAATACAGGAAGGATTCTTTTGCCAAACTTATTGTAGACACAGATATACACTCATTCACAAGAACATGTGTCTCCAAAGAAGACATGCTGATGGCCACCAGGCAAGGAAAAGATGCTCAATGTCACCAACTATTAGAGAAAGGCAAATCTAAACCGCAATGAGGTGTCACCTCACTTCGGTCAGAACGGTCATCATCAGAAAAGTCCACAAATAATAAATGCTGGAGATGATGTGGAGAAAAGGGAACCCTCCTACACTGTTAATTAGAACATAAATTAGGATAGCCACTATGGAAAACAGTATAGAGGGTCTGTAAAAAAAAAAAAAAAAAACTAAAAACAGACTCCTGTGATTCATCAATACTACTCCTGGGTATATATCCAGAAAAGATGAAAACTCTAATTTAAAAGAGATATACACACACCCCAGTGTTCTATTGTAAACAGCAGCACTGTTTACAATAGGCAAGTCATGGAAGCAACCTAAGTGTCCATCAACAGATGGATGGATAAAGAAGAAGTGGGAAATGTATATACAATGGAATATTACTCAGCCATCAAAGAAGGAAACAATGCCATTTGCAGCAACATGGATAGACCTAGAAACTGTCATACTAAGTCAAGTAAATCAGACACAGACAAATATCATATGATGTCACAAATATCATAAATGTCTATGTGGAATCTAAAATATAATACAAATGAACTTATTCACAAAATTCACAGACACAGAAAACAAACTTATGGTTAACAAAGGGGAAGGCTTTGGAGGAGAGATAATTTAGGAGTTTGGGATTAACAGATACACACTACTATACATAAAATAAACAAGGACCTACTGTATAGCAAGGGAATTATATTCAATATCTTGTAATAACATATAATGAAAAAGAATGTGGAAAAGCAGAAACATACATGCATGTGTATAACTGAATCACGTTGCCCTACATCTGAAACACTGTAAATCAGCTATGATTTTAAAAAAGCACATGTGTGTGGTCACAGTGCAAAATATGTTTCTCATTGTGGTCAACACTTAATGAACACAACAGTAAGATACAGCTTGCTAGCATTCTAAGCCCATGTTTTCTCTCTTCTGATCAAATAAGTTGACAGGATTATATCGTGTTATCTTCAGAACATGCTTGGGTTTGGGACATGCTTGAGAAGTCCTTGGGAGCATGCTTGGGAATGAGACAAAGCTGAGTTCAAATGCCAATGTCTTAACTTCTGGCTCTGTAATTTTGAGATGAGCTCTAAAGTTTGATATGAATAATTTCTTTCTTATGAGATGCATGGGAAGATTCAGTAAGTTGCTGATTTGAAAATACTAAACACAGTATGTATAGTTCAGAAAAAGGATAAAGGATCCATGCAAAGGTTACCAGCCTATGGAAAGACACTAAGATAACCATCTGCCTCTTCACTCATATATCTATTCCTCCATCTATTGACTCAACACATATTTCAACATCTATTATGCAGGCATGGAATTAAAAGACGCTTGCCCCTTGAAAGTTATGACAAACCTAGACAAAGCATATTAAAAAGCAGAGACATCATTTTTTCCAACAAAGGCCATATTGTCAAAGATATGGTTTTTCCAGGAGTCAGATACAGATGTGAGAGTTGGACCATAAAGAAGGCTGAGTGCCAAAGAATTGATGCTTCCAAACTGTAGTACTGGAGAAGACTCTTGAGAGTCCCTTGGACTGCAAAGAGAGCAAACCAGTCAATGCTAAAGGAAATCAACCCTGAATATTCATTGGAAGGAGTAATACTGAAGCTGAAGTGCCAATACTTTGGCCACCTGACGCAAAGAGCTGACTCATTGGAAAAGACCCTGATGCTGGGGAGATTGAAGGCAGGAAGAGAGAGGGCAACAGAGGATAAGATGGTTGAATGACATCACCAACTCCATGAACAGAAGTTTGAGATGTGGTGAAGAACAGGGAAGCCTGGGGCGCTGCAGCTCAGAGGGTGGAAGAGAGTCACACATGACTTAGCAACAACAACGGAAAATGTGCCAGTCATTCTGTTAGGCACAGAACAACGCAAACAGATCTGGACCATGGTCTCACAGAATCCTGAGTCTAATCAGAGAAGCAAAACATTTAATAAATTAATCCAAATAATTTTTAAAAACGTACCATTACAGAAAACAAAAGAGAAGAACTCATAGGGAAAAGAGCTTTGTCTGAAGAAGTAGGATTTACGCTGAGACCAGAATGATGAGGCAGAATCACCCATGACAGATTAGGGGAGGAAAGGGAGGAATTTTTTTCGCAGACAAGGACAATAACAGCATATGCAAATGGTCTGTGGTGGGAGAAACTTAGCAAGTTTGCAGAACAGAGAGGAGGCCATGGAGGCTACGCACAGAGGGTAGGGATCAAGAGCAGTGAGAACTCCGCAAAACTTTAAGCATGAAACAGCTATGGCCAGAGGATCATAACAGAGTGAATGCTGTGTATGGAAGTGGAGGATAGGCATGCAAGCAGGAAGGTATGTGAGGATGAGGTGTTTTGAAAACATTAGGAAGACGGATGTGGCCTGAAGAGGGGATGTATGAGCAGAGGTGAAGATGAGGAAGCTGGAAACAGACTACCATCTCTGAGTTAAGAAATCTGAACACCCAGGTAAGGCATCGAATAAGGTGTTGACTAGGAAAGAGCTCTGAAATTTTAGAAAGCGCCACCCAAAAGTGACATTTGCATGGCATTCACAGGGGATATCAGAAGAGTTAATCAACAGCTCCTCAGTTCCCTGTCACCCTAGAGTGCTTTATTGACACCAAACATGAGTTCCCTACACCCTTGGGGACCACTCAAAACATTCCAAAAAACTGTGATCTCCCTGCTGCAAAATCCCTTCTGCCGATTTAGAAGTTCAGAATCACTGTGCAGCGGCATCCTGCCTTGGAGAACAGATGCTAGTTGCCTATTTTTCCTCCCGAATCTGAGAGTGAAGCTAGCTCATGGGCTCTAGGCTCCAGCTACATCCCCGGGACAGCAGGAGCTCGGCACCTTCCCAAAGATCATATAATTCAGTGTGAGGTCCTGTGTTCACATCCTGGCTCGGCCCCTTAGCATGACAGCTCACGTGCCAGAGTTTTGACATGGCTCAGCTACTTTCCCCTGCATGACTGGACACATCGTTTAACCCTTCTCGGCTTCAGTCTCCTGCTCTGTAAGGTGGGGCAGTATGACTGCATAACCCTTAGGGCTGTTGAGATGTGTAACTGACATAATTCCTAGAAAGTTCCCAGACAGTGGTTACCACAAGTGGAGGTTAGCTGTCATCTGCAGCAACAGCAGCAGCTCTGGCTTCCTATTCACCTCTTTCATCTAGCTTCCCCTCGGGGTTCACTACAAATAGCTCAATGAGATAATGTATAAGACGGCAGCTGCACTCCTATAGGGACTCAAGAAAGTCCCGCCTACTCCATTCTCTCCACAAGGGTCCCATTTACCCTGAAACCTTCTGATCTGCAATTCTGAGCAACAGTAAGTTTTAGCCTACTGGTCCATGTCAGAGAGACTGTGACCCCTCCCCATGTATCAAATGTGGACCACTGCTTGTATCTGATGCCATTTCTTTTTTTTCTTTTCCTACCTTAGGTCCTGAACCGAAGTGGGACAGAGAAGCCAAGCCTTTATTTGGCATCGCTTCACCTAAGAATCATTGCTCGAGTAACCATGAAGACTGACTTCTGACACAGAGAATAATTTGGACCAATCAGAAAAGAAAATCAAAAGTGAAAATTGCATATTTAAAATAAAGGCAACTATTATATATATATATATATATATATATATATATATATATATATATATAAAGCCCAGAAAGGTCCATGAATAGTATAGGAATTGTCAAGGTGATGGGGCAGTGGGTGGTTTGTGCGGATTTGTATAGAAGATGTACAGGCCCCCTTGAGAGCACAAAACAAGTTCTAAAGTGAATGCTTGTGGTGGTACTTCCCCAAATTGTAAATGTGTAATCTGTAATTGTAAGTGTGTAATGTGCACCCTTTAATACAGAGATTCTGCTTTTAGGCATCTGTTTTATAGAAATAGCCTTAAATTTTGCAAAAATATGTATGTTTGTGTGTGTGTGTGTGTGTGTGTGTGTGTGTGTACGAGGATATATACTGACTCATTGTGAGTGCAGCAAATTGAGATGATGGTCAGCAAAAATGAAAAGTAGAGTAAATGCTGGTGTGACTGGTGTGTTCCAATCCTGGAATCTTATAGAGCTTTCCAAAAGAAGATAGGCATGCAGGGTTGACTCGGAAAGATGCTTTTCATACACTGTTTGGTAAACTATGAAACTGCTGCAAAATGATATGCATGGCTGAGATAGCCCTATTACTGTATATCTGGGTGCAAAATGCATATATCTTATCTATACCATATACATAAAACACATACATTCCATATGTAGGTATGCTGGAAAATATGCTAGAAGATTATAAATCAAACTATTTTCAATGATTAACCTTTGGGTCCCATTAGTGGGATGCGGTAGTGAGACAATGGAAGGGTTTTTAGTTCTTGTTTTATGCAACTCACACCCTTTCCTTCCTCCCTCCCTGTTTTCTTTCTTTTCTCTCTCCCTTTCCTTCTCTCACTCCTTCCCTCCACTTCTCTCACATCCTTCTATTACAAATAGTATGCATTTCTTTTCCGATAATAAAACAAAATTAAGAAAACCCAATATCCATTCAGCCATCCCCTACTCTGTCCCTTGATAAAGTGATAAATCTGTTATTTTAATTTCCTTGAGCTTCCATGCATAATATTCAGGAAAGGGAAACATAAATTTAAGCACGGATAAGGAGAATTGGAATTAAAATGCATCAAGTTTCTGTTATGGACCCAACGCAATGCTGAGTAGTCACATATAGACATGATTAAATTCCCAGCAACTGGCTAAGGTGATATGAAGGGTGATGCTCGCAATACCTTAGAATGTCTAAAGTACAGGAATTAACCAGCAAGATGAGCTTCCAGCCATTATCCTGGGGAAGCACTCTAAAGCTGACCTGTTCCTAGATGGCATGGACCTCAGGAGGGTCCTTGGGAGGGGGTGTGATGGCCAGGCAGCAGGAGGGCATGGGAGTGGGACATTCAGGGCAACAAGCTTCTTAATGACTGGCATAGAAGAATTTCAGGGCTTAACAAAGGGTATGTTCACATGGGTATGTATTGGCTGAAAGTCAGCCTGCTCAGTATAGTGCTCTTGGGGTATCGGAATCCAGGCTTTGTCTCTTGATAAAGAAAGTTTCTCCCTCTGCCTCCAGGTTATCCCCCTATTACCTGAAGGTCCAAGCTGCAAATAACAGGAGGTGCTCAAATATGATGAAGTAGTTTGAATCTAAGGACAAATTTTAAATGTGAGAGGTGTAGGTGGGGCTAGCCCTTAGCAATATCATTTCATCCCCTCTGGGAATGACTTTTATAGGACTTGCCCAGCTCCTGATACCTGTCTGCTCTGGACAAAATACATAGTTGTTCCATCCCTGGGATTCTCCAGGCAAGAACACTGGAGTGGGTTGCCATTTCCTTCTCCAGTGCATCAAAGTGAAAAGTGAAAGAGAAGTTGCTCAGTTGTTTCCAACTCTTAGTGACCCCATGGACTGCAGCCTACCAGTCTCCTCCGCCCATGGGATTTTCCAGGCAAGAGTACTGGAGTGGGGGTGCCACTGCCTTCTCCTATAGTTGTTCCCAGGTCCCCCCAGAAAGAAAGAATCTAATGAGTCTCTCCAAGAACCACCCAAGGCAACAGGAAGCATATTCAGCCTGAGCTGCTGCTGCTGTATGTTCCACAATCTGCCAGCAGAACTGTCCCTCTTCTGTCCAGGCAAGGAGGTCCCAGGAGCTCAGAGGCCACAGCACAGCAACCACAGCCCCTAGCCACCACCTTTGCATGGACAGAGTGACCAGTAGTATCCTGCCTGGACCAGGGAAAATGTGTCTCCTACTTTCTTCTTGCCCACACGTCTTCCTTCCCCACCCTTATCAGATCTAAGGGCAGCTGGGTAGAATATTAAATGAAGTGCTTGGTTTTATTCCTGACTGTACTTCATTTTAAAACAGTCAGAGAATAACATGATCAGATGAAAATGGGTGAGATGAAGGCATGAGTTTGCAGGTGGCGAAGAGGTTCACCAGGACCACGCAGCCAGTGCAGACAAGAGCAGGGCCCTGAGTCCACCTGCTCATCCCCACCCCACCAGGCCGCCTTACAAGGACTGGGTCTTATTTCTCATGCATTCACCACTCGTTCTCTTTAGATTTCTCTTGCATGCGTCTCATCTGAAGTTGATTTCAGAAAATAAGCGTCTGGTTTTGTTATCGTTTAGATAGAGTTATGCTTGAAAGAAAGCACAAGGGACGGAGTTATCTTTAAGATGTGCTGCAGTGTGAAGCTGGGAGTGTGCAGACTCTGCAGGACCCAATGAGGAGAGGAGATCAGAGCACCTCCCCTCTCTCAGGAGTGCATCCCTGTATCCTCTGGATCCAGCATGATTCAGTCCCCTGCGCGGGCTCTGTCATTCACGAATCAGGAACGCATGGTTTGCGCACATGAATATCGGATACGTCTGACAACTGAAAGGGCAAGCCTGGGGATTCTCTTTAAGGAACACAAGACCTGGAAGGCCCCACCCGCAGTGAAATGGGCAGTCAGCACGATGCCACATGGGCCACTGAGCACGACAGCTATCAACAGCCGGGGTGCTCTCTGGCCAAGAGGTCGGGGCTCTCACCTGGACTCCGCCACGCCCTGGGAGAGGCCGGGACGGGTCAGGCTGCAGCTTCCATTTCCCAGGAGGCTTACTGGAATTTCTTTCTAAAATAATGTTTACACTGATTTGTTTCCCCCCCTCCCATAACACGAATCAGCCGTAATTATACATATGTTCCCTTCCTTTTGAGCCCGACTTACCCCTCATACCACCCCTCTAGTTCATCACAGAGCTCCAGACTGGGCTCCCTGTGTTACACAGCAACTTTTCACCAGCTATTCATTTTACACAAGACATATATATATAGAGAGAGAGGATGAAGATGAGATGGTGGGATGAGATGACAGAGGAAGAGATGGTTGGATGGCATCACCGACTCGATGGACATGAGTTTGAGCAAGCTCCAGGAGTTGGTGATGGATAGGGAAGTCTGGCATGTTGCAGTCCATGGGGTCGCAAAGAGTCAGACACAACTATGACTGAACTGATTTGTTGATGCTATTTTCTCCATTCGTCCCACCTTCTCCTTCCTCCGCGGTATCCAAAAGTCCTTTCTCTACCTCTGTGCCTCCATTCCTTCCCTGAAAATAGGTTCGTCAATACCATCTTTCTAGATTCCATATGTATGCTTTAGTATACTGTATTTGCTTTCCTCTTTCTGACTTACTCCACTTTGTATAACAGACTCTAGGTTAACCCTCAACCAGGGGCTGCTCTCTGCTGGGTTCTGGCCATCACTACTGATGGCCTCGGTCAACATTTTGGTTTCTAGAGTCCCCACATTTGAGGACGGTGAGATAGCTCGAGGCCTGGAACTGAGAACTTGGGGCTCTAGCCAACGCTTGGATTTATTCAACTGACCAAATCATTCAGCCAACAGGCATTTTCAGAGCACCTATTAGGCATTAGTTACTGTGCTGGACATTAGTGAAACTGCCCTTGCTTTCAAAAGTCACAGGGCTGGGATGCACACCATGATGACTAGAGTCAATAATACTCTATTGTATATTTGAAATTTGCTAAGAGAGTCAAGTTCTCATCAAAAGAAAAATGTTGTCATGCTGTGAGGCCATGGAAGTTAACTAGGCATTGTGGTGATCATTTCTCAACACAGACAAATACTGAATCATTGTATACCTGGAATTAATGCAAGACTGCATGTTAATTATACCTCAATAAAAAAAAAAGAAATAAATTAAAAAAAAAAAGTCTCTACATCTAGAGTAGGAGACGGAAAGAGAAACTGATTATTATTGAACAGTGGTAAGTGATAAGCTAAAAGTAATCACAGCCCACTCCAGGAACTGAAGGAGGCTGTAGACCTCTCCTCTTGGCTAGGCTGGGGAAGACTGCAGTGTGAAAAACAAATCCCACTCTGGGGAAACTTCTTCGGGGTTTGCAATGCATTTGTTATTTGAGCCCCACAGCAAAACTATGACGGGCAGAAGAAGAAGTTAGTCACTCAGTCGTGTCCAACTCTTTGCGACCCCATGGGTTGTAGCCCACCAGGCTCCTCTATGCATGGACTTCTCCAGGCAAGAATACTGGAGTGGGTAGCCATTCCCTTCTCCAGGGATCCTCCTGACCCAGGGATTGAACCCCGGTCTCCTGCATTACAGGCAGATTGTTTACCATCTGAGCTACCAGGGAAGCCCATGAGATAGGCAAACTGGCTGCTAATTCACCCATTTTCCATATAAACACAGTAGGGCTTAATAAATTAGGCTGCAAAAGTCCACATTTAGGAAAATGGGATGATGCTTTCTGTCATGTCCAAGTGACTTTCTTCTTTAGACAAGAGAAGCAGGGTGCTATGACCTGATGGCATGGCTCCTGAATAACCTCAGTCTCTTGGGCCATCTTTCTTCTCTGACATTCGCTGGACATTCTTTACACGAGAGGCACTGTGCTAGGCAGCGCTGTGAAGAATGAAACCAATGCAGACTGTTCTTGTTCTAAGATGAAAAGTCACACAAAAAATGATAAATAATGTTTGACAAAGTGAAGAATTGAGGAGACTGTCAGTAAACCAACAGTTCAAAGACAGAAGAGATCACGGCAGAGAAGGGAAATAGTGTGGACATTCCTGGGCACTGAGCAAACAATGGCAGCTGGCACCTAGAGGGAGGCAGGCAGGGAACAGGGAGCTGGATTAGGGAGCGACTTAGGAACCCAGCGAAGACTGAGGGCCTGAGGTCTACAGAGACGGCTCTCAGGGATTCGGCAGGTACCATATCTTAGGCCTTGTGCTAGGTACTTGGTATACATTGATTTTTATATTTAATCCTTCCAAAAATCCTTCAATGAGGAGTCTGAGACTTGGAAGACTGAATTTCCATTTTTGTAGGTTGTTCAGCAAACAAAGGAGACAAGATTTGAACTCAGGTCCAAACAACTCCAAAACTGTTCTCTTACTTACTGTACCACTCTCTTCCCTCCCTAGGTTTCTAAGCTTGACAAAAATGTCTCCTTTTTAAGAAATTCCTAAAGTTCCTATTTTCCACTGAGCATCATGGAAAGATGGATCTGAGAGGAAGGACCTTGAGTGCAGGAGGAAAGAATGTTAAGTTCACAGCTCAGGACTGGTCCGAGCAGTGACGATGATTTCTCTTGGCTCACAAACAGGAGTAGTTCTAACACTAGAGCCTCTGGGCCAAACCTTGAACATATCACCATCACCAGGGTCATAAAGACCATATGGGGGGAAAAGGCAGAATAGTAATTCCATAGCATTTACCTAAAGGAAAAATAGCCAAATCTCATCTATAAACAAACTGGAGGCATAGACACTGAAAAAAGACAAATATAAGCACATCCTGTACTCAGGTCCAAATAATCAATCGTCCTCCAACAGAACAATGAGAAGGGGTCTTTGCAATAGCATATATGAAAAAGAGAGAGAGGTTTTAATCATCAAAAAGTCAACCACAAGTCAGCAACAGCTGCAAAAAAACAAATGTGACTCAAGCTGCATGAACAGAAGCATAACACCAGGCAAAAAGGAGGTGAAAATTGCATTTTTCTCAACACAGGAGCATTCCCACATTGAGGAACAGAGTGTCACTTCTGGTGTTACACTCCAAGACTTGAAAAATTAGAATCTCCATCTAGAGGCCAGTGACCAGAATGGTGAAATGTCTGAAAATATGTCACATCAGAGTGGCAGAAGAAACTGGGATTATTTGTTGATATTGATTTCTAAAAGTTACCAGGTGCCTTTTTTTCTCCCTGTTGTCATATTTCTCAAGAGCTGTCTTGGAGAAGGAAATTTCAGATTCAGTTTCTGATATGTAGAGCCAGAGAAACAGACTGCAACTCAGTCTAAGGAAAAACCTTCCAACAATAGGGTCTGCAAGTGAGATGAGCTCTCTCTTGAGTAGTGAGAAGGCCAGCCAGGGAGGCAATCAAGAAACACTAAAAGATGCTGGACTACATAACTTCTAACGTTCCTAAAAACTCTAATTCCAAGAATACTGACAGTCTTATTTTTTGCCCCCCTCACCACCACCAAAGAATCAAGAAGAGAGGAACTCTGAAAACCCAACAGAAGTTGGCCATAAGTCAAAAATGGCTTATCCCAGAAAACACTTCCTGTGTTCTCCTACCATCCAGTTCCTGCGCCTCTCCCCAGCTCGCTAAAATGACCCCGCAGGAAGGTGGGATGCAACAAGACTCACCTTTCTTCTCGAAGTCACCCTTCTCTTCCCCTGGTCGGCCCAGGCTGTCCAGACTGTGAGTCACCTGGCTGCCGAACTCGTCCTCACGGGAGACGTGGTTGGCCCGCCGGGGCAGGTCGTCCTCCTCTTCGTAGTCATAGTCATCCAGGATGGGCGTCTCGCGGATGGGCACGCCAATGACCGAGTTATGCGCCTGCAGCCGGGAGGAGCGGAAGCTTTCCCGGGCTGGCGGGCCCAGCAGCACCGACGGGATGTAGTGAATCTCGTGGGTGGCTTCCGTGCTGGCGCTCTTCTGGGGGATGCGACGCCGCTTCTGCCAGCGCCGCTGGGCGTACAGCGCCACCGTGAACACCAGCAGCAGCAACAGCAGGGCAATGAGGCCACCCTGGAGCGGGAGGGAAGAAGGACACGCAAGTGGACCCCTGTTCTTTGGGCTGGAGTGCCAGAGAGGGGTCGCTGTCCACCACACGCAGCCCACAATCCCTGGGTTTGGCTCTCGGAGCCTCCGGAGCCCGCGGAGTGACACCGGTTCCAAACCTGGCTTTCTCACCAACAAGCTGTGTGACCTTGGAGAAACTGCTTCACCTCTGAGCCTTGCTTTTCACTTGTATAATGGTCAGCAAGAACCCCTGCCCTTCCTTCTTCAGGAAGTCCCCACGAGGAACAAATGAGCTGAGTGATGAGCATGTCAGAGAGATGCATGCCGCTAAATATTAGGGTGGTGGCTTCACATCTAGAGTGTCTGAGTCCCGACTCTGCCTCTCACCAGCTGAGTGACCCCAGGACATTTGAACACACCCTCTCAGCCTTGCTTCCTCCTCTCTAGAAAGAATCCACGGAGGGCTCAAGGGACAGCAGTCTTTCTTCCATCCTGCTAGGAATACACAAGTCAAACAATTTCTGTATCATCTATACTTTTATTATCCAAAACACTAGCCTTTTTAATGTTGATTATCCACAGGGCGCGTGGGACAAAGTAGGTGCTTCATAAATATTTGTTGAATGAATGAATGAACACATGCGCTCTTCTAGGGCTCCTTTCATCAGGAGTTTAAGGCACACTGCAGTTTATTTTTCTCTAATACATCCAACTGTTAAATATTTGGTTGAGTCTGCATACCATACATTAAATTGAAATAGGTAAAGTGTTTACGAACGGATCTTACATGATTCATGAGACTCATGAAATACTCTGCTCCGTGAGCTCCTCCAGGCTAGGGGTGTTTCTAAAGCCCATCTATGTTGCCCAGAGCACCTGTCAAAGGCCCAGGTGGAAGATCTGTATTCTCCTCGCCTGCCTTCTTTCACTCTGTAAGAAGCATCTCCATTGAGCAGGACTAGCCCCTTGGATAGCTGCTTCTCTTCTGTATATACTGTGCTTTCTGCCTGGGAGATTCCAGGCCACTATGTGGAGTCCCTGCTGTGTAACCCCAAGAGTTGGGGAGGACCATGCCTGTGGTTAGGAGGAGAGGGGTAAAGAAATCAAGAGACTCTGAAGCTCAGATGCTGAGTAGCAGAGCAAGCTCTGAGCCTCAGAGTGTGAGTGTGAGAGTGTGTGTGTATGTGTTTGGCTTTTTAGCTTTAAAACCTGTATTCTTTCGACCATACCCATTGGCTGATTATTCTGCCTTAACTCATTAAAGGCAAGGGCAATTTCTGAAAACCACTTGTATAACATCTAGCAAAGATGACAGATGTTAACTAACCCTGAACAGATTATCTTGGTGGGGAGATGACTGTGGTTAAGCATACCTGTTTAGGCTAAGAAGAACATCATTTACTAAAATGATTCAGCCGTCCTGTTGACTAAAAATCATGATTCTTTTTTTCAAGTCCTTCAGCTCTCTAAGCTAGAATTCATCACCTCCATGGGGAGTGGGTGGCGAGTGGGCTTGGAGGTGGCCAGGGTTGCAGGCATGGCTGGCAGCCCTGTTTTGACTCTGGCAATGAGTTACTGTGGGATCCCCAGGAAGGTTTCTCTGGATGTCAGAACTCAGAAGTAAATATACAAACCAAACAAAGCTCCAAATATATGTATTTCTGTGTGTGGGTGGGCACAGTCTGTCAAGTGTGCATGAAATGTGTGTGTGTGTGGCACCACTGGAGCCCCAGAAAAATAAGCACACACCCCTTTCTCCTCCACAGAACATATAATAGAGACTGTTCTAGGTCTAGAAGTCATGTGTGATGTGGTATTGTCAGTTTTTTTGCATCAGAGATAAGAAAGGCAAGCGACAGAGGGTGGAGTGTGGACAGAAGAGATGCTAAGAAAAATGAGTGAGGAGAAAAAGGAGGCAAGAAGAACCCTATCACTTCATACAAAAAACAGCAGACCCACCCCTTACTATTTTTAATGTTATTTTATTTAATCTTCAAGACAATCCTCTGTGATAAGGGATTATAGGTTCCATTCCATAAATGAAATGAGGAAAAGTCAGAGAGGTTACGTAATTGCTTAAAGTCACACAGGCTTTGATCCTAGGTCCAGCTGGGAATAAAAAGCCAAAATATGGTGGAGCAGGAATGTGAACCCAGCTCTTAACTGCGTAGCCAGTGGCTACTGCACAGCGACTCTACAGCCCAAAGGGAAGGGAAGGAAAAGTGAGAAAGATGGTGAGGGTGCACAAAGAAAAAGGGAACCCCAGGAAGGGAAGGGAAAATGTGGTTTTCAAATCCAGGATTCAGTGGGCACGTCTCAAGGCAGCCTCTGCAGTGAAGACTTTTTGCTCCATGGTTGCCTGATTCACCCCTTCTCATCTTTGGATGTTTCATTCTCTGTAACCCTCCCTGCAGACCTTCCCTGCTCCTAGAGCCCTTCATCCCCACTCTGCCCACTCCAATTATGGGTGTGTGGCCCTGTTCTCATACCCAGAACCAAAACTGACCTGGGAAAGATGAGGCTTAACCAACCTGTAAACAGGCAATTACCATATCACATCATATTGGCTCTCTTCCCCCATCAAATCCCAACTACCCTCCCAGGTCACCCATGCAGTGCAGGATCGGCTCATAAAGCACCTCGGGGAACTCCTGTATCGTGCACAGAGGCCAAGAGCTGACCTCAGAGTGACATAGTTTTAGTCCAGGTTCTCCTACTTGGAGGCTGTGTGACCTCGACTAGGTCACTGCCTTTCAGAGCCTTGGTTTCCTCATGGGTTATATGAAGGCGGTATTCAGTAGCGCCTCAATGGATCACTGTGAGGCTAAGTGAGATGCCATAGAGTACTTAGTGTTGTGTGGGGCACATGTAACTGCTCACAGCTACTGCTATTGCCAACAGCATTCAGGAAGTACATATTTAATGCTGAATGAATGAACGAATGATTGATCTTTTGCCCCTAATGGCTTTCCTGGTGACTCAGACAGTAAAGAATCTGCCTGCAGTGTGGGAGACCCAGGTTTCATCCCTAGGTTGGGAAGATCCCCTGAAGAAGAGAATGGCTATCCACTCCAGTATTCTTGCCTGGAGAATTCCACAGACAGAGGAGCCTTGTGGGCTATATATAGTCCATGGGGCTGCAAAGAGTCATACACAACTGAACAAGTAACACACGATTTTACCTCTGCCCCAGGATGCTCATTCTGCAAAACTTGTCGTGGATTCCCAAACCCTTCTCAATGTAAACCAAACACTTCAGTGAAAGTGAAAAGTGAAAGTGAAATCGCTCAGTCATGTCTGACTCTTTGTGACCCCCATGGACTGTAAACTACCAGGCTCCTCCGTCCATGGGATTTTCCAGGAAAGAATACTGAAGTGGGTTGCCATTTCCTTCTCCAGGGGATCTTCCCAACCTAGGGATCGAACCCAGGTCTGCTGCACTGCAGGCAGATGCTTTACCATCTGAGCCACCAGGGAAGCTGAACACTTCGACATGCTCTCTCATTTAGCTTCACACCTGTGCGTGTTAGGCATCCCTGTCCTATGTTATGTGAGGAAAGAGGCCCAAAGGCAGGAGGCTGTTGACGCAGGTAGTGTGGCTGAACTTCATCATGGATTCACAGTTCTGCTTGGGGTGGGAAGGGCCAGGTGCTCAAGGTGTAATCAGCCTCACTTCTGCTTCCTCAACTTACCTGGGCAACTTCAGACACAGATTCCCCAGCACAGAGAACCCCCAGGAGGAGGCAGCAGAGGCAGACCCCCCCACCTCCCTCCTTCCACTGTGATGGAAGCTGAGCTTGGGAACTTTAGCTTCATGATCTGCCGACTCATTTGATGTAGCCCCAAGCCAGTGGCTCCAACCCTTTTATTGGGGTACAGGCTGCTTGACCCTCATTCCCCAGCCTGTCCTGATCTTTGCTCCCACCAGCTAAGCTCTCAGCTAATCCAATGGCCATATGGCTTCCATTATAGATCAGGATTTCACTGTGAAAACTTGGGCCAAAGAGAATTCCAGGGATCAAGGGCTCACAGTGCCACTGACCCACTGAAACAGACACCCCCCAGGCTGGGCTCCTAAAGGGCTCCGGGGGCCTCACCCAAGACACAGTAGCAGCTCAGGTGATGTTTCTAGCACCACTGACCAGCCCTACCTTCCTTCCTAGACCCTAAAGGAGTGGTGGGTTAGGCTCAGAGCAGGCAGGAAAAGGTTCTGAATTCAAGTTCACTCGTGTGATCTTGAATTTCCTTGTTCACCCACTGTGTGATCTCAGATTTCCTCGATGCCCTCCAGACCCTCAGTTCACTCATCTGTAAACTGGACTTGGTACTACTTGGAATAGTATAGCGCACAGTAGGGCCAAAGGCTGGGGATCAGAGAGACTTCTTTATAATCTCACGCTATCACATAAAAACTAGGCAATCTTGGACAAAGGGCTGAACCTCTCTGAATCACAATTTTCTCATTCACAAAATTGTGTAAAAAGTGTCCTTACCCAGGGAGGTTAGATGTGAATTCATGGATGTGACGTGTGGTGCTCAGGGCCTAGCACATGGAGACCCACGACACTCATTCGTGGCACCCACAAGGTTGTCGTGTAAATGAAATCAGGACAGTGCTGTGACGGCCCCTGCACACTGAAGTGTGCTGTGCACAAGCAAAACGTTGCAAGAGAAGCGTGTGGCCACCTCTGTCCTAGCGGGACATCCCACCCAAAGAAAGCAGAAGAGTGACTAAGGGTCAGGCCTCCATCCTCCAGGACAGGTCCAGGCCGCTGCGCTGCTCCACTCCTGAGGGTCTGGACCCCCACGTCCCGGCGGTCTTCCTTCAGGGCAAGCAAACAAAAGCAGGAGCTGTCGCTGGAAAGGGGGGCAGGGCCAGATTGTCCAGCCACCGAGTCAGCCTGCCAAGAGCAAACACAGATCCAGCAGGGGAGAAACCGCTGCAGGGTGAGCAGGGAGTGCAGGAGGGAGAGGAGGACGCAGGCAGAAGGCTGTGGATTGTTAGAAAGCAAGTTAAGAAGAATCCGAGGCTCAAGGGGGTGGCAAGCTGAGGTCCTGTTGGCCTCAGGGACAACCCGATGCCAAATCCAATTTGGACAATGTGTTCCCTCTAGGGCAGCCCGAGACCAACAAGATCGGAGAAGCAGCAGCAAGTCCCAGAAATAAAAATCCCCGTCTGTTGGTTAGGGGTCAGTTTCTGTGAGACTGCAAAAAGCACAAGCCTTGGGTGATGACTTTTACCTTCTTCTTATGGGGCTGAAGATTTCACTAAACTGCCAGGCAGGAAGTGGAAAAGAGAGGGGAGAAGGAGTGTGTGTTCCCATTTGTTCTGGAATGTTCCCTACCAGGAGCCTCTCTAGAGCAGGATCTGCCCACTTCTCTTCTTCTCTTACTGACACTGGGTCTCAGCGCTCTCAGTGCAGCCAGGCATGGGTGAGGGTGGGTGATGTCAAGGGCAAACTGACATGATGGGGTAACCAGGTATCGCTGGGGCATTCAGGCCGGTGTGGGGGTCCCTGTCCCTGCTTGCCCTTGGCCATGACAAGCTGGCTAAGACAGTCCGCTTCCTTGTGCTACAACAGGCTCACCTACAAAATGTGCTGGTTGGTCCCAATGTGAAAGATCAAGTAAGGCTAAGGACGAAACAAGACAATAAAAGATTAGGATGAAAGGTCTGGCTCCACCGATAAACACCGGCCTCGGCCCTTCAGTTGCTCTAGTCCTCCATCCCAAATCCAGTCCTTCCATGTCCTTCCCCTTCGCTTGAAGCCCTTTCCTGACTCTGCTCCCTCCCACTCTCAGAATAATGCCCACATCCCCAGCCTGGCACCCAAGTCCCTTCGTGTCTAGGTCTCTGCTTCCTTCTCAAGCCTCCCCTACCCCCAAGTCCTACCTCATATCCAGTCCAGGAGTTGTGCTACGTCGTTAGTGTCCCCTTAGATTGTAATGCTCTGAGAGCTTCCCCAAGGGCTCCTCCCTCAGTCCAGAGCTCTCAGTCACTCATTCCCTGTAGTGGTTCCCACCCAGAACTGCAGAAAGCGGTTTTACTTGGAAATAGAGTCTTTGCATTTGTGATTAATTGAGATGAGGGCATACTGGACTGGGTGGGCCCTAAATCCAGGGACTGGTGTCCTTACAGGAAGGAAGGAGCAAGGACCTACTGAATAGCACAGGGGACCCTGCTCAACGTTATGCAGCAGTCTGCGTGGGAAGGGAGTTGGGGAGAGAATGGATACATGCATAGGTTTGGCTGAGTCACTGCTGGGCACCTGAAACTATCATCACGACATTGTTAATTGGCTACACTCTAAAATAAGATTTAAAGTTTTTAAAAAGGAAGGAAGGGACACACACACACACACACAGCCATATAGTGATAGAGACAGAGACCGGCTGGATGACTTTATGAGCTAAGGAAAACCAGAGATTGCTCGCAACCATCAGAAGCTACTGGGAGTCATGGGACATATTCTCAGATTCTCCCTCAGACCCTCCAAATGAGCAGACCCCAATGCATCTTGATCTGGGGCTTCTGGCCCCCTGAACCCCAAGAGAATAATTTCCCATTGTTTTAAGCACCTGCCCCCAAACCCAGTGTATCGTGATTAACTATGACAGCCTGGGAAACGGATACACTCATCTTCATCTGCTCATCTCAATGCACCCAGCCATCTCAGCTTGGCCATTACCTCCTCGGGGAGCATCTTTTCCTCTGCAAGCTGGAATGAGGTTGTGCCCTCCTACTGCTCAAATCCCATGGCTGTCAGTTATCCAGCTCCACTGCTACAACCTAACAGTCTGGTTGACCATTTTCCCACTGGAGTTTCTAAGCTTTCATTTATCCAGCCTAAAACTTAGAGCTTGGCCCAGAAAGGTGCTTAATGAACACCCAGAAGCCTAAAACCTGCCCTGACTTTGGCAGAGGAATGTAAATCTGGCAGCCCTGGTACCAGCTCTGACTTCAGTGTCCAGAGGACCTCTTATCAGACCTGGGACGGCCCCTCCTTGCGGCTCTGCCTTTATCCCAGTGCTCAAGCCTCCAGCTGGTTTGCTTACATACACGATATCAAACACGGAAAAACACGCAGAGGTGAAACATTCAAAGCACCCTCAAAACCACACCACTGAGAGAGCCTTCTGAAAAGTCAAACTTAGAACCCCATAGAGCCTGGCCTCATTTTTATCTATTTTTCCTGTTAGAATATCCAGGCACGGGAGAAGGAGCCAGAGAAAGGAAAGAAAAGGATAATGTGAGAAATGCTTTATTTGACAATGTGTCATTCGGAAACTGATTATTTCTGTCTTCGGCCTTTTTAATATTCCCTCACAACGGCCAAGCCGCAAAAGGATTTGGTATTCTAAGACTGGATTTATAATACTCTGTTTGGCGGTGATAAGAACACGGGCCTTTAATCCTCGGAGCTGTGAACATGCATATTCTCCCAAGTAATGTCCTTCCCTTCCCGTCACTTGTGTCTGGTCCCAACAGCTAGCCCCAGCATGGCTGAGGCCTGCTGACCCACTGGGGGTTCTCCTGGCCATATGCTGGGTGACAGTTAATCAGCAAAAGGGCTGGGCCTTCAAGTTCTCTGGGACGTCTTCTTCCAGGCTTCAGACTGTGCATAAACTGGAGGGAGTATAAGAGAACTGTCCAAACCCTTAGTGCTACAGATGAGGAAACAGGCTCAGGGAGTGAAAGTGACTTGCCCAAGATCACAGAACATCCTGAAATGGGCTTTGGAGGCAGAATATGCAGCCAGCACTCCCCAAAGCCGCTAAGAAATCATGACTCCTGATAGCTTGATCTACAAAATAGTTTCTTTCTCCAAACGTTCTTTCTCTCCATCCTTTGCCCCATCACAAGTGCCTCTCACCATGTCAGTGCAGCCTGAACGACCTCCCAGGCTTTATTCCAGCTCCCTCACTGTTCTCAACCCATCTTCTATTATAACTAAGGCACAGCTGGAAACAAGGCCCCTCCCCACCGAGTAAGCTGGGAAGTCCTGCAGTGTGACAGTTCAAGTTCATCAACCACTTAAATCTCAAAATGTATGGCTTTGAGACACCTTTCTCAAAATGTGTGCTTCCCCCATCGGTGCCCCCAACTCTTCCGAGTGCCGACTGTAGGGTGGGCACCAGGCCAAGTATCCGACCACCTGGGAGCTCACGGTTTCTATTCGGTGCTCTGGAATCTCCTCTGCCTGAAAGGTTGCTCTCACTGCTATCCCTCACCTCCACATCTGTAAGCTGACATACCAGGCGGGTTTCAAGGCTGCCTCCAATATACTTTCTGTGGGGAACTTCTCGGGGGCTTCCCCATCTGCAGCCTTAGCCAGAAGGAATTGCTCTACCTTCTGGATCCCCAGAATATTTTGTCTCAACCCTCACTTCAGGAACTTCAGCATTTTCTGGCTTGTATTAGAGCTTTAGCATTCCCTACATTGTCTTAGAGTTACTGATGCTCAAGCTCCCCTACTGCTGAGATGATTATACCCAGAGCACAGATGGAAAAGCAGAGGCTCAGGAGACAGACTTGCTTGAGAACACACAATAAGGTGGCAAATGCATGTGACAAGGCCTCCCAGCAGGGCCGCTTCCAGGGAAACTGCAGGCCCGCTCTCTCACAGACTGGGGACAGCCACTGGGCCTTGAGGAGAATTAGATGATGACACAGGCCAGAACCATATTGCCAAAGGCCTGGTTAGTCTTTAGGCATTAAGGATCCGAGACTTCTTTTTTTTCAGCAACAGAGTGGCACGATCACACTGTGTGGGGAGACTAGAACCTGGGAGACCAGTGAGTTAGCCATTCATAATCATGTAGGACCTGGACTGGGGGGCAATTTTGCCCTGCAAGAGACACTTGGTAATGGACACATTTTTGGTTGTCACAACTGGGTAAAAGGTATGACTGGCATTTAATGGTAGAGGCTGGGAAATCTGTCAGCTTCCTACATGGATGCTTACAGGATGGCCAGGAACAACAGAGAATTGCCTCTTTCAATAATGTGCAGAGATGGAAGAAGGCCTGGCCTAAGGGAGAGATGATAAGACCTGAGATTAGGGCAGCTGAAGTGAGTAGTTAGCTAATGGGGTAGAAATAAGATACACCATGGGATGGAAAGCCTTGGGGTTTGATTGGCAGGAAAGGGAGAGAGAGAGTGTGCAGCATGACGGTGAGCTGTGGATCCTGTCACTGCATCCGAGATGAATCTATCTGTGTGTGAACTTTTCCCTAGGTAAGCTCCCAGAAGGTTATGAAAGATCCCAGCACAAAATCAAATGGAATAAGTTTACGCCTGTGAACAATCAGAGTGGATAAATGCATAACAAAGATTTGCATATACATATTATATACATGTACCTATGTATCCATGTGTATAAAAATACATTGAGACCTATCTTTATGTATCTATAGTTGGCTATATTTATGTAGAGTTATCTCTTTGCCTCTAGACAGATATAGAGTGACCTATTTAAGGAGGTTCCATTATAGAAAATGAAACTTTTTTCTTTTAAACTAATCATCTACTTACAATGTGTCTACTAGCAACCCTATTTTATTTCCCAAGATAATGCCGAAGGAATAAAGTGAAAATGCAGAAGCTTTTTGGAACACACTCCCCATCCAGCTCTAATCTCCTTAATTATCTTTAGATCAGATCAGAAACCTTCAGTGATCATTCTGAACCCTTTAGCAATTCATCAAGGAGAAAACTAATGAACATTGAGCCAGACAGACATGGATTTGGCTGTACTATCTTTCCTGTGAGTGTCTGGTCCGTTGCTTGCATTTCCTCAGTTTTCTCATCTGTAAATTGGGTTACTAACACCTAACTCAGAGGGTTTGGGGAGGATTACATGACACTGCATTATAGAACATACTGACCATAATGGTTTGCAAGTTATGGGTCTCAAGAAATATTAGAATCCTTGGTATTAATGCAAGGTCTTATTTCCTGAAAAAAATCAGATACAAGGTAATAGTGAAGCTGCCAAACTCCCTCCATTAAAGTATGAGGTGGTCTCTGTACAGTTTCCCAAAGAATTCTCCTGATCACCCTGCTCTCCTCCTACAGATTGCAAGCTGTGTGACCTTGACCATGGCCCCTCCCCATTTTGGGGCGAGTAGATAAGATCAGCTGGTGTCTAACAGTCCTTTCAGCTCCAATATTCTAGAACAGAAAGGAAAAGGCAAACGTGGAGGCATCTGTGGCCAGGTGAAATATATATCTAATCACGACATCCTGCCTCACATTTCAGTTGTATAAGCATAAACTAACTACACCAGTGAGCCCGCCAGTGCCCCTCGCACCATCTCACACAGCTGTGCTTTCGCGCATGTTGTTCACTCTGCATGAAATGCCTGTGCGCTGCCGCACTACCCTCCCCACCGCCGCCCAACTCCTGCTGATTGTCTAGTCCTTTAAACCTCAGTTCTTGGGTCATGAGTTCTCAACAAGCCTTTGTGAAACCTGCAGTCTCTGGCTTGTTAAACGGTCACCTGTTAGGACCCTCAGCGACTCCTCCTTCTGTCTGCCAACTACCCTCTTATCACCTGAGTGCCCCCGGAGAGCATCCTTAATCAACTCTGTGTACCCAAGACCAAGCCCCAGGTCCAATCCTGAGTAGATCTCATTATGTGTTGATCGTATTTCCACAGTGAGAGGCAGTGAAGGGAAGGCCAGGGTTTTATTTATTTCTGAATAAATTTGAATGGTACATGGTACACAGTAGATCTTCAATTACTTCTTGGAAAAATTAATGAATGAATCCATTATAAATGCCTCTTGGAGGGTAGGTGACTGACGTATACCTACATCTGTTTGGCAAGTCTCCATCTGTGTGGCAGAGAGAAGAGTGAAAACAATTCATAGGAGGCATTTAGCACAAATCAGTATCCTTCTCCACATCCTCGGACGGCCTCTCAAGTTCTGTAGGAAATTCCACTCTGAAGATGGACGAATGGAGAGGGGGGCAGAAAGCATCTTTCAGAGGACCGATTTTTTTCTCCTATTCTTTGAGTCATGAACATAAACAGATGAATCCAGGTAACTACGGAGGAGCCGTGCACTCATTCACTGATTCACCCAGGGAAGGGCATGTCTGGAATCAGGCAGGTTCAAGTTCTTACTCTGCCACTTTCTAGTGATGTGACCTTCTCTCAGTGAGACTGTTTTTTATACTTCTAACGTGAAATAATACTATTCACCAAAATGGGCTGTTGTGAGGATTAGATAAGGTGATATATGTAAAATATGTCATCTAGTCCTGGACCTATTAAAATACATTCAATAGAGGACTGTTGTTGGCTTAATTATTATTACTAATATTGTCAAGCTCCATCCCTGAGCTAAACCTTCTGCCTGGATTTGGGAACACACAGATAAGGCCTCAAGAGCTTGCAGTCAGTTTGGGGAAATAGATAAGTGAGCAGATAATGACTGCAATGCCTTGTTTGATAAGCTCTACTCCAGAAGGACACATGGTAAGAAGCAAAAGTTTTGATAGCTTCTAAGTGCAAAACATAGAAGGGGTGTGAAACAAGCCTCCCTTGCTGTTCCAATTACCGTCACGTTCAAAGGTGGAGGAGTGGGCTGGCCTGCTGAGTCCAGTCACGCCCAAAACATGACAGAAAGCCTGGCTAACCAACTATGCAGCCTGCTGACCACCAGGGCTCTGGAGGTGACGGCCCGGGTTCTGGTTCCTGTGCTGTCGTGTACTGGCTGTGGGCTTTTAGGTGGGTCACTGTCCTTTTCTGAGCCTCAGTCTCACTGGAAAGTTGAGCAGTGCAGTCTTCACAGAACGGGGCTATCGTGAGCATTAAACCAGCAAATGCACAAAGACGGATTCAAGATAATGTTTAGAACACAGCCAGTGGTCAAAAAATGGTGGTGTAAAAAATTTTGAGGAAAGCTGCCTTGAGAAAGAAATCAGATAACTTAGATCCTAGCTCCAGCCCTGTCCCCTTACAAACTAAGGAAGTTTGCAGAAAGCTCACTGGTCCTCATGTGCATTTTTTTTTTTTTAACAAGGTGGCCATAGCAACTTCGTGAGCAAAGTGTTCTTCATGTAACAGACAAGGCAAGCCAGCCTCCAAGAGGTGACTGTGCCAAGGTGGTAGACTCAATTAGAGGCAGGACACACACTTGTTCCAGAATCCAAAGTCTGTAATGATCCCAAAGCTTTCAGTTTGCCCCTCCGGTCGGTGGTACCCGGAGCCTGTGTCCTTTGCTTAGGGCATCATTCACAGGGAATGTGTCTCAGACACACAAAGTCCATGGAGAGACTCCTATTACCATGCCAACCATAAACCAACAACCCAGTCCTCTGAGGTTGAAAGAAGGGCTCAGACTGGCAAGGGTGCCAGAGGCTATGGACAAACTGTTCAATACTTAATCTAACGAACTAACTTTTGTACAGGGAGCTTCCCACGTGAGCTGGCTTCTTGAGAAACCTGGGGTGGGGAAAGGAAGTGTGTGCAGATGCTGGTCTGCAAATAGCACATAATATCATCAGTGAAGACCTCCCTTTTCTCACCTGGTAGATGTACCCCACCCTCTTGTGTCCATCAGAGCATCTCTTTGTCCTTTCCTTTCTTTAACTTTCTTCAAAGCACTTACTCTCCCCATTGTTGTACATTAACGTGTTAACTTTGTTTATGGCTCTAATGGAACAGACCATACGTAAGGTTTGGTTTATTACTTCATTGTCAGTGCTGAGAGCAGCACTCAGTGCTTTGTTGATGCTTACTAAATATCTTTTGGATGGATAGATGGGTGGGTGGATCGATGTATAAGTGGATAAACGAGTGGGTAGATAGATGACTCCACAAATGTCCTGGAAGCCCCAAAATGGAAAGGGCCGGGTCTAAATCATCTTTGAGTCCTGTCCTAGGGCTAGAAGACTGGAAGATATTTAGTGAATTCATACACACACACACACAAACTCCTGATAATCCCCTCCTAGATTAGGGAAGGGACACTGTTCTATGGGTTATTAAAAAGCAAACAGTCTTATGGACTCTGTGGGAGAGGGAGAGGGTGGGAAGATTTGGGAGAATGGCATTGAAACATGTAAAATATCATGTATGAAATGAGTTGCCAGTCCAGGTTCGATGCACGATACTGGATGCTTGGGGCTGGTGCACTGGGACGACCCAGAGGGATGGAATGGGGAGGGAGGAGGGAGGAGGGTTCAGGATGGGGAACACATGTATACCTGTGGCAGATTCATTTTGATATTTGGCAAATCTAATACAGTTATGTTAAGTTTAAAAATAAAATAAAATTTAAAAAAAAAAAAAAAAAAGCAAACAGAACTACAGTCTGGCTACTTCTCCCTGCTTTAGGGGCAAAGAGAAGGAGTTGGTCTGCACTGCAACCCTGTTTAATCATTTATTCACTTTTAAATGCTCAGGAGACAATGAACCAGAAAGCAAAGAGGTGAGGGGATGTGTGACCCAATTATTCATGCACAGTCGCCTTCCACAGAGAGCAAACTGATAGCTATACCTGTTTGCCATTCCCAGTGCTACGTCTGCATGGACATAACAGGACTTTAAGTGAAAAGGGACATCCACGATGCAGCATCAGGTCTGGACTGTCACTGAGCAGCCGGACAGCCCTGGGCCCACCACTTCCCCTTTCTGAGCCTCGGTTTCCTCATCTTTAAAAAGATCACAGTAACAGGCACCTTTTCCTCTTTATGTAAGGCCTCCATTAAGAGTCAAATTTATAAAAGAACATCCTATGTTGTGAACTGACTTGCACATACCAATGTTTAGGAAAATAAGTGTTGAAGAAGGAAGAAACCCAACAGCAGCAGGAACTCGGGCAGAGAGTGACTAAAGTCACAGAAAAAGCTGCAGATGCAGAGACTTTCTAATCTCCCCAGTGTCTCCATCGTTTACCCACCAACCTTCCTCAAAACCTATTATGAGTCACACACCAGGGGTCTCTTGGAGACACTCTTTTGCTGCTGTTTCCCAGCACTGGGTTGGAGCTGTTAGCTGTCTGGAAGGCAGGCTGTGATGGCCTGGCAATCTCCTACTGGGCCTGATCATGAAACCCCAGGAAAGGCAGTTATGAAGGGCAGAGGGTCAAGCACAAGATGCCAACCAATGAGAAGGGAGAAGAAGGGAGCTCAGCGGGAGGCTGGTCCGAACAACGACAGAGGCAGGAAGCAAAATAACCCAGAACTCTCCGTGCACCCGTTAGGACTGACCTAGGATGATTCACCCTCTCCTTTTTGAGTTTCTACTCCATCTCCCGAGTTTTCAGAAACAGAGGATCCAGCATTTCCTGAGTACACCGAGTTAGCAGAGGGAATTGCCAGCCACCTCCTGCCTTATTCTCAGTCACCCTTCTTCCCTCGGGGATGCTCTCCACCCCAGCCAACACTCGGGCAACCCAGGGCACAGGCTGCAGGGGGGCTGGGAGGTGATGCTTTCCTTTCTTGTTCAGGGAACATCCCACCCGAAACACTGATAACCTCCCCTAACCTCCACCGCGAGCGTGAAGCCCCTCAGCACGTGTTGTCTGAGACCCTGCTGTCACAAGGTGGGCTGTTCCCCCAATCCCGCCCTAAGATATTTTGTATCTATATCCTTCCAAGGTCCACCCTCAGCTCGGCTTCCAAGAGTGTGCCCTGTCCTTAGCTCAAGTCCAGGGACCCAAAATCCCAGCATCTCCAGCCTAAAGGAGTCACTGCCAGCTCCCCCAAACCAGCCACCCAAGAAGACGCATCATTCAGGGGGCAACGAGAGTATGAGGCTGGAAGGGTAAGTGTGGGAGCGGCCCAGAGCTGCATAAAGAGGAACTGGACGCAGCTCAACCGAGTGACTAGGTCGCAGAGTCACCTCCTTCCCATTCTGGGGAGGGCCTGAACTCAGCCCAACACAACGAGCCTGGATTCCTGGCCCCTCCAGAGCCCTGTGCGTTCTGAACCAACCAGACCACCCTGCAGGAACAATGGACGTGGAAGGGGACTGCCCCATAGAAAGGCCCTGTTTCCGAATATCGTCTTACCCATGAGCCTCCAAGGATGCTGGGGCTAGTGGTTCCCGAGGTGGCTGTGAAGGTCACCACAAACTGGGCGGCTCGGTCCCCACGGCCCGGTCCCCAGCGCGCAGTCCACAGACTGTTCTCAGCCCTTGTTCTGTTACTATCACCACACGCACCAAAACTGTATGCCTCTCTTTCCTTTATAGGCAACTTTTTTTTCTTGCATTTCTCTTTCTCACTCTGAAAGCTTTTATATCCCCCTGCCTTTTTATCCGCACTGCTGAAATTATACCACAGTGCAACTAGGTGTAGAGTTTTATTGCCTTTTCTTTCCCTTTTGGTTCTCAGTGGGCACTTTCGATCTGAATAGTAGTTCCTTTCTTCCACACAGGGAGGAATTCTGGCATGACTCCTTCCCTCCCATTGTCTGTGACTGGTTTCTGGGGCTCCTCCCCTTTTGCTCTCAACACACAAATATTCTAGGGGCTTGGCCAGGGTCCCTTGCTCGTCACACCTCCCTGGGTTCAGGGCTGCATGCCCTTCCAGGAGGCAGAGAGCAGGCTGGCAGTGGAACTCCAGAGGAAACCAGGGATGGGCCAAAATTCTGGAAGGATGCCCTGTTTTCAGCTTCTCTCAAGCAACTGGTCCTCACTCAGAAGCAGGATGTCGTGGAAAACTGTTGGACCTAAACCAGTATCAGGCTCAGTGGACGCCAGAAGTCTAGAACTTAATTCTCTTAATGAGATTTTTGGGCAAGTCACTCAACCTTCTTTTTCCACCAAATGGCAACAATGATTTATTTCCCCTGATTCCCCGGGTGGTTTGGAGAACCAAGCGGAAAGATGCAAAGAGGCTCTGAAAATTACTAAGTGCTGGGCTCAGTGGTAAAGAATCCACTTGCCAATGCAGCAGACACAGGTTCAATTCCTGATCTGGGAAAGTCCCACATTCCATGGAGTAACTAAGCCCATGTGCCACAACTACTGAGCCTGTGCTCTAGAGTCCAGGAGCTGGAACTACTGAAGCCCACATGCCCCAATACTGAAGCCCACAACCTGCGCTCCACAACAAGAGAAGCCTTCTTAATGAGAAGCCCGCACACCACAACAGAGAGCAGCCAACACTCGCTGCAACTAGAGAAAAGCCTGAGCAGCAGTGAAGACCCAGAACAGCCACAAGCAAATAAACGAAGTCATATATAAAAAAGAAAATTACTAATTGCAATTTACATACAAGCATATGTATGTACGTGATACTCATGCATGAAATTTGAAACATACTCTCAAAGCTCTCACTGCATTATAAAGATGGAAACCTACTAAATACGTGTCTGCTCATCCTTCGAGACCCAGTTGAAACATCCCTGTTACTGTTTATCTGACTCAGCACCTGAAATAATTGGCTTGAATTTAGAACCACGCAGGGCACAGCCACACTGACTGAGTAGTGGACGCTGAGACTGACCAAGGAAGACGACAGTTTCGTGTTTCCCTTCCTATTTTCATTCTGGACCATAGAGGCTCGCTGAGTGTAACAGGGAGAAAATGACCTAACGTCTTACATTTCTGTCTGTATCTCTTGTCACAAAACATATATAGGTTAATGCATGCAAATGAAAAGTGCATATAAGAGGACTCCACTGTTACAAGAGCTTCTTCTATCTGTCTTGCGAACTGGAGACCCCTCCTTCCCTATAGGATTCCATTTGGAGCAATGGCTCCCTGCTAAAGCGCTGATGGACTCTCTCGGTAACAGAAGGTGTCTTTGCAGTGCTGAGAGCTAGGCAGCAGGAAGGAGGGTTATAGGAGAAGTAACGGGCAGAGGGCAAGAGGCAGGGCCACCCCTCTTGCCCCAGATCAGAGAAGGCGGCAGTGATACCCAGCTGTCTGCAACCAGGCTGCAAAGGAAGCTGTGGGCAGGGAGAGGTGATGTCTGGGTTGGAGGGTGAGACTAATAACTCAGCAGAGACCATACAGACATGCCTGGCATGGAGACCAGTGCCCCTGCCCCCATGTCCCCTTTCTCCTCCCGGTCTCCCAGTGCCAGCTAAATTCTGCTGATTTAGCCACCTGTCTCAGGCCATCCTCAGGCCGTGCTCAGCAGGGGCTGGAGAGAAACACAGCGGCGGCAAATGCTCTCACCTTTTTAGACCAGAAGCTCGCTTACCAGCTGTCAGAAAAGAAAGAAAGGAACTCAGAGATCTTCACGTTAGCCAACATTATTATAATTATAACTGCATATGAACAGTCTCTTTTTAAAAAAATCTTAATTGGTCACTAATTTATAGGAAAAAAAAACATAAAAAAAAAGAACTCTTCCAGTTCAAGTAGGAGTTAGGAGTCTGAAATTTCTAGGGTTCCAGGGAACAGAATCAGAAAAAAGTACACTTTCATGTTGTAAAGGGAAATATTAAGACATTCATTGACATCAACAAATTAATTGCATTAAATCTTCACAGGGGATCCGAGGTTTGTGCTAATATTCTTATTTTCCAGGTATGATTATGTCATTGGCTCCAGGTCACGAAATGTGTCTATGGCAGACTCATGATCAGAACCCCAGAACCCAGACCTGTAAGATTCAGTAGAAAATCTGGGAGGGTTTCTTCCACCCTCCGGGAAAAATCTCTTCCTATCTAAAAGCATGCTACTATAACTACAAGCAAACAATATAAACCACCACCACGGCAGCAAAATAGCGTCAGTCACACAGCACTTAGGTTTAAAAGCCTCTCCCAGCCGCCCTCCCTCCTCTGAGCATCTAGCTGAGCACCGCACGGCTGGGGACGGGCAAGGCGAGGGCGGCACTTGCCTTACAAGCAAAATGCAAAGGGATGCCAAAAACGTAGCAATCAGGATAAACCATATTTTAATACAATATTTTAGAAAATCAAAATGAATGCATTCCTGAGATTTTTGGACAACCTTTTCAATTCTGCACGCAAGATGAGTGAAGCACTCATTCCCCTCCTCCGGCCCCAGCCCTGCAATGTAAAGCTCTCTGAAATGGGGAGAGAAATATTTCTTGGTACCAATTTCATTTTGAGGAAGACGAGCAAATCACATTTCTAGGGAACTAAAGGCAGGTCCTGGTCCTCCAGTTGCAGGCCTCTCAATCTTGAGAACTGGGTGACGTAGGTGTGATGTGGGTTTAATGGGTCCCGTTACACACACCCCAAAACCGAGGCACATGGTAGCCAATCGAGCTTCCTGAGGACCAGGGCAACCATGTGGCAGAGCTCAGCAGTAAACCCAGTTCTGATAGGATTTCACACTCTGCACCGCCTCCCATCATTACCAAAACATGAAGAGTATGTTTCTGGATGAGACACAGAAGCGTGGAGGAGGGGCTGAGTGCCCCTGCAGATGACCACAGTCCTGAAGCAGTGCCAACTGCTCCATGCTTGCCCACCCTGGGGAGGTGCCAGAGCGGCTGTCCTGGGCAGCAAGCAGTGAGCTGGGGAGAAGGCAGCAGGGGTCAAGCAATGGAAGGAATGCTGCCAGCCTGTTGGGTGGTTGATTTGCCCCAAAATGTCATAAGCAAAGGTGAGGGGGCTCGGGTTAGGATATGGGCTCCTGGGGGGCTGGCTCTTACACTTGAGTCTCCCTCTGAGTTGTACTGGAAGCTCCGTGAGAGCAGGGGTGTTATCTGCTCACTGTTTGATATCTTCGGTGCCTGAAACAATGCCTAACACACAGCAGGGGCTTGACAATAGACAAGATAACGGGTGAATTTCAGGCTTTGAAATTCAGTCCAGTAGAGTGAGTCCTGGACTCTCAGCTCTTCCACTGACCCCACACAAGGGCCAACTTGTCTCTGCCTCAGTGTCATCACCTGTTAAATAAATACAGTGAACCTCACGGATGTGTTGGGAGACAAAGGTGAGTTAATACAGGTCCAGGTCCAGTGTCTGACACCTCATGTGTGTGTGTGTGCTAAGTCACTTCAATCGTGTCCAACTCTGTGATCCCACAGACTGTAGCCCACCAGGCTCCTCTGTCCATGGGATTCTCCAGGCAAGAATACTGGAGGGGGCTGCCATGGCCTCCTGCAGGGGATCTTCTCAACCCAGGGATCAGACCAGTGTCTCTTATATCTCCCCAATTTTTTTACCACTGACCCAGTTGGGAAGCCTCTGGCACCTCCTAAGTCTACATAAATGTTAGGCAAAAGAACAATAAGAAGAGTTAGCCCCCAAAAGCAAACAAAGTGGAGACAGCTGATATATTCCTTTTGAGGCGGACACTGGTTTACTGCTGGATTCGGATGAGGGACTGCAGAGTAATCCCTGAACCACGGAGGCAGGGAGACCAGCGCTGTCAGGCACCTTCTCCCTAGCAGGCCCTGCCTTCCCCACTTTACCTACACTATTTCACTTAATCCTTACAAATTTGTGAAGAGGCTTCTACCATCATCCTCTTCTCCCAGATGGAGGCTCAGAGGGAGGAGGCAATTTGTTGAAGGTGGTTAGAAGGGAATTCATTCAAGGTTTGGTCAATGAGGCCAACTAGCTGTGAAGGTCAAGCTCCACCGGCTGCTGTGCCAGGCTGTGACCTACCTGACTCTCCTTCTCTGTGTGCCCATCTGCAGCGGAGGGAGTCAGAGAGGATATGGGGGCACCAGGCCTCCCCCCTCCAGCACTCAGGGGAAACAGGCAGTTGTGTTTCCCAGGGAGCCCGGGCAAGGGCTGCCCCTGCTCATGGCTTTGAGAAGGTGGCAAAGTGAAACCTCACCATCTCACAGAGCTGCCAGTACCTGCTCCCCACTCCCTAAAGGAGCCCATGGTGGCTCAGATGGTAAAGAGTCTGCCTGCAGTGCACGAGACCCGGGGTTCAATCCCTGTGTCAGGAAGACCCCTGGAGGAGGAAATGGCAACCCACTCCGGTATTCCTGCCTGGAGCATCCCATGGACGGAGAAGCCTAGCAGGCTACAGTTCATGGGGTTGCAAAGAGTTGGACACAACTGAGCCACTTCACTCCCTAGAGGGAGCAAAGAGGTATTTTAGCAAAAATACTCTCACCCCCACCCAGAGCAGGAAGGGAAGGCAAAGGCGCATCCCCGTGGGCTCTGGACAGAGGACCACTGGTTCACAGGTACCCCCTCAGTACCCTGGCCCAGCCCTGTGTGTCCATGGCCTGGGAACTGGGGCTGGGCTCCCCTCTAAGCCCGCACTGAGGGACAGACAGAGCTCAAACCCAGGTCGGCCTGACTCTGGGAGGCCTGTGAGTGATGCAGGTCAATTGCCTGCTCTTCTCACAGCCTCACCTATGAAAGAGGGGATGTGCCCGGTGGTCTGTGAGGGTCCTCCTAGGGATGGACATCTTATGAGTCTATGAACGGATAAGGCCACGGTCAACATCCCCGGCTCTGGCCCAGCCTGTTGTTCAATCTCTTCTTCAGGGATGAAAGACTCATTACTTCTTGGAGGCAAAACACTTTGGAAAAAAATTCTGAGTGACTCCCTCTCTCTCTGATGAGCTGTGTGACTTAAGAGACTGACTTTTCTTCTCTGATTCTTAATCAGTAGAGAAACAAGGATGTTGGTGTCCACCTGGAAGGACTGCTGTAAGGACTAAAGGAGCTCAAGTGGCTGAAGGTCCTGCTACCCGGTAGCTCTGGCTATTATTCTCCACATTGCAAGCTGCCACTCTCCCAAATAGAAAGAAACTTAAAGGGGGGAAAACACTCTATTCACACGCAGATCCTGAACTTCCAGTGTCTCCCAGATGTGAGATGTTCCACAGTACTCCAGGATCCATCAGGGAGGGAACGCTTTTTTGTGAACCTTAGGTGCATCACTTTATCAGTGTGAAAACTAAGGCCCAGAGCACGTATCTGCCTTGCCTGAGGTCACACAGGCAGCAAGGCAGCCACAGACGCAGGATTCCCGAATCCCGGGCTCACCATCTTTCTATGGGGTTAACAGAGGCTCTCCTAACCTTGGCTGATCCTAGAGGCAGTGCTGAGGGGCTTCCCGAGTGGCTCAGTGGTGAAGAATCCGCCTGCCAATGCAGGAGACACGGTCTCCTGGTCTCAGATCAGACCAGATCCCTGGTCTGGGAAGATGCCACATTCCGTGCAGCAACTAAGTTATGCACCACAACCACTGAGCTTGTGCTCTAGAGCCCGGGAATTGCAACTACTGAGCCCATGTGTGGAACTGCAGAAGCCCACATACCCTACAGCCCGTGTTCTGCAACAGGAGGAGCCGGCACACTGAGCCGGCACGCCACAACTAGAGAGCAGCCCCCAGCTCTCGCAACTAGACCAAGCAAAGCCAAAAATAAGTAAGTAAATAAAAATAAAAGTCCTGACTCTTTGTGACCCCATGGACTATACCCTCCATGGAATTCTCCAGACCAGAATGCTGGAGTAGGTAGCCTTTCCCTTCTCCAGGGGATCTTGCCAACCCAGGGATCGAACCCAGGTCTCCCGCATTGCAAGCGGATTCTTTACCAGCTGAGCCACAAGGGAAGCCCAAAAATACTGGAGTGGGTAGCCTATCCCTTCTCCAGGGGATCTTCCCAACCCAGGAATCGAACTGGAATCTCCTGCACTGCGGGCAGATTTTTTACCAACTGAGCTATCAGGGAAGCCAAATAAAATAAAATTTATTTTTCAAATAAAATACTTAAAAAAAAAAAGGCAGCACTGAGTCCTCCTCATCAAGCCAGCCAGTGCTCCCTGAAGCCAGACACCAGGCTGGGCGGGACACTGGGAGCCCAGAGCAGAGTGAGAAGTGGCCCCCTCCTCCCAGGGGAGGACAGTGGGGCAGGGCAGCAGGAGGAGTTAGGGAAATCACAGCCTCCAGCATGTGATTCTCCCTCCCTGCTTTGTCCTCCCCATCAAGCCAGCCAGTACTCCCTGAAGCCAGACACCGGGTTGGGCAGGACACTGGGAGCCCAGAGCAGAGTAAGAAGTGGCCCCTCCTCCCAGGGGAGGACAGTGGGGCGGGGCAGCAGGAGGAGATAGGGAAACCACAGCTTCCAGCATGTGATTCTCCCTCCCTGCTTTGTTCCTCCTCTCTCTGTAAAGGCCTGGTGAAGCAGACAGATGTTGACAACATCTGGGCCTCGGTGGTTGGGCAGCAAGTGGCTCCCGGCTGCCACCGGAGAAAAGACACTGTCAGCGTGAGGAACGGTAATCAAGAGCTCACGTCTGCAGAGCCTTCCCTCCTGTTTCAGAGGACGTCCCCACCCCACCTCACTCCCATTCATCAGCCCCAGTGAGCACTACAGACAGCAGCTGTCTGAAGGCCAGGCAGGACCGTTCCCTCTGCTTAGAAGGCAAGAGCAAGGCTCCTGGAAGTTAAGCTGCCTGCCCCAAATCACAGAGCTCACACAGCAGCCAGGGCCCAAACCTCAAGTCCCAAGACTCCTGGAAGAGTGCTCCCCCTCTGTGCTGGGCTCAGGCTTGGGCCGTAAGTGAACACAAATATGAGTGCAGCCCTCTCTGTACATTTAAAGCGAACATTCAAAGAGCGCAGACCAGGTGCCAGGCACGGGATCACACGGTTAGTAGGCTTACCCGTTAACCCTCTCAACATTATGAGCTGACTACTATTTTTATCCTTCTTTTCTGGATATGAAGTTGAGAGAGGTCAAGTAACCTGGCCTATGGTCACAGTGGTGACTAAGATGAGCCACTGGTAAAGTGGGAGCTTCAGAGACTTGGGGGGAAGAATTGGGGACACAGGATTCCTGGCCCTGCCATCCTCAAAAACCGTGTAACACTCTTGGTAGGAGGCTGAGCTGGGATTTGAATCTCAAAGCCAGGCAACTTTGGGTGTGGCTGTGTGTATGAGGGTGGAGGGGAACGGGGGAGTTTTCAAAGAAGAGGGACTGAGTCTTGAAGAGTAGGATCCTGCCAGGATAAAGGAAAGGACGTCAGAGGCTGAAGCAATGCCCTCCATGGCTTATGCATGGCATGTTCCCAGAATGTGAGGCTGCGGTGGTTGGAGCCCAGACAGGGAGGGAGAAGGGAAGGAGATGTGGTGGGGATAAAATACAAAGCCTGACAGCAGACGACCAAGAGACGAGGCAGTGAGAATCATCCAGGGCGGTTGTGGTAAATTCAGAGCAGATGCTTGAACTGCCCTTAGCTGTGCCGCTTATAGACCTGACCCTCTGTCACTCATGAACCAGGTCTCTCTCTAGAATAACGATTTCTAAAAGGATCTCGAGAGCTTATCCAGTCTAAGCCCAGTTTTGCAAATGGGAGTCTAAGGTCCACAAAAGGAAAGGCTTTGCCCAAACTCATTTAGCACATCAGGGATGGAAGTCAGGATGGAACTTGCCTCCCCGGCGGACACTGTTCAACCTAGTTTTCTGCATATCACAAGGTTTTAGCACAAGGCCCACACCGCTCCTCGACTGCCTGAGTCCCAGTTACACTTCTCCTTCCCATCTGAGCCCTTCTGGGAGGCCCTTTGTCCACCGTGAAAGAGCCACTCCAGATGAGAGGGAGAAAAGGACAATTCGCTCTATGCCAGCTGCTCTTTCTGAGCCTAAGGCCATTCAAAACCAGTGGGGCCTTCAGCTCTGACATGAACCGAGTCCAGTAAACAGAACTCCATGGAGGTGACTGTGTCCTTTTGATGCTTTTCGGGGTTGACACAGTAGCTCCTCAGAGTCTGCGTGACTCACGAGTTCTCTCTAATGGATTCGTCCGGGTACACTTTCAGCTGGAAGAAACTCTAACAGCTGCACCTCTATCAGCGAGGAGTACCTACTAAAGCATCCATCCAGTTTCATTCACGCTCGAGGTCATTTTGACTTTTGTATGACTTCAAGCAGTGGGTATCTTGTGAAGAAGGGGCCTAAACACAAATACTTACAGAGAACGTGCAGGGGAGGGAGCAGCGTACAATAAAAGGGACGAAAGGGAGTGGTGGCGACTGTGGGCAAAGGAGAGCACACGTGACCTTTCTGAAGGGCCATCTGCTACTGAAATCCAGCCCACTGTTGCCATTTAAGAGTGAGGACCTGTTGTACACAGAGCAGGCAATTTTGCATACACACACACTCAATCTATACTTTCATTGTGAAATCTGATTTTCAAATTTTGGGCAACTGATCTTTTTTTTTTTTTTTTTTTTAATTGAGTGCCTACCATGGACGAAACAAGACACATCTATGGCTTAGAGACAGTCTTGGGCTCCCAGTTTACAAACTCTGCTCTACAGGGTCCAATTAGTTTCATTTAACATGGAGCTAACTTTGACATTTGCATTACTATAAATCCTCTTAGAGAGTGTTTCCTGTGCAGAATGGTTCCCCTGAACTCAGCTGACATCCTCTGGAGCATTCCTATAGACTGCTGGACTGAAAATTGGCAAGTTTCCACCTAGAGGCTGTAACGTATAAATAGATCTCAAACCTCCATCCCTTTTACACTCTGCTGGTGGATATAATTGAGTTTCTCTCTGTATCAAATGAGTTCTGAGTTCTTAGTACTTGATGTACTTAATGGAGGAAAGTGGGGAGGAGTCTGGAAAAGCAAGAATAACACGGAAGCAGAACAGGGATGTGCAGGCCGGAGACATCATAAAGGTTTTATCGCCTCTTGTTAGAAGAGAAAAGCAGGAGTGATGTAATCATCTCACCCTCTGCGAAATCGAGACTTCATGGGACCCTGCCCAGCAACAGACATATGTGTGGCCTGGAGACACAGATCCTCCATAGCAGCTGCCAGGAGTTGACTTTGATTCCCCATAGGAGGCAAGTGGCCCAGGAATAGTTGGAAGTGATATCTAGCTGGGAAACCTGCTCTCCCAGGAACATGATAAGGTGTCGTCCCTGTGGGGGGTTCCCCAACACATGTCATGTGGACCCTCTTGGTGTGTGGGACCCACCAGGCAAGGCTAAGGTTGCCCAGAGCAAGACTCAGTGTCAGAACCTCACAGGGGTTCTCACATGCCCCCTCTGTGTGGCCCTGAAGACGGGGGATACTAACTCCAGGCTTCTAGCTTGCCTGCTGACTCATTCATTCTTCCACCTATTTGTCCATTCCTCAGATATTGAGTGATTCATCATCACCCTTATCATCACCATCACCATAAACAGCACTGCCATTTATTTAGAGTCTTCTATTTTTCAGGCACTTTGCATTTGCATTGATAAGTCTCTTCATTTCTACAAGAAAGCTGCAAGAAAAGTATTGCTATGTCCTTTTACTGGTGAGGAAACCAAAGCTCAGCTGGGTCATGAGATATTGTCAAAGCAAGGTATCTTAGAGGTGGCAGAGCTGGGGTGTGGAACTAAGTTGTCTGACACCCTGCCCCCCCACCCCCAGACTGTGGTTTTCTCAGTGCAAAACATTACCTTTGTTAATAAAATAGCATTTTATGGTGCATTGGAAAAAAACTTTTTGATCCTCATAACTGAGAGTAGGCCTAACCATACTCATTTTCTAGAAATAGGAATGAGCCTCAGACAAGTTAAGTGACTTGCCAGAAGTCACACAGCGATCGTGTGGGTCTTAAACATAAGTCTTCTTCCTTCAAGCCCAGAATTCTTCAAAACGAAATGTAAACCCCCCCATATGGTGGTGATGACGTCACTCATAGTCATGGAAGCCGTCAGTTATTGACCCTTCACTGTGTGGCAGAAGTCCTGCCAAGCACTCAAATGGCACCGACTCATTCAATCCTCACGACCACCCTATAAAGTCAGTGTAGTAATTACCAAATAGAGAGACTAGGATCAAAGAGGTAAACAACTCTTGCCTATCTCTTTACACAGCTAGTAAAGAGCAGAGCTGGCATTTATACCCAGGTTTGTCTGCCCAAATTCTTAACCCCACCCATGATGGGCAAGGTAGGCCTTGTGAGGGATATTAAAGCTGAATCTGTCAAAGACTTTAAGGTGCCCATCCGATATGCATTCTCTCCTTCTTGCTGAGATTTTACTTACATGGGGACACTTTCAGCTAACAACTGCATCGGACTCAGGTGGCCCCGTTCTGGCCAATGAGATATCGAGTATAAGTGTCATGAGGGACACTCCACAAGCGCCTTACAGGGAGCTGCTTCAGCTAGCGGGTATGCTTCACGTTCCCTTTCTTTTTTCCCCTTCCGGCTGCTCAAGACTCAGACTTTCCTGAAGTCATCTTGGACTGTGAGGATGGATGGAAGATGGAAAAATTTTTAAAAAGGAACAAGAGATGGAGGAAGGAAGGGGAGAGAGGAAGGAATGGCTAAGTCCTTGAAGACATCACAGAGCTGCTCTGCCAGGCCTGACTGTCCTCTCATCAGACTCATTCTAAATAAGAGAAAAAATAAATTTCATCTTGTTTCAAGTGCTGGTATTTTGTCTTTCTTTTTTTTTATTTTATTTTTTAACTTTACAATATTGTATTGGTTTTGCCATATATCAACATGAATCCGCCACAGGTATACACGTGTTCCCCATCCTGAACCCTCCTCCCTCCTCCCTCCCCGTACCATCCCTCTGGGTCGTCCCAGTGCTCCATGCAGCCAGACCTGATGTCAATTGATACAGATCTGCCCTCAAGTAGCTCTCAGTCCTGTAGGGGAGACGAACATGCAGCAAACTGATCACCAAGATACAAGAAGGGGTCTGCAGCTCCAAGCGGAGGTGAGCAAAGGGCTCCGTTCGTCTCCTGCGGGCTCTGCCATCACGGCCCTGAGAGCAGAACCTCTGGGCTGGGGCACACTCTCTGTGCAATGGCAAAGGATAAGCTGTCCATTCTGAAAGGCGACACATCCATTTCAATTAGAGGTGCCCAGTGCCAGGATTGTAACCCATTAATCCTGCCCATCTGAAGGCTGATTAGTCGGAATATTTGGGTGAATGGATAATAAGAGGCTAATGAGGCTGCTATCTGGATGCTGCTGCACGTCTTTTTTTGACACAATATTGCGGATGTGTTTGCAGCGCCTGTGACTAATCTGTGAGTGGCGGGAGGCCCAGTTTGCAGAGCAGCAGAGGGCTGCGGTTCAGGGGACTGGAGTCTCAGCAGCTGGCGCTGGCTCTGGCTGGTCCTTGGCATCTGTGTTTGAACCCAGGTGGCCCAGGCGCCTCCTCCAACTGCCCCTCTGCCTCCTAAGAAGCGGAGCCCTGCAAGTGTAGCCAAGGAAGCTGGACACAGGCCGGGAGGTGGGTGGTCTCTGCCAGGGCTTCTGATCCCCCCGAATCCACTCAAGCAAGTCTCTTCCAGTCTATGGCATTCAATTTACTCATTTGAAAGACTCACAAACATTTTTTTTTAATCGAGGTAGTAACTTATCATGGGATCTACTCTTTCAATAAACTTTTAAGTGTACAATACAGTATTGTTAACAATACTATTATATAGTATATAACAAATCTGCTATACAGCAGATCTCTAGAACTCACTCCTTTTGCAAGACTAGAAATGTATACCCATTGAATAGTAATGGCTCATTTTCCCTTCCCCCAGCCACTGGCAACCACCATTCTATTATACTCTCTGCCTCTATGAGTCTGACAATTTTAGAGACCATATTTAAGCGGAACCATGCACTATTCTGGAGAAGGAAACAGCAACCTACTCCAGTACTCTTGCCTGGAAAATCACATGGATGGAGGAGCCTGGTGGGCTATATCCCATAAGGTCAAAAAGAGTCAGACATGACTGACTGAATAACACATGTACTATTTCCCTTTCTCTGTCTGGCTTATTTCTCTTATAGCACACTGTCCTCCAGGTTCATCTGTGCTGCTGCATAAAGTAGGATTTCCTTCTTTTTAAAGGCTTAATAATATTCCATTGCTGGGCTTCCCTGGTGGCTCAGAGGTAAAGAATCCGCCTGCAATGCGGGAGTCGCAGGAGACACAGGTTTGATTCCTGGGTCAGGAAGATCCCCTGGAGGAGTGCATGGCAACCCTCTCCAGCATTCTTGCCTGGGAATCCCACGGACAGAGGAGTCTGGTGGGCTACTGTCCATGGGGTTGCAAAGACCTGAAGCAACTTGGGATGCATGCAGTATTCTATGACACACACATACATGGATATTCCATTTTGTATCTATGTCTATATATCACCCAGTCACCTGCCAAAGCCAAAGGACATGTAGGTTGTTCCTACATCTCAGCTACCAGGATTATGAACAGAGCTGCAATAATCTTGAACCAGACTTACTTTACCTCCTGGAATCTGCACATAACTCTCTCTGGTGCATTCTTCCCACCACTGTTTGCCTCGCTAACTTCTTCCTGTTCTTTAGATTACTGCTTCCATCTAAAAAATCTTCTCCAGCCACGACTTGCCTGGGACTGTCTATGCTACACAGCATCCTGTGCTTCTGGCCTCCTGACAATCAACACACTCTCTCACAGCTGTGTGCCTCCCCGTCCATTCGCCTCTAAGCTTCCTGAGGGCAGGGGCCACGTCCAATGGCTCACAATTACATCCTCAGTGCTGGCACAGTGCACAGCACAGACACAAGAGAACAAGGTGCTTTTCTAAAGCCTTGTTCGGTCCATGCGGCTGAACGGAGTAGGAGGCAGATGGAATGTAGGGCTGAAAAAAAAAAATCACTTTGCAAACCTCCAAATTGATATACAAATGTAAGGAATTAGGGGTAATGAAAAAGTCCTTGAAAGTACAGAAAGAAAGCATTTCAATTCTTTAAGAGCTTCACACTTGCTCAATGTGTCACCAATAATTATCCTGGCTTTCCCTTCCCTCGTTCGCTGTAATTAAGACAGAGTGTCCGTGTGAGTAGAGGAGCCAAGGGCTGCAGCCGCAGCTGTCGTGCAGGGTGCAGATCTAGCACCATGGCATACTGAAGGCACGGCCTTGGACAAGTCCTGCACCCACTTTGGGACTTGGGGTCCTCCTCTGTGCCACAGAATGAAAATCTCCACCCTCAAGCTCACGGGTTGTTGTGAAAATCAGAGTTAATGTGTGTACAATGGCTTGGGATCTGCAAAATGCTATGAAAGAGTCACTTTAATAGCTTCCTGCTGGTGTCTCTAGCGAACAGCGGATATTAGAGCTTAGATGTCCGATCTCTAGACGCTGGGGAAGAGGACAGAGGTAGAGGAGAGGGTGGGGTGTCTGATGCATTTCTTCACTGAATTCACCACGCACTGAGCATCTATTCTATGCTGAGCAAAGTGCTGCTCTAGACGCTGAGGAATAAGAGGTGAGTGAAGCATGCCCTTCCCTCCAGGACCTTCACTTTGGTGGTTGGGGGTAAGGGGCGCAGGCAGGTGAAGAAATGGTTACTATATGGCAGGTGCCTCTGCAGAGCTGTGAGCTGCAGGGATGAAGGGAAAGTGGGCCCTGCCCCTAATGCAACGGTTTGGACCTGATCCTGAAGGAACTTCTGCAACAGTTGAAGGTGTGTGAGTTCTATCTTGTGAGGGGTTTTGAGCATGAAAACGACCAGGTCAGATTTAGCAGCTGAAAGGTCATTCTGGAAACAGGCAAAGAGGGGAAAGCGCTGATAAACGAGACTGACAGGACTCTTCTCGGAACTTTGGAGAGAAAAATGAAAGAAGAAAAACTGTAGCAGAAGGAAAGAGAAATAAGAGTCAGAAAGGAATGTTAATTGAAAATGTGACGAGAGAATGTCTAATAAGAAACTTGTAAAGATAAAGATAGAAAAAGCAAAGATTAATGGTTTGCCTCCTCACCTTAAAGGCTTGCTGAGGCCATCCGCTGCCTACGCTGTTCATCACTCAGGTGGCACTCCTGGCCGTGGGACAGAAACCTATGCAAACAGACTCTCCATCATGGAAGGAGATGCAAGAAACAGAGAGAAAACAGAGGCATGGGTTCTGATCCCAGTTCTGGTCCATCTGCCCTGAGCGAGGCAGGGACGTTACTTCCTCTGACCTGCAGCACCTACATCACAGAGGGGAGAAGGTCAAAGGAAAGGACAGGTGAAGGACATCCCACTCAGTTCCTGGGACACAGGAGCGCTTCCACGTCCTTCTCTTTCATCTAACCTTTGCCTCACTCCAGACCCCTGACCAGCAAACAACACTGAGCACCCACTAGGTACCAGGCACGCAGGAAGGTGATGCCTCGTATGTGGTTTTGCTCAAGGAACAGACTGTGTCTCACTGGGGACTCAGCACTGCGGTGAAGTAGGAAGGGAAAGGTCATCCCTGTTGTGCAGATACAGGACCTGAAGCCAAGGGAACAGAAAAGACTCCCTGTCCAAAGCTTGGGGCTTTGGATGAACCCAAACCCCTCCTCCCCAGTTACGGCCAGGTCCTGGCCCAGTGATCAGAGGAGGGTCCTGGGGTGCAGAGGAGCCTCTCCCTAGTGCCAGCGGATGCAGGCAGAGCCCTAGTGTGTGCTGCTATTCCCAGGCCCAGGGACCCACAACAAGGCTTCCGCCTCCTGTGCTGTCTTCTCCTCCTGGACAAAACCTCAGCAATGTATGCTTATGCCTCTTTTGCAAAGACTCATCTGTGGGAATCGAAGGAAAATGACTTCATCCTTTTAAACCTTGGTTTCCTCATCAGCAAACCGAGAAAATCCTCTCTAATCCTGTTGAATTCACAAGAGACCAAATTAAAATCATATATAAGAATATACGTGAAAGTGTTCCCATGGTACAAACATACTTTGGTAAGACTACTTTTAACCAGAACCACAAGAAATAAACTATGTTCCCTCAACTGTCAAGGCTTTTAAGACCATCTTAATTTTCTTTGGATCTCAAATGCTTTCCAGAGTCTGCTGGAGCTTAAGACTTGTGAGAGCAGAGAGACATGTTATCCATCCTGAATAACACTGTAATAATAATACCTAGAACAGTGCCTAATATTGAGCATTTAGTCAATAAAATATGAATAAATGGACTGAAATGATTAAGTAATAATAGATGAATGGATGGATGGATGGCTGAATGAAAAGGGACATATTTTAACTTCAAGACACTGTTATATTTTGAAATGAAGTGTATATGTGTGTGTGTGTGTGTATTTATGTATGTGTGTGCTCAGTCACTCAGTTATGTCTGACTCATGGACTGTAGCCCACCAGGATCCTCTGTGGGACTTCCTAGGCAAGAATACTGAAATGGGGTGCTATTTCTTTCTCCAGGGGATCTTCCAAACCCAGGGATCAAACCCACGTCTCTTGCACCTCCTGCATTTGCAGGCAGATTCCTTACCACTAGTGCCACCTGAGAAGCCCTTGTATATGCATACGTATGTACATATAGAGTTATCCGTCCATATCTGTGATACAGAGGGCTGACTACATCACACCATTTAATAGAAGGAACTTGAGCACCTGGGGAGTTTGGTATCCACAGTGGTCCTGTAATCAGCCCCCTGCAGATACCAAGGGATGGATATGTACAGACACACACCTCCCAGCTAGAAAGAGTCTCAAGGACAAGGTAACTAGACTCTACAGTTTGTAGAAAGGGAAAATGAGGTGAAGGGATGGGAAGGGGCACTGGCCCATGGGCACCAGTGAACAAGTGGCTGAGCAGTAAACCCTGCGGTTCCAGGAAACACACCCTGGACGGGAGGGTCCCAGTCATGGTCCTTCCTCTGCCCCTACTTTCATGAGTACTTCTGGGAAAAACCCTTCCACTCCTCACTCATGGTTTTTGTGTTTTGTTTTGTTTTGTTTTTTTTCATTTCTGAAGGTATTATATACTGGCCAAAGAGTGAAACAATGTCTCTAATGAAATAACTTTCCCTCTCTGTAATATGTCTTTGTGTTCTGGGTCCTTGGGGAGTTTCCAGTGTAGGAGAAGGGCTGAGCTAGTTTCTTTTTCCTTAAGTTCCCTGAATTCATATTTCTTTTTTTAAAAAAGCCTGTTTGGAAGAAAATGTAGGTAGACAAGGCAAGAAAAGCAATGTGGAATGCCTTGGGTGTGGGATCATTTGTCCTGCCATGGTCCTGGAGCTTGTCTTTTTTCTGACCATGCAGAACAAGGAAGTAAGTGCCCACACCCAGGGTAAGGGGAGCTGCGTCCTCACAGCAGAGGCCAGGCTGCAGCCGCAGGCCAGCAGCTGCCCGCACCCCTAAGGGACTGGCCCTGCGACCGTGCTGAACTGCCCTTCTAGAATTAAAGCCTCATTTCTGAGAAGGCTGTGCCATCCTCCTTCCTGAGGCATCTCAGGCAGTTGGCGCAAGGCCCTGGGGTGCAGCAGGAGATCCCGAGACACAACCCAGGTGAGTGACTGTTAAAGCCACAAGTCCCTTATCCGTATGTGGCATGGCTTATAAAGCCCTTTATATATACACAGTCTAATTTTCCCTCTCAGATGCCCCTGTCCAAGAGCCTTAATTCTCTGCATTCCTCAGACAAGGCAACTGAAGTTCAAAGGGGCTCAGGGGTATTCAGGTAAACAGATTCATACCAGTCTATTTAGCTAACACTGTTGTGTGCCAGGCTCTGAATACATCTAGGAGAACAGGATGGAGGCTCTGAAGTCACAGCGTTCTCTGCCCTGCAGGGCTGCAGACAGGAGGAGGGGCCCTTGACCATACGGAGTCAGGTGTTATGGTCGAAACAAGCTGAAGACGATCTGCCCACACTTGAGATGGTTATACAATTCAGAGAGTGAGGATGAAAGCCAAGCTGGCTTCACGGAGAAGCTGAGACTTGAATTGACTTATAAACAATGAATAGCAATGACTCCGGCTTAAGAAGAATGAAATAAAGAGAAGTGAGTGTCCAGCTGGAGGGTACCCTATGCCTGAAGGCCTTCTGGTTAAAACATCGTGGAGCATTTCAGATGCTATAAGAACTGCACAAAGTTTAGCCCAGACATAAATGTGAGGTTGGGAGTGGCTGGGAATGCCCCAGCTGTCTCAGATATGAGTCGAGGGAGCTAGGGCTTAACCCAGAAGGGAATCAGAGCCATGAACACTGCGAGCAGAGGATGCATGGCTCCTGAATAACTACACAATCATGTGTTTGACCAAGAAGCAGAAAGGCAGCATGTATTACAGACCCCCCAAAGGACCCCAAGGACAGAATGCCAACATTCTGCCTCTAAGTTCACAGCCAGCAGCCCCCACAGCCCGCATGAACCACTCTGTGCTGTGTCCCCCCATTAGCATCACTTAAGACCATTTTGGCCAAAGGCTTTCAAACTTCATTTTGGAGCAGAACCCTTTGTTCAAAGTAAATTTATACTCAAAATCCAACATACAGGGACTTCCCTGGTGGTCCCGTGGCTAAAACTCTGCACTGCCAATGCAGGAGGTCCAGGTTCAATCCCTGGTTGAGGAACTAGACCCCACATGCCACAACCAAGACCCGGTGCAGCCAATTAAATTAAATAAATCAGACACTTCTTAAAATCATCCAACATACAAAATCTACATGAGGAATGCTTGTGCAGAAATGAGGGTATTTGTTATACGTCTCCACTCTCCGCTACCTTCCTCCCTGGTCCAGAAGCACACCCACAAATCCCTAGAGTCCCAAGGAGCATGACTTAAAAACCACTGATCTCACCTTTTTAAATGGAGAGACTGAGGCCCGGACTGAAGACACAAGTGCTCAAGCAGCAACACTTCCCGGAAACAGCTGGAGCCGGAACCCAGTCCTGGACTCCCAGGCCGACACCTCTGCTGCTGCCCTCCTTGCCATCTCTGTCCCAGCTTGCTGAGACGCCAGCTCCAGGGGCCCTTGAGGTGGTGTTCCCTCCAGAGAACGTCTCCGCCTCCTCACCCCGTTTCTCCCTCACCTTGAGAAGCGACTCAGGAACCACCCACACTAGGTGCCAGCTCTTGGAAGCAGATGTATCGGCCTCCTGTGACCCGGCAGACAGTCTCAGAGCCTCGGGCTTCTCCTCTGCAGGCTGCCCACGCAGGGGCCTTGAGTCCAGGGGGACCGGGAGGCTTCCTCGGAAACACACACACACACACGCAGAGGCCTCTGAGTCCAGGAGGCTGCCTCAGAAACATCACACACATAGACATACACACACACATACATACATACATACAAACGGGCCTCTGAATCCTGGGACCAGGAGGCTTCCTTGGAAACATCACACACACATGCACATATAAATACAGACACACTCAGACACACATACACACAGACACACGCATGCAGGAGCCTCTGAGTCCAGGGGGACCAGAAGGCTTCCTTGGAGAGAGAGACACACACACACACACACACACACACTTTAATGCTGCAGTCCTGGGAACTAGCAAAGTCTACAGTGGGCAAGGAGTCAGGAGACTGAGTTTGAGTGCTGGTTCTGTTCCCTTCAAGCTGGCTGATCTTGTCTGACACAAGTTTCTTTATCCCTTGAGGTCTTCCCACTCCCTCTCTACCACCTCACTAGTCTGATTGACGATCAAGTGAGATAATGAAGGTGGAAGGGTTGATAAACTGTGAAGTGGTTCATATATGGAAGGAATGATTTTATTCGATGTTTTTGATCATTTTCCTTGGCCAGGACATCTTCATCAATTTCAATTAATCCTGAACAAGTATTTCTATTTGCCCATTAATTTGTTAACGGATGCTTTTTAAAAAGATTTTTTCTCATCATTATTTGATCCTGACTTCTACCCAAAGATTTCATTTATTCACTTATTCATTCAACAAATGCTCAAGAGCATCTACTATGTGCCAAACACCCGCTCTGTTGGCCTTCCCAAGCTCACAGTCTCATGAGGGGCACAGACACTAAGGACCCTGTGGGCAGTGGTGGGATGCAGGAAACAGACTGATGCAAACCCTTAAGGGCATATCCCACTGCCTTGGGGTGAAGAGTAACCAAAGGCTTCCGGGAGGAAGTGATGTTTAAGCTAACATCTGAAGGCTGTATTGCAGTAATCCAGGAGAAAGGAATGGGATGGAGAAAAAAGAGGGAAGCAGAGGACCACCAGGATGGAGAGAAGAGCAGGTGGAAGGAGGCTCAAGGGGTTCAGTATGGCTGGATCAGGGCAGGGAGGGACCAGGGATGAGACTGGGTTAGGAATAAGCACAGGTCCAAGCCTGACTTCCCTGTAGCTCAAATGGTAAAGAAACAGCCTGCAAGGCAGGAGACCCGGGTTCGATCCCTGGGTCAGGAAGATCCTCTAGAGAAGGGAATGGCAACCCACTCCAGTATTCTTGCCTGGAAAATCCCATGAACAGAGAGCCTGGTGGGTTACACTCCGTGGGATCGCAAAGAGTCAGACACTAGCAACTAACACCATTACTACTAAAGTCTGAATGGTTCTGTAAGTAAAACTAAGAAATTGGAGCAATCCCAGAATCCTTATCTTAGAGAAGAAAGTGAGAAAAACGGAGATGAAGCGACTTGCCCAAGGTCATAAATAGGAGGCAGACTGTCAACCCAGGCCTGTCCCTCTGCCTGTAACTCTACCACCTCAGATGTCTGAGTGGCTCATCTACTCTTTCCTCATTCACAAACCTAGCCAATGAAATCTTCTCCGAGACACATCTCCTGGCCATCTTCTTTAAAACAGAACCACCTGTCAACATCTAGCCCATGACCCTAATTCATTTTTCTTCATTACACTTCATTACACTCATTATATCTTTCTTCGTTACACTTATTACATAAATCACAAACACATAATATAGTATAAAAATGTGTTTTTGTGTATTATCTTCTTCTCTCACCAAAATGTAAGTTCCATGAAGATAAGGACTTGACTGAGTTCATGCTAAATAATGGTACCCATAACAGCACCTGGCATGTAGAAGGAATGCAATAAGCTCTAAGTGAATGAAATTCACTCATGCACTCATTCATTCAACTTAAAATCCTTGCTCTGATTTTCAGTGCATATTTCACTCCTAGTGACACGATAGCATTGGAAGGAAAACAACACAACGGGATGTTACTCGAGAAAGTCCGTGTGGGCTGTTTACAGTAGCCAGGACCTGGAAGCACCCTGTCCATCAGCAGACGAATGGACAAAGAAGCTGTGGTACATACACACAATGGAATATTACTCAGCTATGAAAAGCAGCACATTTGAATCCATTCTGATGAGGTGGATGGAACTGGAGCCTATTATACAGAGTGAAGTATGTCAGAAAGAGAAACACCAGTACAGTGTATTAATGCATATATATGGAATTCAGAAAAGACGGTAATGACGATCCTGTATCCAAGGCAGCAAAAGAGACACAGATATAAAGAACAGACTTTTGGACGGTGGGAGAAGGTGAGGGTGGGATGATTTGAGAGAAAAGCACTGAAGCATGTATATTACCATATGTGAAATAGATGACCAGTGCAGTTCCGATGCATGAAGCAGGGCACTCAAAGCTGGTGCTCTGGGACAACTCAGAGGGATGGGGTGGGAAAGGAGGTGGGAGGGGGTTTCAGGATGGAGGAACACATGTGCACCCACGGCTAATTCATACTGATGTATGGCAAAAACCACAATATTGTAATTATCCTCCAATGAAAAAATTAATTTAAAAAAGGAGGAATGAGAAATATGGAAAGGAGAGAAAATAGAATAAACCATGAAGTGCTGTGTTGAAAAAAAAAGAAAGTCCGTGCTGCACAATGTAGAGCGTGAACTCAGTACAGCCACACCTGGAGGCCAGGAGAACGGAGAAGGGCCTCCTGCACTAATGTTCACCAGGGAAGATGCTGGTCTAGACGAGGGAGCAGCGAAAGGCATGGAGAAGCAAATAGTTCCAAACCAGCCTCTGATAAAACTGCACCCTTATGGGTGGAAGGAGATGTATCTTTGGAAAAGGAAACAGGTTTTGTACTGCTTAACGATGGTGGGGGAGAATGCTTAAATCGTGTGGAAGTTAAGGCCAGGCTCACCTAATGGTCAGAGAGGCAGATACCTGAGGCAGAGCCTGACATCTGAGGGGTCGGAGGCTGACCTCTGGATAGCACGCCTCACCTCCCTAGTCTCTGCACACTCCTGCCCATCTGTGGCCAAGAGTGAAGAGGCAGAACTCAAAGGTGGTGGGTTTCGTTACAAGAAAACCTGGACAGAAATTAAGGAGGAGTTGCAAGTACCTCAGTCAGCTGCATTAATTCATATGTTCATTCATTCATTCATATGTTCAGTCATTCATTGAACTAAATGCCTCTGATACCCTCAAAGAACCAGGGACAGACCTGGCACAGAGGACCGAGTGATCGGCAGGACAGAGCTGGTCTGCGTCCACATGGTGTGAGGGGCCTGGTGTTTCCCTGACTACCCTCTCTGCACAGTTCAGTTCAGCTGCTCAGTCGTGTCCAACATTTTGCAACCCCATGAACCGCAGCATGCCAGGCCTCCCTGTCCATCACCAACTCCCGGAGTCCACCCAAACCCGTGTCCATCGAGTCAGTGATGCCATCCAGCCATTTCATCCTCTGTTGTCCCCTTCTTCCGCCCTCAATCTTTCCCAGCATCGGGGTCTTTTCAAATGAGTCAGCTCTTCGCATCAGGTGGCCAAAGTATTAGAGTTTCAGCTTCAACATCAGTTCTTCACGAAAATCAAATCACTGCTACCTTGTTAGAGTGTTTTGCATTTGCCAGGGACTAGCCGTGCCCTGTACCATTTACTCAGCAACTCTGTAGTCCGTAATCATCACTCTCATTTGTCAAATAAGGGAGTGGAGGCTCTGAGAGGGTTAGGAATGCACCAGAGTGGACGCAGCCTGGGATGTGGGAGTACAGGTTTAAACCCATGTCAGGTTTTTCGTCCAATGCCCTTCGGGGTCCTGGGCAGCCTCATGCCTTTGCAGGAGTCGGGCTGTGAACTCAGACAGCCCTGGGGTGAACCCAGGCATCACACAATATGCCCCAGTACACCAACAACAGGGCCTGGCTGTGGGAGAGTGCTGTATGAGAGTAACCATCGTCAGTGTGGTTACTGTTAAAAGGCAAGTTACTTCATCTCTGAGCCACGGCATCCTCCTCTGGGAAGTGGGGACCCGAAAGCTTCAGAGTTTAATGAGAATTACAAAGATGTAAAGAGAGAGCACAGACTGGGTCCCATTTAACTGTCCATCCCACTGGGCGGTCGTCAACAGCAGAGCCAGAGCCCCTGACCGTGGCTGAAGGGCATTTCTGCAGTCCTGAAGGACAGACCCGGACCTGGACCTGGAAGGGGCCTCTTGATGAGGTTGCTTTACTCCCCATTCCGGGGCTGCTGATTCCTAGGGCTCTGGCACTCTTTGGGAGCAGTTCAGCCAGGCTCACTTGCTCTCCAGCAAAGGAAGGTGGAGGAGGGGTGAGAGGAGGAGCTGGGACACAGCCCAGGAATAGCAATGCCCTTCAGGATGCCCTGCAGCCATTTGCGCTCCAGGCTGGGGACCAGCCCCAAGGAGACCTCTGTGGCCATCATCAAGCACGTTCCCCTGCTGCCGAAAGGCTCCCCTGGGCTAAAGAAAGTGCCAGCGTGGCAGGAATCCAGCGACTCCGGACCAGGCGGGCGTTTCTCCAAAGGGAAAAACGCACCATCACTTAGTCGGGGACTGCTATGCCAGCCATCCAACTCCTCCTCTGCCTGTGCACCCCGTTCTTATTCTTGGCACGTGTCTCAAACAAGCAGGGATTACCTGCTCCAGGTAATATAAGAAAGGAGAAGCTTGAGAAGGTCAACAGCAGTCACCATCTGTGTCCCTCTGATCAGCAATGTCTGGTGTTTGGGCCACAGTAGCCATGAAGGGGAAATCAGGGCACAGTGTGGGAGCAACTGGGTCTGTAATGACCCCAACTCCACCTGCTGGCCTTGAGTACTAGAATGAGGCTGAACATAAAGCTCAGTTGGTAAAGAATCTGCCTGCAATGCAGGAGACCCCAGTTTGATTCCTGGGCCAGGAAGATACCCTGGAGAAGCAAACGGCTACCCACTCCAGTATTCTGGCCTGGACAATGCCATGGACTGTATAGTCCATAGGGTCACAAAGAGTTGGACAGGACTTAGAGACTTTCACTTTCACCTCAGGGACAACTGGCCTAGGAAACCCAGTTGACTGATCCCCCCTCCTGATTTCTGTTGGGTAGCCTCGCCAGCACACACTCAGGTTTTACATCTGCTTGGACAGGCCAACTTCAGGAGACAGTCTGAACTGCTGCGGTCTATTTCACAGGTCTTGAGTAGCCCCTGCAGTCATCACTTTGCCTCTTTAGGCCTCAAATTTTCCCATCTGTCAAATGAGAGCATGACTAGCTATCTCCAAAGGATGGTGTGTGGAATACAGGACAAGAGACAGACATGGAAGCACCTAGTAAGTATCAGTCAGATAAGTGGTGGTAATGGAAGAGACAGAGTGATACTGAAGTTAATGCTCATTCATTGAGCATTTATCGTGCACCAGACCCTGCTCTGGAGAAGGAAATGGCAACCCACTCCAGTGTTCTTGCCTAGTGAATCCTGTGGACAGAGGAGCCTGGTGGGCTGCCATCTATGGGGTCGCACAGAGTCGGACATGACTGAAGCGACTTAGCAGCAGCAGCAGACCCTGCTCTAAACACATGAACAGTGATTAATATCTCTAAGTAGAACTTGTTATTACTGATGCATGCATGTGTGCTAAGTCGCTTTAGTCATATCTGACTCTTTGCAACCCTAAGGACTATTGCCCCCCAGGTTCCTCTGTCCATGGGATTCTCCAGGCAAGAACACTAGAGTGGTTTTCCATGTCCTCCTCCAGGAGATCTTCCTGACCTAGGGATCAAACCAGTGTCTCTCATGTCTCCTGGACTGGCAGGCTCTTTACCACTAGCACCACCTGGGAAGAATTGATATACTGCCTTAAATTCACTTGACACTTTGGCTCCCATGTTTTTGTAGGGATGACTGCCACAAAGCTCAATATTTCTAGGTCATTTAACCTGACCAATAGGTCTTGTGCTTCTAAAAGGGCCAAGCCCAGGGTTACAGAATGAGGAGACCCATATGGGGATTATAGTTCCTGGTCATAGAGCTGAAAGTGAAAGTGACTTAGTCAAGTCCAACTCTTTGAGATCCCATGGAATAGTCCATGGGATTCTCCAGGTCAGAATACTGGAGTGGGTAGCCATGTCCTCCTCCAGGGGATCTTCCCAACCCAGGGGTCAAACCCAGGTCTACTCATTGCAGGCAAATTCTTTACCAGCTGAGCCACAAGGGAAGCCTAAGAATACGGGAGTGGGTAGTCTATCCCTTCTCCAGCGGATCTTCCTGACCCAGGAATTGAACCGGGGTCTCCTGCATTGCAGGAGGATTCTTTAATAACTGAGCAATCAGGGAAGCCTGATCATAGAGCTGACCATCAACTTATTAAAACAAAGGCGTGGCTGCCTACCAAACTATAAAGTAGTGAATTTAACTTATTTTTCCATAAGAACTGACAATAATAGTTTTATAATGAGTATGTATGTAACTGACCTAAGAAATGTTTCATATACTAAAAACTATTTGCCTTTAATGTAATGGATGTGTGCAAAAATGTTCTGTTCCATTCCAGTCCATTCTTTTACACTCTGGTCTATCATTTTCTATCCTTTTCTATTCTGTTTCATTCTATGCTATTCTATCCTAATCCATTCCATTCTCTTCCACTGAATCTATGCTTTTATATTCTGGTCTGTCATTTTCTATCCTTTTCCATTCTATTTCATTCCATTCTGGTCTGTTACAATTTTCTATTTCATTTCATTCTATTTTTTTTTTTTTACATTCTCTATGATATCTCTTAAAAATTTTAGTTTCAAGCCACTCAAAATTTTATGAGCCATTAAATGGTTTTGACCTATTTTTGAAAAAGTACTCATATAAAGAAACTGTTCGTTCCAGTTGTTTATATCTGATACACTCTCTTGAAATTAATTAGAAACATAGCTAATACTAGTATCTTAATAATCATTAAACAAACACTTGGAATTACTCTGGCTGCAAAGGGTCAGAGGGCCCAGAACTGACTCACTGGCTACCTCTACTTTTCTAAAAGCCTAATAATCGGTGAGGATGATTTAGGGCTGATGCAAAGATGCAAAGAGCCCCTCAACCCATAGGTTTTCAGAGGAAGGATGGGAGGCATATGATTTAAATTGCTGATTAATTCAGTTCATTTGTATATACTTGTCAGATGCTTATGTGTGCCAAGGCAAGCTCTAGGATTCTTGCCATGCCAAGTTCCATGCCTGAGTAAAATGATTCTTACCCTTATGAGGTTTTATCAAATGTCCAACTTGTACTAAAGCACTTTACACACGGCCTCACCTTAAACCCTCCCTGTTCCCTGAGAGACCATTGGCATTGTACCCATTTCACAGATGAAGAGACAGGATCAGATGCAGCCCCTGGTCATACAGTGACACACGTTAGAGCCGTGATTTAAATTCATGCTGGTACAGGGAGGGAGGTGGGAGGGGGGTTCAGGATGGGGAACACATGTACACCCATGGCGGATTCATGTTGATATATGGCAAAACCAATACAATATTGTAAAGTAAAAAAATAAATAAATAAAAATTAAGGTATAATTAGTATACAAATAAATAAATAAATAAATTCAGGTTGTTTTCATCCCAGATTCTCTGGTCTGGACTGGAACAATCTGAGAAAGTGTCTCAGAGGAGGTGCTTTCTGAGATGACTTTATTTGTAGAGGTGAAGAAAAGCCTTTCCCCTGCCTCTCAAAAAAGAGACCAGGGTGAGCAAAATACAGGAAGAAGGCTTGAGCTACAAGGTGTGTTGGGAGAACATGGAGAAACCAAATTTGGTTGGAGTACAGACCGCATGAGAGAAAGAGAGAGAATTTCAGTGGCGCTTGGAAGCTACACAGAGCAGGGGGAGGGAAAAAGCAAAGCGGCTGGGCTGTGGCTGGTGGGGCCTTGGGGGCAAGTCCCAGGCTGAAGGGCAGGGTTGGCAGGCCTCTGGCAGAGATTAAGCTTCAGCCTTGATGTGGGAAGGGCACGGCTCACGGCAGCAACAAATTACTTCTTCAGAAGCACACAGTCCAAAGATGGCCATCTCTCCAGGGGAAAAAAACACATATTTGGTCTGAATTAAATTTATGTCCACAGAAATAAAATTCTCCCACTCGGATCACTAAAAGCACCCTCTCACTTTCTCGGTTTCATCTGATGCTTACATCTGGCCTGTGAGGTAGATAGGCAGAGACGTTCATTTTCTCTGTGTGATGATGGGTGTCAAGACTCAGGGCTTCGTAGCCTCACCCAGGACTCCTGTTGCAGCTGGGTGCTTCCTCTTCCCCTGTCTTCCAGGGAACCCAATCTTCTTTCCTTCTGCAGAGGCTGCTGCCAACATGGGGCAGCACAAACATTGATTGCTAGAATCCTGAGGCATCTGCTTCTGGAATCAGCCTCAAAAACACCACTACTTCCTGAAGGTTATTAGACAGCAACTTCATCACCAAGAAACCTCCTGGAGAGATTCATGTACATCTCCCTTCCCTGTCAGTGGACCTGCACTCAGCCCAATTCTGAGTGACAAGACTGACTTCAACCTATGAGAATAGGAGTCTTTCTGAGGGTGTGGATTTGGGAATAGTGGGACAGGAGAAAGGGACCTGTTATTTACTGAGTTCTACAATGTGTTATGCATGATGGATAACTCATTCAATCGTGAAACCTCATCATTTTTATAGGCTGAGATTCCCACCCCAAGAGCAAAGCATCTGAGGCTTAGAGAGGTTAGAAGACTTGTCAAGATCACACAACCATGCAAAAAGCTGGGTTGGAACTTGGGTCTGTGTGTTCACAAAGTTCATCTCACCATATCATGACGTATCTTGATTAAAGAAACAATGATGAGAAATCAAGACTGTGTTAAACTGGCATTAAAAAGGAGACAGGATAAAAGGAAACTGGGGACAGAGGGAAAAGAATGAATAAGAGAAACGTATCATTTAATTCTTTCTCACATGAATACTACTATCCCATCACTACTGCTATACCTTAGACCCTCTCACTTTCTAAGTTAGCTTCACATTCAACAGCATATTTAATCCTCACAAAAAGGATGAGCAGAAAGATGCATACCACTTGCTCTGCATTTTAGAGATGGAGAGACTGTGCTTCAGAGAGATAAAAGTAATTTTTGAAATATACTCAGTTACAAAGATGGAATGATACACAATTTGAGAAAAGTGTAGCCTAAAAATGGGAAGATTTTGAGCAATATGCCTTGCCATGTTTTTATAGCACTACTCATGGTAAGAAAAACATTTTTCTCCAGCTTTATTGAGATATAATTGAGAAGCAATATTGTGTAGATTTAAGAACCCCTATATATTGTTGGTGGGAATGAAAATTGGTACAGCTATTATGGAAAGCAGCATGGAAATTACTCAAAAAATTACAAATAGAACTACCATAGAATATAGCAATCCCACTTCTAAGTATACATCTGAAGGAAATGAAATCACTTTCTTGAAGATGTATCTGTACTCCTCTGCTCATTGCAGTATTACTCACAATAGCCAACACATGGAATAAAACAGTTTTCAAAGGGACCCACTCAACATATTCTCACTCACACATACACACACACAACAACAACATTTCAGAAGCAAGATTGGTCCTTACTTTCTACAATCAATTCTGATATTCTCCACTGTATTCTATTCTATTCCATTCTATTTTGTTGCAGGCAATGCTGGTCCTGACTCATTAAATGGGTTGAATAGCTTACTAATGAGGCAAATACAGGAGTTTGGAAATGAACCATGGACTATAAGGGCATGAAAGCATGAGAATTAGCTCAAAGGATCCAAAGGACTCCCACGTGGAAGAAAAAAATAGACTCATGCTTTACCATTAGAGATGGCAGAACTATGACCAAAGAGTGGAAAATGAGCACAAATTTTAGGTCAACATAAAGAGGTCTTTCTAAATGGGCAACACGGTCCCAAAATAGAAAGATCACCTTGGGAAGTAGTGAGCTCCCTGGCATTAGAGCCATACAAGCTGAAGCTTGACGGTCAGTTGACAGGGATGCTGTAGATAGAATTGAAGGTGACCCCCAAGTTTCTTTCTAGGCTAGAAATACAATTTAGCATCTTTTTTTCTCATTTTTCTCCCTATGGCAGCAGCTGTCACAGAAAAGTTGACTTTGATGTCAGAGGACACAGAGGGAAAACAGAGATGCTGAACTGCGGTTCCCCTGGCAAACCGGGAAAAGAAACACAGCTCCCTCCACTCTCAGAAAACAGGAGGGATGAGGAGCAAAATAGCAGACTAGTGGAGGAGTCAAGATATGAGAGAGTAAGGAAATCAAAGAAGAGGAGAGAAGTGTTTGAGTCCTATGCTGCTCTCTCCTCAGTGTGAGACTCACCCTCAGTCTCCCCAGCTAAGCAGTGGGGATACAGTTGAACTACATCTCCAAGGACTATTTCTGTCTCAGGTTCCAGGTACTCCTGTTGCCTTACTCCTGGGTTCCCTTGTCACCACTCATGATGCCATCTCAGCAGATAAAGAAGGTGAAGGGAAGAAGAGGGAGCAGCCCAGGCTCTTCTTTGGAGGAAAGAAATGAGGAACAGTTATGGTCCATCTCCATGCCTTGTGCTGACTTAGAGACTCACATCCCAACAAACGTGTGGGGCAGAGAGTTCAATTCATTAATTTTGGTGGTAGAGGGAGGCTGACAGGCCTGGTGCTGACATGAATAATGATGGATCACCAGGAAAGGGCCCAGCAAAATCTGGAGCTTAATCAGACTCGGCGAGTCTCCCTGGGCATTAATGTAGGCCAAGTGCTTTCCAGCCAATCAGACCCAATTTCAATTTAATGTTGCAAACAGTTACCACGCAGCTCAGGCTCTCAACAGCTCAGCCTGGGACTCAAACTGGGTTACTCGTTTGTTGCCTTTTCCTGCTCATTTGGAAGCACCTGCCTGGCCATTGTCTGCATGATGGCTTCCAGCAGGGGAGGCGGCAAGAACACACACAGGGCCATGCAAAGCCCCAAGGGGACGCCCCGCTCCATCGCTTTGTACTTTCGTTTCTAAAGTCTATTCTGCACTTGCTTATGAAGACCTGCTGTTTCTCCACAGCCTGCAGGACAGAACTCAAGTCCCTGCAATCAGACTGTTCTAGTCTCACCCCCCGCCACGCTTCCCCAGGCAACCTGGGCCTCAGTCACAGCAACTCACTTCCACTCCTGAAAAAGTGCCATGCCCTCGCACCTCGGAGCCTCTGTGTGTCTGCCTGTGCCGTGCCCTCTGCCTGGAACGCCTTTATTTGCTCTCTCTGTTCTCCGCCTCACCTCTATCTACCCTCCTTTCATCCAGAGGACATCGGCCACAGAAAAAGACATGTGCTAAATTAGCAGAGCCTTGAGGGGCAGGGCGTGTCTATTTCACCTTTTGCCCAGAGTAGAGGGCTCAAAAAACAAACAAACAAAAAAAAGTAGAATTGATGAATGAATGAAGGGGTAACTTTGGATCTCTCTTTTTTTTTTTTTTAAGATTCTTTTTTTTATGTGGACCACTTTTTGAAGGCTTTATTGAATTTATTACAATATTGCTTCTGTTTTTATTTTATTTATTTATTTTTTTTACAAGCTGGATTTATTTTTTTTTAATTTTATTTTATTTTTAGACTTTACATAACTGTATTAGTTTTGCCAAATATCAAAATGAATCCGCCACAGGTATACATGTGTTCCCCATCCCGAACCCCCCATCCCTCCTCCCTCCCCATTCCATCCCTCTGGGTCGTCCCAGTGCACCAGCCCCAAGCATCCAGTATCGTGCATCGAACCTGGACTGGCAACTCGTTTCATACATGATATTTTACATGTTTCAATGCCATTCTCCCAAATCTTCCCACCCTCTCCCTCTCTCACAGAGTCCATAAGACTATTCTATACATCAGTGTCTGTTTTTGGCCATGAAGCAGGTGGGATCTTAGCTGCCCAACCAGAGACTGAACCCAAACACTGGAAGGTTAAGTCTTAACCACGGGGCCACTAGGGAAGTCCCCTGGATGAGACATTTCAAGTTTCCAATCCCCTGTTTTCTCAGATGTAAGATGAGAAAAATAATAAAACTAGCTCTGATGCAGATATTCGTGTTGCTACTCATAAAGGATGCTTTCCTTTGCACCCACACACTTTCCACTTCCCCCAAGATATGATTTTGGAATTCTTGTGGCTTTGGATGAAGGGATTAGGCATGGCCCAACTTTATCTCTGAGGACCATGTTGCAGCTCCAAAGCTATCTTCCCCTTCAGCAGGATACGTGAGTGCAGAGCAAAGAGAGGCCAGTGGTCCTGCCCTACCCACAGCTCCATGCACTGGGTCTTAAGCTCCCCTGAGCAGCTCTCATGTGAACAGAGGGTAAGAGGGTTAATATAATTAAGGGAATTCCCACTTGTCTTCTGAGGGCCCATCTTTAGATGCAAACCTCATCATTCCAGTCCACTTCCTAGTAAATAAACGCCAAAATTGAGGCAAGAGCTGAAACAATGTGGTTTGAGTTTCATAACTCACTTTCTCATAACATATGTTATATATACATATATATATATGAATGAGAGAATGACAGTGGTCCATACCATACATGGTGTCGGGAAAACATGAATATTCTTTAGAAGAATTAAAGATCAGAAATTGTGATTTCTTCAGTTGGTCTTTAAATTTAGTCACCAAAATGGAGGAATAGAAAGGTCTGGATAAGTGACACTGCATAGGAGGAGGCAGGGGAAATGTCACTGTTCTTCATCATTAATTTTCTGTATGACCTTGGGCCATTCATTTCTCTCTGAACTTCAGTTTTCAATCTGTGAAATTAACCTTGCTCAGGTCAACAAAAATACCGCATACCTATCTTGTGCCTTCCAGACATGGAGTTACCGATACTGGTGCAAATAACACATAGCTTACATTGACTAGGAAGACTGAATTTGAAAGTATTTCCTTCATTCTGGATTCCACACATTGTGTGCTACAGAAGTACTCTGTAGCTCTTCTCATTGTGTGTGTGCGAGTGTGTATGTGTGCATGTACATATGTAGGTAGTATCACTCCAGTGAGTGAGTGGAAACATGAGGACAACATGATTTTCCTCTCTCAGCAACTGTTTAGTATGAGTGAGATGGTATTTGAGACACTACAGACAGAACAGTGAACATAACCAAGTCTCTGCTTTCATAAAACTTACAGACTAGTGATGAAAGTATCACCTATACAGCGGAAAATGAAGAACCCTGGGCTTTCTCACTCACTTAATGGAAGCATAATTAGAGGTGGGCTTTCAGTCACAAATAGAAACTAAGACAAGTTGAGGCTGTGTCCAGCAGAAATCAGACCAACAGTAGTTTGGATTCGTGCTTGTTCAGTACCTAGGTCAGCACCCTGTCTAGTAGCCGTGCTTTGGGCATTGCTGAGGCAGCTGATCTGTTCAGTTTGACTTGGCCTAAAAGACTTTGCAGATCCTCAAAGTTCATGTGGTGCATATGCAGGACCCGACTCCACTTTCCTAGCTAAGTCTGAATTGTCTACATCACCAAAGGTTTCCCTAATAAATGACCAAGCCAAGTCGCCTGCTTAAACATTGTGGATTCAAAAGTCAGAAAAACATTTAATACCACATTATTCGAACTGTGGTGTTGGAGAAGACTCTTAAGAGTGCCTTGGACTGCAAGGAGATCCAACCAGTCCATTCTGAAGGAGATCAGCCCTGGGATTTCTTTGGAGGAATGATGCTGAAGCTGAAACTCCAGTACTTTGGCTACCTCATGCGAAGAGTTGACTCATTGGAAAAAACTCTGATGCTGGGAGGGATTGGGGCAGGAGGAGAAGGGGACGACAGAGGATGAGATGGCTGGATGGCATCACTGACTCGATGGACGTGAGTCTCAGTGAACTCCGGGAGTTGGTGATGGACAGGAAGGCCTGGCGTGCTGTGATTCATGGGGTCGCAGAGTCGGACACGACTGAGTGACTGAACTGAACTGAACTATTCCCCCAAAAAGACCTTGGAAGATTCTCTCCTCATTCTTACCTATGCTTTCTATATTTTCCACCACCTGTAGCCCTAAAGTGTGCATTTGACTGGAAATGTATCACTCAAGGCACCTGTGGTGGAGTGAAATTGGTCCCATTCAATTTCAGCTAGCAGCAGGCAAGGAGGGGAGAATGTTCAGTTGTGGGAAGACCCACACTTTTTGCTTTTCTTAAGGCCATGTTTGGAAAGAATGGCTTTTGTTGTTGTTCTGCTAGAGAATGTTGTCATAATTTTGCTGAAGACTTGCATGGAACCTTTTAGGATATGTCCTTAAAAATACCCTTCTCAGGTGAAGAAGACAGTATTTTTCACTCCTTAAAAAATATGCATATGATCAGAGTTATCCTGGTGGTCAAGCCTCCTACTTGACTATGTGGGACTCTAAAGTATGAAAAAATTAATTAATACCACACCATTTCTCTTAAAATGTCATCCATGACTCCCACTACTGACTCCATCCTCTAGGAACCAGGAAACTACAAAAACAAGAGAGTAAGTCTGGGCTTAGGAATCCCCAGGGCCTTGTCTAGGAGTTGAGAATAGAATTCTTATACACTGGGTGAAATCAGCTAGCTCCCTTCCCTGTGGCTAAGCATAGCCATTGGATATGGTCTTCAAATATCAGAATAGGAAAAAAAAAAAAAAAAAAAAAAACTTTGTTCTTTTGTAACAAGGACCTGGTTTTCCCTTGAGATACTACATGATTGATACCCCTTCAACACTCTCAGTCTACATGGTCTGGCTCTGGCTCACCTCAATCTAAGTCCAGGGGCGGCTACCTGACCCAGAGGTGACTAGTTGGAGCATCACAGTAACTTGTTCAGGGCTTGTGGTGGGCAGAGTAATGTCCTCAATAGGCCTACATCTTTATTCCTGTAACCTGTGAATATGTTAGGCTACATGGCAAAGGAGAATTAAGGTTGTAGATAGAGTTAAGGTTGCCAGACAACTGACTTTTTAATAGGCAGATTTTCTTTGGCTTCTCCTATGGCTCAGTGGATAAAGAATCTGCCTGCAAAGCAGAAGACACAAGAGATGCAGGTTCGATCCCTGGGCCAGGAAGATCCCCTGGAGAAGGAAACAGCAACACTCCAGTGTTCTTGCCTGGAGAATCCCATGGACAGAGGAGCCTGGCAGGCTACAGTCCAACAAAGAGTTGGGCACAACTGAGAGACTTAACACTTTCACTTTCTTTGATTATATAAACAAGTCCAATATAGTCCTTATAAAATGGGAGAGGGAAGAAGAGGAAGTCAGTGTGATATAGTGTGAGAAAAACTCGGCTCATTTTTGTTGGCTTTGCAGATGGAAGAAGGGGGCCACAAGTCAAAGAGAGTGGGCAGCCTCTACAAGCTGGTAAGGGAGAAGAAACAAGGTCTCCCATAGACCCTTCAGAAGAAACATAGATCTTCCACCAATAGTGTGATTGTAACTCAGTGAGAACCGTTTTGAATTTATGAACTACAGAACTATAAGATAATCAAAGTGTATTATTCTAAGCCACTAAGTTTATAATTTTTTTTACAGCATCAACAGAAAACTAACGTAAGGATACACATATGAGCAGATGATCGTTTGTCCAGCCACTAAACTTAAAAATAAGAAGCACTCTCTCTCCTTCCTGGCTGTGCTAAAGTGTTAGTCGCTCAGTTGTGTCTGAATCTTTGTGATCCCATGAACTGTAGCCTGCAAGGCTCCCTTGTCCATGGTGTTTCCCAGATCAGAATACTGGAGTGGGTTGCCAAGCCCTTCTCCGGGGACCTTCCTGACGAAAAGGTCAAACCTGGGTCACCTGCATTGCAGGCAGATTCTTTACTGTCTGAGCCACCAGGGAAGCCCCGAGAATACTGGAGTGGGCTGCCATGCCCTCCTCCAGGGGATCTTCCTGACCCAGGGATTGAGCCCATGTCTCTTATGTCTCCTGCGTTAGCAGGTGGGTTCTTTATCACTAGCTCCACCTGGGAAGCCCATTTCTAAAGTACAAAATGATCTTACCATGACCTGGGGAGAGTCTGTCCAAGAACTGAAGCCTACCCAGAGGAAACCAGAGTGAAGGGACAGAGACATATTTCTGATATTAGATCTCACCATCTCTAAGCTAAAGGCAACTTCAGATACTTCAGTTCCTTGAGGAAGCAAAGACCTTATTTATCCTTTAGCCAGTTTGAGTTGGATTTATATCACTTGGCGGGGGGGAACTTCTTAACACAGGCACGGTGGAGTGAATACCACCTCTTGAAATATCCTATTCCAATTCTGGATACTTTTGCTATTGTGTCTTTCTAAAATAGAGCTGGGATCGGCTGCCATGGGACTTCTCCCCACTGTTCCTATGTCTGAAGGCCACACGGGACAAATTTAACTCCTACCTCCCCTCCAGAGATATTCAGGATTTAAAATAGTAATCCCCACCGAGATTCCCAAGTCTTCTCTTCTCCAGGCTAAATCCTCCCAGTCATCCTCAGAACTGTGGTAACATGGTTTTGCACGCTTTCACTACCCTGTGGTTAATCTTCCCTGGATGCACTCGATTCTGATTATGCTTTTCTTTTTTTAAAAAAAGAGATAATACCACAACGACAGACAATATGCCAGGAAATGACTAAGCAGATCGGCACATCCCTGTTTTAGGTGAGACCGTATATTGGTGAAATCTAAATTGAAAAAAAAAAAAAAAACCTTTTGTTGTTGTTATTAAACACTGTTACTTACACTTCACTCAGCTTATTGTCCAATAAAATCCACCTGTGTTTTCCCAAGGTGCTCCTGAGTCATTTCTCCACCACTCTCCCCACTATATTTACAGTTCTTTTTTTTCCTGATGTGGTTCTCTTTTTTTTTAATCTTTATTGAATTTGTTACAATATTATTTCTATTTTATGTTTTTCTTTTCTTTTGGCTGCAATGCATATGGGATCTTAGCTTCCCAACCAGGGATTGAACCCACACCCCCAGCCCTGGAAGCCAAAGTCCTAACCACTGGACCACCAGGGAAGTCCCTACTCAGTTCTGACAAACAGTGTTCTGAAGCATACATAGGTCTTCCAACTTATACCTATCATATTTCATCTTGGAGAACACCATGGAATGAGCAAAACACAGGGGTTCAACTCAGATGAGCCTGGACTCAAGTCCTGGTTTCATCACTAATAGTTATATGACCTTGAATGACTCCATAATTTCCCCCAATCTTAGCTTCCTCATGATAAAATAATAATAGTGCCTTCCCTATAGGGCCATTGTAGAAATAAACAAGATAATGTATGGAAAGTGCTTGGCATCCTGCCTGGCATGTACTAAGCTCTTAGAAAACGGTACCTATTATTACATTCAATCAGAAAAAAAAAAAATAGGTCAGAGCTTTCAAGCTCAGGATTGTCTTCTTCCATGTGTGCAAACAGAAAAGTCAGTGCCGGGAGAGAGGCAGAGACAGAGGAGGAGGGAGAAGAGGAAGTCCAGCTGCCCTTCCCTATACTCCTGGCACACATGCAAGTCAAAGACAAGCACTCCTAGAAGACAGGATATCCAAACTCCCCACCCCTGGGAGAGTTGGCCTTGAAGAGTTTGTTTTCAAACTGGGACCTAGCAGGCAGGAAGCATATAAATTGCCTTAAAGAAAATTAAATACATTCCTGCAAATCATAAACACAGTGGGGAAATGAAGGTGTCTGGAAGTGGAAACCTCCGAACAAAAACTTCAGGCAGGGTTTGGAACCCCTGAGCCCATCTCCCCCACTTACAAGAAAGGAATGTGACAGAAAGTGAGTGTTTGGCTCTGTCTCAACCAGCAGATCTGTTTCAGAACTACTGAAAGTCAAGGTCATATTTGTTTTTTTTTTCCCTCTTCTGGGCCACAAAGAAAGCCCAATTTGTCTTTCTCCAGAAGAAATTCAGAAAAGGATTTGAGTGTAGACAGTTATTTGAAAAGTGATTCCAGGAAATGCTGGTGGGGAAGCAAGGAAATCAAAGGGGGAAGGGAAGAGGGGCAATAAAGGATGGTTAATTAAATCAGATACCATCGTGCAGGGGTCCCCAACCTTTGGGATCTAATGCCTAATGATCTGAGGAGGAGCTGATGCAATAACAATAGAAATAAAGTGCACCATGAATATAATGCACTTGAATCATCCTGAAACCATCCCACCTACCTGCCCTGGTGTTTGGAAGAAAATTATCTTTCAGTGGTGCCGAAAATGTTGGAACTGCTGCCACACGGGACCGCAGGAGGTCTGTCCCACTGGAGTGGCAGGGCCAGGGGGAATGTATCAACCACCCTCTAACAATCATCAAGTAAGGGCTGCCGCTGAGGAGCTGAGGACTCCCTGGCATTCTAGCCTGCCTCCAGCCTGGGCAGAGCATTCCTAAGGGCTGAGGACTCCCTGGCATTCTAGCCTGCCTCCAGCCTGGGCAGAGCATTCCTAAGGGCTGAGGACTCCCTGGCATTCTAGCCTGTCTCCAGCCTGTGCAGAGCATCCCTAAGAGCTGAGGACTCCCTGGCATTCTAGCATGCTTCCAGCCTGGGCAGAGCATTCCTAAGAGCTGAGGACTCCCTGGCATTCCAGCCTGCCTCCAGCCTGGGCAGAGCATCCCTAAGAGCTGAGGACTCCCTGGCATTCCAGCCTGCCTCCAGCCTGGGCAGAGCATCCCTAAGAGCTGAGGACTCCCTGGCATTCCAGCCTGCCTCCAGCCTGGGCAGAGCATTCCTAAGAGCTGAGGACTCCCTGGCAGTCCAGCCTGCCTCCAGCCTGGGCAGAGCATCCCTCAGCTGCCAGAGAGCCTCCAGCCAGAAGCACAGGTTCTGGCCCTGGGAGTCGAGCCAGCACGCACGGAAGGGGTCAGTGCTGAGGGCCTCTGAGCTGGACACCAACAGGGACTGCTACGAAGTTCGAACGGTAATGAGGCCGAGTCTCTGAATGAGCCTAAAGCTACCGACCAGCAGACGAACCAACCCACTAATCAATTAAGAAACAATCATTAATAATGTGTTGCTATTCCAAGATGTTTAAGATACAGAGAAAACATTTGAGTGCGTCATCATTCTACTGATGCAAGTAAGCCACATCCTTACACAACAGCTCCTCCTAATCAGAGATAATTCTAAGCAAAATGAGTAGAAGTCCCCCAATATTTTCATGGGTAGGAAATTTCCTAATGTCCTTAGGTTCTTGCAAGCTATTTTCTGTTTGGAAGAATTCTTGCTACTCTCAACCCTTCAAGGATCATCTCAAAGGTCACCTCCTCCATGAGATCTGCTCCAGGGGATAAACAAGATGAACTGGCATGTTTAACTCCCAGTGACCCACATCAGATACGCCCAGATGTGCCAGGCACAGGCAGCTTATTCACATTCCAGCATTTCCCCTCCCCGAGCTTCGAGTCAGCTGTATTTTATCAATCTAGATCTTATGGAATCTTGCCAAGGATTCAAGCTGCTCTATGACTGCTCAAAGCTAAGATACAGGCAAAAGAAGGCTTGGTAACTCCCTTCCTCCCTAAATTCCAGGGGACCCAGTAGTAAACATACACAGAAAGGAAAAAAAAAAGCATACATACAACATATAATACACATATAGCACAAATACATGAACAAAAGCACAGACATTATCTGGCTACCTGCTTCCTCCAGTAGGTGTATTTTAAGATGAAATCTGGAGAAAATATTAGGCAAGTTAGGTGTTATCACATTGCTCCATGCTGACCTTTTCCTAGCAGAGTTAAAAGAGCCTCCCTCAGCCTCAGAGTGATGGTTACTGGCAGCGCCATGGCAATGCCAATTAGATCGCCCCATGTTGAGAGGAAGTCTCAGGCCAGTGAGGACACCGCAGCTCCTTTCTCCATGACCCCTGCCCTGACTCAAGTCTCCCACCTAGAAAAGAGGTCACCGTTAATAAATGTGCACCCTTTTCCTTCTTCCTTTCTTGTCTCCCTTTTCTCCCTTTATATTTTTGTTTTTATTTTGCCTCACAATTCCTTTTCTCCATTGCAGTAATAAGCCACTGCAGGCAAGACCCGCTGATGAACGATAAAATCAGTGGGGGAAACTTCATGAAGAAACAGGATATTTCCAGAGTCGCCAAGTATCTCTCCCAAATAGCGATTAATTATGGCAGTGGTTCTAACAAATACCCACACATTCTTTGACACCTCTCTCTCCAGCAGGTGGCTCTTAGCCCCTCTCTCCTTGCATGTGCTGTTAGGAAACTTGCTTCTAATAACAGTATGGCAAAAGAAAGATATAAACTTTAGAGTGCAGAAACTTGGCAGACACCCTCTCACAGAAGTGTTCAAGGTTACCACCATCAGTTATAAACTGTTGATGTCACATACCTGCTGATATGAAATGACAAGAAGACCACTTGGCCGTTCTTCCCCCAGTCTATAATTCCAGTCTAACTATGAGAAAGCATCAGACAGATCCAAATACAGGAACATCCTGTAAAATACCTGACCCAGTACTCTTCAGAGGGTCCAAGAAGACTATAAACAAGAAAGGCTGAGGAGAAGATGACTAGGGAGACAGGATAACTAAAGGCAATAAGGGACCAGGCCTTGGGTCCTGAAACAGACCAAGGGCATCAGTGGGAAAACTGGCGAAACAGGAATAAGTATCCAACTTGATGGACATGAGTTTGAGTGAACCCCAGGAGTAGGTGATGGACAGGGAGGCCTGGCGTGCTGCGATTCATGGGGTCGCAAAGAGTCGGACACGACTGAGCAACTGAACTGAACTGAAACAGTGTTGCATCAATATTAAACTCCGTTTTGACAAAGGTGCCATTGTCACGAAAGATTAGGGGAAACTGGCTTAAAGGTATATGGAAATTATATGTGTGTTCTTTGCAGCTCTTCTGCAAATCTACAATTATTTCCAACTATAAGCTGAAGACCACCAAAGCAAACAAAACCCAGGGGAAAAAAATAACCAACCCCATCTCTCAGAGGTATTGTAGAAAAGCCATGGGGTAGGATAGGATACTAGAGAGATCCACCCTGCGCCTGGTGCCCACCTGCTCACCGACTCCAGCCTTGAGTAAGTTTCCCTTTCAGGGCAGTGCCTCCCTCTGTGACAGGATGGGGACTGCAGGGTGAGTTGTACTCAGGTCACGCTCACAGGGCATGGCCTTGGTGGTGTGTGGCTGTCCCACACACATCCTGTGCCCCCTCGCCCACCACTAACTTCTCCAAATTTCCAGCCCAAGCAGATCCACTTTTGTCTGTTACATATCAGGTATCCACATAACATTTCATTTAGATGAAAGTTTCTGGTGTAAAATGTTGAGAAGTACCAGACTCAATCACTAATAAGGTTCTTTCCTACACTGACATTCACCTTTCCCTGCCAAGTCTTCCCTGAAATAACTACAAAGGACTTAAACACTTCCTTTCTTCTCTGTTCTATGAGCTTTTCACAGAAGCCATGTCTGCATACCTAGCTTGCTCAGTCCCCAGTCCTCGTTCTGGGACAGAATAGTCAGGTATGCACGCTCAGTCGTGTACAACTCTTTGTGATCCCATGGACTGTAGCCCACCAGGCTCCTCTGTCCATGGGACTCCCCAGGCAAGAATACTGGAGTGGGTTGACATGCCCTCCTCCAGGGGATCTTCCTGACCCAGGGTTTGAACCCATGTTTCTTATGTCTCCTGCACTGGCAGGCAGGTTCTTTACCACTGCACCACCTGGGAAGTCCCACAGAGTAGTCAGTATCAGGTGAATTGGTGCTGAATAGGAAGCTATGAATCTAATAACCTCTGGGAAAGGAAATAAGTGTGGAACACATCCCTGACCCCAAGGTCTTGCTAATATCAGCTACTGCAAAGAGATCTTGACAAAGAGGCAGAAGTTGTCGATTATTGACTGATGTCCAAATCCATGGCACAATTTAAGACCTACATGAACTTTCCCTTTCCCCAGGAAGTTTCCCTTGATCCCTGCAGCTGGAAGTGACCCCTTTCTCCTCTGTGTTCTTACCATCTTTGGTCTGTGCCTGACATGGTGCTACCATGTCATCTTCCTTGAATATTTCTCTCAATAGCCCTACCCAACGATAATGGAAACCTGGAGGGACTGATGCTGAAGCTGAAGCTCCAATACTTTGGCCACATGATGCGAAGAGCTGAGTCACTGGAAATGACTGTGATGCTGGGAAAGATTGAGGGCAAGAGGAGAAGGGGACGACAGAGGATGAGATGGTTGAATGGCATTACCGCCTCAATGGACATGAATTTGAGCAAATTCCAGGAGATGGTGAAAGACAGGGAAGCCTGGCGTGCTGAAGTCCATAGGGTCACAAAAAGTCGGACACGACTGAGCAACTGAACAACAGCCCGCAATGCTACAGCGCCTTATGCATATAAGACACTCCATAGAAGCTGAAGAAGTGAATGAACCAGCTCCAGGCCTCCTCGTTTCAAAGAAATCTAAACAAGACTCCAAGACATCTGGGTTTGAATTCCAGCTCCTATTCTATGACCTTAGAAACGTCACTGAATGTCCCTGGGGACTCAGTCTCAACTTGGCCTCTGTTTATAGGGCTGTTAATAAACTCTACAGATCAGATCACACAATCCCAGGCGTCTGACACCGTATATGACACATAGTGAGAGGCTGTTCAAGAAATATTAGTTGCATGAATAACTAAATTGTAGCCTCTCTGAATTTGGTTTCTTCATCTGTAAAGGAACAATACAAACACCTACCTTGGGCCTCCGTGGTGAGATTAAGTAGCAGAGCACAGTCGTACGTTCAGCACAGCGCCTAGTGCATGGCAACTGCTCAATAAATGTTTGTTCCTCTTCTAGTCTTTCCTCATCAGGTATTCTCTCCAATGAGGGGACCCACTTAAGCACTTCTCCCAGCCGTGTGCTTCATTACAGAGGCCAAATTAAGAATACGAGGTGCTTACACTAGAGAAAAAGCAAAAGATGCTAGACCATGGAGTGCAGCATGGGGTGTAATGTATGCACAGTAGCTCTGCTAAGAAAACATCCAGGCCCCCAGTCGGGAGACGAAAGCAGCACTATTAGCATAACAGGTGTCTTTGCAACAAGAATGACACTTTAAAGACAAATCCCCTCAATGCATTTCCCGAACGCAGGAGTGCATATTTAATTACACTTAATGCTATCTTTTCCCTCTAGCTCTGTGCATGGAGGGGACACATCCCTCCACAGAGTTGGGAAGATTTTTATAGACATGGCTGGAATCCAAAACTGCTTCCTAGCTTCAGTGCCCAAAGGAAGCACAGCAACAGTGGAGCTTCAGGGAAGGCGCCCTGGGCTTGCTGTGTTTGCTTGAAGAGCACAGAGCTGAGACACAAAACTGTGGAATGGGAAGAGGGGAATGCACCGGAACCCAGGAGAGCTCAGGTTCTCCGTGTGAAAGGCCTCACACCGATCCATGTTATGAATTAGTTTTAATTCACATGGTAAACAAAATGGTATGTATAACCCTCATTCTCATTTTTCTAGAAGAAAACTGAGGTTTAGAGGACTTGAGTGATTCCAAGGTCATAGACGGCTTCCCAGGTGGTGCTAGTGATAAAGAACCCGCCTGCCAATGCAGGAGACATAAGAGACGCGGGTTCGATCCCTGGATCAAGAAGATCCCCTGGAGGAGGGCATGACAATCTACTCCAGTATTCTTGCCTGGAGAATCCCATGGACAGAGGAGCTTGGTGGGTTACAGTCCATTGAGTCACAGAGTCGGGCATGGCTGAAGTGACTTAGCATGCACCCACGCAAGGTCACAAAGCTGATGGTGGAGGATCTCAGAGTTTCACTCAAACCTGTCTGGACCCCAGCCCGGGTGTCTTCCTCCTTATTCACTATGTCAGAGGCTCTCGCTCACTCAGTGGGCACATGCTCTGTGAGCATGCATCGGATCACCCGTTTCCCTTACGTCATCTCACGGAACCCTTCTCCTGTTTGGCAACACCTTTTTCTCTGTTTCACAGAAGAGAAAACTCAGGCTCAAGTAAATCAACTTGCTCAAAGTCATAAGTAGAGGGGATCGAAAGTTTGGGATTTACATCCAAATTTGTCCATCTTTTATCCTCAATGTCACACTAACTTACTGTGTGAGTTTGAAGGAGTGAATTTCTTTCACCGGGCATTGATTTTCCTCCCTTAAAAATGAAACTCTTATAAGCAGAGATTTAAAGGCCCCTCGATCCTTTAATATGCCATAATTGCACATGCTTCTCCGACATGAGTTCTTCCCTATTTGCCACCACAGGCATCCCTAACCTTCCTACTGTCCCCAGGGGATTCTGAGATAGCTGGTAAAAGGAGATTTGACTTTATCTGTGTATCTATCTCTCTGGTTTTCGATATAATGAACCCTTCTGAGCCTCAAGCAGGGCTAACAATAATAATAACAGCTATAATATCAAAGTCTAAATACCGAGGATGGTTTTGAAGATAAAATGTGATAGTAGATATGCGAACGTTGTCTTGAAACTGCCAAAGCACTGTACAAATATTAGTTAACATCAACAGTATGATGACTGCTAGGGTAAAATATATTCTTTGAGGATAATTAAAATCTATAGTCACACAGAGTTGATGCGTGAAAATGTAAATGGCCCTCACTGGCTTCCACATAAGAATTCCTGTGTTTTACAGGATCTGCTCTTCAAAATTCCTCACTCAGCTTTTAATAGATATTAACAGATATCTGTTACAAATGGATACTCAGAGCATTTCAGGAAGAATGAAGGGGTGCTACTGAAGCACAGCAGCTCACGGCTTCAACCTTGGACTTCTGTGACCCTGAGTCAAAGCCTGAGCTCCATCACTTCTAACAAAAGCACGTGCTGCTCTGAGCCTCACAGGTAACAAACAGGCAGTGACCAAAAGCCTCCTCACTGGACTCTCATGGCGATACGATAAAGTAAGAGTGTGGAAAGCAACCAGCACGGTTCCTGGCACATAAAAAGACTCCGCAGACTCTGCCGTTACTAATAACAAAGCGGTATCAACGCACAAACTGCAGCAGCTGAAAGGCTGGGGCCAGGCACATGGGCACACAGAAGTGCACCAGGAGGAAAGGCACTCAGGTGTTCCCTTTCAATGCCTCTTACTCAGATGCCCTGGTTCTGACACGTACCCTTTCACACGACCGTTAAAGGGTGAAAAACGCATTTGCTTAAAACCCATCTGCTTTTTTATAACTTCCAGAGACCAAAATCTGCATGAGCAGCAGTTCTCTGCTGCTCCTAATTAATTCCTAAACAAAGAGCGCTCCGGCAGCAGCACCGTTTATGAAGCCAGTTGACCTCCTGGTGCAGAAATGATGACACAGATGTTGTTGCTGCTTCACAACCTCATTTGTCACTTTGCACCACTTGGGCAGGCCAGCCATGTCGTCGCCTTCTGAGGGGCAATAGGTGGTCCCCAGGGTGTCTCTGAGACCTCTGCTGTCACCTCCCATGGCTGCTGGACTTCCTGCCCTCAGGGACTTCCCACCAGCAGCCTGGGGTGGGACAAGCCAGAGAAAACATCAGCTTGGGCTTTGCTTTATCTAAGAGATTCCCAAGGTGAGGACTCCCTAATCTGCATAGGGTTTGGGAGGCTACAGGTAGTCACAATCACCACGAACTGAGCATCTGTTATGTGCTGGGTGCTATCCTGGCATTCTGCTTGGGTCATCTTACTTCATTCAACACAGTCTTTTAAGACATGAGTTACTGTTCTCAGTGTACGGTCTGGGAAATGGGATACTGGAGATAAGAAAAAGAGTTTGCACAACTTCAGATCTGCCCGGCACAGGGCACTTCCTACTGACGAGGCACCAAGGACTTCACTGTGCTCCCACCACCATAAGGATCTGTCAGGTAAGACGTTTCCTAGGTCATGTAGGTCGTAACTGGAGAAACAGGAGCCTAACAAGGGGTGGGGCTCTCCTCTAACATAACTGTTCTCTCAGTCTCACTGGTCTTAACATGCAAACAGGGAGAGCATGGGCTTCAGGCTCAGAGTCTACGACTCAGGCTACCTGTGACTTTGGGCAATCTCAGTTTTATCATCCATCAAATGGGCATAGTCTTACACATCTCATCTACGAATAATCACGGACAGGGAGTCTTATAAATGTTAATGAAGTAGTGTGTGACAATGTCTCTGCTAGCATATAAAAGGCTAGCAGGGTCTATAATTACTCTCATATAAATGTTGTAATCTCCTAAGTGGAAGCTGTCACCCTCAGCACCTCTTGCTGCAGCTTGAGAATCTGTACCTAGTGCTATAATGTTGCCAAAAGTTAACAACTGTAATGCATGACAAGATCCAATCATCCATTTCCCAATCAATTCATCTAACATTTTACTGAGCTGCTACTGGCGCCCCACTCCAGTGCTCTTGCCTGGAAAATCCCATGGATGGCGGAGCCTGGTGGGCTGAGGTCCATGGGGTCGCTAAGCGTTGGACACGACTGAGCGACTTCAACTTTCACTTTTCCCTTTCACGCATTGGAGAAGGAAATGGCGGCCCACTCCAGTGTTCTTGCCTAGAGAATCCCAGGGACGGGGGAGCCTGGTGGGCTTCTGTCTATGGGATCGCACAGAGTCGGACACAACTGAAGCAACTTAGCAGCAGCAGTATATGCAGACACTCTGAAAACCTCACTCCAGTCTTCTCTCCCCTTTCCATCCCATCTCCTTTCTGCTTTGTGATCACTTCCTCCCCTCTTGCTTTTTCCCTTTTGTCCCAGGAATAAGAGCCCAGGAAAAGGAAAATATTTATTCCAGCTTCTGTCACCCCTCAGTCATTGTCGGCTGGAGAGACAACCACAATTCTCTACTATATTAGTTTGATGAAGCTGCCATAACAGAATTCCCCGGACAGGGTGGCTTGAACAGAAGTGTATTCTCCCACAATTCTGGAGGCTGGAAGTCCACAGCTTAGGGACTGGCAGGGGTGGTTCCTGGCAAGGATGCCCTGTGGATGGCCACCCTCACGTTTTGTACTCACATAGCCTCTCACCAGGCCCTTGCTTCGCAGGCGTCTCTTTCTCTCCTTATAAGACACCAATCCTATTAAATTAGGGTCTCGCTCTCATGACTTCATTTAACCTTAATTACCCTCTTAGAAGCCCATGTTCCAAGTACAGTCACAGTGGAGGATAGGACTGCAGCATATGAATTTTGGGGACGGGGACACGATCTGGTCTATAACATTTGCCCGTCTGACTCTCAAAACAAAAGGGCAGGCAGAGTATCCATCCCCAAATTTCACTGTGGACCTTAAATCACCTGCTACAGGACTTCAGGCAGCCAGCCACCAATGGTCCCACCTACCTAGTTCTGGCAGGGGTCCAGAGACTTTCTTTTTCGGCACTGACCAACTCTGTGACCCTAAGCCAGCCCCTTCTTTGAGGCTTGGCCTGCTCTGCTACAAAAGGGCATAAAAACGGACACCTACTTAATAGATGGTCAAGTTTTCATGAGATGTGAAATGGCAATATGTCCTATTACCATTAATGGGTCAATGGTGTGAGAGCTTTAAGAACAACTGCAAATCACCGAGAAACTTCTCTGTATCATATACCAAGCTTGCATTTACCATGGATGCGTCCCTATCTGGCAATGATTTTATTACAGGAGATACAGTTGTCATGCCTGTCTCCCATTTGAAGCAATCTAGGCTCAGAGAGGGCAAGTAGCAAGACCAGGATCACGCCGCTAGCAAAAGCCCGACAGACAGAGGTCCAACTGATCACCATCTCCTCTCAGCCACGGCGCTGTAATTACTGTGTCGGCACTGACCTGCCCTGCAGGTGAGCTTCCTTTACCTGAGACTATCTGCAATAAAGGGAAGGGGGTCTCCTCCACATCTCCTCCAGGGGCTCCGTGCACCATCTCAACAAAGCCCCAGGCACAGACACCAACATATTTCACTCCCTATTAAGGGAGGCCGAGACAGGGCAGGCCTCTAGATGCTTCATTAGGGGAACATCAAGACACATAAGGACTGTAATAAAACAGGAGCTGAAGAGGGGGCCCGTGGGGAAAGCCCAGAGCCGCTCTGGCTCGTGCCCTTGCAGAATTTGAGAGCAGGGAGGGAGGGCTGGGGCACAGAGGGTCAAGGGCAGGGGCGGGTGAGATGGGGATGCTAGGAAAGGGCTTTACAAGCAGGGAGTCAGATGCAGGGTCTAGACCCCAGCTTGGCCTCCCTCCAGCTGTGTGACTTTGAACAAGCCCACTAAATTTGATGTACCCCAACATTTCAGCATGTAAGATGGTGATAACAATGCCTGCATGGCAGGGATTTGTGAGAACTAAATTATAATTTTAAAAATTAAGGAGCCGAGGCTGTGGTTGACCCACTGCTGGTCTCAATGAGCTGCAGGTTAGTGATTCTTCACCTTTGCTATCAGCCAACATTAGGGCAGAACTTGTCATAATGCAAATTCCCAGAACTCCACACGAGGTGTTCAGATCTGGTAGGTCTGAGGCAGGACCCAGGAAACTGCCTTTTAAACAAACAGCCAAGGTAATTCTGATGGAGAAAAGAGATCTGGCTCCACATCTAGTAAAGTGCCAAAAGTAAACAGCAGAACTTAATAATACTAGGCAATTAAGAAAATTTCTAATGCATAGAGTGGTAAAGCAAGGGCTTTAGAATCAAGACACTTGGTTTCCAATTTTACATTGCTTATATTGGATGAAAAGCTTATCATCTATGGATTTCAGCCTCTTCCCATGTGATACAAACTACCCTACAGAATTCTTTTAACAATTAAGTAAAATAATGCACGTAAAGCTCCAAGCATAATCTCTGGCGTATAGTAAGTGCTTGGTATTATTCCTGTACAAATTCATTTTCGCCTAACACTTGAAAGGAACTTGCAATAACCCCATAACTGTGGAAACCCAGGGGTGGAAACAAAGGCACAAAAAAATTTTCTACCTAATTCCAACCTCACATTTTGTTTAATCAAGCAATTTATAGTGGGGCAAAAATAATTTGTGGTTTTAAATGCTTTGATACACTCAGGCACTGCAATCGTGATAAATCATCTCCAACATATGCCCAGATCCTCGAAGTGACAGATGACAAACAAAAGCAGGACAAGGTCCTCCATCACAGGCGGAATCATTGAGTTAATGGAAGAATTATTGCCTCTGAAATCCACTCCAGTCCTATTGAGGGGAATGTTCCAATTTATCAAAGCCAAATGAACATTAATTGCAGCAGTCTGCTAAGTTTTCCAGCCGCTATGACCTTCATTGAATTTTAATCCAAAACAGATAAGATTTCCTTCCACACAAGAGGAAACAACACAATTAGCTCAAAATGACAGCTAGATTACGAAGCAGGCGCACACAACCAGAGCACACACACATTCACACTCCCGCACACGCCCCCCTCCCCCCATGAAAATATTGATTCTGCCCGACTTAAGATTCAGCACCAAGGAGGTGGGCAGAAAAAAAGGTAAATACAGACAATCACTCATCTGCATAGACTCCCCTCCCTTCATTCACGAGAGAAATTTTGGAGGCAGAAGGCAAGATGGAGAAGGTGGCAGGCAGTAACAGAGACAGAATTTCTGTTAACTACTGTAATTAATGTTATGTCTCATCGGGGAGAGATTAGGAAAAAACAGAGAGGGAAGGAAGAAAAAACAAGTATTATTTTGCTATTAAAGACGCCCTTGAGCTGGGGAACATTAGCAGCACAAGTTTGAATTGGGTAATTGTCGGACTGTACCGGTGCATCTGCAGGCAGCATGATTCCCACAGTGAAGTGAAATACGCTTGTGCCGAACCTGGGTGTTTACAGCTCCCACGGCACAGAATGAGGGGTCGTCTGCTTAGTTCAGACCACGGCTGGGGGAGGTTTAGAAAGTGTGGTGCCGTAGAGGCGACGGATACACACACACTCACACACACACACACTGACAGTCAGAGATCTATCTGTAGACGGAAAGGCCAGCTCTGTCACTGACCTGCCGCATGACTTTCACCAAGCCCCTCTTTGAGACCTATAGACGTAGTTTCTGTATTTTCTTTCACTCTAAAATGAAGGAGTTGGACTAGAGGAGTTTTATAAGAGCTGTTTTTACTTGAGGAGGGGGGGGACCCTAAGTCAGAAATATGTAATTTCATCACTTTGAAAGGTGTTACTTTCCTCCACAGTCCAAGGTAAGTCCTGCCTTAACAATACACAGAGTCAGGTACTAATTAAATGATCATGGCGATGGGCCCCCAAAACATATTGGGTTGGCCAAAAAGTTAGTTTGGGTTTTTGTACCATCTTATGGAAAAACCCAAAAGAACTTTCTGGGCAACCCAATGTTACAGAGGAGAGTGATCACTTGGAATCAGAAATTTAAGTTTAATTCTGGGCTCAGGCACTGGCTGCATGATATTAGAAAGAGAGTGATATTAGAAGAGAGTGGCCTTCACTGTCGAGCCTTTGGTTTTATCACCGGTGAAACAGAAACCAGAAGAGCCGCAGTGTTAATGAAACTGATGATACAACATCTGTGGAGAGTTTACACATGTGACTTCATTTAATTCCAGGTGGTAAAAACTGTATCATATTTTACAGAAGGGGAAACTGAGGCATGGGGGCAGTAACTTAACCAGTGTCACACTGAGAGTTCAGGGCTAAGACCAGGGTCTAACCCAGGCAGTCCTGTTCCAGATGCAATACTCCTTTAGCTCTTTTATACTGAAATCATTACAGACCAGCTTCCAGGTGGCTCAGTGGTAATGAATCCACCTTCCAAGCAGGAGACGTGGATTTGGACCCTGGGTCGGAAAGATCCCCTGGAGAAGAAAATGCCAGCCCACTCCAGTGTTCTTGCCGGAGAAATCCCATGGACAAAAGAGGCGGGTGAGCTTCATTCCATGGGGTCTCAAAGAGTTCCGACATGATTTAGGGACTAAACGACAACAACAAATTATAGACTCATGAGAAGTTGCAAAGTTAGTACAGAGAGTTCCTGTACAGTCTTTACTCAGTTCCCCCTAAAGGTAACATGTCTCATAACAAAATACAGCTGGTCCTCTTTATCTGCAGGTTCTGCATTCATGGATTCAACCAATCCTCTGTTAGCTCAATCCACAGATGTAGAACCCATGGATACAGAGCACCAACTTCACTACATCATTTTTTCTAAAGAATTTGAGCATCCATGAATTTTGGGTTCTATAGGAGGGTCCTATAACCAATCTCCCATGGATACAGATGGACAGCTGTAGAATAATCAAAACCTGGAAGCTAATAATGATCGCACCTCATCACTAAACTACACACTATATTTAGATTTCACTAGGTTTTCCACCGATGTTCTCTTTTTGGCCTAAGGTCTAATCCAGGATCCTAAATGACGTTATTTTTTTTTTTTAATTTTGTATGCTTTTCTTTTTTTAAATATTTTGGCCAAGTCACATAGCATGTAGAATCTTAGTTCTTAAACAAGGAATTGAACTCGCATCCCCTGCATTGGAAGCACTGAGTCTCAACCACTGGACTGGCAGGGAAGTCCTAGCATTATTATCAATTTTTTTTGAGTCTACCTGCTGTTGCTGCTGCTGCTAAGTTGCTTCAGCCGTGTCCAACTCTGTGTGACCCCACAGACGGCAGCCCACCAGGCTCCCCCTTCCCTGGGATCCTCCAGGCAAGAACATTGGCGTGGGTTGCCATTTCCTTCTCCAATGCATGAAAGTGAAAAGTGAAAGTGAAGTCACTCAGTCGTGTCCGACTCTTAGAGACCCCATGGACTGCAGCCCACCAGGCTCCTCCATCCATAGTCTTCTCTTATTTATGATAATCCCTCGGTCTTCCCTGCCTTTCATGATCTTAACACTTGTGAAGAGTTCTGGTCAGCTGTTCTGTACCATGCCCCTCACTTCGTGTGCTCAGTTTTGTCTGACTCTTCGCAACGCCATGGACTGTAGCCTACCAGGCTCCTCTGTCCCTGGAATCTTCCTGGCAAGAATACTAGAACAGGTTGCCATTTTCTGCTCCCGGGGATTCTCCTGACACAGGGATTGAACCCTCCTCTCTTGCATTGGCAGGCAGATTCTTGACCATTAGCACCACCTGGAAAGCCCATACTTGTGGTGCATGGGGTTAGTTGTTCAGCAGCATGTGGGAATCTTCCCAGATCAGGACACAACCCAAGTCTCCTGCATGGACTGAGCCACCAAGGAAGCTCTTTTCTCATGCTGAGAATCACGTTACGCCGTTTTTGACAAGGAAGGCAAAGAAATGTCTCTGTGCCCTTTTTCAATCCTTCCTAACAGGGGATTCAGGTTGTTGATATGTCTTATTCCTAGTTATGTTAACTTGGGTCACTTGGTTAAGGTGATGTAGTGGGTGGAAACCCACAAGATATGTCTACATCCTAATGCCGAGAATCTGTGAGTGTTACCTTATTTTTACAGCTGTAATTAACTCAGGGATCTTGAAAGGAGGAGATGGTTCTGAATGATCCAGGTGAATCCTCAAAACACTGACACATGTCCTTATGAGAGACACAGAAGAGAGGACACAGAGGAGAAGGTGAGATGCAGATGAAAGAAGAAACTGAAGTTATGTTGCCACAAGCCAGGGAATGAAGGAGCCACCATAACCTGGAAGCAGCAAGGACTGGCTTGTCCCCCAGAACCCCGGAGAGCATGAGACCGGGATGTCACCTTGATTTTGGACTTCTGGCCTCCAAAACTGCAAAAGCATCAGTTTTCTGTTGTTTTAAGCCCCGCAGTGTTTGGTTATTTGTCATAGCAGCCCTAGGCAACCAGTGCAGGTGGTATCTGCCAGATTATTCCACTGTAAAGTCACTAGTTTCTTTTTGTAATTAATACACATCCAGGAGGGTGTGTTAATTCTTTGAGATTGCAAACATCCTGCTGCTTCTTGAGGTTTCACCCATTAATTTTAGTATACATCGGTGGATCTTGTCGGCAGTAATTATTACAGTGGTGATGGTCTAATGGTGATTTTCTAGTTCCTTCTTTCCTTCTACATTTATTAAGTAGAATCCCACTGTAACAAAGAGCTATGTCTTCTATCCCATTTAGTTACTTAGTCAATTATTTATATCAGTATTTTGGAGTCAATATTCTTAATGACTCCTACTCAACCTGGTTCAAAGGATGCTTTCCAAGGCCAAACCCAGTGGCCTGCCCAGGGGTCAGGGGCACTGGCAGCAGCAGCCCTGGGGGCTGCGGCGTCCCCTTGGAGGAGGTCACCATTAGCCCTACCATAGAGACCGAAGACTCCAGGACTGGGCCGCCTCTGGCCAAACTACAGGGAGGGGGCACAACCCCACCCATCAGCAGAAAACTGGATTAAAGATTTGCTGAGCATGGCCCTGCCCGCCAGAGCAAGACCCAGTTTTCCCCACAGCCAGTCCTTCCCATAAGGAAGCTTGCACAAGCCTCTTATCCTCAGGCATCAGAAGGCAGACAGACTGAAAACCACAATCACAGAAAACCAAAATGATCACATGGATCACAGCCTTGAGTAACTCAGTGAAACTCTGGACCATGCCATGCAGGACCAACAAAGATGGACGGTCCATGGTGGGGAGTTTTGACAAAACATGGTCCAGTGGGGAAGGGAATGGCAAATCACTTCAGTGTTCTTGCCTTGAGGACCCCATGAACGGTATGAAAATGGTGAATTGGAAGGAATTTTTAGAAGCCAAAAGAAAGGTATCTTCTCAGAGCACCATTCTAAGACACCCCATGTGTATTTTATCATTTATTTCTCCCATGAGTTTCATGAATGAGTGATCCACAGCCTCCCTGGAAATTCAAGAGAAAGTAAGAATCACAGAATTTCAGCAATATGTCTAAGGTCAAACAGCAATACAGGAACGATTTGAATCCACACCTGTCTGTCTCCAAACACATATTGCTTGCTTCCACCAGACCAAGCTGCCTTCTGAAGATGGGGAGAGGGAGGAATTAACTGGAGAGAGAGGTATAAGGGCCAGTGAACCAAAAGCTAAGCCCACCTTGGTTTTTACTGCAGATGGACTCAAGGCATGGGGGAGGGGAGTAAACAGTGGGAACAAGGCACCCCATTTGTGCACACACTCCATTCATTCATTCCCTGTCATGAGAACACACCAAAAGCAAGACGCTTTTCTCCACAGCCCATCCTTCCCATTGGAAAGCTTGCACAAGCCTCTTTAAACGAAAGCCAAAAGCCCCAGGCTCGCTCCTCTTTCGTTTTTTGGCTGTGCTGGGTCTTCACTGTGGCACTGAGCCTTCTCTTGTTGTGGTGCATGGGATCTCTAGTTGTGGCACTGGGCTTAGTGGCCCCAAGGCATGTGGGATCCTAGTTCCCAAACCAGGGATTGAACCCACATCCCCATGTTGAGAGATGAAATCTTAACCACTGAACCACCAGGGAAGTCCTTAGCCCCAGGTTCTTGAAGGAAATGGGGACAAGAGGCTGGAAGAAAAAGCAAGTAGCAAGTAGCCGTGGACAGGACATTCTCCTTGAGTTTTTCTGCCAGCCCATCTGGCCTCTCCCCACATTGCCGCTCTAAAGGATCTGGATCTTCCTGCCTCTCACTTCCAGGACATGGCACTGCAACCCCACCCTGCTTCACCTCTGCCGCCTCTTCTCAGAGGTGCTGGCCCAGGAGCCCCACTCAGACCCTCCCCGTCTCTGCTGGGAGTTGCCCTCATCTTCCAGACTTCCTCCTCAGCCTTCTCCTCACTCTGAGCGCCCCCTGTTCACCCCTTCCGCCCACCCTCCATGGCTCTTTCTGGGGACTGGATTCGGTTTGGTCCTGCTCACTCCCCTACTTCTCTTTCCCTGTTTACCTCTCTGCCGTTTCCTCCTTCCCTGCCTCTGCTTTCACTGCTAAGTCCTTTTCTGTCTATTCTTGCTGATTTCCCTTTCTTTTTCTACATCTCCCTCATTGCCCTTGGCTCCCTTTTTCTGTTTCATTTCTCTCCACTGCTGGTAGCTTCTATACATCTGGTACACAATAGTCACTCAATAAATATTGGTGAATGTCTGTGTTTTTGTTTTTGTTTTTTTTTTGGATCTGTGTATCTCTCCTCCACCTCTGTCTCACATTGTGCAGATCTTTTTTCTTATGCATGTTCTCATCCTGCATTTATTTTTGGCTCCAGGCCCTGTTTTTTAGATGAATCTCAGGGATGCCACGTCAACCCTCTTCATCTGGGCTGGACCGTCAGCTCAGACAAATGGAGTTGATAGATGGAGAATGTCCATTTTCTGACCTCATTTTTCTCCATCTGTAAAATGAAGGTTGGGGTATCTTCCATTGCTGTTTGTAATTGTCCACACACTCATTCTCCATATAGGACTGCACACTCCTGCCACTGGCCTCGGGCATGGCCACAGGACATGCTCTGGACCACAGAATGTGAGAGAACACATATCTAAGCATTTGTTTCAAGAGCCAGAATAGATGTCTGCCTGTTCTCCCGTTCATTCCCTCTGCCATGAAAACCAAACGTCTCAGGCTAGGGCTCCCCGTCAGCCTCAGTTGCAGAAGGAGAAGACAGAAGATCTGAGCCACCACGACGGTGGCTGCTGACATAGAACGTGCATGAGAACTAGGGCACTGGTGGTCAGTCGCTGAGATTCAGGATGATCTGTCCATAGAAAAGTAAGCAAACGCTGACATCTCAAGAATTGGATGCCACAAGGGCTAAGGTGTTTCCAGCTCCAATACTTCAACCAAACTGTATCGTACTATAGCTTTGAGCAAAAAACTAGCCAAGTGCTTTCCTGTGCATGATCTCAGTTCAATGTGACGATTTTAACTTTATTTCCATTTTGCAAGTGTCCTAACAAGCAGTTCAGAGGTGAAGGTTTATCCAAATCTCTACAGCTGGTGAAGGTTTATCCAAATCTCTACAGCTGACATGAGGCACAGTCTAAACTTGAAACCAGACATACTGACAACACCCTCTGCTCATACTCCTTCCCTGCTCTGCACCCCTACATGTTGTGGGAGACAGACCGTATTTCCTTCAGGATGGAAGCCATGCCTTATTCTCCCAACCTTCCCATAAGCCCAGAGATCCTGCAGGCTTTTAGTGAATCTTTGTTGTTGAGGCAAGTCATGGACAAACTTCAAGGTTCATGTGATGTACATTTTTTAAAAACAACCAAAAAAAAAGGATTTGTGATTTTTAAAATTTCAAGAAAAATGTTTTCTGGGGGAAAATGTGATTCATGAGGCATGGTACACATATAAAAATGTACTTGAGATGTTTGTACTTCCAAACTTCATCTTGTCTTGGCAACATATAGAAGCTTGAGGATCTCAACTCACAGATGGGATAATAAGGCTGGGAAGAGAACTGGGCCCGCACAAGGTCACGGAGCGTGTGCACAGCAGCACCGGGACAGCCAAGTCCCAGGCCAGGGTTCTTTGTGTGGCTCAGAGGGTAAGGCATCTGCCTGCAATGCAGGAGACCTGGGTTCGATCCCTGGAGAAGGAAATGGCAACCCACTCCAGTATACTTGCCTGGAGAATCCCATGGACAGAGGAGCCTGGTGGGCTACAGTCCACAGGGTTGCAAAGAGTCAGACACGACTGAGCGACTTTACTTTCACTTTCAATAACGCTGAGAAGAGAATGGGACCTGCACAAGGTCACGGAGCGTGTGAGCGGCAGCGCCGGGACAGCCAAGTCCCAGGCCAGGGTTCTTTGTGCTACGTGTATCACATGGTCTTCCTACTACTCGATTTTCCTGCCATCTTTTAAAAAAATATCCCTCTTAGTCGAGATGTTTCCCCTTCTACTCTGTCTGCTCTCTGGAAGGCTTTGTGTTCTCCCATGCTGGTTGACCTGTGCATCCTTCACTAATGTTAAATGAAGTGAAAGTTGTTCAGTCATGTCCGACTCTTTGTGACCCCATGGGCTCTCCAGGCCAGAATACTGGAGTGGGTTGCCATGCCCTCCCCAGGGGATCTTCCCAACCCAGGGATCGAACCCAGGTCTCCCACATTGCAGGTGGACTCTTTTGCCAGCTGAGCCACCATGTAAATAGCACAGCAATAATGCTTATTGTTATAAGTTGAATTGTGCCCCCCGCCCCCTGCCAAAAAAATAATGTTGGACTCTAAATCCCCAGTACCTCAGAACGTGACCTTATATGAATATTAGATATTTACATACATAATCAAGTTATGATGATGTCATTAGGTGGACCTCAATCCAATATAACCTGTATCCTTATAAAAAGGAGAAAATTTGCTTAATTATGTTGAATTGGTTCATGGTGCTTTTTGGGTCTACTATATCCTTCTACTTCTCTGCATATTCCGTCTACTAATTTTGGAGAGTTTGATACTGAAATTCCAACTAAAAGATCTTAATTTATCTGCTTAAAAAATTGTAATACACAGTGGAACTATATATAACTTTGTTCTGTATTTTTCAAGTATCCTATAAATATGTTGTCATACTTTCATAATTTAAACAATTAAAAAAGGGGAAAAAAAGAAAATCTGGACATGGAGACAGACTTCTACCATGGAGAATACTATGAAGAATAGAGTCATCCTGCCACCAGCCCAGGTGCCTTGACCAAAAGTTAGGGGAGAGGTCTGGAGCAGATCCACATCGTGGTCTGCCCACATCTTGATCTCAGAGCTCTGTCCTCCAAGACAGTGAGGCAACACATTTCAGTTGTTTAAGTCCCTCAGGCTGTGATGCACGGTGGTAGCAGCCATGGGAAATGCAGGCTTGTAAGCAGCAGAGTCTCCCCATGGATGACAGGCTGACTACACATCAGGCTCTGGCACAGGGCCGTCACGTGCGCCACCTCGGCTGATCCTCACGCAGCGTCCGTGGGCAGGTACCTCCATCCTCACCCCACTGTTGATGACTAAACAGAAGCAGCAGAGAGAAGGAACGTGCCCAAGTCCCAAGGCCAGTAAGTCAGCTCCAGTCCTTGGGGTCCCAGGTCTACAGTCCTTGCAGGGCAGTTACATTCTTTACACCTACATTTCCTCAAAAGTGTAACAGGAGTTACGACACCTACTGAATTAGGATTATCATAGGATTAAATGAGTTAATCTGGCAATGACTACAACACTGAAGTGAAGTGAAAGTCATTCAGTCGTGTCCAACTCTTTGCGACCCCATCGGCTAACAGTCCACTGAATTCTCTAGGCCAAGATACTGGAGTGAGTAGCCTATCCCTTCTCCAGCAGATCACCCTGACCCAGGAATTGAACTGGGGTCTCCTGCATTGCAGGCAGATTTTTTACCAACTGAGCTATCAGTGAAGCCCGACCTTAACACTAACCAAGCATTATAAAAGTGCTTGTTAGCATTATGATAAGATCCTTTGCTGTCTTATTTTCTCATAAATTTTCTAGTTATTGTTTCTCTTAACATATGATCCCCAAAAGTAAACACAATATTTCAAGTCTAACTTAGAACCTTCTAAAACTTAGTTGTTTAGAAAACTAGTTTTTCAGGAATACAACTTACAGTGTAGGATCCACTTTTTTTTTTTAATTTAAATTTATTTATTTTAATTACAGGCTAATTACAATATTGTATTGGTTTTGCCATACATCAACATGAATCTGCCACAGGTGTACACGTGTTCCCAATCCTGAACCCCCCTCCCACCTCCCTCCCCATACCATCCCTCTATAATTGCAGAGTTGGCTTTTTCTGAGCCTATGGTTGATTTTGTTAAAGCCTTTTTTCTTTTTTTTTTTTTCCATTTTTCCAGCAGATAGGATTTTCATTGTTGGGTTTAGTGGGTACAGAAAGCACTGCATGATTGAATGAGTCAATCAATGGACTAAGGAATGCATCATATGCTGTGAGTGAGTAAACACAACAGTTGGGGAAATGATCAAAAGCCATTTTTCCACAGAAAGCTTTAAAAAGTATGATCCCCATATCACACAGATCCTTTAAACAAAGCTACTGATCGAGAATGGTAATAATTTCTAAGATTTATGTGGCAGTTTCTAATCCTCAAAGTATTTTCCTATGATTATTATTACATAGAATCATAGATCTTCTAAGTTTGAAGGAACTACAATAGTCTTCTAATTTAACCATTATTTCTCTCAAAATCCTGACAGATAGGGCTTCGAGCCTTTGCTTGCATACCCCCAGAGTCAAGGAACTCACTACCTATGACCCAGTCCCCTCCATTGCTGGAGAACATTGAAAGGTTGGTCCTCTGTAACCACACACCCGCCCCCACTAGTACCCACCAGTACAAATCTCTGCTATTTTCTGTGGGCCAGTCCCTTTGAAAGAAACGTCCTCAAATGTCTTCTTTTTCACACATCAGATCAAACATTTCCTTCATCCTTTTGCTCAAAACATTTTGGCAACAGTATTCATTACTGTGGTCTCTACAGCTAACGCTTTAATATGAGGTATCACTTTGTAAGCACTTACTGAATCTCGGGCCCTGAACCACACAGAATCATGTCAAGGGCAAAGACTCTTATTACTCTCTGCAGACAAGTTGGGATTCCAGCACTGGTGCGCACTGGTGAGTGAACTTCAGCAAGTTACAAAATCTCACTGACTCCCAGGTTCCTCATCTGTAAACGAGGGACAAGAGCAGTGCCTATCTTATAGAAAGTGAGCGAGGAAGTCGCTCAGTTGTGTCCGACTCTTTGTGACCCCATGGACTGTACAGTCCATGGAATTCTTCAGGCCAGAATACTGGAGTGGATAGCCTTTCCCTTCTCCAGGGGATCTTCCCAGCCCAGGGAGCGAACCCAGGTGTCCCTCATTGCAGGCGAATTCTTTACCTGCTGAGCCACAGGGGACAGCCCAGTCTTATACAGGGGCCAGAACAATTCAATGGATGATGCACATGTTACTACATTGTGCCTGACATCAAACTTTAAAAGTTGGGTCCTTTACAAGCTCTTGGTGAGAGTAGCCATTAGTTTTATTATGCAGAACCTTTGCATGTATGACCTTATTCAGTACTTTGAAAAAAAAAAAAAACCTAAGAATTAGAAAATATTACCCCAGTTTTACAGATGATGAGTTTGACGTGGCCAAGGCCATAGAGAGATAACTGTTTAACCTTGGCATTGACACCCAAGTCATAACCCCTCTTAGTAACATGTTCATAGATTCCAAATAAGGTGGGGGTCTATGCATGAATTTGTCCATAATATTTTATACTTTAAGTCAGCAACTAATGCAGAGAGAAGAGAAAGGATGGTCTATAGATAAAAGGCAGAGGACCCACCTCTACAAACGAAATATTGGCTTTGCCATTTAACCTTGACCAGCTCACACTGGTAGCTATTGATAAGTATTAGCAGTTCAGGATCCACAACTATGAAATAAACATAATAACAGTGTCCACCTTAGGATATGTTGTGAGGATTAAATTTAACAATGCATATAAATCAAACATTACCTGGCATGTTGTAAGTTCTCAATAAATGCCAGGTATTGTGAATATTTCTCTAGATCAGATAGCAAGATAGCAGAGAAAACAAGACAAAATCCAACATCTCTTGTCCTACGTTAGAGTATTTTAAACACTGTTGCAACCGTAATAGTAGTAACCACTATTATTATGCACCTATGATGTGCCAGATGGATATTGGGTACTATTTATATGTTTCTTATGTTCTTCTCACTCATCCTGTGAGACTGGAAGGATCAGTTGTTTTATAAAGAAACTGAGGTTCAAAGAGGAGAGGGGAGTCCCCAGAGTAAAACCATCAGGAAGCAGGAAGCAAGAAAGACAGTGTCTTCCAAACCTCTGCTCTGTTCTCTGCCTCCATCATTCTCCCTGCACGCCTGAGGCAGGCATGTGACTGCTCAGGGTAGCTGAAGCTAAAGCCACAGACTAGATGAATGACCCCCTACTCTCGTCCTCTGCCCAGGCGTCCACAAAGTACCTCCTTGTTGCCTGACCCTTGGGATATTAATAGTCAGATGATGCAACCTCCTGGGATAAAGCAGACGCTCAACAAGCTGGAAAGGGCATTCTGGTTCCACTCCAGGAGGCATGGATTGTCACAGGTTCCAGTGACTGAGCTGGAGCTGGTTGCTCTGCATGGGTGGGCAGGATATTTATGCCAAAGTAAGTGGATGAAAAACACTGACCTGGACCGCCAGATTTCTCTGAGATGTGACTGGATGGTTTGGTCTTCTCCCAAACCATCTCAGATCTTCACTGGAGATAATGACAGTGCAGAGCTTGACAAAGGGAGAGTCACAGTGTCCTGAACAGCCCTGTGACATGAGTTTGGAGTCTTGGAAAATCCTGGCCCCAACAGAGCCAGCAGGAGACCTGGGTTCGACCTCTGGGTGGGGAAGATCCCCTGGAGAAGGAAATGGCAACCCACTCCAATATTCTTGCCTGGAGAATTCCATAGACAAGCTTGGTGGGCTACAGTCCATGGGGTCATAAAGAGTTGGAAATGACTAAGTAACTAACTTTCACTTTTCACTTTCAGCCTTAGGCAAGTCAAAGGAACTCACTTAGTCTCAAATTTTTCATCTGTGAAATGGGAGGGCAGAACCCAGCCACAAGGAATGACGTTTTTATTTATTTATTCAGTCACTCATTCACTCATTTATTTATTAAGCTGTGCTGGGTTTTAGTTGCAGCCTTTGGGTCTTCCATCTTCCTTGAGGCACGTGGTATCTTTAGTTCCAGAAGAAATCTTAGCTGGGGCATGGAGAGTCTAATGCGGGCCCCCTTCTGGAAGCAGCAAGTCTTAACCACTTGACTATCAGGGAAGTCCCATGAATGCCATTTTAAATGTTTAGGATTTTTAAATTTTTTAAATTAAAAGAAGAAAAAGCCTTTTTAAATTAAAAAGATGGGGAAGGTGGGAGTGGGGAGAAGCAAACACTGCTTTTTGTTTTTGCTGAATTATCTGTGGCCAGGATGGCAAGGACAGAATCTGAGCCACAGAATCTGAGACGCCTGGATGGGGAGTCCTAGCTTGCACCTGGACCTCAGTTTATCCATCTGCAAAATAAATTGCCTCCATAATAAAAGTGTGTGTGCGTGTGCTAAGTTGCTTTAGTTGTGTCCGACTCTTTACGACTGTAGCCTGGTGGGCTACAGTTCATGGGGATTCTCCACTCAAGAATACTGGAGTGGGTTGCCATGCCCTCCTCCAGGGGATCTTCCCGACTCGGGGATCGAACCCAATTCTCTTAGGTCTCCTGTATTGGTAGGCAGGTTCTTTACCGCTAGTGCCACCTGGCAAGCCCAGATAATAAAAGTGTACCAAATACTAAAAAGCTAATGCCCTTACATGCCAGGCTCCTCTGACACAAGTGCTCTGTTACACACTATTAGCATAACCCTTATTTTTATAGATGATAAAACAGGGGGCAGAAGGGTTAAATACGTTGCCCAACATCACCCAGAGTGTCCGTGGCAGAGTGGAACTTTACACCCAGGCACTGGAGCTCAGGTACGAATGCATGTCACCTCCCTCTAAATAGAGGGCAGGGGTCTCTGAGGACATCCCCGCCCTGAGAGGCTGGGCTGCCATCAGTGGATGCCAAGGAACCCACTGTGTTCCTGGATGTGACTCTGTCTGCTGAGGGGTAAGGTGAGGATGGGAAATATCAAAATATTGGAGCCCTGAAGGGGGAAAGAACCGGTGGGACCACAGGGTGGAAGGCCTAGGCCACCCCAGCTAGCAGGCAGGGAGGGTCTGGAGAGCCAACCTCTGCACAACCTACTCCACCAGCCACATCCTTGATTACAGGGAAATTCAAGAGACATTTTAGGTCTTGGTGAATTCTTTCCAAGCTAAACTCACTGAGCAGAAAAAAAACTGAGGATCACTGACAGTTTTTGGGGAGAGGTCTGATTTAGTATCATTAACATTGGGTGTGGAAACAGAGAAAGTCCACGCAGGACTAGTATTATCATTGGTATAATTCTGTCAAAGCCCCTGGGTTATGGGAGTAAATGCTATGGTGAAACAGAAAATGCTTAATAAATATGAATCCAAACCGAGTCTCACTCCCAGACATTCAAAGAAGAGTTGCACCCTGTCCAGTCTTCTTCACATCAGATGGCACCCCAGGCTGCACGAGGTGCTCAGCAAGCACCTGAGAAGTGCCTGCAAACTTGCAACCCAGAGTCAGCGTGCAGGCACCCACTTGGCCTGGCATGTGGCTGCAACACTCGCTAAATACAAAATGGGAAAAGTCTATCACACTCATTCCATGAATAACACAAAGGCCTTGATTTGTTCCTCCACGTGATGAGCATGCGTTAGGTCCAAATTTAACGTGGCTGTCTGGCTGCGGTATGTGCGTGTTTTTCCAAAAACAGAAAACTTCCAAGCACTTACTCAGCCCTAGTGAGAATGTCTCATGCACAGTAAGGGTCGAAGAGGGGCCTGGAGCACAGAGACCGAAAGGTCAGCTCCGCTCCATCGCAGGTTCTTGGTAAGTACCACTGATGACTGAATGAAAGGCAGAAAGTAAGGGCTGGCTCATAGCCCCATTCTGCTGAGTGACCTTAGACCAACCACTTCACCTCTCTGAGCCCTATCTTCCTCACATGTAGGCTAGGAATGACATTTCCTACACTTGTGCATCTGTGCTAAAGGTAAAAAGGAGAAAATACTGTAAGAGTGGCCTGAGGAGTGAAAAGCACCAGACTTGAGTTCAGTTGTAGCTATTATCTGATCTTTCCTGGAGCCAATTAGACCCTGTACATTCTTCACTTTGATTCCTTTTTTCAATTTACTGTACAAAGCCATTAATTACAGCTTTTCAAATCCATCGTTAATGTGAGTCTACATACATCATAGACTTACCATTCCAGTGATTTCTGCCCTGGCATCCTTCTTTAAGGAGGCAGCAGCCTCAGAGTTCCAGATCCTGGGGCCAACAGAGATGGGAGGCCACTTCACTTCTCTGTGTCCGTAACTTCATCTCTAACATGGAGGTGGCATGCCTGACTTCTTGGTGAGAATGCAATGAAATAATGCCCATGAATGCCCCCAGTGCAGGGCTTGACACATGGTCAATACATTCTTGCATTGAAAAAGGGAGTGTAGAGAATAGTTGAGTTTCTATAGCCAGACACACCACACTTGGGTTCAAATACCCAAGAGCAGCTCCATCTCTTCCTAGCTATGTGACTTTGGGTTAGTTTCTCTGCTCTCTGACTCAGTATTCACAAATATAAGTGAGGGTAATGGGGCGGCGCAGAGGGGAGATGGTGTGTAATAGCCCTGGCTATGCAGAGTCCAGCTCCAGGGGCCACCATGCACAGTCTACACTGAAGAGGGTGTTGTGAGGGTTAAAACACATCAAGGGTGCTTGGGAAAGGGCAGCCCCACTCCAGTTTTGTTTGCTCAGTCATTCTTGGAAAGGCCAGTTGCGCTGGAGCACTGAACCTCAGCCCTCAGCCAGGCAGGCTGAGCACGTGGCAGATGTTAAACAGCTATTCCCAGAGATGTCGGCCAAAAGGCCAAGGAGCTGGAGACCCTTTATTTTCTCCTCTGAAGCACAATTAGCTTGTCACAGCTGACAGATGATGGACGAGTATACATCAGTCCAAGTGACACCGTAGAATCCACCTGACCTTCTGTTTATCATTCTGACCTCTCGTACTTAGCCAGCTCCTTCCCTCCACCTGCTGGCAATCCCTTGCCTCCTGCCATGGTCTCTCCACCTTGCCCTCCCCATCACCGCCCCCCCAACTCCCTGAAGCCCCCTCCTGGGTTCCCGCTCACTCACCATCACAGAAATGTGGAGAATATGCATCTGCTCCTCTACGATCTCCGAGGGCTCCCGGAGCGTGGGGGCGGTGGCCTGGGCCAGCTGCCCGGAGCTGCTCATGGACACATGGAAGTACAGGGTGCCGTTCTCCAGCCACTGCTGCCGCCAGTGGACCAGCGAGATGTCCGCAGCTGTGCCCGACATCTCTGCAAGACAAGAGGCAAGGCGCTGGGTGAGCGGCGGGCCTGGCCTCGGCATGCCAGGCAGGAGAGGAGCCACACACATTCGGGAGCTCCAAAGGCATCTACCCTGTGCTGGATGCCTTTCCCAGCACCAAATCTATGAGCCAGAGCCACTCTGCTTCACACCTGAAACTATCACAACGTGGTTAATTGACTGTACGCCAGTACAAAGGGAAAAGCTAAAAAAAAAAAAAATCCATGAGCCAGAGATTGTCACTTCCATTTACAGGCCAGTCAGCTTGTAGCATGGCTATCCCAGAACAACAGAGTGGCAGAAGCAGGATTTGAACCCAGGTCTGCCCGGTGCCCCTTCGACAGCACCATGCATGATAGCAGAACTCATTCCACTCCAAAGGTGGAGACAAGCTAAGCAAGAGGTGAAGAAGGTGTGTACGTCCTTCTGAGACCATGGAACTATAAGCAGGTGAAGGAAGGGCCTGAATGGGAAGAGGGGGAGCTCAGAGTGTGAACTCTTCAGAAGCTCAGCTGGAAATGCTCATGGCAGAAATGCAGAACCTCAGAGCTGGGAAGGCCCAAAAGAATATCTGGCCCAGCTGAGGGGTCAGGATCGTCCTCTATGGGAAAGGAGCTTGGCGAGTGAGTTGTTCTGAGCCATTTCTCCTGCTGCACTCAGCGCAGCTCCACTCCCCTCCTCACGTTGCGTAGATAGTACTCTCAAACAAGGAAGTACTGGCACCAAGACTTCCATGGCTGAAAAATACTCGAAAACCCACTTCCCCACTCCAGTGATCTCATATAACCAATGGGAAGTTAGGACTTTCTAGTCAGTTGTAAGGTCACCTAACTTGAACTTCCTAACTCTCGCTTCTAGGCTGTTTTTCCCTCTGAAGATGCTTTGAAAATAAGAAATATCACTTTAGCAGTACTTCCATTCAGTGTAATTGTACCAACATAGCTTCTTGATAAGAAGGGCAAGGACATAATGGTACCAAAAGCATTCTTTCACTGGAATCTACAATCTTTCCATCGTGCTGTCTACTAAAGGGAGATGTCCCTGAAAATATTTTGAAGGACAAGGCCAATCAGCATGTCCTATGAATAGAGGGGAAGGGTGATGGGGTTCTTGGAGAATTACCAGATCTTTCTTCAAATCAGTTACTGTAGAAAAGAGAAGCAATCAATCCGTCCATAGACAAGTAGCCTTAATAGTGTATGAGGCTTGGACCTCTGGACCACGCTATGGAGCAGACCTAGAGACAGCATTCCCCTAGCCCCAAGAGGCTTCCTGTTCACACACACACGAACACGTGAGCTTGAGGAGGACTGATGAGGAAGACGTGTTAGACCTTCTTATCCAGCCAGCTCTCCCCAGTCCCCATCATGTCTGCTCACACTGAGCTAAAACCAGTCACCTTGAAGCAATGAGACAATGATATCCGTTCACCAAATGCTACTGATTTATTCCTGCATCGTCCATTCCCCCGCCCCCATAGACTCTAACTCCTTCAGATTCACAATCAAAAGTCAGGGGAAGAGCATCTGCCACTTAATAAATGCTATAAAAAGTTAGCTATTAATATTTATTATTATTATTATTAATAAGGACAGGATCTAATTCACCCTTCAGCTGCTTAAAAAAAAAAAAAAAAACACTTGAGACATTCTTGATTGCCTGCTTTCTCTCCCACTCCTCATCCAGCCCATCAGGAAATCTTTCAAAAGGCACCTGAAACGCAGCACTTCCCAGCTCCTCTACTGTACCACCTGAGCCAAGACACCCTCCTTTCTTGCCTGGCTTACTGCAAAGGCTTCTTCTTAAAAAAAAAAAAAAAACTTTGTTTATTTATATATGTATTTTTGGCTGCACTGGCCTGTGTTGCTGTGCGTGGGCTTTCTCCAGTTGCGGCGAGCTGGGTTCACTCTCACGGTGCGGGGTGCAGGTTCCTTACTGAAGTGGCTTCTCCTGCTGCAGACCACGGGCTCTAGAGCACACATGCTTCAGTAGTTGTTGCACAAGGATGAAGTTGCCCCACGACATGGGGGATCTTCCAGGACCAAGGATTGAACTGGTGTCCCCTGCACTGGCACGCAGATGCTCAACCACTGGACCACCAGGGAAGTCCTGCAAAGGACTCTTCACTTGACTCTCTTCTTCCACCCTGGCCTGTCTATTCTCAACCAGAAGCCAGAGGAATCCTGCCACAGCCTGAGTCAGCTCACGTCACTCATCCGCTCTAAACCAACAGCCTCCTACCGCATCCCAAAGCAAGGGCAAAGCAGCTGATACAGAGTGAGTTACTCATCCAAGGGAAACCCTGCCTGGGGTTCCCTTGCTGCATGCAGAGTGGAGCAGAGCTGGAGATGGTCCCAGGAGTGCACCAGCTCCTACAACTGAGAACCAAAGGGCCCCAGAGCTCGCCTTGCAGCCCCGGGGAGCAGACTGGAGGCACAGTGCCTTGTCTATGAGGCAGGTCTCTCCTCAGTACCTCCTCTCCCCCACTGCCAGCCTCAGCACCCGCAGACTTGGCAGCAGCTCCTCTGGCAGCCGGCCAGCTGGGCCAGGGCAACGTGAAGACACGCTGGTGAATGGCCTTGCTTGGTGCCTTGCTCATTTTTCTCTCGGTGCATCAGAGCCAGAACCAGATGTCCAGGGAACCCAGGGACTGGGCTTTACCTCTGGAAATTGCTGTCGCTCATTAAGCAGCTCAAGAAAGAGGATCTGCATGCTGTTGGCTGGGTGGGCACTTACTGCGCTCAGAGTCCTTGAAATGGCACCAGCAGGGAGCCCTGGGGGCAGCCACATCAGGCCAACACAGCCGGGTACAGAACGAAGCAGAGGCAGGGTTGGGGAAGGCTTGCTGAAATCTGTGCCTCTTATTCCTGGGGCTCATCTGGCCCATTCCTGAAAGCCCATCACTAAAGCAGCTTGCCATCCCCATGTTCAGACTAGAACACAGAGGGTCACATGGGGTTAGGCACTTGTTTAAGGTCACTGGTGAACTGATACCCAGCTGGACCCAGTGGACTGCCAGTCCATGTCAATGTCTACTGTGCAGTTGTTCTTACAGCACCTTCCTTTTCCTTGTGACTAAATTAGCCCAAGGACCAAAACCAGATTGAGCTCTTTGTTTGCTATGGCGATGACTGCACAGTCAGCAGACAGCAAACGTTAAATGATAATAACAGTGTGTGAAACACAGTCAATATTGAATCACAGAGAATGGCTCTGGCCATACGCTATTACAAAGAAGAAGAAAAAAACTGCTCTTGGGCGGGGACAAGGGGCATGAAACCTCGGAGGGAAAACTGCCTTAGCAGAAGCAGAAGGTCTCAGTCATTCGTTCTGGTGTTCATTTATTCACATGTTTCTTTGCTTAGTCATTCGACACACCTTACTGAGGACCTGCTCGATGGCAGGTGGCTTAGCAGCCCAGAATTTGGAGTGAAATGAGGCACAGGTTTGCCTTCAGGACACTCACAGTCCTTTAACAGCAGGAACTGTGATGCTGCCCTACGTCACTGCCCACACACGTGTACATTCTCCTTTTAATGTGGCCCGGGAACCGTGCAGCATCCTGCGCCACCACCTACATCACTCCCTCAGCATGCTCGCCAGCCCTCAGGACTTACAACTGCTCCCCTTCCGTAGTGCATATGTACTTTCTGTCACGTCTCTCTGGAACTCTCCACCCAAACCTCGGAAGCTGCCTTCCTCCCAGTTTTTGTCTCTCAGTCCAACTAGCACCTACTCAGAGAGGCCATGCTGCTCTTACCTCTTTGTAACCCTGTGGACTACACAGTCCATGGGATTCTCCAGGCCAGAATACTGGAGTGGGAAGCCATTCCCTTCACCAGGGGATCTTCCCAACCCAGAGATTGAACCCACATCACCCGCATTGCAGGTGGATTCTTTACCAGCTGAGCTACCAGGGAAGCCCCTTACCTAAGGTACGCCTCTTCAAAACTACAATTTGAAAACATCCATGCACCCCTATGTTCATAGCAGCACTATTCACAAAAGCCAAGACACGGAAGCAACATCAGTTCAGTTCAGTCACTCAGTCATGTCCGACTCTTTGCGACCCCATGAATTACAGCACGCCAGGCCTCCCTGTCCATCACTAACTCCCAGAGTTCACTCGAACTCACGTCCATCAAGTTGGTGATGCCATCCAGCCATCTCATCCTCTGTCGTCCCCTTCTCCTCCTGCCCCCAGTCCCTCCCAGCATCAGGGTCTTTTCCAATGAGTAAACTCTTCTCATGAGGTGGCCCAAGTACTGGAGTTTCAGCTTTAGCATCATTCCTTCCAAAGAACACCCAGGACTGAAGCAACATAAATGTCCATTAATAGATGAATGGATAAAGAAGATGTGGTGTATATATACACAATGGAATATTACTTAGCCATTCAAAGAAGAAAATAATGCCATGTGCAAAAATATGGATAAACCTAGAGATCATACTAAGTAAGATAGACAAAGACAAATATCATATGATATCACTTATATGTGGAATATAAAAAAAGGTACAAATGAATTTTTTTTAATAGGACAGAAGGAGATTCACAGATGTAGAAAACAAACTTATGGTTATCAAAAGGGAAAAGTGAGGGGAGGGATAAATTAGGAGTTTGGGATTAACATACACACACTACTATATACAAAAAAAGATAAATAACAAGGACCTACTGTATAGCACAGGGAACTATACCCAGCAGTTTGTAATAACCTATAAGGGAAAAGAGTCTGAAAATACGTGTATAAAACTGAATCACTGTGCTATAGACCTGGAACTAACACTACGCTGTAAATCAACCATACTTCAATGTTTTAAAGAAGATAATAAATTACTGCTCTCCAGACACATCCATTCTCCACTATATCACCATTACACACACTTTCCATGGAACTTATTACTATTAGAAATTTATTCCATGTGTTTTCTTCAACATGCATTTAATACTTGTCTCTCCAGGATGCCTGGAACCTTATATGTCTTATTCCTGTCATATTTTCAAGTACTTGAGCATATGTAAGAGCTCAATAAAAATCAGATTGCTGATAATGAACACACATACATATACATACACTCATACACATATCCATAATAAGGTGATGAAAGTCATGTTCAGTCTCACAAGGAAATTACAAAGAAAGTCAAGGTCCATTATTGGGACTTGATCATGGGACGGGACTCTCCTAGCTTTGAGACCAAGAACGTCTTCAAAACGTAGTGACAGGAGCGTTGCAGAGGACAGGTATCTTGGTAGCCCTTGAAGGACAGGAAGAGGCAGAGAGAGGGGCTGGGTGGCTGGTGTCTCAGGGCGGTGAAGCCCAATGCGCAAGGAGGCAGGCAGAAGAATGTCAGGCTGGGAATGTGGTTCAGACACAGTTAAGGGCACTGAATGTTTGGCAACAGGGTATATAGTCTTTTAGCATGCAGTAGGGAATCAGTGGAGTGGACCTGATCTGAGAGCTGGTCCTGAGTCCATTAAAAACGGGTCAAAGAAACAGTAGCATAACCTAGGCTCGTTCTTGAAATTCCCTGCTGATTGATTTTCCAATTGCATTTTCCCTCTCCTCTTCCCCTGCTCCCTCCATATAAACATTTCATTGAAGTCTTCAAGTCATATTACAATCAAACTTAAAGCAAAAGGGGGACTAAACGCATTTGGTCGGGAACCAAGACGATTCCCATAAAGGCAGATTATGCTGACATGATGAATATAAAATGAAACAGCAGATATTAAAGTAGGAGAATGGTGCACCATGCCTTCCGGCGGTAGACTGACTTCAGTGCCTGTCTCCCTCCCAGCCCAGCGAGCTTAGTTTTATATTGGAATCATAAAGAAACCCAGGGATTACCTCTTCACCTTTCACTGTTCTCCCCACATGGGCTACAACTCGTGAAATATTCAACAGGCTCAAATCCCCTCTACCACCCGCTAAAGCCAAGTGAGAGGATCAGCCTTCATCAGTGATTCTGGAAAGACCTCTATCCTGTCTCAGCAGCCACAGATGCCTTTCAGCCTCCTGGAAAAGAAATAAAAAAATCCCGAAGGCGTGTTGTGGTTTTAATTGGCTTGTTCTTCCTAATCTATGGCACTCATTGTATTTTTATTTAATTCCTGAAGGTCATTATGAAAATAAGCAGCTCTTCTGATCACCAGCCATCTTGGTAACATCTCCCAAGTGGCTAACTAACCGGTCCTCAGATTCCACAGCACCAGCTGACCCTCCGGCAGATTATTCACAGAAGGCCAGAGAGCGCTTCTGATGAGTTTGCAAATGGTCTCTGTCTCGCTGGGGAGCAGGGTGATGGGGGTGTTGAGGGGGCCAGACATTATGTGGGATGAACTCACTGCCTAGGCAGAGGGAACTGGGGAAGGTAGGGACACCGACTTCACGCAGCCCTGCAATTAGCTGTTCCAGCCTCCATGGGCGGTCACTTCTATGCAGTAAGTCCTGCTGACTGGGCTTGGGAAGCAGACCTCAAGTACACGCCCCTCACTGTCATCTCTACAATGTCAGTCTCTACATTGTCACCTCTACGGTGGCTGCCTTATTGCCAACCTTTATCATCTCTCCTGTGGACTGCTTCAGGTGGCTCTGGGCCAGTCAGGGTCTCATCCGAAAAGAGAAGAAACATAAGCTGATCGAGATGTGTTTAATAATGTGATCATTTACAAAGGCTTTGCAAGTGAACTGGGCCTCCCTGGTGGCTCAGTCAGTAAAGAATCCGCCTATGAATGCAGGAGACCTGGGGTTGATCCCTAGGTTGGGAAGATCTCCTGGAGAAGGGAAATGGCCACCCACTCCAGTATTCTTGCCTGGAGAACTCCATGGACAGAGGACCCTGGTGGACTACAGGCCAGGAGGTCACAGAGTCAGACACGACTTAGGGACTAACACAACACTAGCATTCTCAGAGAAACAGAAGCAACAGAACATAAACAAACATGTAGAAAGAGACTCATGATGAAGGGCTGGCTCACATGATGATGGAGGCTAAGAAGTCCCACAGTGCACCATATTCCAGCTGAAGACCCAGGAGAGCCAGTGGTATGGCTCCAGGCAAAACCCAAAGGCTTGAGAACTAGGAGAGTCAAAGGTGTAAGTGCCAGTCTGAGCTAAAGGCCTGAGAACCAAGACGAGTAACATCAGCGGGCAGGAGAAGATGGACGTCCTGGCTCAAGCAGAGCACAAACCAGGACTTCCACCACCTTTTGGTTCTATTCGGCCCCGATGGGACTAGATGAGGCCCACCTGCACTCACAAAGGCTTTCTCCTTACTTAGTCCAACTATTTAAATGCTAATCTCTCCTAGAAACACCCTCAGAGACAAGCCCAGAAGAAATGTTTTGCCAGCACTGGAAATCCCTGAGCCCAGTCAAGTTGACAAATTAATCATCACAGGTAGGTTGAAGGTCAACCAATGATGAAGCTCCCCAGAGTTGGCAAAGCAGAGTGTTGTTACCATTCTAGGCCAGAGGGGGCGAAAGGAGGGTGGGTTATAACAGCCTAAAAGAGCCAGAGCTGTAGAAAAGGGCTGCCGGGCAGCTGCTGTGCCATTCACGTAGCATAATCAAGGACAATAACCCAAGTGCTGGCAAGGCATGATCCAGCATGGAGGTCACGACTCAGCACTGAGGTCGCCTACCTTCTAAAGTTAATCTGCAAGTGCCTAAATATGGGCCAAGCTCACATAAACACTCAGGGTGCTCCATACAGGTGGGCTCCCCAAGGTACACAGCAGGGAGGAAAAGCATGGGGAGTGGATCATATGGAGACTTTGGGCAAATGGAGACTTCCTAGCAACCTCAACTGGTATCCTTGCCCCCAGGCTTCCTTCCTTCCAGCCATCCTGCAAATGGCTACCAAGATTACATGCCTAATTTGTAAATGTGCTCATGCCATTTCTTTGCCAAAAACCATCCAATGGCTCTTGATTCCCATCAGGAAGAAAACTAATTTCACCAGCCGGCCACCTGCATTTCTCCTCTGCCTTACCTTATTTCACACCTTTGTTTGCACTTATGTGTTAAATCTCATCAAATTCTTATGTGATCCTCCACATACACAATGTTGTTTCCTAATTCTACATCTTTGGGTAGCTTTTTCAGAGTTTGGGATAGCCTGTCCTACTGAACCCCATCCCTCACTCCAGAAGACTTCCTTGACCCCCATGGAACACCCTCTTTATGTTTCCATAAAGAGGAAATATTGCATGCTGCATAAGATCACAGACTGGAGACCAACTGCTTGATTTTGAATTCCAGTTGCCCCGTGTTCAAGTTGTACGTCTTTGGAGAAGCTTTATAGCTTCTTCAAGCTTCAACTATCAAATCTGAATAACATCAATTAGTACCTGCTTCATAGGGTTGTTGTGAGAATTCAATGAGATGATACAAATAAACAAGCTTTTAACATTAATCTTGATCGTCAGTAAGCATTCTGCAGTTCCATTTCTTACACATTACTTCATATATACTGCTCTAGCATCTTATTTTAACATGGCATTTATCTATGTTAAAATGTTTATACAGCTGACTTCTCTCACTGGACTTTGGTACAAGGACACACAACAGCTACATGAGTGTCCTTGTGACCAACACAGTAGCCAAATATAAAGAAGAAGGTTAAGTCTTTGGTGAGCTGAATTGAGCTGCCCCATATCTGAATTCAGATGGACATTCCCAGAAGACAGAGAGAAGAAATGGCAACTCAGGATGTCAATGCCGGCTTAATTTTCAGGTAACTACTCTATAGAAATTTATTCAACATCTGGCTCAAGTTTAAGCACCCTGAAGAATGCAAATGAAGAGAAAGATAGACCTTTTAACTTTCAAGGGGCTTGCATTCTCATGGAAAGGCAGAGGAAGTTTATATAGAAAATATACAATCTTAAGATTCTGTTCAGGCATAAGTATATGCATATACAGCTGGAAAGAAGTACACTGGAACATCAAGAATGGGGGGATCAGAGGTGATTTTAATCGTTATGATTCATTTTTCGCTACACTTTCTACATGGAATATATATTACCTCTGTAGCAGATGCAAATACATGCTCGCTTTAAAATTCATTTAGTCAACCAACCTTTTCTGAGATCTGGCATTGAGGAAGTCTATCCTCAGGAGCTCAGTCCAAGGAACAGAAAAAGCATGCTATGAGTAGCTATAAATCAAAGCAGGAAGCTTAGAGCAGAGGATACAACTTGTGGCAGAATCTAGAAAGTATTCAGAGAGGAGTCTTACAGGATGGACAAAATTTCAACTGGTGCCCAGGGATCAGGGGGAGTTTAGAATGGAGGAGTGGCACAGAGACAAGAAGGTGGGAACACTGCACACATGCGGGGGGAGGATGCCCGAAGAACATGCAGAATCTTTTCACTGCAGAGGAGACGGAGAGATTGACACAGCATTCTGCAGAGAGTAGAATGAAAAGGGGGTTACTATCAGACTGATTATATTCTTTGCATCCAAAGATGGAGAAGCTCTATACAGTCAGTAAAAACAAGACTGGGAGCTGACTGTGGCTCAGATCATGGACTCCTTATTGCCAAATTCATACTTAAATTGAAGAAAGTAGGGAAAACCACTAAACCATTCAGGTATGACCTAAATCAAATCCCTTATGATTATAGAGTGAAAGTAAGAAATAGATTTAAGGAACTAGCTCTGATAGAGTGCCTGATGAACTATGGACAGAGGTTCGTGACATTGTACAGGAGACAGGGATCAGGACCATCCCCAAGGAAAAGAAATACAAAAAGGCTAAATAATTGTCTGAGGAGGCTTACAAATAGCTGAGGAAAGAAGAGAAGAAAAGGAGAAAAAGAAAGATATTCCCATCTGAATGCAGAGTTCCAAAGAATAGCAAGGAGAGATAAGCACGCCTTCCTCAGTGATCAGTGCAAAGAAATAGAGGAAAACAACAAAATGGGAAAGACTAGAGATCTCTTCAAGGAAATTAGAGATACCAAGGGAACATGTCATGCAAAGATAGGCTCGATAAAGGACAGAAATGGTATGGACGTAGCAGAAGATATTAAGAAGAGGTGGCAAGAATACACTGGAGAACTGTACAAAAAAGAGCTTCAAGACACAGATAATCACAATGGTGTGATCACTGACCTAGAGCCAGACATCCTGGAATGTGAAGTAAAGTGGGCCTTAGAAAGCATCACTATGAACAAAGTTAGTGGAGGTGATGGAATTCCAGTGGAGCTATTTCAAATCCTGAATGATGATGCTGTGAAAGTGCTGCACTCAATATGCCAGCAAATTAGGAAAACTCAGCAGTGGCCACAGGACTGGAAAAGGTCACTTTTCATTCCAATCCCAAAGAAAGGAAATTCCAAAGAATGCTTAAACTACCGCACAATTGCACTCATCTCACACGCCAGTAAAGTAATGCTCAAAATTCTCCAAGCCAGGCTTCAGCAATACATGAACTGTGAATTTCCAGATGTTCAAGCTGGTTTTAGAAAAGGCAGAGGAACCAGAGATCAAATTGCCAACACCTGCTGGATCATCGAAAAAGCAAGAGAGTTCCAGAGAAACATTTATTTCTGCTTTATTGACTATGCCAAAGCCTTTGGCTGTGTGGATCACAATAACCTGTGGACAATTCTGAAAGAGATGAGAATACCAGACCACCTGACTTGCCTCTTGAGAAACCTGTATGCAGGTCAGGAAGCAACAGTTGGAACTGGATATGGAACAATAGACTGGTTCCAAATAGGAAAAGGAGTCCGTCAAGGCTGTATATTGCTACCCTGCTTATTTAATTTATATGCAGAGTACATCATGAGAAACGCTGGGCTGGAAGAAGCACAAGCTGGAATCAAGATTGCTGGGAGAAATATCAATAACCTCAGATATGCAGATGACACTACTCTTATGGCAGAAAGTGAAGAGGAACTAAAAAGCCTCTTGATGAAAGTGAAAGAGGAGAGTGAAAAAGTTGGCTTAAAGCTCAACATTCAGAAAACAAAGATCATGGCATCCGGTCCCATCACTTAATGGGAAATAGATGGGGAAATAGTGGAAACAGTGTCAGACTTTATTTTTTTGGGCTCCAAAATCACTGAAGATGGTGACTGCAGCCATGAAATTAAAAGACGCTTACTCCTTGGAAGTAAAGTTATAGCATATAGATAGCATATAGTTATAGCATGTAGATAGCATATTCAAAAGCAGAGCTATTACTTTGCCAACAAAGGTCAGTCTAGTCAAAGCTATGGTTTTTCCAGTAGTCATGTATGGATGTGAGAGTTGGACTGTGAAGAAAGCTGAGTGCCGAAGAATTGATGCTTTTGAACTGTGGTGTTGGAGAAGACTCTTGAGAGTCCCTTGGACTGCAAGGAGGTCCAACCAGTCCATTCTAAAGGAGATCAGTCCTGGGTGTTCATTGGAAGGACTGATGCTGAAGCTGAAACTCCAATTCTTTGGCCACCTCAGGCAAAGAGCTGACTCACTGGAGAAGACCCTGATGCTGGGAGGAATTGGGGGCAGGAGGAGAAGGGGACGACAGAGGATGAGATGGCTGGATGGCATCACCGACTCAATGGACATGAGTTTGGGTGAACTCCGGGAGTTGGTGATGGACAGGGAGGCCTGGCGTGCTGCGTTTCATGGGGTTGCAAAGAGTCGGACACGACTGAGTGAGTGAACTGAACTGAAGCTAAACCTATGGGCATCTCCCAGCAGAATAAAAAGTGTTGGATCCCACTTGGAACACCTTTATGCAATCAGACTAAGTTCTAGTTTAGAGCCTAATGAAGCTCTTCAAATGCTATAAATTAAAAGGGATGGATGAATGGATGGAAGAATGGATGGGTAAATAGATGGATGTGTGGTGGATACATGAGTGGGTGGTTGGATGGATGGATATATTCCAATATTTTTTACTTCATCAATAATCACACAGCTTGGGTAGTGAAAGGAACACTGAATTTGGAGTTGAAAGCCTAGGTTTGAGGGGTAACTGCACCAACTGGCCAGTTTATCTCAGGACAAATCACAAAGCTTCCATGATTTTCTTTATTTGCAGTGTGTGTGTGTGGGGGGGGGGGTAGTCATGATCTGTTCTAGTTGTATCATATCTAATGTAGAATTGAGAGGAAAGAAGGTCATACCTAGCAATGTGCTTAGAAATCTGTGAAGTCCCATGGCTAATCTTGAAAGCAAATGCAATCATGATTCCCCTCATTCAACAATGTACCTTACCATAATTATTTATTGACTGTCTAAAACGTGCCAGGCACAGTGTGAGGCTTTGTGGATAGACTGGATGAAACGATGCATGTGCTGCCTCCACAGACCTTCCCTTCTAGTCTGGATTTTCCTCAGTTGCCACTAAGCAGCAACAGCAGCACCATTTCCTCTTGCTTCCATCCATTCATTCATCCACGTATCCATTCACAGCAGAGGACTGTGTCTGTCTCAGTAACTGCCATGCTCAGGGTTTAGCTTGCAGCAGGGGTTCCATAAATACTTGTTGCATAAATGCACCACTCAATGCACATAAGTTTCCTGCCCTCGAGTCATCAAGGAGAGCAGGAAAGGGAAAATCAGGAGAAAGTACCACCTGATGCCAGAAGCGAGTATGCACAGGATGCCACGGGGACGTGCATGAGAGGTGGGTTAACGCTCCGCATTCATCAAAGGTTTGGATGGGGCCAGCGGGCTGAGTGTCTAAGCTGGGCACTTTGTCGGTCGATGAGCTCCTGATGTCAGGTGAGGTTAAACGCCTGCAGGATGGCATCGTTCCTGTGCTAGGGCTAGGTTTGAGAGGCCCCTCGGCAGGGATAGAAGGTAGAGAGACCGCAGGGGCTGTGACCCAGCCTGGTCCTGCAGCAGCAGCGCAGAAGCGAGTCTCCGGGGAACCCCGGTGCTCCTCCCTTGCAGCCCGCGTCTGTCAGCGCTCATCTCTGACTCTGCCTCCAATCTGCCCACCCCACCTCCTTTGGGAACTGCGCCTTTTACTCAAAACTGTTTTCCCCAGCCACTCGGTGGAGGTAAATAACATAGTTATACCCGGTTAAATAAGGGAGGGGAACAGAAGAATTAAGAGATATTGGCAAGGGAAAAAAGCATATCGTTTCAGATTAGATTTGAAAATAGACAGAGGCTTGATGGAGCTGATTCTCATTACCCTTGGTTATTCTCTCCTGGACCATTTTCCTCCCTCCTTGCTGCATCTTTTCGCCTGTTGTCATTTAGCTTTCGTTATGCACCCTCAGTTTCTTTGTGGTTGCTATTTCTTTTGTTTCTTAAGACAAAAAAAAAAAAAATTCACACAGTCAGTGCATGTTTCTCCCTGCTCTCCTCCCCCATCTCACAACGCTGCACATGGATCCTGAGGACAGGGACGCTCACCAAGGCCCACGTGCGAGGCGCTAAGCGAGGGGCTTTGGTCCACTGCCTTGGCAGCCCCCATGGGAAACCCACACAGATACAGTAGGTAGCATAATGCCCCCACTTTTTTAGATGAGATATTTGAGGCCCAAAAAGGTTCCACAGATCTTCCATTTAGGTAAGTGGTGGAGTGTGAATTCAAGCTCTGGTTTTCTGATTCCAAACCCAGTGTTCTCTGGAGTAGGGCTGAGAAAAGGAATTTGCACATTTAGTAGAAAGACTGAGAGATCAAGTCCCCATGGGGGTGGAGTGTTTAGGTAGAGACAGAAGTACCAGGGCAGGCATCCTCCTGGGTAAGATGCTCCATCTGCACATCCCATCATATATAATTATTTACAAGGGTTAAGTGGTGCACCCTCTGTTTTTAAGATGGAAAGTGAGGAACAGGGAGCATTTTCTGTCTTACAGTGAGTGAATGTAAGACCACCTTGCTCCTTCCTATAGTTTACTGGGTGACCTTCCACAAGTTAAGTTTATCTGGTATCTATGCTTCCCTGGCCTTATATGGAAAATGGGAATCACGGGACTTCCCTGGTTGTCCAGTGGTAAAGACTCTGCGCAGGGGGCACAGCTTTGATCCCTGGCTGGGGAACTTAGATCTGCATGCAACATGATGCAGACAAAAAAAAAAGAAAATAGGAATCCTAAGTGCAATCTCTTGTGATCATTGTGAGAATTAAGGGAGACAAAGTCCTGGGAAAAGCCAGCACAGCACTTAGCATACGTACATTTCCTGTCACTTGTCTGCCTTCTCTTCACTCTTCTATCCCGCCACTGGCAAGACAAGAGGAATCGGGTTGCTTTGAGAGCAATGGAGGATGACGCAGTATCAAATATAGGAAAAAGAAGGCAGAGGTCACAGAGACAAAACTTCTTGTTTCACTTGAAAAGTTTTCAAGACCCTTCTGTCTGGTTCCTACTGGCTATGAGTTGGAGTCATAGAAAAATCACAACAGGAAAAGAGTCCAAAGGGACGGTAATCAATGATCTAGTCTACCATTGTACTGATTTGGATCATGAAGACCAGAGAAACATAGCAATTTGCCTGAAGACACATAGTTTCACAATCCTGTGCTATTCATGGATTACGGTGGGGACTGGGGGGGTGGACAGAGACAAAGATTCACAGCAGGGCGGGGTGGTGGTGGGGAGACAGAGATTTACAGAGGTGAGACGTGGAACCTTCCTGACTTCCTGCACAAGGGGAGAGAGTACAGAAACCCCTCCTACCTCCAGGGCTCCCTTAGCCCCTCTGGAAGATGTTACCAGGATGGTTCCTTATCTGTTGCTGGGTTTGACTTGTCAACCCCCAGCACATTCACTTCAACCCACAGGTGCCTCCACCCCACCATGAGTACCACTGCTGGATTCCAACCAGACAGGTCACAAAATGTGATGAGGGAGAGCATCGCACTGTGCAGTGCTGTGGGTTAGGGGGGAAAATGATACCTTAAAACCCGGCAACCAAACAGATGAATAGACCAGACCTACCTGCCAGGGATGCCACCCGTGATTTGTGGCAAGATGGGAGAGGTTGGACAGCAAGGAATGTCTTCACGTGATGGATTCATTCCAGGGCCAGACACTGAACTAAACCCATTGCCTCTGTGCTCCAAGCCACAGTCCAACATCCCAGTCTTTGTTCATGCTGCCTCCTGACTGAGCTGCCCTCATACAAGGGTCCCTGACCTCTGAGATCTGGTGCCTGATAATCTGACGTACAGCTGATGTAATAATAGTAGAAATAAAGAGCACAATAAATATAATGTACTTGAATCATCCCGAAACCATCCCCCTGACCCTGGTGCATGGAAAAACTCTCGCCAAGAAAACCAGTGCCTGGTGCCAAAAAGCTTGGGGACCGCTGTGCTAATCTCTTCTTCCACACGCAGACATTATCCACCTTACAAAAGCCAGCCAAATTGATCCCTCTAAAGAGCCCTGATCCAAATGCCCTCCCCTCCTCTGAGCTCTGAACCCCTCCGCCAGGTTTCCACCCCTCCCATGATTCTCTAAGCTCACCTGTCCATACTTCTTGTTTCTTTTGCTAGGTTATGAGATTCTTCTGAACCAGGAACGACTATTATCTCCTCTGACTTCCTCTTGGTAGCTTAGCACTTTTTGCAATAGCACCTGCTTCATAAGTATGCACTGACATAAGATTAAAACAGAGGCCCCAAGAGAATGAGACTCCCTGGTCCAATTCACAGATGGAGGTGCTGAGACACAGCGGGTGCCCAAAGTGCTTGGAGACATGGGGACCCAGAAGGAGAAGGAACCAGGGAATAGTCTCCTATCCTAAGAGCAAGGGGTTCACCTGCACCCCCAACTCTCACCCCCACCGCACTCCACAGGCCCCACGGCATCTACCGGAACAGCAACCACTTGGATCCTATGGCATCTGACGGTCAGACCACGACATGTGAACATCTTGTGTTTCACCTGTGCCTTCAGTTGCATCACTGCCTCCCTGTCCCCCTGCCTTCATAAGTATAACTCCGTGCTCTTGTTCACACCATTTCTCTCCCTCAGCTGTTCTTCTCACTGCTTTGTGTGAGCCTAATCTTTAGAACTCAGCTGCAACTAAACCAATCTGTCAATGGTCCTCCTCCTAACCTCTTCACCAGTGTAAGGTGACAATGCAGATCTTCCCTCCACCCATCAAGAGATGAGTCTATTTCTCCTCCCCTTGAATCAGAGTTGGCTGCACGATTTTCTTTGGCCAAACGGGCGATGCCAAAAATGACACAGGCAGGAACTTGAAAAGTGTCTGTGAACCAGGGTCTTGCTTTCTTTTGCTGCTCCTGAAAACCCTGAAACTCCCATGGGAAGAAGCCCAGGCTAGTCTGCTGCTAACTACCAGACCTGCGAGAGAATCCACCCTGGTTCACCCAGCTGCCAGCAAACCTGCCAGCTGACCAGGTGAACGTGAGACAACCTGGAGGAGGCCTGCCAAGAGCAGCAGCAGGACTGCCTGCCTAAGCTCAGCCTAAGCCACCAGTTCACGTAATTACGAACTACAAACTGCTTTATGTGTTAAGTGTGGGTGTGTTTGTTATGCAGCAGTAGCTGACTAGAAGAACAATTCAGACGTCTCGTCCTTCGTGAAGCCACCCACCCTCCCTCTGGAGCTGAGTTGGGGGCCCCTCTCACTGCTTCCTTTCATTGCTGTGCTATCACATTGCATTGTAATTATCAATTGAGTTATTTCACACATTGCTTACCTTCTGCTACCCAAGTCTCTGGGCTTCTTTACAAAAGCCTAGCCTCCCCTTGCTGCCTGCTGTCTCAAGCTCTTGCTCAGAATAGGTGCTCAAAACATATGTAAGACAGAACAAATGGATACAGAACACTTCTCAGAGCTTGCGATCCTACCATATCCCCCCAGCCCCTCCTCCTCCTAATCAAAATCTCCATGGCCCTGATTTGAGAGAGTAAGTGGGTATTGATTGGCTCTGACTGCATAGCTTCGGGAGCATACTCCGCCTCTATATTCCTTAAATAAGCCCCGTGCCTGTTCGGTGTGTTCGCAGCAGCCTTGATTGCAATTCAGCCTTTACCCCATTACTCTTATTTATAACGCGGCAGAGCACAGAGCCCCAGGCCGTCAGCAGAATGATTACAGGACCCTTTTGACTTGCAATTCCACACCATTCAGAACAATTTAAACCTGCCACAGATGGTGCCCTGTGGCAGGAAGAGGACCGTGAGAGGAGGCCAGGCTGGGGCTAAGGAGGAGAATAGGACGCTCTTGATTTTCTGACTGCATCAGTGGAGAAAAAGGCTCAGGATGTCCTATGTTCTTCTGGACCAGGGTAGGGAGCTCCCAAATCATGATAAATCATGGACTTCTCCCACAGGGTCAGGCCCAGGGGTCCCTCTGACTGCTGCTGGACTCCTTTTTATTTGACTTAAATTCCAGCCTCCTCGGTAAGAGGACAGAATGTGGCCCCCAAATCACCAGACCACCAGTCAGAAAAGAAGAATTCCACTCCGGTCTTGGCTCTGTGACCCTAGGTGAGACCTCAGCCTTCTCATCTGTCAAATGGGAGGACTGATCCTTCCACCCTAACTCCTTCACTAGAAGATTGGAAGAAGGGGGAAATTCATGGAGAGATATTTTGAATAAAACGTTGTCTGTGCCAAGTTCACATTGTGATTAATATTATTAAACCTGATGGAAGATGCCTGCAAAACTGAAACAAAGGGGCTCTAGGAGAAAGACTACAATTACTTCCCACGTGTTAACACGCCAGCTCCCTAATACAGCACAGGATGAGGGCTAGGTCTTTGAAACTAACCACCTGGGTTCCCACCTCTGCCACTCTATGAGTTGAGCAACCTTGCAGAAGTCACCTAACTTCTCAAGGTCTCATTTTCCTCATATAAACTGGGGGGAAAATGTCATAATAATCACTAGAGTGTGGCTGGCAGGAAGGCACAGACTACACTCTTTCATCACTGTGTCCCAGCGCCTAGAACAGTGCCTGCTGTAATGCAGCCACTTACTCTAATAAAATAATGGAATGATGGACATTTATTAAGTGCTTATGATGTGCAAAGCTCTGTTTCCAGCCGTTTGCACATTTTATCACATTACATCCTCCCAACATCTCTATGGCTTGCAAATAACAATAAATCCACATATGGAGGGTTGAGATAATGCGTCTGCACAAGGCCTGACACCAGCCTTACTCGGCGAGGGCTGTAACAAAGCATGCTGCTCCTGCCACCGCCTCTTCTGCGCTACACAAATATGCTGCCCTTCTGCCAATTCACGTGGAGGTTTGGGGTTACTTGCCCTGAAGCTCCGGGGGCCTGTCTTTGACTGTAAATTTCTGGAGAATAAGAATCACAGTCTGTCCAATCACCCCTTCTGGGTACTGTGGTTTCAACCTAGAATAGCATCTGGAGGTGGGACTACGAACCAAAATCTCTGAAGTATCACACCTCCCCACCCGCTTACCCTACTGCTGGCCCCACTTCCGGAACCACAGAAACTCAACTCAGACAGAGCCAGCTCAGCCTTCGCCACAGCAGACCCTATGCTGGTGCTTTCAGACACCACTTTCCTGAGTCCCTACTTCTCCTGTAGAGTCAAGAAAACAAACTCAGAGAGGACAGGGAATTGTCCCAAGCTTTCGAACTGTGGTGCTGGAGTAGACTCTTGAGAGTCCCTTGGACAGAAAGGAGATCAAACTAGTCAATTCTCAAGGAAATCAACCCTGACTACTCATCGAAAGGACTGATGCTAAAGCTGAAGTTCCAATACTTTGGCCACCTGATACAAAGAGCCAACTCACTGGAAAAGACCTTGATGCTGGGAAAGATTGAGGGCAGGAGGAGAAGGGGGCAACAGAGGATGAGATGGTTGGGTGGCATCACTGACTCAATGGATATGAGTTTAAACAAACTCCAAGAGATGTGAAAGACAGGAAAACCCTGCGTGCTATAGTTCATGGGGTCTCAAAGAGTTAGACATGACTTAGTGGTCAAAAACAAAAATAGTAAACCAGGAATTGGGCCAGCAAGAATCCAGCCTCTGGACATCAAGGACAGACTCTTGTGCTCCACATGCCAGATTCTGAGCAGCTTCTGGCTTCACCAATGACCTGCTTCCCTTTCTGAACCTCACTTTTCTCACCTATAAAATGGGAGTGGCCACACCATCCTAAGAGGCTGTTCAGAGGATTTACTAGAGAATGCTGTTAGTAGAAGTGGTGCCTGGACCATACTCTCTATCTTATTGTGAACTGTCTTGCTATCAAACATAAAGAACCATGTCTCCCACTCCATGGTTTTTATGGGGTCTTCTCATGCACACGAGCCAGTTCTATCACACAATAATTATAAATGGAAAGTGGGAGCAGTGTTGTCCACCCCCCTGGTGCCCCATGCACTCATCCTATGCACCTCCATGACTTTTTATCTTTTCTGAATTTTGCTCTTTAATGACCACTTGGTGGTTTAACTCCAACCACCGTCATCACCACCCAGGTTCCTGTCCACAGAGTGATACATTAGGGATACACTAGAAAAAGCCATGTTACCAGAATGTCCTTGTGATGAGCAGGTGTGCCCATCATGAGGCCAACCAGGACTCATGACGTGGGAAGTGGGGACAAGGTTCGATAACTATCTGTAGAGAATATAATGGGAATCAGCCCAGGGGAGTCTTCGGAATGCAGGAAGTCAAGTTTGCACAACCTCAAAGGACCTGAAGAGATGCCCAGTCGGGTGACATGTCATCTCAGCGTGTCATGAGGCACGGATACCTCCTCATGAACGTCTGCCCTGCTGTACTTCCTGGAAGGCACCCACATCTCCCTGCATACACACGCATGTGTTCTCACGCAGTCGTTTTCCCATGCATGTACATGAATAGACAGACTGAAGCATTCATGTATGAATACAGACCCCAACACAGAATATACCAGGCTGTGTGTAGAATCATATGTACACCCTGCAGAACTGCTCCCTTCCTTACACTAGCATCGTGAGTAGCCATGCACACAGGCACATCCATGCATCCTGTGACACATGTAAACGGGCATCTCCAAGAACATACGCACACACACATGTGCACCCTCTGACAACATGGCAAACACAGGCATGTGCAAGGCCTCACACATGCACACTCTCACTGTGTGTTCACCCCATGTGCACACTGCCGTGTATGCTCCATCCTACACATCCAAACTCACACATGTATGTGCACTGGTATCTTACTCGTAGGTGCAGATGGCCGCATTCATGGGCAGAAATTCACATGTGTGCTCGAGCGTGGTGCACATACCCAGGATAGAGTTACTTCCAGCCTGAGGACACACCCCAGCCCTCACTCGTGTCTTCATATAGCTGACATATCTGGGGAAGGCCCTCTCAGCCCCAAGAATATCCCTGGATCTGTCCTCCAAGAGGCCTGGTTTTCACTCAACGAGAAAGACCGAATCATCGCCTGCCCTAGGGTCTCTGAAAGCTATCTTCTCTTTTCTAGCATGACTGACAGGCCCTCGTGGAGCAAAGGAGAGCTGAACAGACTCTGTCCCTCAGCTGTCCATCCACTTAATCCTTTCTGATTTTGTTCCAGGGGAAAAAAAATTCCTATTTCAGCCCACAGTCTGATGCCCTTGAAAGAGAAAGACTCACATGAGGCAGACAGAGGCCACTGATGCCAGACCCCGGGCGGCCCTGATGACATTCCCGTGGGGCTCTGACTCCGTGGACTCTGCAGGCAGCTTGGTTGGCAAGCCAAAGCCAGTGCCCTGCATGCAGGGCCTGGAGAGTCCAGAGCAGAAATAATGTGCTCTGATCCCCCTTACGCTATTCTGATAGCTGCACGATGCTCGGCACCATCACACACTGAACTCATCTGAGCCTCAGAATATTCTCCATGGAGCTATCCGCAAGTCCATTCTACAGAGGCAAGATTGGGCTTCCCAAAGGTGAAGCACTTACCAAGGTGCCATGGCAGCCAATAGGGAGCAGGCATGGTGATGTGAATTCGGGTCTTCCGGCCCCAAAGCACTTTCTAGACTCAGGGGAACTGGAAGCAAGAGGGCCAGCTCTAGGTTATTGCCTGAAACCTTGCTGACTTCCGGTGCCCTTTCAGGAGACCCTTTCCAGAGAAGAGCACCCAGGGAATCAGACAAAAAGGCAAGTAAGGATAACACATTTGGGGGGAAGGAGGAAAGGGGTAAGGAAGGAGAATAGGATAGTTTGGGAAGAGAAGGAGGAAGCGAAGTTGGGGATGAAGGGAAAGAGCTGAAGAGGCGGTCGAGTCCATCTTCCTTCTCATAATGTCTGCTGAGCACCTTCCCACTCTTGAGTCCTGTGAGAGCTGTGGTGGGATTCTCCTCCAGGGAACTCCCAGAGGAGCATGGGGGCAAGGTCTCTTTCATGTTAAAGTGGGTTCAGCTGTTTCAAAAATATTTGCACAATTACTTTCCAAATCAGCAAGGAAGGAGAAATGCAAAATGACCTTAACACACCTCCCTTGTTCTGGGCCATAAATCTGCTCACAACAACAAGCATTAATTGCCCATCAACACTTTCACACATAAGCTCACAATCCATTATAAATTCATAGATATATGTGTATGTCTATACATATGGATGCATATATATTATACACACACACACACACACACGCACACGCATCTGGCTCAGACAAATGACACTAAGCAGAGATCACATAGGATTTCAACCAGAGGCACCATTCAGACCACACGACCAAGTGCCTGGTCCTCGCTCTAAAACGTTCATTCCTCTCACTGCCCCTCTTACTGTAGCTGCATCTACGACCTGAGATGGCTGGCTGATCTTGACAGTACTGGCTGTTTAGCAGAGAACACAGCTGGACAGCCCCTGGGAGATAATCCAGAGATCGCAACACTTCACTGAGGTCAGAAGAGGTGAAGAGTCTTGGCCAAGGTCACTGTACAATAAACGTCTGGACCGGGATGAGGGCCTGCCCTTCTGACCTCCAAATCAATGCTCTTTTCTGAATGTGCCCTGTGACAGGCAATGCATTTTCAAGATGAGAAAAACCTCACCTTGAGGTCACTGACCCAAAAGGAGGAACAGATATGAGAGAGCTCCTCTCCTAGACAAGGGTGAAAGGGCTAGAGAGGAAGTGATCCTTCCATCTCTGGAGCAACAGGTTTAAAACAAAAACAAAAACAGATGAGCCAACTGAGGCCCAAGGAGAGGAAAGGATATGCCTGAGATAAAATGGAGATAAAATGGCATCCAGTCCCATCTCTTCATGGCAAATAGATGGGGGAAAAAATGGAAACAGTAACAGAATTTATTTTCTTGGGCTCCAAAATCACTGCAGACAGTGACTGCAGCCATGAAATTAAAAGATGCTTGCTCCTTGGAAGAAAAGCTATGACAATCCTAGACAGCATATTAAAAAGCAGAGATGTCACTTTGCTGACAAAGGTCCGTCTAGTCAAAGCTATGGTTTTTCCAGTAGTCATGTACGGACGTGAGAGTTGGACCATAAAGAAGGCTGAGTGCCAAAGAATTGATGCTTTTGAACTGTGGTGTTGGAACAGACTCTTGAGAGTCCCTTGGACAGCAAGGAGATCAGAACAGCCAATCATAAAGGAAATCAACCCTGAATATTCATTGGAAGGACTGATGCTGAAGCTGAAGCTCCTATACTTTGGCCACCTGATGCAAAGAGCTGACTCATTGGGAAAGATCCTAATCCTGGGAAAGATTGAAGGCAGAAGGTGACAGAGGATGAGATGGTGGGATGACATCACTGAACATGGCTCAATGAACATGACTCTGAGCAAACTCCGGGAGATAGTGAAGGACAGGGAAGCCTGGAGTGCTGCAGTCCATGGGGTTGCAAAGAATCGTACATGACTGAGCGACTGAACAACAACAAAAATGGAGCAGGTTTCTCCAGCAAAATCTGGGCTCCTTTCCCAAAGAATCTACTCTGAGCAGCACTGGAAGCCATTGAGTATTGAGGCTAAAAAGCAAAGAGGTGGAGACAGGCACACCAGTAGCTTGGCTCCAGACGTGTCACTTACCAGTCCGAGATCTCTGACCAGAGCCAGCTCAGGGTGTATGGCTTAAGGTCACACTGGGCTTAGTTAAGCTTAGTTAAGGCTCTGCTCTCACCAGGTTGAAAGTGTTAATAATTTGTGAACAAGGTGCCTCACATTCTCACTTCAGAGGGTCATAGCTTTGACACTTCCCCTTTATCGGCCTTAGTGTCCTCAATGCTGAATGAGTTAGTCGTGATGGAGCTAATTTGGCAGTGTATGGACTCGACACGGTCTGTGCCTTGCCTGCATCCTCCTTGGCACACGTCTTCCCAGTACAGGCTGATAGATCTTTCTCCTAAAGATACCCGTACTCCACCCGGGTCCTTCCTAACCCTTGTGCAGAGGCCAGAAGTGCCAGGCAGTTCTACTATCCTCCACCTGCTTCCCCCATCATCTATGTCATAGCCCTTAGCCAGCGACAGATGGGAGGTGGGGAATACATGCCCCAGCTTGGGATGATCTTTGGTGTATTCTAGACTACTGGGCTTCCCTTGTAGCTCAGTTGGTAAAGAATCTGCCTGCAATCCAGGAGACCTGGGTTCAATTCCTAGGTCAGGAAGTTCCCCTGGAGAAGGAAATGGTGGCCCACTCCAGTGTTCTTGCCTGGAGAATCCCTTGGACAGGAACCTGGCAGGCTATACAGTCCATGGGGTCGCAAGAGTCGAACACGACTGAGCGACTAAAGCACCACCAGACTATCCCCTAGAGTTCTTCAGTGGGCTGGAGTCCCTGATTGCCCACAGGAGCCCCTGCTCAGCTATACACCTTTCACTGGGTCCTTGCCTGCATCTGCCTCATTTGCCCTCTTGGGGCTTATTGGGACCACTTCCCAAATATATTACTTGCCCTCATCCCCTTGTCCCAGGGTCTGCTTCTAGAGGAGCCTAATTTAAGACAGAGCTGCCATGAGCCTCATAAAGATACTGCACGTAAAGTACTTAATGAAGCATCAGGCATAGATTCAAACCCTCAATAAATGGTAGGCTTACCACTACCTCCCCCCAAAGCTACTTTATGAGAAGATATGAGGAAGATGACAGAACATTATAACTGATCTCTAAATGTATCCTTCTAATGAAATCACCTCTGCAGACCCTGCTTGTGACCAGTCAGGAATGATGTTCATGACCCCACGTCCCACCAGAGGCAGACGCCAGTCATTCTGGCTCCTAGGACCCAACACCAAGGGAAAGCTCAAGGAATCACCAGGCTCCCTTCCTGGCCTCAGCAGCAAAAGGGAAGCACAAACCCACCCAGAACCTCAGAGCTTAGAAACTGAGCATTGTGTCTACTCTTTGTTTAACAGATGCAGAAACTGAAGGACAGAAATATGCCCAAATATGCCAAATGAACGTGTGAAGGGCACGTTCAGAAGAAGAACTCAGGTGGTCTGTCACCTATTCTAATAAACCTCATTATTCATGATTTATTCTTTCCTTTTAATTGCCCTATGTGCACACACATACATACTAGAAAGTAAGCTCCACAGCTGCAGGGACTTTTGCCCGTTTTGTTCACTGCTGTGTCCCCCAGGAACCTAATGGAATGCCTAGCATATATTAAGTGCTCATTAATATGTATTAACTGAGCAAATGCCCTTCCCATGAAACCCACCGTATATCCCTGCTGAAGTTCTTTCTGGCTTTCCTCGGGAGAAAAATTCCAAAGGGCTTCTGAGTTGGCCCCCTTATGATCAGAATAATGTGGTTAAAATGGGGACCTGGAGCCAGACCACCAAGGGGACCCCTGACTCCACTAGTTAGCATCTACAAGACTTTGGGCAAGTTATTGACCCTGAGTCTCCCCATCTTTAAATAAGACAGCTGACTGCATTCATCAAAGGAAGTGCCGAAGGTGAAGCGCCAAGCCCAGGGTCAACATACAGTGCAGACCAGCTATCACTAAGGTAGCGAGAAAAGTCCCCTCGCCTCCAAGGCCTCCCTCTTGCTGCCAATATAGTAAGGACACCTTCCAAAATGTGAGGGGATGCACTGATGCTGGTGCAGAGGATGAGTGCACACCTGCCCGTTTTTATCAAATTAATGAACAGAAAATAACGACCTGAGAAACTTATAGCCTCCTCCTGTGGCTTCCGGCCCTCCCACTGACCCCCAGGAGAAAATATCCGTGAGGGGCTGGCTGCAGTGTCTCTAACAAGCCAAAGAGAGCAGCCCTCAGGCTCAAATCCCCTTGGCTGCTAGTCCCAGGGGCTAGAACATAACCTCATTGCTTTGCTTTCATTGTACTTATTTTTATAGTGGCCTTCTAATTTTAGAATGTGATGCTCGTTTTCCATTTGTCATCATGATATTTAAGTTTCCATTTATAATACATATATCACTTTAGGAAAAATAAAGAAGAGAATGCAGATGTGGCCACAGTGACGATGATATTCCTGAAATGATGAAGATTGGGAGTTTTGGTCTAGACTTGGCTCATAAGTCTCCCTAGAACAGGGGCAATGGGTTCAGGGTTTCGTACCCAACCCTGTCACTCACTTATGTGTTATGACTTTGAATGGACCTGTCCCCTGACAGAGCCTCCATCCTCCAATCTCTGAAATGAAGAGATCAGAAGTCTGAGAGCTCTGAACCTTTTTGAAATGTGTTGAATCCTTTCAGGATTCCAATAAAAACTGGAACAAATCCGTGCAAAACGCATCAAGGCCTTGTGGCCCCCCCACCTGTCTTCATCATGTCTCACTCCCAATGAAAGTTTGCAGACTCCAGAGACTGCTGGCATCCCTTTGTTTACTAACGTGGTTTCGCCTTTTATATCATTTCCCCTCTCCCTACCCAACTCCAGACAAAGGAAATAAAGCCACCGATAAGCTCCCTTAATTAGAAGGTTCCCTGGTGGATCAGACTGCCCACAATGCAGGAGACCTGGGTAAATCCCTGGGTTGGGAGGATCCCCTGGAGAAGGGAATGACTACCCACTCCAGTATTCTTGCCTGGATAATTCCATGAAAAGAGGAGCCTGGCAGGTTACAGTCCTTGGGGTCACAAAGAGACACAACTGAGTGACTAACAACACGTTGTGTAACACGGGGAACTCTGCTCAGTGTTATGTGGCAGCCTGGATGGCCGGGGAGTCTCGGGGAGGACGGATGCATGTATGTGTACGGCTGAGTCCCTTCGCTGTCCCTTCACCTGAAACTCTCGCAACACTGTTCATCAGCTACGTGCGTGTGTGCTCAGTCGTGTCTCACTCTCGGCGACACCATGGACTGTAGCCCACCAAGCTTCTCTGTCCATTGGATTTCCCAAGAATACTAGAGTGGGTTGCCACTTCCTTCTCCAGAGGATCTTCCCAACCCAGGGATTGAACCTGCGTCTGCTGTGTCTCCTGCATTGGTAGAGGGATTTTTTTTTTTTTTTTTTTTTTTTTACCACTGTGCCACCAGGGAAACAGGTTAAGCAGCTATACTCCAATATAAAATAAAAGGTTTAAAAAAAAAAAGGCCCCTCATTTAGAAACCTGACTCGCTGCAGAGCTAACACACAGCCCTGGGTGCCAGTGTACCTCCTTTGCCCCTCTGTCTGCACTGAAGTCCCCTGGGTGGGGTTGGATGGAACGGGTCTTGGGAAGGACAGGTGTGTGGTTACGGCAGACCTTCAGGATGCTGGATCCCAGTGGCTCAGTTGGTAAAGAATCTGCCCGCAATGCAGGAGACCAGGGTTCGATGCTTGGGTCAGGAAGGTCCCCTGGAGGAGGCCATGGCATCCCACTCCAGTATCCTTGCCTGGAGAATCCCATGGACAGAGGAGCCTGGTGGGCAACAGTCCATGGGGCTGCAAGAGTCGGACACAACTAAACCACCACAGGACACTGGAAGCCTGGGCTTTGGTGCTGACCTGACTCTTCTCTTTGGATTATTTCATATCTCCCGAGCTCTAGCCCCAAGGAGCCTGTGAGCACAGGACTTCCAAGAGCAGTCAGACCTCCCCCTGCTGCAGGGAGGCCTCAGGGTGGTGGGAGTAGCATTCGGCTCATCAGTGCATCGGAGTGAGAAACGCAGCTCCAAAACCGTGCGAACGACAGAGCGGTAATACACAAGGGGTGATGATTAACTCTATCTGAAGGGGCAAGCGCGGTAAGTCTCCTGGACAGACGGCGCCCCAGTGCAGCCATGAAGAGTGGACAGATGTTTGCCAGGTGAAGATAACAGGAAAAGCTTTTTGGACACAAAAGTGCAAAACCTATGCTGAAGGAAAACAAGTCCTCGGGTGCCCCTGGCTCATGACACTGGGGACACGGACTGCCGGGTGACCTTGCAAAGTCACGGAGACCTAAACCTCCGCCATCGCCCAGTCCCGACAGGTGTCAGACACAGGATGATCTCAGTGTGAACCACATGGTCATCTGTGATGAGAAAGCTCCGGATAGAGTCATCACCTGCACTGCAGACCAGGGCCTGCCTGTCTCCTGGCAAATCGGAAAAGTGTATCTAGGTCTTGAAAGCCAGACCAGACAAGACCCGTCTTCTCAAGGTTTTAAACGTTCTCTGGAACTTTCTTTTTTCCTTTGTGCCTCAACACTGATGTCGCTGCTTCTTAAATGCTCCTTTCACCCCTCTCTTCCTGCAAATCCCTTCCTTGTCGGGAACAACAACAACAAAAAAAGTATGTATCACTTCCCTAACTAACAGGCAAAGGCTTTTAACAGGTTTCTAATGCACTGCTAGACAAGGCCTTAAGGCTTGAATCCCCAAGGACACCTCTCTGAAAAGGATAGAGGAGCTGTAGCTACTAGGGCTTTAGATTTTATTGTTTTCATAAAACACAGCTAAGAATGTGTCTGTCTCACTCACAGGCAGACACACACAGAGTGAGTCTGCCTACCCGCACCCTGAATGTTTAAGTGAAGTGACATACAGATGGAAGCCTAATTTATTCTGAACAAACAGCATCCCAGGGAAACCAGAGTCTGACTTAGCGATGAAGATACAAGGTTCAAAGAACAAAGAACGGGTATCGGTGGTCAAACCTGAAGTTCATTTCCATCTCCCAAAACCTCATTTAAACCGCTTTTACCAAGATCTAAATATCGCTCCCCCACTTTACCAAGGCTCCATGGCCCTACAGCTGCCCTGTTAGTTCCACAGGGTTTCCTGAATCATGCTGTACTTGGCTCTGACCTAAGTAGGATTATTTAAGGACAAATGCTTTCAGATCTTTTCTGGTCTCCAAAGCCTTGCCCTAACCTTTGATATTTTTATAGGTGATGGCTCAGATTCTTGCCGATTCACATTCCACCAGATTGTCCCCTAAGACCACCTGAGTCAGTTAAGAAAACTGTTGGGAATTGGTTCCAACAGAAGGACCCAAGAACGATCTGAAATTCAGATCCTACAATAGGTGCATGAGAGAAGAATTTCTCAGCTGGGTACCTTGGGAATGGCTCCTTCAAAACACACCCATAACATGAGTAACAAACACTTACTCCAACATACCCTGATGTTTTCCATCAAAATACTTTTTGAATTTAGAACCTCAAGCCTTGTTAGAGTCATACATGCTGACACCTTCCTAAATGACCTAGGTACTTCACAAAGTTTTATGAACTTGAAAATATTATACAAAGTAGGTTTCTCCCCTTTTCTGTATTTTAAAGAATAAGCACAGAAATACTTAAGAAATCCTTATGGAATCCTAAGTAGTGAAACGGTAGAGCCTGTCTTCCAGTTTCAAGAATAGCAACCCAGGAGAATTGTCTTTGTACTCGACCAAGGTGCTAAGACAGTGAAGTTCAATTGCTTCACCAGCTTCCCCCAAATGCCAACCGTGGCCCATGGATGGGAGGCTGACAAGCACGTGGCTCTGGAGCCAGCCTGGATTACAATCCCACCTGGACTTCTCACCAGACATGTGAACTTGGACAAATCCCTCTAACTCTATAAAACTCAGATTCCTCATCTTAAAAAAAAAAAAAAATAGGATCATATCACTTTCCTCCCCAGGGCTGCTGTGATCTGTGCAACATCTGGCAAACAGAAGTTCTCGGCAAATATTATTTCTTTCTTCACAACTTTGTACTTATTTCTTTGAACTCTTGAGCAGAACTTCTCACTGCGCTTTCAGTTCCCTAAATTCAGTCCAGTGGGCCAGCTCTCCCTAACTCTGACCTAAGATCCGTCTTTGCTAGAGGACTTCTTAATTTGAATCTCCCACTCACTGTGGGAAGATGGCACCAATAGGTAATATCAACTGAGGGCTGGCTATATGCTCAGAACTTCTAAGTGATCTAAATGAATTATTTATTTCATATCACCTTCACAACAGTATTAGGAGGAAGATACTCGCACCAATCCCATCATGCTGTTGTTCAGTCGCTAAGTTGTGTCTGACTCTGCAACTCCATGGATGGCAGCCCACCAGGCTCCTCTGTTCTCCACTGTCTCCCAAAGTTTGCCCAAATTCATGTGCATTGAGTCAGTGATGTTATCTAACCATCTCATCCTCTGCCGCCCCATCATACGAATGATAGAAATCAAACAGACATAAAAAAGTGCTAAAAGATTTGATCACTAATTGCAAATCACGCACTGTCTGGAAATCCAGCCCATGCAATTAACCACTCCTCTGTAATGGCTCCCCTGACTGTGGGCTTTGAAATCAGGCAGCATTGTGAAGTGTGTAGGCTCCGAAAGAGACTACCCAAGTACAACTAAGTTCCTACACATGAACCTTCAAGTTGTGAACTTTCAAAGATACAAAAGTGCGTTTGTAAGTTAGCTCACGTGTCTGGAGTGTACTGTCACGTGTGTGCAACCTCTACACGGGGCTGCACTTCTGTGTGCTTTACTGAGCAGTACTGTGTGGAGTAGGGTTTCCCACGTGATTCAGGGGTAAAGAATCCACCGGCCAGTGTAGGAGACACAGGAGACTCGGGTTTGATCCCTGGGTCAGGAAGATTCCCTGGAGTACTGGAAGAGGCACTCCACTCCAATATTCTTGCCTGGAAAATTCCATGGACAGAGGAGCCTGGGGGCCTACAGTCCATGGGGTCACAGAGAGTGAGACACGACTGAGCGTGCACGCATATGTGGGCTGTGTAGAGCACAGAAACTTTATTTCAAGCCCAGGATGTCTGGAACCAAGTACAAAAGCAGTAGTGATATAGCTGGTACTATGGTACTTTTCAGGGTACTGTACTGTAAGATTAAAAATGTTTTGTTTCTGTGTTTGTTTTTTAGGCCTTATTTGTGCGAAAACTATTATGAACCTATTGCAGTACAGTACTGCAGATGGTGACTGCAGCCATGAAATTAAAAGACGCTTACCCCTTGGAAGGAAAGTTATGACCAACCTAGATAGCATATTCAAAAGCAGAGACATAACTTTGCCAACAAAGGTCCATCTACTCAAGGCTATGGTTTTTCCAGTGGTCATGTATGGATGTGAGAGTTGGACTGTGAAGAAGGCTGAGCGCCGAAGAATTGATGCTTTTGAACTGTGGTATTGGAGAAGACTCTTGAGAGTCCTTTGAACTATAAGGAGATACAACCAGTCCATTCTGAAGGAGATCAGTCCTGGGATTTCTTTGGAAGGAATGATGCTAAAGCTGAAACTCCAGTACTTTGGCCACCTCATGCAAAGAGTTGACTCACTGGAAAAGACTCTGATGCTGGGAGGGATTGGGGGCAGGAGGAGAAGGGGACGACAGAGGATGAGATGGCTGGATGGCATCACTGACTCGATGGACGTGAGTCTGAGTGAACTCTGGGAGTTAGTGATGGACAGGGAGGCCTGGTGTGCTGCGATTCATGGGGTCGCAAAGAGTCGGTCACGACTGAGCGACTGAACTGAACTGAACTGAACTATATAGTCAACTGTGTTAGCTGGGTACCTAGGCTAACTTTGTGGGGCTTAGAAACACACTCTTGGAATGGAACTGATTCATATGTAGGAGATTTACTGCACCTCCAGGCACACCACTTCCCTCACTCTGCACTTGGGGATCTCAGCCATCAACTAGGGGTTGATGGACCCCTAGTTGAAGGAAGGACAGGAGGTATGGCAGGCTTTCTCTCTATGGCAGGGTCTTCACTCTCTCTCTCTCAAAAGAGCCTCTCAGGGAGCTGGAGGGAGACGAGGCCCTGGAAGGGATGATGCTGTTGGTCCCTGGACCGCAGTACACTCAGTGTTCAGGAAGCAGCCCAGAGCCCCGCCTGGAGGGACACAGAACAACGCTCTCCTAGTTGCCTGCCTCCTGTGTCCCTGCCCACAAGAACAGCTGGGCATAGACTCCCTAAAACCCGCACACTGCTGGGCCTCCTGCTTCCAGGCTTCCTAGTGGGCACTATGGGGAGGAGAAACAACCACAGACCAGTGTGAGGCTCGCGGCTCCGTGGCAGACAGACAGCTGGTGGGATCCGAGGGTAATGTGGACTCCAGCCTGGAGATCCTTTTGCCTCTGAGGCCAAGAGAGGTCAGAAGCTGCCCAAGAGTCCGTGAAAGACAGAGGGGAGCAGAGTGGAGCTCAGGAGGGTCCCAGGGCTCTGCGGGTCTCCCTTGGCTCCAGGATCATGACCAAGGAGCCCCGGCTCTGTTTGCCGCTCCCTCTGTTGCTTCTTCGTCCTTTGTCACTCTGTGCCTTCCCATTTCCCCTTCCCCTCTATGGTCCATCCACTGTCATCAGGCTGCCTCCTCTGTTTCACCCCATTTCTCCCCTTCTCCCCCTGCTTCTCCCTCTCTGTTACACACTTGCACACACACATACACATAATCCCATCTCCCTCAGAGTGCTGAAGTGAAACCATTCTGGAGCCTTTTATGTTGCTGAAATAGCCCTAGACCCCTAAATGGGATTTCCAAGCCTCAGGGAGCATCCTCCGTATACACCTCCGTATACAGTTCTGCCTCCATATACACCATACACCGCCCCCACCCACCATAAGCCCGTGGCCCATCGAATACCAGCTCTGAAAAGGCACTCAGGGCCGGCTCTATTCGGCTGTCACTCACCGCTGCATCAGGAGAGCCTAAAACACGCCTGGCAAACAGCAGCTGTTCAGTACAGATGCATTGAATGAACACATTCATGAATGTAAGTTCGTGACCCCATTTTACAGGTGGGGAAACCAAAGTTCCGAGACAGCTGAGTCTCCTGTCCAGCATCACTCTGTGAGTTAGCAACAGAACCAGGATTTTGCCTGTCATCTCATTTCTTACTCCCCAGCTATCATGCTATTGTCAAACCCAGTCCTTTTTTACAAGACGCTTCAGTGCCCTGTGATCCTGTGATCCTCCAGGGAGGGGCAGCACTTCCATCCACTGCCAGTCATCAACCCCTTGCAGAGACCACCCACCTCCCCCACTAGCCTTGGGAGAACCACAGGGAGGACTCCCCAGAGAGAGCTGGCCCTGAAGACAGGAGCAGCCCTCCTGGCCATGGCACTGGCAGTGTCCCTGACACTCGGTGAAATGAGGCCAAGTGCAGCCCTTAGCTGTCCACTCCAGAGAGCGGCCGTGACCCAGGGCGGAGAGCCACCAGGACTGGGTGTGTGGAGGTGGTTGAACCCCTGGTCAGAGGTGCTGGGACCTCAGCAAGGTCCCAGATCCAAGGTGGCCCAGAATCTCTCTGCTTTCTTTCGGATTCCTGTTGGAACCACAGTGGAGTGCAGACAGAATGGAGCTGCCGGGCCAAGTTACAGGATGCTCACTAGCGAGACTGCATGGCCCAGGGTAAGGGCAGTATCTCTGGGGCCAGCCTGACTGAGTTCAATTCCCTCCTCGGCCACTCACTGGTCTGTGTGCCTTTCAAAGCAGCTCGTGTTCTCTAGGCCTCAATGTTCCCATCTATAAAATGGGGATGTTATAATAATGCTTCTATCCCTGAATTTTGTGAGACTGAGATACACTATCATGTATAACATGCTTACAACTTACAACTTGGGCATAAAAAATCTATATCTTATAAATGTTAGCTATTATCATCACTGTTCATCTGAATATAACAGGACCACAGTCATCTCACAGCTTAGGTTACTCGAAACTCCCCAGGCTTCCGCTAAGGCTTGGTCTGTCTTAGACTTTCCTGCTTCCTGGCCGAAGGAAGAAGACAGTTGAGAGACTCAGCAGATTTTGAAGAGCCTCTGGTACAAGAGAGGCCAGAATCCCAAAATGAAAGTGAAAGTCGCTCAGTCATGTCTGACTCTTTGCGACCCCATGCACAATGCAGTCCATGGAATTCTCCAGGCCAGAATACTGGAGTGGGTAGCCGTTCCCTTCTCCAGGGGATCTTCCCAACAGAGAGATCAAACCCAGGTCTCCCGCATGGCAGTTGGATCCTTTACCAGCTGAGCCACCAGGGAAGCCCTGAACCAAGGTCAGGGCCAATTTAGTCGTGCTGTACTCTCCGAGAGACGTGTCACCTTTATCTGTTTTCCCAGCGTGGGGCACCAGGTAAAAGTGAGTGTTAGTTGCTCAGTCTTGTCTGACTCTTGGCAACCCCATGGACTGTAGCCCACCAGGCTCCTCTGTCCATGGAATTCTCTAGGCAAGAATACTGGAGTGGGTTGCCATGTCCTTCTCTAGGGGATCTTCCCAACCCAGGGACTGAACCTGGCTCTCCTGCATTGCAGGCAGATTCTTTACCATCTGAGCCACGAGGGAGGCATGGGTGCTAACTCAATCATGAACATGACTCTGGCAGGGATTCAGCACACAGGTATGCAATATACTCCTCTTGTGATGAAAACGTGGGGGCCTCCAGTGGAAAAGGAGGTGCCCACGATCACCCAGGACTGCCCAAGCCAAACGATAACCTAAATCCTGCGTCTCAGCCACTGGCTGCCACGTCTTCCTCCCAGGTGCCCTGGGAAAGGCCCAGGGTTACAGAAGCCCCCGGACCTCACTGTGACAAAGCACTTTGTGAAAACACAGTAGTGCAGAAAGACCAACCCCGGTGCTGGTTCTGCTGCTGTGAGGGGCGGGGCTCAATCTGTCACTCGGGGAGGCAAGTTAAGGCAGCTTGTGTTTTACACAGGGTACCACTTAGAGAACTGCTTTTTCCAAAGGCTCTTGGGAAAGTTCCTTCTCTTGCAAAGGGTAAGCCTTTTTGCTCTAAGAGAACCATTTATTCCGATAAGATTGAAGTAAGCATTAAGGGCCGTGCTCTTCTCTGAACATGATTTTTATTAAATATGTAGTGAAGCCTTGTAATGAGTTGTTTTATGCAGATCTACAGTTGCACCTTCATATGACAAATACTGGATGTAATTTCACCCATATTTTAACCCAGTGCTTTCTCCTGGCAGCACAGGGAGGCATCCAGCCTAGCAGAGGAAAAAAACAAAAACAAAAACCTAGATTCTATCAATTTATAATTGTTAAGCCTCAGATAAGTTACTGTCCTGTGAAATGGGACTAAGAAATTCATCCCAGTCCACTTTCAGTGTGAGTGAGGAGTCTGAGTTTCCGCTTGTTAGTGGTCCCAACTTCACATATGAGGCCAGGAGATCTGGACCTGAGTTAAAGCGCCTGAGACCCACAGGACACTGGGTGGCACGCACGGGCTGCCTGATTTCCAGCCCCACAGTCTCTCTCCTACCTCCTGCATTCGAGGATCTGATGCAATGAAAGCCGACTTAAATAGAGATTGCTTTAAATAAGCCTTCTGGTCCTCTTACCCACAAAACGAGGGCAGTGAAAATATTGACTTCATGAGGCAGCTGCTGCTGCTAAGTCACTTCAGTCATGTCCGACTCTGTGTGACCCCATAGGCGGCAGCCCACCAGGCTCCCCCGTCCCTGGGATTCTCCAGGCAAGAACACTGGAGTGGGCTGCCATTTCCTTCTCCAATGCATGAAAGTAAAAAGTGAAAGTAAAGTCGCTCAGTCATGTCTGACTCTTAGCGACCCCATGGACTGCAGCCCACCAGGCTCCTCCGTCCATGGGATTTTCCAGGCAAGAGTACTGGAGTGGGGTGCCATTGCCTTCAGGGAGAGTCAAATTAAGCCACCAGGTGAGCTTGTTCGGTAGGTGGGGGAGACACGCACTGATTTAAGAGATCGCAAAGGTTGTTTCCCCTACTTATTTAGCCCCAGTAAGGACTGGTGGGGCCCACATGCGGTCTCATTGATAAGATGGCTCGTTATGTCAACCTTGCAAATGAAGAGTAAAATCACAGTGATCCATGAGATCAAATTGCCCAAATGCCATCCTGTTATCTCACTGGTGCCTGCCTATCTTCTCAAAGCTGCGAGACCACCAGATTCCAGATCTCTGGCTACATGACCATCCCTTCAGAGAATTTTTCATTGGTGGGGTATAAGAAGGATTCCATCACAAAACCTTAAGGGCCAGTCACCCTCTTTTCCCTGTAATAAACTTCCCTTTTCTTGCCTGACTGCCCAGCTCACTCTCTTTTTCTCTGCACTCGCCTTACCAGGACCACTGGGATTCTCCTCAAAATGCCTGTTTCCTAGGCCTACCTTCACTGGCCTCAAACAGGAATCCAGCAGGGGCCAAGGTATCAGTGGCCACCTAGGCTGACTTTGTGGCCTAGTCTGACAGTCATCACCCAAGACTGTTCTGCATGTCTCTCAGTGGGAAAGATGGAAAGACTTTTCCATATAAGATCATATTTACTTCTTAGAATCAACCAGTTAGGAAACAGAGAGGTTAAGCAAGGCCACAGAGCTAAGAAGTGGTAGCTCTGGACTTCATATTCCAGGAAGGTCTAACTGTAAAGTCCATGTTGACCCTATATTATCACTCTGCCCCTCTTTACTGATGAGATCCAGCACCTCTGCTTCCTTGCAAGGCACTTAGGAGAGTGAAACCTCTCCTGTGTTCTCAGACTCTGGACAGCTCTGGGAGATGTATGAATCACCCCTTTCAGAACTCTCTGGATTCCTGACCTAAAGCCTAACCTAGGACTCAGATGGTCCCTCCCCCACCCCAAGCTCCCCATAGGGGCCACCCACCAACACCACATCACAGAAAGAACAGCAGCCCATTTCCTCTTTGCCTCCCTTCCTGAAATAAACACAACAGCAGGAATGAAGAACTCCTCTGGAAATCAAAATGTGAAGAGTGCAGAGGCAGTTCAGGCTGCTGGGCAGCCTGACATCCCTGCTCCTCATTTTCTCCCACACATTCCTGACACGTAAAAATGCCTGTCTCCTCCACCGCTCTGTCAAGCAGGGACACGCACTGTACTCCGTCAAGTTTCCTTCACTTAATGTCAGACACAGACAGGAGGAAAGCAAAGTCCTAGCCCAGCTGCTGAGAGGCACACAGCCGCTTCAATCCATCGAAGGAGACCTGGCTATGAGAGGCACCCAGGGTGTGAGCGCAGGTGCTGGGGCTTTTGGCAATGGCATCCCCTCTCTGGGTCTCCTCATCTGTGAAATGGGGTTAAAGTTCCCAAACCACAAGGCCCAGCGCTTCACACAGCGTGAGGCATACAACGGGTGCTCAATGAATATTTATAGATCCAACGGAGGAACTGATGAGTCCCTAGGCAATGATTCAGTGACACGCCTAGATCAGAACCAGGTCAAGAGCAGGTGCTCAACAAAACAGCTGTGACGCTGGGAAAACCCCTTGTACCTCTCTAGCTACAGTTCTCGATCTGACTTCCCTGGTCCTCTAAACGACCCAGAACTTCACAATCTCCTCCCCACCCCTGCCCCTGCTCGGGCATCCAACGTCGAGTTCCCTGCTCGATGAATGAATGACCTCATGAAATCATTTAGGCTAAGGTGCCACCCGCTGCTAGTGACTAATTCAGATGGGTGGCACCAAGTCACAGGTCCCGTTTGCCTTTCCGTCATTGTCATGAACAGCCAATTCTAAGGGAGAAGGGGTCAGTGCTGTGACCACATTAGGAGATAGGGGTAGAGTGGAGCCTGGGCTAGAATCAAATCACAGAGGCAAAACCAAGCAAACCACCCTCTCTAGCAGGCCGGGTTCCGATGTCTCAGAGCCGGACTTCTCCACCTTGGAACTCCTGGCATTTGGAGCCGGATCATTCTTTGTTGTGGGGAACCTCCTGTGCTAGGTGGGATACTGGGGAGCATCCCTGGCTTCCACCTACTAAATGCCAGCAGCATCTGCCCCTCCACAGGTTGTGACAACCAAAAATGTCTCCAAACATGGCCAAGTGTCCCCAGGGGGACAAAATTGCCTCCTGGAGAAACCACTGGTCTAGAGTAAAAATAATAAAAATGTACCACCCCAATAATACAGATCAGTCCTGGGTGTTCACTGGAAGGACTAATGTTGAAGCTGAAACTCCAATACTTTGGCCACCTGATGCGAAGACCTGACTCATTGGAAAAGACCCTGATGCTGGGAAAGATTGAAGGCGGGAGGAGAAGGGGATGACAGAGGATGAGATGGTTGGATGGCATCACCGACTCAATGGACATGGGCTTGAATGAACTCCGGGAGTTGGTGTTGGACAGGGAGGCCTGGCATGCTGCAATTCATGGGGTCACAAAGAGTCAGACACGACTGAGTGACTGAACTGAACTCAATAATACAGAACTAATCTGCAGGGTCTTGAACACACCATGGCATCTCTTACCACCTGAAAATTCTGTTCCCTGTGTCTGGTGTCTCCTCCCCCTGTCCTGTCCCTGCCTCCGCCACCTGGCTAACCTCTACTGCTCCCCACTCCCAGGCCAGCTCCTCAACCAAATCTTCCACAGCCTCCTAAAACCACAGCAGCAGAAAGATGCTTCCACGCGTGCAAGCAAGTTGTGCTCACTCAGTCACTCTGTGGTTATCTCTCTGCGCCCCTGAAGGAAGCCTTGCATTCCTGGAGGGCAGGGGTCCTGCCTTAATCATGCTTTAAATCCTGAGCTTCTAACGCCATGGCCTGGGTCTGAATAAATAAAGGCAGGAGCAGAACACTGACGCTTGATGATTGCCTACGACGTGTCAGACCCACTGGGCATCTTATGTCAACACGTCCTCATGGTGTCCAGGCGCTTTACAGGCTATTATCACCACACACGTCTAGTGAGTAAAGACCTCCTGGAGAGCGGGGAGGACTCACCCAGCGTCACACAGGCAGTGAATGGCACCACAGGGCGTGTGGACTCGAGCCTGCGTGGCTCCCGCTCCACCAACCTGACCTGTCTTTCACTCATGAGTTCACCTGTCTGCTTCCCATGACAGCCGAATGACAGAGCCCTCTGCCGTAGCTCCTTGGGCTCCAAAAGCACGCTACTGCTTCCTCTCACACTAGGGCCCCCCACCCTGCTGGCTCTGGGCGGTGGGGCGGCAGGCAGAGGGATGTGGGTGGTGTTCACGGTGCGTCCTGACCCCAGCACCACACAGGCACAGGTGGGCTCTAGCTCAGAAGCGGGGTTTCTCCCCAGCTCTGCTTTCTAAGCAGAGGATGCAGGCGTCTTCAACATGCTCTCCTGTCTCTGACGGTGTTATTACACTCCTTCAACCTACCCAGTAATGGGGACCTTCGGGGGCTAGAATAGAAACAATGATTTTTTTCTCCTCTCTCCTAGAGTCAAGACCAGAATTTAATAAAGGAAAAAAAAAAATACTAAGGTATTCCAATTCCTCCTCTCTGCAGTTTTTTTTTTTTTTTTTTAATTTAGTTTTAGGTGTGATGTTACATTGCCAGTCCTGAGGGCTGAAGTTTATCCATTCCCATAATAGGTCTAAGGCAGACACAGAGTGAGCCATTTTTATGCACACACACACAGCTTGAAAAATAAAACAATTTATCTTTCAAAAACAAAGAAATCAGCTGCAATAAACTGATCTGGGCACAGTCTGCTTGCCCCGTCTCTTGATTCCTGAAGCCACATTCTCAAATGCAAACTGACATTCCAGGCAATCAATTAAGGCCTTCCCTCTGGCCAAGCACCACACCACCATTTGATCCTTCATGCTTTCACTAAGTGCCTGGGATGCACTTCTTGGTTCTGGCCCTTCCCAGGCTGAGTCTCTTCAGAGAACACGAACATTAGCTTCCAAAATCTTTTATGGCTTTGCCAACCTTCCCATGTCCCAGTGGGAGGCCCCCAACCCTGCAGAACACCATCCTGCCTCCTGCCTCATCCTGAATAATCAGCACTGCATGCAGAAAGAGAAGTTGGGAGGAGTGGGGAAGATTCCATGACGACAAAGAAACCTTCAGTATTAGAAGTCACGTGATTTCAGTGTGAAATACATCCAGGATTGACTCTCATTCCAATATTAGATATGTTGCTCATATGGAAGCATGTAAGAGACATTCTAATTATTTTTTTTTCTTCATGTGCATTTTTCCTTTCTGTCTTTTCATTGTTGGAAGGTAGATATATAACATATACACTTTGCAGATGAGGAAATAAAGGCTCAAAGTAAAACTGAGTTGAATCTACTGGCATTTAACTCAATTCACATAATCAAACAATATTTACTAACAGCCTAACTATCAGCTGAATACCACGGTAGACCCAGGGGTCACAAAATGGAACAAGACAGACACGGCCATGTGCCCTTCTACCTGGGGAGAAACATGTGCCAATCAGACATATGGTGCCCACAGCCATACAGAAAGCAAGTGGTGGGGTAAGTACAGTGAGGCTGTGGAGGCTGAAGGAGAAGACCCACCCCTGGAATGATCTTGCAGGCTCATGGGAGGCTGCACCAACTCCACCGAGAGCTGTAAGGTCAGGAGGGTTTTCAAGGAGAACAAGAACAGAAGTATTGCATCCAGAGGAAGCAGCTGTATTCACACAGGAAAAAGTAGTGAATATGGTTCCTTCAAAGAACTGGATGACATGGTGTATGGCTGGTATCTAGGTTTGAGGGAGCAGGGACAAGGCACGCAGGCGATGAGGCTGGAGAGATGAACAGAAGTCTGGATCCTGCCAGGCCTTGCAGGCCACGATAGGGTTGAGAATTTCCCCTGATAGCCTGAAAGGAGCTTCCGCAGAGATTTAAGCACCTTAAAGAGAAATGAGATTTGTAGGTCAGCCCTCTGTCTACCTGCAGAAGGGAGAGACTGGATCTGAAGGTGGTTGGAGGGGGTTAGGAGTGGTATTGAAGAAAATTTATAGCAGGAGGCAGGACCTGTCCTGGGTGACGTACAGCTAGAGAAGCAAGGGTGCCTTGGGCATCCTGAGGGAAAAAAAAGAGCTGAGCACACTGCATGTGTGTTTCAGGAGCAATAAACTTGAGAGGGCAGGAGTGAGATGTTGCTGGAACAGCTAGTTGGTGAGAGACTGCGGCATCATCCATGTAATGTATTTAATAATAAAGTAGGCAGACAAGAGACGCCATCTGAAGTGTAGATTCCTGGCCCTGGTCCCTCAGGGAGAGACCAGTGACAGGCCAAGCTCTGTCCAGTCCAGCACAGACTGGCCTGCCCTTCCAGAAGAAAGCACAAGACCGCTCTGGATTATCACATGACAGGTCTGGGCCAGAGTGCAGGGGCTCGCCTCTCACCTCCTGGCCCCACCGCACAGACAACACATCCCTCCCCCCACCTCCTCTGTCGCCATGTGCTCTCCAGGCCTGCTCTCTGATGTCTGTGGGAGCAGCCCGCTCAGCTGGTCCAGAGTCTGAGCTGGGATGACCTAGACAGATCATGTGACCGAGAGCCGGGCACTCGGGACCGGAACCCCACTCTCCTTACCGGGTTCAGAGGCTCCTCTTCCCCTCTCCCACCAGGCTCTGTAATGATGAAGGGTAGGTCATCAATTCCCCTTCTAATTACCTGCTGTGTGTCCCCATGGAGACTGATAAGGAAGTAATTAGGATGGACATGCGGGGATTATAGGAAGAGAAAATGTTCCACTGTCAAGATAAGACCACTTGCCCACTACCCCCTTCCCTGATAAATGACTGAGCAGGACTGGGGGATTTTTAGAGACAGAGAAGCTGAAAGGGGAATCCGGGAAATGGAATGGAAGAAGCGGGGTGGAAATGTAACATGTCAGAGCAGGAGGGGCCCTGAACTCTCTCATCCAGTTCAGGAGCCTCAACCTCCAAGCCTTCGGACACCAGCGTGTGTTCAGCTGCTCCGTGGTGTCTGACTCTCTGCAACACCACGGACTGGAGTCCACCAGGCTCCTCTGTCCATGGAATTTTCCAGGCAAGTTTCCATGGCAAGGGTTGCCATTCCCTACTCCACTTTGGACCCCAGGCTGGCATTTAAATGAGGGAAGCAGAATGGATGGGGGAAAAGTCAGCAACACATACATGATGATAAATGACAAGTGACACTCAGCCTTAGGGACAGGGACTCCATATCCCTTTCAGAGGAGTCAACACAGCGGCACCCTGGCAGTGCATGGCACCATTGCCACGCAGGAAAGAAGCCCAGTGTTGGCAGCTCTTCTCATTTTTCCAAGAGAACCTGGAAATCCAGCTGTTGTGTGAAATTTTTCTTTTTTTTTTTTTTTCCATTTTGGAAACCTATCCACTTAAAAAAAAACAAAACAAATTATTTTATGAGCCAAGCAAAATGATATCTGCACGCCAGATGTGGCCTGTGGGCAGCCAGCTTGAGATCGCTAATTTTAGCCCAATGCCTTCTTTACAGACACGGAGACTAAACAGACATCCGGAGTCAAAAAGGACCTTGCCCATGGTCACAGAGCAAGTTTATGGTGGGGCCAAGGCTCAAACAAACTTTTCTAACTCCCATCCTCCCACTTTTCACAATACTAAAAGCTGGCGGCTGATCATAGATCACAGGAAAAAAAAAACAGGCATGTTAATAACACCAATGAAAGAACATTCTACAGCAGGAAATGAAGAAATCGCTCCCAGTGGCGGCAGTAGGGGAAGGAGGAAGGGTAGACGAAAGGCTTCATATGGGAGGGACTGAACCGCATACTGTTTTCATATGAGAATCTTGGAGCAACCCCTTCTACATTGGAGGGTTGAGATTGAGGATATGGGCACAACCCCAACCCTTGAAGCAGCTGGGTGGTAGACTGGAGTAGGGGGGCAGACCCATGAAGCGATACGGGTGATAGAGTGCCTCAAGTGTCAAGAAAGGATCTTCAGAGAAACGAGGCCAACAAAACAGGTGTGATGATGACAACAAGATTTCCCAAGATAAAATGACACTTAGCATGGAGTGTGAAGGATAAACAGATTCCCAGTGGATAGGGGTGATAAATTATAGGTAAAACATCAAGGACTGGGACATCTGAGACCAAGAGGAGGGCATGGATTCCAGGCAAAGGGAGCATATGAGGAATGATCCTGAGATGCAAAGGCAGGGGAGCATATGTATTGGGAAGTGGAGGTCATTCTAGCTACAGGGTTTGTTCGGGAAGGTGGCCTAGAGTGGCAGGGCTGAAGAGCGAAGTCAAGCCCACATCTGACGAGGCCAAGTGTGCGAAGCAAAGAAGGACGTATGTATCAGGTAGGGAATGCGCAGCTGCTGAAGGTCTGTGAATAAAGAATGGAGGTACTGACATTATCAGTGTGTTGTCTAGGGAAGAGTCACCGGGTAATATGTATACAGTGAACTGGAGGATAAAAATCTGATGCAGAAGCCCCTTGGAAGGTTGCTTAAAAACTCACAGGTCCTTGTTCAATAACTGTTGAGCAACTCATGTTCCAGGAGCTATGCTAAGAGCTGGCGATCCAGCAATGAAGAAAGCAACTACTCAATACACACACGACACACTCAGCTTGCACCCAGCACCCTTTGAGAAGAGGGTTTCAGCCTCATTAACTTGAAAGCCAAGCACAGAGCTTGACATAGAATAAGGGCTCAGTAACGTTTGCTCCATTTACGTGGACAGGCCCAAAGGATAAACTGAAGGACCAAATTTGAGTAACTCCAGCAGAGCTCAGTTAGAACCGGACATGGAATAATGTTTACTGGTTCAAAATTGGGAAAGGAGTACATCAAGGCTGCATATTGTCACCCTGCTTATTTAACTTATATGCAGGGTACATCATGAGAAATGCTGGGCTGGAGGAAGCACAAGCTGAAATCAAGATTGTAGGGAGAAATATCAAAAACCTCAGATATGCAGAGGACACCACCCTTATGACAGAAGGCAAAGAAGAACTAAAGAGCCTCTTGATGAAGGTGAAAGAAGAGAGTGAAAATGATGACTTAAAACTCAACATTCACAAAGCTAAGATCATGGTATCTGGTCCCATCACTTCATGGAAAACAGATGGGTAAACTATGGAAACAGTGACAGACTTTATTTTCTTGTGCTCCAAAATCACTGCAGATGGAGGCTGCAGCGATGAAATTAAAAGATGCTTGCTCCTTGGAAGAAAAGCTATGACCAACCTAGATAGTGTATTAAAAATAAGAGATATTACTTTGCTGACAAAGGTCCACCTAGTCAAAGCTATGGTTTTTCCAGTAGTCATGTATGGATGTGAGAGGTGGACCATAAAGCAGGCTGAGCACCAAAGAATGGATGCTTTTGAACTGTGGTGTCAGAGAAGACTCTTGAGAGTCCCTTGGACTGCAAGGAGATTCAACCAGTCCATCCTAAAGGAAATCAGTCCTAAATATTCATTGGAAGGACTGATGCTGAAGCTGAAGCTCCAATACTTTGACCATTTGATGTGAAAAACTGACTCACTGGAAAAGACCCTGATGCTGGGGAAGATTGAAGACAGGAGGAGAAGAGTACGGCACAGCATGAGATGGTTGAATGGCATCACTGACTCAAAGAACATGAGTTTTAGCAAGCTCTGAGAGTTGGTGACGGACAGGAAGCCTGGCATGCTGCAGTCCAGGGGGTCGCAAAGAGTTGGACACAACTGAGCGACTGAACAAAAACAGCAAGCAGAGCTCAGAGGCATGGGTAAGAGAGAAGATACACAGTGGAGATCAGCAAAGATCTCTGATTCTTAGATCAGGATTCTGAACCTGTCTTGGGACTCTGTAATTGTTTGCAACCCTGAACAATTTCCTTTTCTGGCCTGGGCGCGAGTTTCCACATCTACAAAATTGAGGTGCTTGAGCTAGTTCAAGCTTCTATGTCCCAAAGGTCATATGTGAAACTGAAAACATGATAAAATGGGGTAGATTGAGATGGAGGAATAGAGTATAACGTGCAAAATCTCCAAGTCTGGAAAAACAGGGTGTCGAGAAGAGGAAGGGGAGGAAAAACAGATATGGTAACCGCTGGGGCTACTCAGAGATGTGGAGCTGGATATCTGCCCATTTCCAGAATCACTTCTGAACCTTGCTTGACCTGCTCATGGAAAGACCTCAGGTTGAATGGCCATTGCTGTTTCCCCTCACTTGCATTATTATAATTACTGAGTTCATTGGTAGTCTGAACACTGCAGAAAAGCACTTTCCAGATGACTGTTCATTAATCCCTCACCACCCCTGGGCATGGTAGAGACTGCAGAGCAGCCTCATTTTTCATCCCAGGGAAATGGGCACAGAGAGGAGCTCAAGAGTCACTCAGCCAGGCGGATGCTGAGTCAGGACTGGAACTTGGGTCTTTTTCCAGCCATTCATCACCAGCCCTGGGGTGGATCCAGCCAGAGAGGCACCAAGTGATTGAATAAATAAGCAATGAGTTGCTGCAGGGAGAAAGGGATGGCGAATCCTCTCCAGAGTGGGAGACGAACAGGAGTCTCATGGAAAGAAAAAGAAGAGTAGATGCCCTTTGGAGACTGAAAGGGAAACTGAAGGCCTTGGGTACCATCCCAAGGAGTCTGGGCCTTAAGAGATGTGTCATCTAAGAAAAGTAACCTCTGGTAAGAGGGTCATGGAAGGTTCACCTCCAGTTGGAGAAGCAGAAAGACTTACAGGAAGAGAAGGTATTTGAATTGATTGTCCTGAAACAACAAGTCACACACACACACAAAGAGCAGATACAGGAAGCTAGATTCGCAACTCTGAGCAAACGGCAGCTGCTCTGCCTTCTCCAGGTTAAGGAGTAAATTTGTCCAACTCCTGCTTCCAAGTTTCTCATTCTTTAATGTGCATTTAGGGTCCCTGTTACTAGTGGGTAAGGGTGAATCAGAACTGGGCTTTGAAGGAGCAGAGGAGAGGAAAGGAGAACCATCCGGAAAGGGGGAGAAGAAAACCTGTTGTTTTAAATCAATTAAATGACAGGGGAGGGGATCAGGAAGGAAGGAGAAAAGAGTGGCCTCAAGCACTTACATCTCCAAGATCACTTGGCAAGAGGTGAAAGCTCTCAGGACTCCATGCAAAGTGGGCCCTGCTCGGTTGCCGCTGAGGTCATAAATGCAGGGCCCAGAAAAGCCAGGAGGTTGTAATGATAATAGCTTCCGCTGATTGTTTACTGTGTTCCAGGAATGGCACTGGACACTTCAATAATAACGGACATGATGACCATTTTCAAGCACACACTGCCTTGGGAGACTGTGCTGGGCCCTTCTTGTGCGTGAGCGCTTTTAATCCTCAACCTGCCCTGTGAAGTGTGAACTACTATCACTGCTGCTGCTAAGTCTGCTGCTAAGGCGCTTCAGTCGTGTCCGACTCTGTGCGACCCCATAGACGGCAGCCCACCAGGCTCCCCCGTCCCTGGGATTCTCCAGGCAAGAACACTGGAGTGGGTTGCCATTTCCTTCTCCACTATCATTGCTAAATCGAAGCAAAGAAACTGGGGCTCCGAGAGGTCATGGAGTTTCCCCAAGGTCATCAGTGGCTGGCACAACAGGGACTCAAGCCCAGGACTCGGTGACCCCACAACCCTCTCTGCACCCAGTGGAGCACTCATTTATTTGCACCTATGGTTTTTTCATTAGAAACCTCTCATGCTCAGTCATGTCTGACTCTTTGCGACCCCATGAACTATAGCACGCTAGGCTCCTCTCTCCATGAGATTCTCCAAGCAAGAATACTGGGATGGGTTGCCATTTCCTCCTTCAGAGGATCTTCCCAACCCAGGGATCAAACCCACCTCACGTGCGTTGAAGGCAGATTCTTTACCAGCGCCACCTGGGCTTCAGCGCTTTTCCATTACCAGGGGCATAAGATGATGTGACCAGGGGCATAAGCTAGAGACCCTGAAGGAGAGATCCCCAATGAGCCTGGCTGCTCCCCCTTCATATCCTCCTGCCAGGATTGCTCCAGCCAAGGAGGAATGATCCTGAAGCCATAAGGTGGTAAATAACCCTTCACTGTTCTACACACTCTGCCCAAGGCTTCAGGAAACCCAACTGGCATGGTTAAGATGACCCCAGCTGAGTCAGAGAAAGGGAGCTGGAGACAGACGGAAACACAAAGCACAGCTTTTCACCCTGAGCCCCTCTCCGAAGCCCCTCTAGGTTGGTTTCTGGAGGACTCGCTGGGGATGGACGCCGGCCTAGAGCACAGAAGAGAAGAGAAAGGAGCAACACCTTTGACTCTGGGCATGAATGCAGTCAACAGCCCACAGACCCCAACTGGACTTCAACACCTCAACTTGACCTTTAGTGTAAAACCCTGGCTCCACCCAAATAACCTTTTCTCTGCCCACTCTTCACCAGCCCCCTTCTCTGTGTCAGCCACCAAGAATACAAGTAGGGAGAGAGAACACTGCAGAGATGGTTCACGTTCCATCCCACTCCATCGAAAACATAATCTTCTCTCAGCAGGAAGAGAACCTCCCCCCCAAGCTTAGCTAGGCAATTTCCACCTTCCCTTGGAGCTGGTTTTAACTACACACCTGAGTCCTGGATACAGGAATGGAAATGGAAATTAGCTTAACTTGCAGAAAATCCCTGAGATGAAAGGGGCATACCCTTCTCCTGGACTTTTCTCCTTCACGTGGCTAGAATTTGGAAACAGTGGATGTTGCTGGGATAGCCAAGTTGGTGTGGCTAAGTCACTTCAGTCATGTCCAATTCTTTGTGACCACGTGGACTGTAGCCCGCCAGGCTCCTCAGTCCATGGGATTTCCCAGGCAAGAATACTAGAGTAGATTGCCATGCCTCCCTCCAGGGGATCTTCCCGATCTACTGATCAAAGCTGCGACTCTTATATTCCCTGCATTGGTAGGCAGGTCCTTTACCATGAGCGCCACCTGGAAGCCCAGGCTGGTCTAGGAGGTGAATTTGGGAACGCAGCCCATGCACAACAAAGGAAGAAGGTAAAAAGGACCCTAGGTGTCCTACCGCATGAAACACCTGCAATAGAAGCAAACATTGATCTTGTGTAAGCCGCCGGGATGTTGCATTTCCTGTCACTCCTAGCTGAATCGATACCAACACACAGAGAAAGAATTAGATCATGGAGACTGTAAGTATCTTGATTGCAGCAGTCACATTTCCTATGTCTTATGTTTATCCCCAAACAGTGTGGATTAATAAAAAGAAACAAAGGCTTGGGAGACAGACTAGAATTACAGTAGGTTTCTCCCACTTACTAGACAGCTTAATTTACCAGGCCTCTGCGTTCTCATCCATTAAATGGGGCTCTGAGGATTAAATGAGGTAAGCCATACTCCAATGGAGGAAGCTTTGGCTGTGTCTGTCTTGATTATTGGCATATTTATCCAGCAAAGCTGGCAAAAAGTTATTGGCACTTGGTGAACGCTGGATAAAGAACTGAGGAATAAATGGGCAGTGTGCACCAAACACGTGCTCCATCATGGATGTACCTGGAACACTATTAACACCAACACAGTCCCAGTATACTTTCCCATCGGATCTTCTGAGGATAGACCAAAAGCCTAAGGACGATACAGGGGGAGGGAAGGAAGGTAGGACTGTAACTTAAATGTCTGAGTTTGGCTGCAAAAACACTTAAGAAGGGTCTCTTTGCCCTTTTAAAGCTGGAAAGCAGAAAGATAATTATCTTCCTCTTTCAACAACCTTCTGAGAACCTTTCTCCTCAACAACCGCTCCATTTATGCTCCATTTGATTTTCACACATATTCTAAGATGCTAATTTTCTTTCAGACTTCACCAGGCAGGCTTCTCAGCTTCTAACCAAAAGGGACAGAACCCAGAAAGCTAGAAAATATGAGGCCCAGTATGGCAGAGGGGACGAGCTCCCTGCCACCAAGGAGCCTGTAGTCTTAACACACAATGTGAAGAGGAGAAGAAAGGAGCTCCTTTTTGGTTTTCGAGGATCTGCTTTGTCTCATAATAAAAGGACACAACTACTTATCAGATATCTATGCTATGGCAGGCTCTGCACCAGATGTCTTTCCACATGCTCTCTTATAACCTTTACAACAAGCCTACAAGGATGCAGGCTCATTCTACTTAATGGATGGGAAAAAAAAGTGGAGGAAATGGAGGTTTCAAGGGCTTAACCCCTTAAGCCCAAGGCAAGAGCTGATGCCTGCCTATGCACAGATGGGTGTATGAATATTTATAACAGCATATTCACAATGACCAAAAGGCCACCCAAGTGTCCATCAACTGATAAATGATCAACCACATATGGTATATGCATACAATGGAATATTCTATTACATTAGTCACTCAGTTGTGTCCAAATATTTGAGACCCTAAAGACTGTAGCCCACCAGGCTCCTCTCTCCATGGAATTCTCCAGGCAAGAATACTAGAGTGGGTAGCCATTCCCTGTCCCTGCCCAGGGATCAAATCTGCATCTCCTGCACTGAAGGCAGATTCTTTACTGTCTGAGCCACGAGGGAAGCCCAGTGGAATATTAAATTGTTTTAAAAAGGAATTTACTGACACATATTACAACATGGGTGAGCCTTGAAAGTAGCATGCTAAGTCAAAGAAGCCAGTCATAAAATACCACATATTATACCACATATTTGGAGGAGGATGCTGGGAAAAATTGAGGGCAGGAGGAGAAGGAGGGACAGAGGATGAGATGGTTGGGTGGTATCATCAACTCAGTGGACACGAGTTTGAGCAAATTCTGGGAGATGCTGAAGGACAGGGAAGCCTGGCGTGTTGCAGTCCGTGGGGTCACAAAGAGTCAGACACGACTGAGCGACTGAACAACAACACGGCAAGCTCCTCCAGTATTCCTACCGGGAGAGTCCCACGGGCAGAGGAGCCGGAGGGCTGCAGTCCGTGGTGATGCAAAGAGCTGGGCATGACTGAAGCAACTGAGCATGCACAAGCATGCACACCACATACTGTATGATTCCATACATATGAAACTTCCAGAGAGAAGGTCAGTGGTTCCTTAGGGAAGTGTTCACTAAAGGGAATGGGGTTTCTCTTTGAAATGATACAAAGATCCAAGACTGACCAATGATGGCTGTGCGTATCTGTGAACATACTAAAATCCATTAAACTGCACATTCTAAATGGGTAAATTACAGCATGTGACATATATCTCAATGAAGCATGTTTTTTAAGCTGATGGCTGAAACCATGTCCAGAAGGCTTCCAGTTCCTGTTTATGCCACCACATCACCTGGCCCTTGGCCTGCACCACTTCACTGAATTTTGGGAATGGTTCTGTGAGGTGTGGACAACTGTTCTCCCATAAATGAGGAAACTGAGAGCCGGAGAGGAAACATAATGTATTCTCTTTCCAAAGGAAAATTTAATTTACAGAGAAGAAAATTGACTTTCTCAACATCTCCATATAGAAGGTACCTACCTGTGTTTATTATAAACAGAATCTGAGACCCAGAACAGATCCTAAAATGATCTAATCCAGTAATTTTCAAATGGCCCAAAGTGCCCTCCCTTAAAGATGCCCAGGAAGGTCTTCTAGGAGACTTCAGGGTGATTTGGAGGATCAACAGAGCAGTGTTTAAATTCTATTTTACACACTGAGCTTCCAGAGAAGACTTCAGTGAAAAATTCTAAGACCATTTAGAAGTCACTGATCTTGTCCAACTTGCCCATTTTAAACATGCTGCTGCTAAGTCGCTTTAGTCGTGTCCAACTCTGTGTGACCCCATAGACGGCAGCCCACCATGCTCTGCTGTCCCCAGGATTCTCCAGGCAAGAACACTGGAGTGGGTTGTCATTTCCTTCTCCAATGCATGAAAGTGAAAAGTGAAAGTGAAGTTGCTCAGTCGTGTCCCAGTCTTGGGACCCCATGGACTGCAGCCCACCAGGCTCCCCTGTCCATGGGATTTTCCAGGCAAGAGTACTGGAGTGGGGTGCCATTGCCTTCTCCGATTTTAAACATAAGATAATACAAATGGGAGAGAAAGAAAGGTCTCTTTGAGTGACACACTGAGTTAATATTAAGGCTGGGCAAGGGGCCAGTTTTCCTTCCCCTCCAAATCGCACATTCCTCCTGGCCCAGATTAATGGCCTGGAGCAAGAAGATGAGGTTCGAGAACTTGACTCTACTCACCAACTCATGTTCCAAACCACAGGTCAGCAAGCTCTTCTGTAAAGGGCCAGATAGTAAGTATTTTTGACTTCGCTGACCACGGTCTCTTTAGCAGTCCACTTGCCACTCAAGTGGGAAAGCAGCCGCAGACAACATGTAAAAAGGGGTGTGGCTTGTTCCAATAAAACAGGTGGGGCAGGGAGGCATCATTTGCTGACACCTGCCCTGGATCCCTCGCCGTCAGTCACGTCTCTCCGCAGGGATGGAAGGGGCAGCACGTGATGGAGGAAGCGGCCCCTCCCCAGTGCCTTTGCTAGCACCACCGATGAGGTTGGGGGCAAAGAACACAGTGCAGAGCCAGGCAGCTCTGCTTTCAGGTCCAGACTTTCAGTCATTCACCTGGGAGACAAGGCTAACTTCTGGCTCCTTGAGCCATTTCTGTATCTGCAACAGGGGGACAACAGTGTTCACTCTAGGAGACTCTGCAAGGAGTGCTCTAAGTGGTGGGCTACCCTGTTGGCTCAGTGATGAAGAATCCTCCTGCTAATGCAGGAGACCCGGGTTCGACTGCTGGGTTGGGAAGATCCCCTGAAAATGGAAATGGTAACCCACTGCAGTATTCTTGCCTGGGAGTCCCATGGACAGAGAAGCCTGGCAGGCTACAGTCCATGGGGTCACAAGAGTTGGACTCCGAGTGACTAAGCAACAGCAACAACCAACTGGAAGCAGTAAGTCAGGGTTTCCTTTGACAGTGGGGAGAATTACAGTATCAGCAAAGCCAGCCTCACTCTCTGCCTTCATCTCCTAAAATGCTACTTCTGTCCAGCTGGGTCCCGGCACTCCCACAGCATCAGCCACAGTGCCTGTCCTGCTAAGCTCCTCTTACACATGCCGCTGCTCTATGCTCACCACTGCCTCTCCCCGGAATTCCCGCCCCTAGACCTTCCTGCAGCTCATCCTCCTCACTTTCCTAGTCTCTGTTCAAGTGCCACTTGTTGGCAGAGTTTTCCTGGTAATACTGTCTAAAATAATAACCACTGTTTTACCCTGTACCCCAGGCATTCCATCACATTACCCCACTTTATTTTCTTCACAGCCCTTGCTGCTACCTTAAATGCCAAAGCTACGCATTTATTTACTTGTTTATTGTCTGTTTATCGCTATATTCCATAAAGATCTGAGCTTACTGGATCCTTCTGGTTTTCTAGAATCAAAATGGTGGCTGGAACATAGTAGGTACTCAGTAAACATTTGTGGAAAGAAAAAGAAAAATGCTACACTGCTACACTTTTCTGAACTGAATTCACCTTAAGCTCCTACATTTGGGAAGTACTAGGCTTGAATACAATACAAACACCCCCGTGTTAGGAAGGTCAGTCTAACGCTATACCGCTCAGTCAGGTACAGACTTACTTGGCACTCAGAAATCCTGTTTGGAAAGCTCTGGTCTCTAATGACATTAATTGCCAAGAGCTAGCATTACACTCAGAATGCAGAAAGCCCATCCCATTAATCTCCATATTAAATTAAACCTGCAAAGGACCTTTAGCTCCCCTCCACTTACATTTTGTTGACAGAGAAACTGAGGCTAAGAAAGCAGAATGGACTTTCTCACAGTCTTTGGTACTTAATGAGGAACCACTTAAACCAGTCAAGTAATAAAATTCCAGCACCATAAGGTCCTTTAAAACCACCCCATCTGATAATACAGATGAGAGACCTCAGAGCAAGAGAAAATAAAAATGGACGTGACCAAGGTCACACAGCATGTCAGTGGTAGAATAAAGACTAGAACCCACGTCTGTCTGTACCCAGACTTCCACTCCCCATGCTGCTCGCTGGAGAGAAAAAGGAAAGAAAGAAAAGGAAAAGAAATTATTCCAGGCACACACTTAGCAATGCTCATAAATCCTGACAATATTAACAACACACGACAACTTCGTTGAACAAATTGGCAGCCAGTGTAGGCAGCTTTAGGAGACAAGAGGTCTTGGAGGGTAAAAAAAAAAGACCACCAGGAACACAGAAATCTTCCCATTCTGCTCTTTTCTAAGTCTTTCTGTAAAACAAGGGCTCAGCTGGAGATACTGCGGTACAGTAAGAGTTTGAAAGAAGTACACACACACACACACACACACACACACACACACACACACACACACACAAGCTCCCAAGAGACTGCATGCGGCATAATCTATTCGTAAGATGTCACTCATCTTTTATACAAATTAACCACCACCCCCCTCATGCCGAGATTAATTTGCTCTTTGTTTCCTTGACATTCAGCTGAGGAGATCAGAAAAGAATTAAAGAAAGTTCTTCAGGAGGTGAAAGGGGAAGTCAGGGCTTCGGGTTGGGGGAGCTTCCCTGGGGCTTCAGATGGTAGAGAATGCACGCACAGTGCGGGAGACCTGGGTTCAATCCCTGGGCTGGGAAGAGCCCCTGAAAGAGGGTGTAGCAACCCACTCCAGTATTCGTGCCTAGAGAATCCCCAGGGACAGAGGAGCCTGGCAGGCTAGCCCATGGTGTCACAAAGAGCTGGACACAACTGAGCGACTACGCACAGCGCAGGGCTCCAGGTCCTAGAAGCCTGGGTCATCAGCACTTGCTGCATTGCTTTCCCAGGGGGACAAAGATGAAGCTTGCCCACATCCTTTTTTTGCTCCATCCTGTCTCCAGATACTGATGAGTAATAATAATATCTCAAGTCTACTCCATGCCTCGTGTGTCCTGACTGCTTTGCAAGCATCCTACCAAATCCCAACTCACTGCCATCAAGGTCCAGCCAGCTCAGTCTTCAACAAGGGTTCCAGCCTCATGGAGGATGTTTGATTCTTCATCCCCCAGCCACATGGCTTCCAGAAGTAAAGGAAGCCATCCCCATCACTCCTCCTGCTTCCCAGGTGGATTCTCGTCCCTTTGTTCTGTGCTCAGAAGGCCCAGGTCCCCCTGTGTCTGTACCCTCTGTGGAGACATGTCACATCATTCTCCCACAACTGGAAGCTTGAGCTGCTGTGACAAGCTCTGCCATGAATGGTGAATTTGAAAAGAAATGCAGGACTTCCCCGGTGGTCAAGTAGTTAAGACACTGCACTTCCAATTCAGGGTGCTTGGGTTCAATCCCTGGTTGGGGAACTAAGATCCTACATGCCCCATGGTGTGGCCAACAAATAAATAAATAAAAAAGAAATGCAAAACACTAATTCCACACTCAAAAGTATGGACCTTCCATTTCCCCCCTTATCTGTGTATCTGTTGCCATTTGTATGAATAAATAAGCCATCTAACATTATTTTTGGAAAGAGGAGCAATATAAATAAATACATAAGAATAAAGAATGCTAACGTTGAATTAATGAAGATGGGTTTTTAAAATACATATATGCAAATCACACTTAATGTGAGGAATCCAAGGAATGATACACATTCTTCCTGAACCTCTACTCCATGCAAAAAATTACCGTGAATTCCTACATGAGTTCCTGTTTTACAGATGGGTCTACAGAGTGCAATGGGAGGCAGGCAGACAGAAGTTAAATGGCTCCTTCAAGGAATAAAAATTGTTTAATTACATGGCAATAACCTGTGACTTCTGGGTTCCAGAGATCAAAATCCCTGCACACTAGGCCCATCCAAACAATCCTGGTGAACTTATTAATATAACAGGGAGCAAAGGAAAGAGAGAGCACTGCTCTGTGTTTATTCCGTACCATATGTTGTACAAGACCATGGGCATGATGATGCCTGGCACCAGATGAGGCGATTTGCAAGCACTGTTTAATCCTGTTCTCTTAAAAACCCTATGAAGTAAAAGTAGCATACCCGTTTTTCAGATGAGGATATGTGAGGATGAGAGTGAGAAAGTGAGTTTCTGGAGGCAGAAAAGCTGGTAAACCTAGTCGGTACATACGTCTAACTCTAACATGTGTAACTTTCACCATTGAGACTCCCTCTTAATGAAGAAGTCAGGTAATGATGGGGGAAGTAGGAGGGAATACATTCTCTTCAACTAATCAAGGAGGAAATGGCAACCCACTCCAGTACTCTTGCCTGGAAAATCCCTTGGACAGAGGAGCCTGGTGGGCTGCAGTCCATGGGGTCGTGAAGAGTCGGACATGACTGAACAGCTTCACTTTCACGCGTTGGAGAAGGAAATGGCAACCCACTCTGGTGTTTTTGCCTGGAGAATCCCAGGGATGGCAGAGCCTGTGGGCTGCCATCTATGGGGTCGCACAGAGTCGGACACAACTGAAGCGACTTAGCAGCAGCAGCAATCAAGGAGGAGAGACTCTGTTTTATGTGAAAAACACCGTGTATGGCACACTGAGTGAGCTCAGAGTCAAGGGGGGGAGCAGAAGCGCACACACGAGTCCTAATATCCAAGAAGCCTGCAGAGCAATGGCTGACCAATGCTCGTGACCATGGGGAAGCTGACCTACTGGATACAGCAAGTTGGCTCATCTTTCCCCATGTTAGCAAAAGTCCATCTGAATCTGTTCTTGTTTATATGAAAATAAAACCAATAGAGAACTGATGCCTGTCTACCTTTCTATCTAGCTATAATTTTACAATGTGAAATACTTTCAAGTCATCCTCTCATCTTCACAGACTACCTGGAGAGAACAGGAGGGTTAGGAGAGATTTGCATTTTGCAAGTAAGACAGTGAGCTACCAGCCCTGTGTAATAGCTGCCTTTAAAAATATATAATTATTTTCTATTCACATTACCCTTTAGGACACCTAATATTTTGAATCATCAACATAACTTTAATGGATATGTCCCTCCCCTATCTTTTAATTCCTCAAAATGAAACATGCCCACTAATTCCTTCTTAGATCTACACCAAAGGAGACAAGCACTCCCAACCATAAGCTCTTCTCCATTTAGCTGCCCAGCCATCCCTCCATCCACCCACCCACCCACCCATCCATCCATCCATCCATCCATCTACCCAGATTAAAATCTATCCAATTTTTTTTTCAGATGGAGTACTTTGTGATGGGTACTCATAAGACATGGTCCACGCCCTACAGGACTTGGCAATTAGTCGTAATATACTCTGAGACAGAGAAGAAAGTGACAGAGAGCCTTGAGGGTAAGAAAGAGAGATCTATCTCTGTGCACAAGAAGTTAACGGAAAGGGGGAGAGCATGGTAGACTTCACTGCAGAGAAGTGCGCTCACTCACTATGCACCCAGTATGTATCAGGCACCATACTAGGTGTGTTTCATTTATCATCATACTTTTCACAATAAAATACTTTGATCATATGAGATACCTACTGGGGGAAGGCGTGTCTTCTCTCCTCCACCCCCATCATGACCACTAATCTCCCAAGTTTTATCTCTTAAATGTTTTGGTGAGGCCTATGACTATGATTGGACCACCTTCAGTTGCAGACTGGGCCACTGAAATGAAAGAGTGCCCCCCTCCCTTTTCTAACTCTCCTGACACCAGAGACCAATGGACAAATTCAATCCAGCAGCTCTCAGGGCTCTCCCTCGTCAACCAGGAGAGTTCACGCAGCTCTCCAGAGACAGCTAGACCCCGCAGTCTAGACCGGTGGAGAGGTGATGATGGAGGACTTGTAGACCCCACTTGGGGCTGCTGCTTAAGCTTCTGGCTTCATCCCAGCCTCCCATATGGGCACGGCAAAGTATCCTTCTCCAGGTGCTCTTGAATCCTTCAGGATAAGAAGTGACAGAAATGTCAGGACCCAGGCACTGCTGGGTTCCTTGCTACCAAATTGCCAACATCCCCAGTCACTTTTCTCTTAGCAGTTGGTATTAGTATTTCCCATTTTTCCAACGAGGATTCCAAGGCTCAGAGAGGGCAGTGGATTTTGTTTCAGGTCACAGCTCTTTTAAGGGATAGAGTCAGGATAGGCATGCAGATGAGTCTAACTTCACAACCACCATTCTTCCCACTAAGTTGGAGATGGGATTTGAAGGATACAGATGGTCTCTGAATTATAGAGGCAAGAGGAGCAATGCTAACCCTCTCCTACCCCCAAAGATCCACTGAGATATCTCACACTCACACACACACTATCTGCTGCTGCCACATCCCCAATGTCATCACACCAGCAGAGAAACACCAGGCTTTCTCTTGGAGAAACTTTTTTCTTTGTTAAGAAGAAAGAATCCAACAGCTTCCTCGAGACCCATTTTTCATACAATTAATGTCAGGCCTCCCATGTTTCCTAATGAAATCTGACACTAACAGAGAAAAATGGATACATTAATATTGAGTTCATTAGTAAATAGATTATCCAAATGTTTGGGGTGAGGGGAGGAGGAAGGTGAAGGAAGAACGAGAAAGAGGGGAGAGAGGCACACAGACCGACTCCGCTATTCTGACAAGAGCCTCTCCGAGGACCAGACGCTGATCAAATATTTATGGATTTTAATGCACTGATCTGTTAAGTCTGGAAATATTCTCTATTACCAAAAAATAATTTTTTAAAGAGAGAGAGAGAGGAAGACAACCTGATGCTCTAGCATTGCACTGAGATGGGAACTAAAGCTTGCCAAGAAGAAAATGGGGCCCAGAGAGAAACTTTTGTTCTGGGGTGCACAGATGTCAGATCTCCAGAGACAGCTTACCCTATCCCTCACTCACATACCTCCAAGGCCAATAGAAAGACACGTGGAAAAGAGAGACGGTGTGGCCATGCAGGGAGAGATAGTAGGCTGGCAGGAAGAGAGGTTGTAAAAGAAAAATACCTGTGTATCATGTTAGATTCTCCCCCTGCCCCAAAGAATCCATCTGTTGTCTCATGGTCACCAGTCTCTTTCATGCTAAGCCCTGTGTGGGGAATGAAGCCAAAACAGCCGCAGAAATATGTAGTCCCAACACACAGAGCAGAAGGGTCTCGGTCGCTACCTTGGACAGCTCCCCTTACTTCCTGCCTCTGTAAAACTGTTAGTCGCCCAGTCGTGTCCAACTCTTTGCGACCCCGTGGACTGTAGCCCACCAGGCTCCTCTGTCCATGGGATTCTCCAGGCAAGAATACTGGAGTCTGTAGCCATTCACTCTCCGGGGGATCTTCCTGACCCTGGGATAGAACCCCAATTTCCTGCATTGCAGGTGGATTCTTGACTGTCTAAGCCACCAGGGAAGTGCAAAGGAGAGGCTGATGGCAGTCTTAGACTGCTTCACAGAATCCCTGCCTCTGTGGTCAAATGAGGTGACAGGCAGGGAACCCTTAATATAAACTCTAAAGTACTATAAAAGGCATGACGGTGCTGTTTTTGGAAGAGATCCCTAGCCTTTTATGTCTATATGATGAGCTGGGGAGTAAATGCAAAAGGAGCCAGGACAGCCATCCCAGCTCTGCTAGCTATTATCTGTGACCTTGAGAGGCTATTGCATGTGACCTTCATCCCTCTGTGTCTCAGCTCTACCACCAGCAACACAGCCAGCCTGGACCACTGCTCGATGACCCTTCAGGAACTTCACACAGCCTGGTGCCTCTGACATCTCAGAGGAGACTTCAGGAGGAGGCTGGCCATGGTGCTGGCTTCTCTAAGAGAACCAAGACTACCCTCAGTTAAGTTTGGAGTGGAGAGAGAGGGGGGATTAGACGGGCTCTCAGAACTACTGCAGCTCTCCCATTTGGTGAGATGGGACATTTTGTGTCTCTTAAAAGTCCTTGAGCAAGGAAATTTCATGTCATGCTCTGAGGAGAAAACAACTTAATAAAAGCGAGGACAGAAAGAAAGAAGGAAATAGTCCAGGTAGAAATGGGCCCTGGAGAGAGTCAGCATTCATGAATCAAATAGTTTCTTCTCTGGTCGCTGCCTTTCAGCTCTGTTATGGGCACTTTATTCACTGAGATAGGAATGATCTGCCAAAACATTTTTACACACAAGAGACAGAGATACACAGACAGATGGTGAGAGACAGAGGCAGACACAGCCTCCAAGCTAAAGCCAGGAACTTTCCTGTTCTTTGTGAGCAGGAGGTTAAGAAAACAAAAAGAGGAAGAAAAGACAAGCACGTAAAGCAGCAAACAATCAGGGAGAAAAGACAATGCCATGTTCAGAGCAAGGTCTTTGTATTCCAAAAAAGCAGTGGAGTTTCTTTAAACAGCAAGATGAATCCTTTCATATGGGCCTTTTGCATGTGGGTCTCTTGCCACCCAATGTATCAGCAGAGAGAGAAATGCATGGAAAGGAGGCAGACAGTGAAGGGGAGGATACAAAGCAGGAACCAGAAATGCATTTTGCGCCCCAAATCTCCTAATGTGACTTGCTGGCTCTATTGTGACAAAGCGAGAGGTCTCCAAGGAGTTCATTTCACGTCTCATCCATCCCGAGAGTAATGGGAAAATCCCGCCCTGTTTCTGCAAAATATCAGCACACGCTGTGTGCCACAGACACTCAATTCCATTAGACATAATGGAACAAGACTGTCCCAGAAGTTGTTTTCAATTGCTTGAGTGCATCCTGCATTTAGAGAAACAAGAACCTATGAGCTGTCTGACTCAAGAGGAAGTGGGGACCTGGGTTTGTAACAATGGCCACGGCTATTTTCTGGTATGGATGGCTAGCTGGACACCTGGTCAGATATCACCTCTCCCCATGGCTGAAGAGGTCATCTTCCATGTCTCCATTCCACGACATCTCTTACAGAGCAGCACACAGCTATTCACTAACTGCTGGTAACCAAACACAGGTCCCTGATCAGCCCCCACTCACCATGACAAGTCCATTCTGTGGGTGCCGTGATCAGGTTCTGAGCTGTGAGAACGCATCAGCTAAAGGGCCAGATGGTCAGGAGTTTGAATCCCCTATCCTGCCACTCTGAGCTGCTTGACTGTTGGCAAGTCACTTAGCCCCGCTGAAACTCAGTTTCATCAGGTGAAAAATGAAACAGAAAGGATACGTGCTTGGTGAGATAATTCGACTTAATGTGGCAAGGACAGTGGAAAGCCTGGGGGGAAGCATAGAGAACTTGGGAAAGGCTAGTTTGCAGTGAACTGGAGCTTCTTCCCAGAGTGAGTCTTGTCTCTGGATCCCCCTCCTCTGTGTAGGCTGCGAGTTGGGTTTTCAGTGCTAGAAAGAGGAGCTCAGGGACCCCTTGTTTAACTCCCGGTGCTGCCACTGATTCACCAGAACATTAGGTCATTGTTTCCCCCTGGGTGGGTGGACTTGGCATGAAGTTTAACAATTTTCAGGCTGTGTTTTTAGAACAGAAGTATTTCTTCCAACACAGCTTTACCCTAGAAGTACAAGTAGATCATGCATAGCAAATGAGAGTATGGGTGTTTCTGTGGGCCACCCTTATACCTGTGCCTCATCTTCAGAAGCATCTCTCCTGGAGAACCCCAGACCACTGTGGACTACAACTGAGGAAAAAACACTGTCTTAGTGACCCCGAGGTCCTGTCTAAGGACAGCTGCTGAGATCACAGAGGAGTGGTGCTGTGGGAATTTCAGGAGCTTGGTGTGCTGGACAGATCTTTCCTGACTTCCACTTCCAAAGCTGGCTTCTGATCAGGATGCTCCTTCACCCTCATCACAAAAAAGCCAAGACAGGAAGAGCTGATACGAGAGATCAAGCTTTAGGAAATGAGAGGCAGCCAAAAGGAATTCTGTCCACTGTCATTTCATTCCCACACAGGGACAGTGGATCTCCTAAGTGGCCGGCCACCCCTGTGCAGGGCTGCTGCTGCTGCTAAGTTGCTTCAGCCGTGTCCGGCCCTATGCAACCCCATAGATGGCAGCCCACCAGGCTCCGCCGTCCCTGGGATTCTCCAGGCAAGAACACTGGAGTGGGTTGCCATTTCCTTCTCCAATGCATGAAAGTGAAAAGTGAAAAGTGAAATTGAAGTCACTCAGTCGTGTCCAACTCTTAGTGACCCCATGGACTGCAGCCCACCAGGCTCCTCTGCCCATGGGATTTTCCAGGCAAGAGTATTGGAAACACACAAATATCATTATTGTTTGTATTTGTTTCCTCTGACTGCTATGAGAATTTACCACGAATCTGACAACTTAACCAATAGAGATTTATTCTCTCACATTTCTGGAAGCCAAAAAAATCCAACATCTGTTTCACTGGGCCCAAAGCAAGGTGTCAGGAGGGCACACATCCTCTGGAGGTTCTAGGGGAGAAATTGCTCCTTGCTTCTTCCAGCTTCTGGGTGCTGCCAGCATTCCTGGGCTTATGGCCGTGTCACTCAATCTTGGCCTCCTCCACTTCCATCTAAAGGCAAGTCTCCTTCTGCCTCCCTCTTACCAGGATGCTTGTGATGACTTTTAGGTCTCATTTAGGTAAAACAGTATAATCTCCCCATCTCAAGATCACCAGTTTAAGTAGACTTGTAAAGACCTTTCTTCCTCATAAGGTAACATTCACAGGTTTCAGGAATTATGATGTGGAATTGTGTGCCTGTGGGGAGGGGTGGGGTGGGGGGAAGGCATTATTCAGTCCACCATACTGATGTTCTTTGTTCATAGTCACAGAGCAAACTTCAGGGATGCAGACAAGTACACCTGACAAACACCTTGAAAGCTTTTTAAACTCTGCAAACAGTATCTCCAGGGCCCCTTTGTAGCTTTGCTCATCTGCTCCTTTTGTTGAAACTACACTCAGCCTACTCACCCTTGAGAATCTGTTTGAAAATAACTCATCCAAGAAGATTTCTCAAGTCACCCCAGTGCTTTAACTCACTTTTACTGGGAGAGATCCACAGAGAACAGTGGCTGGACTTTCATGACGTCACTGGGAAGTGGTATCCACAGATAATGTTTGTGCAGAACTAAGACTCAGGCATTGGGCTGATGCTTCAATGAGTAACCTCATTGCATCCTCACAACAGCCTCTGAGGTAGATCTTCCTGTTTCCATGCCCATTTACAGGGATGGGGATACCGAGACTTGGAGAGATTAAGTAATTTAACATGCCCAAGATGGATCAACCAACCAGGGGTGGAAAGAACATTCCTGTCCCACCCACATACATGGTCTCAGGATCCCAGCTCTCAGTACAACCTATACTGCCTACTTCCCTGCTCACTGCCTTCCTCCTGGGCCCTTTCTACTCTGTATTAGTTGGTTCTACACCAATTTTATCTTTCCTTCTAAGATGTGCCTTTCTTAAAGGCTGAACTAGGGCTTTCTGCTTCCCAGGTGGCACTAGTGGTAAAGAACCCACCTGCTGATGTAGGAGACATGAAAGACACGAGTTTGACTCCTGGGTTGGGAAGATCCCCTGGAGGAGGGCATGCAACCCACTCCCGTATTCTTGCCTGGAGAATCCCATGGACAGAGGAGTCTGGCGGGCTACAGTCCCAAGGGTCACAAAGAGTTGGACACGACTGAAGTGACTTAGCCCACACAGCACAGTGCTTTCTGCAGGTTTGTACGCCTCCTGCCCCTGGCCGAATCCCTGGTGCCATGAATAAATTAATAAGGGAAAAATAAATAAAAAGAGAAAATTAAGGAAGAAGAGATCAAGGAAGGCAGGGAAAACAGGAGAAAGCAGAAAGGGGAAGGAGGAGGGGTGAAGGGCTGCAACTACTCGGAAAGTATCACCCAGAGATTCTGCCACTTTGATGTTACTCCAAAAATTCCTGAAGCAGGAAAAGTAACTCCCAAGGTGGCCCCGTCATTAGTTCTAGTAGAGAGACAGACAGAAAGAGGGAGAAACGGAATAAGAGAAGTGGGACAGGTGAAGAGAGACAGAGGAGACAGAGCTCCAGCTTAGCATGACTGAGAAAACAAGTCAGAAAAACTACACAACCGTCTACACAAACACTTGGAGGGAAAACCCGTCCCCCAAAGCGACATTAGCAAGAGACAATTAAACCCTACACCGTGGTACAGCTAAGAAGACTTCAAAGCCCTCTGCATATGGAAATTAATCCTGCAGGCAGGGTGGGAGCTAGGACACCTTGTGCTGTGGGCGATGAAAGAAAGCACAGGCTGAGAGGAGGGGCTGGAGCGGTAATGAGCCGAGAACCCCAGAGACCCTGGCCCACCCCAGCTTCCTCCACCCTCAGGACCCCAGGAGCCCCCAAAGGAAAAGGGCCATGCTCACTCCCATCATCACAGACGTCTGGGGAAGCTGGGTGGATCCTGGAGGACAGCGGTGTTCCCGGGTGGCCGTGCTAATCTCTGTGCATACACCACCACCAGCCCCCTAGTGACACTCAGGGAACACCTCTCCCTGCGCGGAAGCCCCTGAGTGACACACAGGAACATGTCTCCCTGAGTGGAAGCCCTCTTTCCTTCCCACACCTCCCCCTCCTTCTGGGTGATTTATTTTGTTTTCACTTCTTCATCTCTCCCAGCCTGAAGCAAAGGAAAGAGGAGAGAAGGAACACGGGTTTCAACTCTAGACCTAAGAGTAATGAAAAGCGTGAGGCAAGAGGAGCCGAGGGGAGGGGAGCAGCAGGGAGGGGGACCGTGAGCAATCCTAGTACCAGCGCTGCCCTCCTATCGCCCATTCCTCCTAAGGGCTCCAACGCGCTCTTCATCCAAACATAAATTAGTTTTATTTATTTATTTATTTCTCCAGAATGTGGAGAGCCACGCTGACGCATGCAGCCTGCACAAGGGTGGAGGACATTTTCCCTCCCATCCCTACCCCAGGGCATGGACAGGCTGCGGTTGAATGAAGAGAGCCAGGACCCTAAGGGAGCTGGGGCAACAGTTGGGAAGGTCCATCAAAATCAAAGACGCCGCCCCTGTGTTCTGCCTTGGAGCTCTGCTTGCTGCAACACGAAGGAGCCAACCAAAGGACGGCTCTGTGGAGCCACACTTGGATATGCCTGTTTACTTCTCTTTGTTACACATCCGTCCATAAGATGGATGAGTCTCACAGAGACTCGCCTGGGTCTAGTGAATCTTCCAGCCTGCAAAGCTGGCCCTTAATTACTGTTGTTTGTTGTTCAGTTGCTAAGTCATATCTGACTCTTCGCAACCCCATGGACTGCAGCATGTCAGGCTTCCCTGTCCCTCACTGTCTCCCAGAGCTGCTCAAATTCATGTCCATTGAGTCAATGATGCTATCCATCCATCTCATGCTCTGTCATCTCTTTCTCCTCCTGCCCTCAATCTTTCCCAGAATCTGGGTCTTTTCCAATGAGTCAGCACTTTGCATCAGGTTGCCAAAGTATTGGAACGTCAGCTTCAGCAACAGTGTTGTCAATGAATATTCAGGGTCGATTTCCTTTAGGATTGACTGGTTTGTTCTCCTTGTAGTCCAAGGGACTCTCAGGAGTCTTCTCTAGCACCAGCCCTTAACACTCACTCTTAGTTAAGTGCTGAAGAATTGATGCTTTTGAACTGTGGTGTTGGAGAAGACTCTTGAGAGTCCCTTGGACTGCAAGGAGATCCTAAAGGAGATCAGTCCTGGGTGTTCATTGGGAAGGACAGATGTTGAAGCTGAAACTCAAATACTTTGGCCACCTGATGCGAAGGGCTGACAACTTTGAAAAGACCCTGATGCTGGGAGGGATTGAGGCAGGAGGAGAAGGTGACGACAGAGAATGAGATGGTTGGATGGCATCCCTGACTCAAGGGACATGGGTTTGGGTGGGCTCCGGGAGTTTGTGATGGACAGGGAGGCCCGGCGTGCTGTGGTTCATGGAGTCGCAAAGAGTCGAACACGACTGAGTGGCTAAAGTGAACTTTTAGTTATTACTATATTTTACATTCATTTTATTCATGCAACCAGTATATGCTGAGTGCCTAATATGTGTCAGACGTAGACTAGGTTCCAGGTGCTCAGTGGAGAAGAAGAAACAGAGAGACAAAACACTTGCCCTCATGGATGTATACGTTACAAAGAGAAGTAGACAGACAGAAGTAAGCGGGTGTGAATCCTAGTCACAGCTGCTTCGTGAGAGCTCCCCAGGTACCGTGCACAATCTTAAGTGTTTCAGATGTAGTAAATCATCTCACTCTCACAAAATTCCTGGATGAGAGAGGAGGAAACTGTGACTCAGAGACTACAGACTTGCCTAAGGTAGCACAGCTGTGAGGGGGCAGAGCTGGATGTTCAAACCCAGGCGGGCTGGCTTTTATCCAAAAATCAAAACAAAGCAAAACACGACCTGCTATATAAACGCAGGGAACTGTATTTAGTATCTCGTATCGATGAATGAAATGAAAAAGAATTATAATGAAAAGGCATCTGTAAAAGAAGGTCTGTGTGTGTGTGCATATAATCATTTTGCTGTACGCCTGAAATATTGTAAACCAACTCTTCTTATAAACTTGAGAATACTCCCTGGGCCAGGAAGATCCCCTAGAGAAGGAAATGGCAACCCACTCCAGTATTCTTGCCTGGAGAACCCCATGGACAGAGAAGCCTGGTGGTCTACAGTCCATGGGGTTGCAAGAGTTGGACATGACTGAGTAAACCACCACCATTCTTATAAAAATTAAAAACAAAATTTTTTAAGTGCATGGTTACAATTGGTATTAAGTACCAGAGGAAATAAACAGGATTCAGTGATAGAGAATAATTGAGGCAGGGAAGGTTTTGGACAGGATGGTCAGGGAGGGCTTCTCAGAGGAGGTGACATTTAAAGAGAAGGAGGTGATCCCTGTGAGCCTGGCGGGCTGCCGTCTATGGGGTCACACAGAGTTGGACACGACTGATGTGACTTAGCAGCAGCAGCAGCACCCATTATGCAGGTCTTCTTGTGGTTCCTGCTCTGGCCTGTATTTCAGTCTTCATTCTGCAGTTAGGTAAACTGATGGGCAGAGAAAGGAAAGGAGGAGAAGGCATGATGGCACCAGACATCTTCTAGATTTATCTTGTCCAGTCTCCTGTGGGGGTGTTAGGATGTTTGCCCAAAGCTACACGGCCCGTGGGTGCTACAGCCAAGACTACATTCATGCACACTCATCTTATGTCCAAGGCAGTACCCTATTCCACCAGTGTTCTAGGCACTTTTTCAAAGGATTTGCAAATATCAAATCAAGGTAAAGCACAGAAAACTAGGAAACTGCACATGACCAATATAGCATGTTTTAGTTTCTTCAAGTAGAACCCAAATCTACATATCCTGCCAAGCCTTGAAGTTGACCACCTAGTTACACAGCATTTTCCCACCAATCAGCCAGACTAACGTGCTCACCTGCACTCACTCTCTAGAATTCTATTATCATAGTGCAGGAAGGGCTGCCCAGTTCCCTCATTTTGCAGACACGGAAACTGAAACCAAGCCAAGAACAGAAGCTTGGCTTACTGATAAATCATTAAGCAGAAATAAACAATTAAATTGCCTTCATATGTTGAGGAAGAATATACGTGCCTTGGATTTTTCTCCTCCATCTCTTTCTCTTGTCAGTGATGTGAATGAATTTGCCCTAAGCAATCTCTGTATTCTCAAGGGGGTATAAATACAACCAGGGTATTGAAATCACATAAGACTTGGGTTCAAACTCTATCACTGCCAACTTTGACGAATTTATTTAACTTCTCTGAGCTTAAGTTTCATCATCTGTAAAATGGGGACACTCATACCTACATATTTAAGGTTGGGATGAGGATTAACAGGGAGTCATGAAAAGAACTGGGCATGATGCTGACATTCTGTGCTCAATACAGGTGCATTTCCTTTAACTTTGGGGAAAATGAAATGCAGGGTAACTGACTGAGGTCAGGGATGCAGTTAAGTATCAAACTGGCTGGAGCTTATGAGAACCACCAACCTACAGCCTTGCAGGGTATCCCACTGCTCCGGTGGTATGTGCTACCTGAGGCTGGGTGACCCGATGCATCTGGTGCCCATGGACATCCATGGAGCAGTTTGGGAGTGGTAACTGTGGAATATTTAACAGAGGTGCAGTCAAGGAGAAAAGGCACATGGAACACGGCTCCAGAATCATTCAGGGGATGCCAGTTGAGAAGCACTCTCTATAATGACTAACAGGCTTCAGGGAGAGGCAAATTTTTTGAGTGTGACACTTTTACAAATTACTACCTAAACACATTATGCTGATAGCTCACTTGTAAATGGCTCTCAATCATCACAGGGGCGCTTCCAGCTCAGTGTCTCCTGTGCTCTCACCACCACCCTGGGAGGTTTTCTGTTACCCAGGAGTTAGCTGCATGTGGAGTGCTCCTTACCCTCTCATGACAGTCCTCTCTGTCGGTCCTACCACTGGTCCCATTATATCAGTGAGAAAACCATGGTTCAGAGAGGTTAATAATTTTCTCAAAATCACACAGCTACTTAGGGAAGGTCTTCTGCTTTGTCTAGTGTGATTCTCTTTTCCCACCATACTCAACGCTTTGTGTTAGTCACTCAGTCGTATCCAACTCTGTGCAACCCCAAGGACTGTAGCCCACCAGGCTCTTCTGCCCATGGAATTCTCTAGGCAAGAATACTGGAGTGGGCTGCCATTCCTTTCTCCTAGACATCTTCCTGACTCAGAGATTGAACCCAGGTCTCCTGCATTACAGGCAGATTCTTTACTATCTGAGCCACCAAGGAAGCCACATTCAATGCTTTATCCTTTATATATACATATGCCTTTCTGGAAATTAAAAAAAAAAAAAGTAATAAAAAGTGAGAAGATAATGGCTATAGCCATGCAAAGACAGATGCAATTTCTCAAGGGCAGAGAAGGTGTGAATCACTAAAAGGAAACAAAAAGGTACATCTGACCTCACGCTTCTCAGGCAAAGCACTTAGCACCAGATGACAAGGGCAGAAGAGGCCCAGGGGCCTAGGGGTTACACGTCCAGCTTTCTGAAAACTAAAATGCCATAGTCATTTAGATTCCAAAGCCCTGTGTGTGCTGCTTAGCTGGAACCTAGAGGAAATGAAAAAAAATGCTAATCAGAGAGTCTATTACCAGATCAGGAGATTACACTTAACTTACATTCTCATTACTCTTAATGTTTCCAACCAATCTTAGAATCAGCAAAGGAGCACAATCTATTTATATTTAAGTAGGCAGGTAACTGGGGAGGCCTGCTCAGCCTGGGCATTCAGGTCAACCCTGCTCCCAGGATGAGGAGGATTAAGCAATTTGGACAAAGCCAAAATGAAGCAGGGAGTCAAGGCAGTGTGGTCCAGCCTTTTCAATCTAAAATTCATCATGACTGAAGACAAAAAATACTGGTGATTAGCTGTGTCTCCCTTTAAACTCGACATATTCTCACTTCAGTTCTCCACTCTTTCACATCCAAGTGATCCAGGAAGGGCTGGACAATGTCCGTTACATGCTTATTTCTCCAAATGCATTCTGCGGGACCCTACACTTGTAAGACATTAACAGGAAGTAAAGTCTTCTATGTCCAAGTAAACTTAGGAAATATTGAGACAAGCAAAGAGAAATGGGTCTATTTCCCGTAAAGCTATTCAAAGTGTATTTCCTTGAGATGCTGGTTTGTAATATGAATCTCTAATATGTCTGTATATGCGTGTGTTTGGGTGTAGATACCCACTTGTCCACACTTATTCTGGACTAGAGCTTGAAAATTCTTGGTTTCGATCATTCCAGCTTTACTCTTCTGTGGGAAGAAAGAGAGAAGCAAGCAAAGACCTCCAAGTTTTTATTTTACAAGTGCCAGACACTCTGTGTAAAGCCAAGGGCTTCACTGCTATGACATTAAGTTGGAATATTTCATTAATAACTGATCTCTTAATTCATGTTTTATGATCCTGTCAGCAATAGAAGCACTTGTCTCTGCTGAAAAGAAAGTGTGTGTAGCTTCTAATCGTGAGCCTTCCCTCCCTCTGCCCCATTAACTTGGAAGGAAGAATCACTGGAAAAGGTGGACGAAAGTCAAAACAATTGAGTTGTCTCTTTATGGATTTATCGAGTGGCAACTGGTGCCATAGAGAGAGCTAGGCGGGAGCGGCGAAGCATGCCGGGAAGACCATTGATCATCAGGCACCTGGGTCAAAAAGGATTTTATCTTCTGTCCTCAAATCTAAATGGCACACTGGAACACAGATGCAGTGGACGGGGGCAGAGAGCACTGGCGGACACTCAGTCCTCCCGTCACCGGCCCCTCCCATGGAGAGGTCGCCAAGGTCACTGCAGGGTAAAAGAACCCCATTTGGGAGAAGGTAAGATGGGGTTACCTTTATTGCTGAGCATCTATCACAGACTAAATTCTGAGGATGCAGACAAATGAGACATGACCTCTGCTTCTGGAGCCCACTGTTTAATGTGAGGGATGACGGACAAGTGAACGCCAGTGGGTCAGAGGAGGTGATGAAAGGAAACAGTTCCCGGGCTCATAAGGGGCCAGGAAGGACCAGGAAAGGAGATGGTTATGCCCCCTCCAGGATGTGGAACTTGATTCCCCATCCTGCAGTTCAGGCTACACTTGCGACTGGCTTCTAATTAAGAGAGTAGAGGAAATAGACAACTGCTGCACACGACTGTAACCAGATGATCAGGACACCAGCAGGCTGAGATCAGGTACTCTCTGATGCAACAGGATGACAAGGGCCCTTCACCTCTGCGCTGATCATGAGAAAACACACACAAACCCCAAATGAGGGAAATTCTAGAAAACAACTGACCAGTTTTTTTAAACAACTGTTAAGAAAGAATGGAAGGAAGGAGGAATGGAGGAAGGGAGGGAGGGAGGAAGGAAAAAGGAAGAAATTGTCACATATCAAAGGAAACCAAGGAGACACAGTCATTAAAAGCAACATGGAGACATAGCTTGGGTCCTGGGAAAGAAAAAAGGACACCGGCGGAAATCACACGAAATCCGAATAATGTCTGTAAGTTTAGTTAACGGCAATGTACAAAGGTTGATTGCTTAGTTTTGACAAATATACCAAAGGTTGACATCTTTGTAAGATGTCAACCTTAGGGGAAGCTGGGTAAAGGGTATATGGAATGTCTCTGTACTATCTTTGCCAATTTTCTATATATCTAAGACCGTTCCAAAATTAAAAATCAAAGATAATAAAAAGCTATGGCGCTTATGAAGGGTTTGGGGAGACTGATTACTCCTGTAAGGCAGTTTGAAGGAAAGGAATAAAAATCCTAGGAAGACACTGTTGTCAGAGGAAAATGTGTGTACAGAATGATGATCTGTTCAGAGCACTTGTGTGCCTGCTATGGCAGGAGGGCTTGTAGCGCAGTGGGAATGACGCAGAGTATCAGACAACAGCACAAAGAACCTTCTAGTTCAGGCAGAGGATGATAGTGAGGTGACGAAGGATTAGAGCAGAGAAAACCTGTCATATATGAACAAAACATCAAGAAGGCAGGAGAGTTGGCAAAGACAACCAGCAAGTCTTGTTTAATCTGAAAGCAGCAAAATGGGGAAATCAGCAAGTAAAATCAGTGAAGGCATCCTACGTGGGTCCAGCTCCGATGTGACTTCTAAGCTGAGTGGCAGATGGAGAAAGTGAAGTGCTTCTCATACTTGGAGGCCTTGAAAGCATGAAGATCACAAACATGGAAGCTTGTTTGTTCTGCTTGAACACCTGGTATTTACTCTGCAACTCAGAGAATTTGGGGGAGGATTCGGGCAGCTGAACACAACTGAGTCACAAACATTAAAATAAACTCATGATGGCAAATTGATCACTAGATAATGAAGAAGCAGTGGGCTTTGAGGGACCAGATCATGGCAAACCCAACTCAAAAATCTTAAAACCGACCCAGTGTCTTCAGAGTAAAGCCCAAACACCTAAGCCTAGCATTCAACGTCTATTATATCTGCAGTAAATTACCTTTATATCTCACTTTCTTCCTTGTTGTTTCACTACAGATAGCCCAACTCCACATCCTACAAAAATAAAAAAAAGTTGAATTTCCAATTCCTGTGCCCTTGTGTAATTTGTTCTCTTAGCATGAGCTGCCTTGACTTGAGCCCAAATCCTAATACTTTATGCACATGTCACTGCCTCCATGAAGGTCTCCCTAACCACAGAGTAAAAACTGTTTCAATTTTCTACATTCCAGCTTTCTTATGTACCTCTTTCAGGATTTATTCCATTCTACTATGTCTTTGGTTGGCTGGGAGCATACACGACCATGCCTTAATGGGTATCTATATTCCCACTACCCCTTACACACAGGTGCTCAGGTAAAGTGTTGGGTGGCTGCTCAACACTCAATCCCTAACCACATCTCTCAATAAAGAATGGAAAAGCTCACTTTCCCAGATTGCACTGCAAATAGAGGTGGCCATGCGACTCACTTTTGGCTAATGAATCACAAGGTGAAACCTTTGAAGGCACTTCTGAAAAAGACTTTTCTTTTAATAGAGGAAATAGCTCACAAGGAGAGCTGTTTTCTGCCTGCCCTGCCTTCATTCTTGCTTTAAATTATATATTGTTTCATAAATCTTGAGGTGCTACAGCCGCCTGGAAACTCCAAGGAGAAGATCAAAACGGCCAGAGAGATTCCAATGCTGGGTACGAGAGTCTTGAGCTGCAAAGCCACCAATCTACAGACTTTTTGTCACGTGAGATAACTAAACGTCCTCCCCTCGCTAAGCCTCCAGGATACAGGTAAAACTATCCTAAGAAAGGTGGTGCAATGGTAAAGAACCCACCAGCCAATGCAAGAGACACAGGTTCAATCCCTGGGCAGGAAGATCCCCTGGAGGAGGGAATAACTACTCACACCAGTATTCGTGCCTGGAGAATTCCATGGACAGAGGAGCCTGGTGGGCTACTGTCCATGTGGTCATAAAGAGTCACATACAACGGAGCATGCATGCATGCATCCTAAGCAAGACACTACCTAATATCTTTTTTAGTTGAACTGAATGTGAGAATGTTCTATCATTTGAGTTCCTCTAAGAGGAAAACCTGAACTTCTCAATGTGTGTCCTTCAGAGAAAGGCAGTCACTTGCAGCTCCAAATCTACGCCTCCAGCCCTGGATGAAGAGAACGCAGCGTGTGACCCGGATAACAATTACTCTGTCATGTGAATTTCTAATCTGGCCCAGGAAACGCTACCCAAGGCCAAGTCATTGTCCCCTTATGACTTCATCTACGCTTAAATGTCAAGTGCTGATTCTCACCACACTTCCCCTGAGAGGATTTAGTAGTTTAATGAGGAACACGGGCTGTCATCTGCATCCCAGGACTTGTGACACTGGAGAGGCATTATCTCCACCAACGTGGAACCTCCTACACATTAAACACACAGAGGTCAAATAAAATATCCTGCTCACATTCCACAGCCCAAGAGTCAGAGAGCCGAGTTAACATTCCCAGAGAGAACCAACAGTTGGCAACAGTTGCTGAGCGTCTAACACACAGGAGTCTGGGCACCAAGAGGGTGGTTGACAAAGATGGACAAAAAGGGACAAGAAAATTAACAACTGGCGAACTGGAAACCTCATCCCAAGTGCTTTATCTTTGGTGAGTCTTCTAATCCTCAGTATACTTAAGGCTCGATATACCCATATTTCCTGTGGTCATGTATGGATGTGAGAGTTGGACTGTGAAGAAGGCTGAGCGCCGGAGAATTGATGCCTTTGAACTGTGGTGTTGGAGAAGACTCCTGAGAGTCCCTTGGACTGCAAGGAGATCCAACCAGTCCATTCTGAAGGAGATCAACCCTGGGTGTTCTTTGGAAGGAATGATGCTAAAGCTGAAACTCCAGTACTTTGGCCACCTCATGCGAACAGTTGACTCATTGGAAAAGACTCTGATGCTGGGAGGGATTGGGGGCAGGAGGAGAAGGGGACAACAGAGGATGAGATGGCTGGATGGCATCACCGACTTGATGGACGTGAGTCTGAGTGAACTCCGGGAGTTGGTGACGGACAGGGAGGCCTGGCATGCTGTGATTCATGGGGTCGCAGAGTCGGACATGACTGAGCAACTGAACTGAACTGATACCCACATTATAGAAATGAAGCTCAGAAATTAAGTAGATTATTCAAAACAGCATCACTAAACCAAAAGGTGGAAAACCCCCAAATGTCCACCAGCAGATAAGTGGGTAAACCAAACAGGGTATATCCATAAAATGAAATGCCATTCAGCCAAAAAGTTATTAAGTCCTCATATATGCTACAACTTGGATGACGTTTAAAGACATTATGCTATTAATATATGAAAGAAATCAGACACAAAAGGCCAGATACTGAATGGTTCTACTTATGGTAAATATCTAGAATAGGTCAATTCAGAGAGACAGAAAGAGGATTAACAGTATCAGGAACTGGGGTGTGAGTCTGTGTGTGCACGCACCCACGTGTATATGTGAATTGAGGAGCTATCGCTTAATGGTTGCAGAGTTTCTGTTCGGGGTTAGGGTTTTGGAAAGAGACAGTTGTGGTGGTCGTCAACACTGTGAAAGCAACTAATGCCACTGAATTAACTGCACCTGAAAAATGGTTAAAATAACAAACCACATGCTACACACGTGCAGATACATAACCACGATTCGAAAAACTCACATTACTACTAAACGTTTTGACAACTCAAAACTTAGTATCTTTGGGGAATTCCCTGGAGGTCCAACGGTTAGGACTTTCACCACCAGGGGCCTCGGCCTGATCCCTGGTTAGGGAATTAAGATCCTGCATGCTTCACAGCCAAAAACAAATAAAAAAATCTCTGACTCCAAAGTCTGTAAGCTTTCCAGAAAACCATATAAGAGGTTCTCGGAGATTTAATCCATTGCTGTCCAGTAGAACTTTTTTTGAAAATGGAAAATGCTATATCTGCACTTTCCAATATGGTTACTACTGACCACATATAGTTAAATAAGTAAATTGTAATTATTTAATTACTTAATGCATTTTACTAAATTATTAAAAAATTATTTAATACATTTTAAGCATTTAAATTTACATAATAGCCACTTGTTGAGCACTACAGATCAAGTGAAGCATAGATGACTAAGGAAACTGTGTAACAAAATGGTGATGCCCTGATGATTGAAAAGAAAAAATTCTTTCATATTAAGACCTCAGGATTAAAAAAAAAAAAATGTAGACCCACTCAAAGCTTCAAAGATTATCAGCATAGCCTCCAATCTGTCTCTTTGATTTTAGTTCATCTCTACCTCCAATCCATCAGGAAAATCAATCTTAATAACAGCATATCTGATTGTGTCACCTGCTTTATAAAAACTCGACTAAATAGGAATGCATATACTAAGTGGAAGAAGCCAACCTGAATATACTGTATGCTGTAGGATTCCAACTACATGACATTCTGGAGAAGGCCAAACTATGGAGACAGGAAAATGATGAGTGGTTGCCCGGGATTCAGGGAAGGAGGGAGGGAGGACCGGGTAGAACACAGAGGATTTTTAGGGCAGTAAATCTACTCTGTATGAATAAAAAGGGTTGATACATGTTTTGCCAAAACCCACAAAACATACGAGACCAGGAGTGAACTTCAATGCCAACTGTGGACACTGGGTGATAATGGTGTGTCAATGCAAATCCATCAGTTGAAAACGTACTGCTCAGGTGGGGGATATTGGGAGTGGGGGATCCTGGAGGTAGACGTGGGAATAGGGCATATATGGAACTCTGCTTGCTGCTCAATTTTTCTATAAACCTAAAATGGTTCTAAAAAGTAAAGTCAATTAAGGGGAAAAAAAAAAACACACTAAAAAGTAAAATACCATTAAAATTCACTGATCTCCTGGCTCCTTCCTCTCCTCCAGTCCCTTTCTCATTGTTCCAGAGATTCATGTCTTATGCCAGCTCCCTAAACTCACCAGCAACTTGTCACCAGAGACTCTGTCTGCATATGCTATTTCCTCTGAGCTGAATGCTCCTCACCTCTACTACAGCTGCTTGGCTCATATCTTTTAAAAGCTGGAATCCCCCTCTTTGAACATTTTGTTGAGCCATGAAAACTGAGTTAACAACTCCCTCCTTTGCTGGTCATGCACTGAATAAATATCACAGCTTTTATCCTTGTTTTGTTACTGATCTTCTCTTCTAAGTCTCTCTGGGTTGCTCCAGGGTAAAGTTTTATTCCTCCCCACCAGATCTGCATGATCTGGCCCCAGGCAAACCCTTGAGGTCCTACCACTCCCTCCCTCCAGCCAAGCACTGGCCTTCTCATCATCCTAGAACGCATGCACAACTCCTCCAGCTGCCGGCTGGCTTCCCTCTGCTGGAACCCACTCCCCAACTAACTCAGCCCCATCAAAGTGAGCTCAGACTCCACCTCTTGAGGAAGCCTTCCCTGACTTCCCAGCCATCCCAGCTACATTGCTGTTGTTCAGTCGCTTAGTCGTATCTGACTCTTTGAGAGCCCATGGACTGCAGCACGCCAGGTTTCCCTGTCCTTCACCATCTCCCAGAGTTTGCTCAAGCTCATGGCCATTGAGTCAGTGACGTTACCCAACCATCTCATCCTCTGTTGCCCGCTTCTCCTCCTATCCTCAATCTTTCCCAGCATCAGGGTCTTTTCCAATGAGTCAGCTCTTCACATCAGGTGGTCAAAATATCGGAGCTTCAGTATCTGTCATTCCAATGAATATTCAGGGTTGATTTCCTTTAGGATTGACTGCTTTGATCTTCTTGTCCAAAGGACTCTCAAGAGTCTTCTCCAGCACAATGCAAAAGCATCAGTTCTTTGGTGCTCAGTCTTCTTTACTGTCCAGCTCTCACATCCATACATGACTACTGGAAAAGCCAGTTTTGACTCTATGGACCTTTGTTGGCAAAGTGATGTCTTTGCTTTTTAATGAACTTTCTAGTTTGGTCATAGTTTTTCTTCCAAGGAGCAAGCGTCTTTTAATATCATAGCTGCAGTCACCATCTGCAATGATTTTGGAGCCCAAGAAAATAAAATCTGTCACTGTTTCCACTTTTTCCCCTTCTAACTGCTATGAAGTGATGGGACTGGATGCCATGATTATAGTTTCTTGAATGCTGAATTTTAAAGCCAGGTTTTTCACTCTCCTCTTTCACCCTCATCAAGAGGCTCTTTTGGAGAAGGCAATGGCAACCCACTCCAGTACTCTTGCCTGGAAAATCCCATGGACGGAGGAGCCTGGTGGGCTGCAGTCCATGGGGTCGCTAAGAGTCGGACACGACTGAGTGACTTCACTTTCACTTTTCACTTTCATGCGTTGGAGAAGGAAATGGCAACCCACTCCAGTGTTCTTGCCTAGAGAATCTCAGGGACGGGGGAGCCTGGTGGGCTGCCGTCTATGGGGTCACACAGAGTCGGACACGACTGAAGTGACTTAGCAGCAAGAGGCTATTTAGTTCCTCGTCACTTTCTGCCACTAGAGAACTGATTCAAATGTATTTTTTTAATGGCTGAGTAATACTCCACTGTGTATAAGTACCACAGCTTTCTTATCCATTCATCTGCTGATGGACATCTAGGTTGCTTCCATGTCCTGGCTATTATAAACAGTGTTGCGATGAACATTGGGGTACACATGTCTCTTTCAATTCTGGTTTCCTCAGTGTGTATGCCCAGCACTGGAATTGCTAGGTCGTATGGCAGTTCTATTTCCAGTTTTTCAAGGAATCTCCACACTGTTCTCCATAGTGGCTGTACTAGTTTGCATTCCCACTAACAGGGTAAGGGGGAACACGTGTACGCCCATGGCAGATACACGTTGATGAATGGCAAAACCAATACAATATTGTAAAGTAAAAAATAAATACATAAATAAAATAAAAATAAAAAAATAGAAAATAAATAAATCTTTTACAAAAAAGAAAAAAAAAGAGGCTCTTTAGTTCCTCTTCACTTTCTGCCACTAGAGTGGTATCCCAATTTTACATTCTCAAAATATTCAATGCCTTCTCTATCAAGTCATTTACTAAAAATGTGTCTAAATACTTACTTATAAAAGTATTTGTCTAATTCTTATCTCCTTCAGGCTTTAAGCTTCTATCCTGTTGTCCTTTTTTTCTCTCTCAGTTTTATCTACGGTTCCTGCGTATCAGAAGTTCCCAGTACATATGTGAATAAAGAAGCTAATTCCTTTATCCTCCAGGGACCCCTCCAGGGTCCAGGTGCATGCTAATTATTATTTGTAAAGTAACTATTTCTTTTATCTCTCAGGGTCACAATGAGTTCCTGACACAGAATGAGTGGTCAGCAAATTCAGTATTTGTTGCGTGAATGAATGAACGAGAAGTTCAGGAATCCTTGCATAAATGAATTGTTCCATTCCTTTGCAGTAGAAGCTGTTCAGCACCATTTATCTTTCAGACTGAAGAGGCTACTACAAGTGTGTACACAAAAAAATGTTCTGAGTACGATGACAACAGCTCTTTTCATACCAAACATTTTCCAAGCCTGCGTTCTCACCTTACTCTCTCAGTAATGTCGGTGTTGGGTGGTAGACACTCACTTCTAGAAATGGGTGAGGAAGTTCACGGAGAGAATCCGACCTGCCATGGACAACACAGTGGGCGAGGAGCCAGCCAGTTGCCAGGCTACTGCACAGGGTGAGGACAGAGGCTGAGAAGCTGCCAGGACAGGGAAGCAAACAAGCTCTCTGATTCCTGGGGCCAGAGCTGGATGGGGAGACACAGAATGGACCCTGATTACAATCTAAGGGGGATTCTTCTGCTGAAAGAGTGTTGATTGGATTGTGCTGAAATGCCAGAGTCTGTGGGCAATCAAACACCCTCTGGCTACCTCTTAGCAGCTGGAATTAGAAATTTGGAGGCAGAGGCTAGCCTGCTGTTGGGGGGCAAGCTGGGGGACACAGAAGCAGCTCAGCTTCAGACTACAGCTAAACTGGTGGATGATAGACTTATCCATTCAGAGCACTGCTCAAAAGAATTCTCCCCCCAAATCAGAACAGGGGAGCAGTTTGTCCTGGGGGTTAGGGGACAGAGGAGTAATGGAAAAAACCCTTGCAACCGCAGAGTATGCAATAGGTTACCAAGTGTTATAATTTCTAGTCTCATTAGATCATCCCCCAAATCCCACTGAAATGAGTGTTAGAATCCCCATTTTAAAGATGCACACACCTAGGTTAGGAGATGGAAAGTGTCATGCTCAAAGTTATAAAGGTAGCACTGAAGCAAGAATTCCAAGTCTGCCCTAGTCTCTCTCCAAGAACCCTGTAATCAATCCAAAGCAAGAGTCTCCAATATGAAGTCAAAATCTCAAAATACTCAGAGGGGTTAGATTTTCCCAGGAAGATGATCACAAATCTGTTTCTTCCCAGATGCCTACTATGTACCAGCAGGCACTCCATATGGGCCTATATGGATGAGACTATCATCTCATATTTGATAGGTTGACACTGAGTGATGTTCTGAGAGGTGAAGCCACCTACTAAAAGCGGCACAGCTAGCAATGAACAGACTAAGGTCTTTAGATTTCATTCTGAGAATGAGGAGCAACAGTGATGCAGAAAGTCAGCTCCTTTACCTTTTCTCAAGAAATATGGTGGGACTGGCTCTACAGTACAATGAAGCAGTGATACCATGTCTGTTCAAACTGATTTTCCATTTCAATGGACCTCCATGTGACTGAGGTTGCTTAAAAAAATAAAAGCAAAGTTGAAGTATGTCAAGAGTGGTTAGGAAAGGGGGGCATTTAGATAAAAGATGAGAGAAAGTAAAGACTATCTCTTACCATCTCGGGAAAGATGAATGGAATTGAATATGAACTGAATATGAAGCATGTCCTGGTGGGGCTCGATTACTCATCAGGCACTGGGGCCAGAGCCCACAGAACTTTTAGGAACCAATAAAAAATGTTTTAACTTTAAACCAGAAGCAAAAATAACGTTTAGTTCAAAGGAAACATTTCAATCTATAGTATTAATATCATCTTTATACAAACATAAGTGTAAAATTTGGAAAATAAGTGATAACATATATTTTTAATGTTATAGAGGAACAGCCCACAAAGGCCAAAGTGCCTAGTTTCTCAAAAGTCATAAAGCTGCCCTGTGTATTGACTATGTTATTACACAACCTTGGCCATTGAATGTGGAGCTAACCTGCCGCCCAAGGAGTCGTGAAGAGGTGGACACTCTTTAGTGACTAAACAACAACAAACAGCTAACAAGGATTAGTGGGATTTGGGAAGAGTTTTCAGCTAGGTCCTGATAGACTCTTGCACGGAATTATCACAGGTAGAGCTGAGGTTCTGAGCATTACCAAGAGAATTGGAATTATGCTCCTGGGTACATGCAGGCACATCCCCTTTGGCTATGCCAATCAGAGAAGGATGAATGAAAGTTACCTTCGCTTTATTATTTTCTCCATTTCAAAAATTATACCTATTATGGGTCTGTAGAACCTAATGGGACCCTGGAGATTGGAATCGATACCTAATCTATGATTAAGCAGGTCTTTAATGCCTAACCCAAATCCTGACTATTCTAGCTACACCTTTAATTTTGCTTTTTAAGTCTGAAGATCAACAAATGTTGTTTCCCTGGCATTGCTGCTAGGATTTCCTTCTAATAAGGTCCTTCCAGAAGTCTGAGTGTGTAACCTCTTGAATGAACAGAACACCTGAATGGCAGTAAGAAGACACAGACTGTACTAACAAATCCATCATGTAACTGTGTGATCTGGACAAGTCACTTCCCCTTCTGGGCCCTCATTTCCTAGATCTGAAAAAGGAGAGTTACTGGCATATGTAAACTTGCAAGACCTTTTAACGCTGAATGTTTAGGATATTACGGATGATCCTATCATAGATCCACTTAGAGTAAAGTCAGTGTTATGTGAGGATCTATCATGCTAGGTGTTTAAGAAGACTTCTATCTATTAATAACTCACCTAAAAGTCAAGATATGCCTGTTAGTTTCTGCACAAGCAGTATCACTTTTAAGAATTTGCAGAGGGACAGTAAGGGTCAGGCAGATTAGGTAATACACACACACACAGAGCAAGTCAGGGGCAATGCCAGGTCCAAGCCCTGGGGACAGTACAGGGGTGGGGGCAAGGCTATACCCCCTGCTTGAGTTGTCACATTATAAACACCTCCGTCCTGGAGTTAGAAACTCTCCTTCTGGGCATGACAAGCTGAATGAGAAATTCCATTTCCTTTCCCATCATTTGAATGAGAAAGGGGCCAACATTAAAATGGGGGCAATTGTCTTTACGTCACCCTGGGCACCACTTCTAATCACAAACTTGCAGACCAACGGCCTCCTGTGGCACTGATATGGTGTGTGGAAATTGTCATATAATTTACCACAGGCAGTGCCTGAAAGTGACTTTTCAGCATCTGCTCTCTAGTAGTCCCAAGAGCAGGCAAATGAAGAAAGCTCCTGTGGCTGCTGGAGAAACGTAATCTCCTCCAGTTGCATCCAACAGCCTCTCCTTAAACTCCTCAAACAGATCCCTTTGCTCCGTTTCCCTCATCCCATCACGCCTCTCTCTACCCCTGATATTGAAACTGTATTCACCCTTCAAAACTTCCCTTCATAAGTCCCACTGTGCTCTAAGAACCTGCCTATCCCAACTCACTCCCCACTGCCCCATCTGTGAACTGGGAGGAGTTAAGTATGGCTCGGCTTCACCCCAAACACAATTACTCTATGGGTACACCCAGGCTGTTCTCTGATGTCTGTAATAGCTCTTTTTATCCATGCAACACAAGGCACAGATTCAGGGATAAACACAGGCTAATGTATCACTGAAATCAATGTAATATAATGTAATCAATCTCATATTCTGGACCCTGTGGTTACTGTCCCAGCTCTTGCCCTTAGTCCAGCCCCTTCCTGCCACTGGAGCCTCAGATTCACCATCTGTAAAATCGGAGGAAGGTACTTAAACCTTGATGAGCTGTTTTGAGAAAGAAAGCAAAATACGGTTGCAGGCAATGATATGCCAGGAATAATTATTATTGTGACTCCAAAAGAAACAACCAGTGTGCTAAAGAAAATAACAAAATAAAGTTGATATTCCTTTTTCTGTGATTCAAGAAAGGCAAACACTTTCTTTGAGGTGTATCTAGTATATGCTGAGATAAGGGTTGAGTTATTCAACTATGAATTAAAAGATACCATTAAACACATATACACCCTTCGAGGTTCCAGATTAGAATGCCATCAAAATGCCATACAAAGAATTAGCCTATATGTCTAAACTTTGTTGAATCACATGGCTCTTAAAAGCTTTGGGTCCCTGTCTGAAGAGTGGGGGTCCTTTAGTGAATACCCAGCACAGTGTCAGTATATAGTCAGTATTTGTGAAATTACGGCATGATTATTTAACAAGAACTTCAGTACCGCAGCACAGATTTGAGCTGGGCTCTCTGATGATAATAAGTTGAGGAAAGAAGACAAGAACTTAAATCCTAGCCTGTCAGAGGCAGAAGAGTGACCTCAGGGATTATGGATTCCATTCTGACCTGGCCGCTCTGTCTTGATATGAGCATATATAAGTGACTTCACTGCTCTGAGCATCAGTTTCCCTGAAGTCAGGAGGGAGGGATATGATGGCTATATAAACCAAGGGCAACTTGATAAAGAACAAAATACAGAAGTAGGATTTAGAAAGTCAAATAAGGGTGGACAGCAGCTTTTCTCGGCAGGGAACAAGAGAAAGTGGATGCAAACCCATTGGCTCTGACAAATTGCTAAACATGAAGTAGTAAAAAAATTGATGAATGTCTTTATGACTCATTGACTCTCAGGGCATGTGGGTAGCTGTCCAGCACTCAGAGATCCTTGGATTACACTCTGAGGTTAGGACCATATTCATTTCATCTTTCATGTATCTGTCAAACATTTATAGAGTATGTCTGGCCCTGTGCTAAGCATGCTTACTGGAAAAAAAATTAGTAATCCTGGCTCTTATAGAACTTCCAGTGTAGTAGGTAAGAGAATTAAACAATTTAAGAGAACTGAAGCATAACATAGAAATCAGGAGTCCAGGGAATATGGGAATATACAACGGGGGACACCTAAACTAGCTGGTTGTCTGAGCGCATTCCCCATTTGAAATATTGTCCAAGTTAGAATTGAAGGATGACTCAAAGGTTGTCAGTTAAAGAGCAGAAACTATACCAGAGAAAGGGAAGAGCAAGGCTGCTGGAGACACAGAGGTAAATAAGACATGATCCCTGCCCTCACAGCGCTGCCAGTCTAGTGGATAGAGTATAGTCTGAGCTGTACAGACAACCAGAATCACATGGACTTCCTTTCCAGTCTATGATTCTGCATCCGTCTTCGGTGGGCCAGGTATAGTGCAGTGGACGGTGAGACCAAGCATCCAACCTGATTTCAAGGCTTGGCCCCATTGGCAGCCCTTTGTGTGACCATGAACGGTGCCCTTCCCTCTCCAGCCTTGCTCTTCCCACCTGTAAAAGAAAAGGCTATCCCAGGCCATCGTGTATACCTTTCTGCACTGAGAAGTCTATGCTCCAGGATGACTTAGCAGTTCTCAGGATTCACTTTTTACTTCTCATGGAATCATAGTTTTGTTGTTTTTTCCTACTCTTTCTTCCACATTATGGCCCTTTATGTGGAATGGGTGACATTATTTATTTCTCATATCCTCAGGACTTAAATCCCTGAATTATTCTAAATCTTGCTCAGGCCTGACATCACAAATAAATTCTCCATCCCAGGGGCAAGGAGATAAATGAGGGCTGCCACGCCTGTGACCTCCATCAGGGATCTGGCTCCACCACTGACCCAGGGAAAATATGATCCCAAGTCAGGCTGGGGGAAAGGAGGACGGACACACACACACACACACACACACACACACACACACACACTTAAAGGTGGGCATTTGTAAAAAGACAAAAGAAATAGCTTCCCTCTGGATGCATCTCAAAGACTCCCAGCAAATTGAGGGGACTGAATTTTGGATCTTTGCTTCTCATTCTCAAAAGGAAGGAGCCAGCCAAGCCAGGCAGAGCAGAAACTCCCAAATCTGGGGTCACGCAGTGCTGACTTGGAGCTCTGCCCCATTCAAATCTGTGTGATCTCAGCCAGTGATTGCATTTGCTCTGAGACCTGGTTTCCCCAGCTGGGAAGTGAAGCCACTATCATTTCCTCAAGGAATAGCTGTAAGGATAAACAAAGCTTCGTAATGAAGAGTAGCTAAAGCTCAAGCAAGGTGGAGCTCCACGGAAAGCTGGCAGGAACTGTCTGTGGCTCCTCACATGGGGACTTCCCCAGCCCTCAAGTAAAGAAGGGACGGCTCAGTCCAGTTTACACACAGGAATACACTCAGTGCTGAGTGTAAATTTTAGCTCCACCCATCTTTAAGACTCTGAACCCTCTGAGCCGCATATCTTCATCTGTAAAAAGTAGTACCTACTTAAGGTTGTTTTGAGGATGAAAGAAGATCCTGTGTATCAAGTATGGCACCTGGCCCTTGACATGTGCATAGTAAATGATGCTAGCAAAAATGCAGGATCTCACTGGCTTCTACGTGATCCCTATCTGCTGGGTATCCTCCATGCACTCTGCCCTGTCCCCAAACCATCTTCTGTGATGCCCTTTGCCCCAGGAGCCTGACTCGTCTCCAAATCATATCTCCCAGGTTCTCTTGCCTTCAGCTTCCAGGTGGGTTCTGCTCAGGAGATCAGCGGGCAGCAGGGTATTTATCACCCTGTCTCCCTCCCTGTTGAACTATGCTCCCAAGAGTGACTGGGGTTACTCTCTGGCTACTCCCTATAAGCAGGCCCTCTTCCTAGCATCAATGTTCCTTCCTCTGACTCCTTTGGGGTGGCAAGAGCTTCCCTTTTGAAATGAGGAGTCTGGCTCCTATTTTTGATGTTTAATTGCAGACAGTTTTTAAGCCTCACCTCTCCTTCTGCCCTCTGTGCTCTGTATCTGGACAAGCTGGTAAGAACACCTGTATGCTCCCTCCTTTCGGCACTGGCTGCATATTCAAACCCTGCAAGGCTCTGCCCATGCCTGGGAATTCTCACGCCAGCCCTGCCCTTGAACCACAATCAAAACCCAAGCTAGAGGACTTCCCTGCAGGTCCAATGATTAAGTCTTTGCCTTCCAATGCAGTGGGTGTGGGTTCAATCCCTAGTCAAGGATCTAAGATCCCACATGTCTCATGTTCAAAAATCCAAAACATAAAACAGAAGCTGTGTTGTAACAAAATTCAATAAAGACATTAAAAATAGTCCACACCAAAACAAAAATCTTGAAAAAAAAAAAAAAAAAAAAAACTAGCCAGTTTTATATGGTTACCCAAGGGGACAGGTCGGGGAAAGGGATGCATTGGGAGTTGGAGACTGGCATGTATACACTATTATATTTAAAACATATAACAACAAGGACCAACTGTATAGCACAGGGAACTCTGGTACAATATTCTGCAATAACCTAAATGGGAAGAAAATCTGAAAAAGGATACATGTATAACTGACTCAACTTTGCTGTATACCTGAAACTAACACAATATTAAAAATTGACTATGTGCTTAGTCGCTCAGTTGTGTCTGACTCTTTGAGATTCCATGGATCACAGTCCACCAGGTTCCTCTGTCCATGGGGATTCTGCAGGCAAGAATACTGGAGAGGGTTGCCATGCCCTTCTCCAGGGGATCTTCCCAATCCAGGGATCGAATCCAGGTCTCTCGCATTGCAGGCGGATTCTTTACCATCTGAGCCACCAGGGAAGCCCCAAATTGACTATCAGCAAATATAAAATAAAATTTTTAAGAGAGAAAAAACTTTTCATAAAAAATAAATTTTAAAAATGTAAGAAAATACTGAACTTTAAAAAAAAAAATGCCAATCCCTTTTACTGGCTCTCAAGCCATTTGGACCTATTGAGGGGCCTTTCTGGCTCACCACAAAGAATTCAATTATGTGAATAATCAAGAGAGAGAGAGAGAGAGAGTGTGTGTGTGTGTGTGTGTGTGTGTGTGTGTCTGTATGTGTGTGTGTGTGACCATCAGTCTCCCACCAAAGCTGGGTGGGAATTCCTCTTGCTTTTGCAGGGAGACCAATGCACCCTGGATGCTAGTCTACAAAGCCTTAGGACCCCTGGCACACCCTCCATGAAACTCTTGACCTCTTCTGAGTATTTTCAGAAGAAAGCCGTCTGCTTTGTCCCAGGACCTGGACTGATGTAACACTGAAGGTCCAGGAGCACATTCATTCATCAAGCATCTGTTCATCACCTACTTGGACAAGTTACACTGGGTCTGAGGGGAACGAGTATTGGAGGATAGCTTTACAGCATGAAAAAATAAACAATTACTTTATGCCCATTATCTTATTTCATTCTCTCCACAGCCCTGCAATATTGTCATCCTCACTATTGTTTTATAAGTAAACTGAAGCACAAAAGAAATAAGAAAATTGGTCAAGGTAACACAGTTTTTACATGGTTAAGGGGAGACAAGAATCTAGGATTGACTTCACTCCAACCCTCCTCCACTCTTTGCACAGACAAGGCACAGAGGACAGGAAGAACGTGGCAGGAGACACATGCAGAGCGTGCACTGAAAGTTAAGCAAATAAAGGGGCCTTTCTGAATATATTTGAGGGCCTTAGAAAAGGCCCAAGTGCCAGGCCTGCACATAAGAGTAGGATCTGGACATATGACATGAAGAAGAGTGGAAAGAGTCCAGGGCTACCTGAAGAGTATAACTTAACACTACTGGGGACACAAGGTGGAGATGTGGGCCAGGGACACTGCGACATCGAGGGCATTATGCTAAATGAATGAAACTATGAGCCAAGCCACGTAGGGCCACCCAAGAGGGACAGGTCATGCAGGAGAGGTCTGACACAACGTGGTCCACTGGAGAAGGCAATGGCTAACCATTTCAGTATTCTTGCCTTGAGAACCCCATGAACAGCATGAAAAGGCAAAATGATAGGATACTGAAAGAGGAACTACCCAGGTCGATAGATACCCAATATGCTACTGGAGAAGAGTGGAGAAATAACACCAGAAAGAATGAAGGGATGGAGCCAAAGCAAAAGCAATACCCAGTTGTGGATCTGACTGATGATGGACGTAAAGTCCGATGCTGTAAAAAAAAAACAATATTGCATAGGAACCTGGAATGTTGGGTCTATGCCTCAAGGTAAATAGCAAGAGGTCAAACAGGAGATGGCAAGAGTGAAGGTCGACATTCTAGGAATCAGTGAACCAAAATGGACTGGAATGGGTGAATTTAACTCAGATGACCATTGTATCAACCACTGTGGGCAAGAATCCCTTAGAAGAAATGGAGTAGCCATCATAGTCAACAAAAGAGTCCAAAATGCAGTACTAGGGTGCAATCTCAAAAATGACAGAATGATCTCTGTTTATCTCCAAGGCAAACCATTCAATATCACAGTAATCCAAGTCTATGCCCCAACCAGTAATGCTGAAGAGGGTGAAGTTGAATGGTTGGATGAAGACCTACAAGACCTTCTAGAACTACCACCAAAAAAAGATGTCCTTTTCATTATAGGGGACTGGAATGAAAAAGTAGGAAGTTAAGAGATCTTTGAAGTAATTTTGGCCTTGGAGTACAAACTGAAGCAGTGCAAAGGCTAACAGAGTTTGCCAAGAAAACACACTGGTCATGGCAAACAACCTCTTCCAAAAACACAAGAGAAGACTCTACACATGGACATCACCAGATGGTCGACACCGAAATCAGTTTAACTATATTCTTTGAAGCCAAAGATGGAGAAGCTCTATACAGTCAGCAAAAACAAGACTAGGATCTGACTGTGGCTCAGATCATGAACTCCTTATTGCCAAATTCAGACTGAAATTGAAGAAAGTGGGGAAACCACTAGACCATTCATGTATGACCTAAATTAAATCCCTCATGACTATAGAGTGGAAGTGAGAAATAGATTTAAGGGACTAGATTTGATAGACAGAGTGCCTGATGAACTATGGATGGAGGTTCATGACATTGAACAAGAGACAGGGATCAAGACCATCCCCATGGAAAAGAAATGCAAAAAGGCTAAATGATTGTCTGAGGAGGCCTTACAAATAGCTGAGGAAAGAAGAGAAATGAAAGGCAAAGGAGAAAAGGGAAGTTATACCCATCTGATGCAGAGTTCCAAAGAATAGCACAGAGAAAGAAGAAAGCCTTCCTCAGTGATCAATACAAAGAAATAGAGGAAAACAATAAAATAGGAAAAACTAGACATCTCTTCAAGAAAATTAGAGATACCAAGGGAACATTTCATGAAAAGATGGGCACAATAAAGGACAGAAATGGCATGGACCTAACAGAAGCAGAAGATATTAAGAAGAGGTGGCAAGAATATACAGAAGAACTGTATAAACACGATTTTCATGACCCAGATAATCACGATGGTGTGATCACTCACCTAGAGCTGGACATCCTGGAATGTGAAGTCAAGCGGGCCTTACGAAGCATCACTACGAATAAAGCTAGTGGAGGCGATGGAATTCCAGTTGAGCTATTTCAAATCCTAAAAGCTGATGCTGTGAAAATGCTGCACTCAATATGCCAGCAAATTTGGAAAACTCAGCAGTGGCCACAGGACTGGAAAAAGTCAGTTTTCATTCCAATTGCAAAGAAAGGAAATGCCAAAGAGTGTTCAAACTACTGCACAATTGCTCTCATCTCACAGGATAGCTAAGTTATGCTCAAAATGTCCAAGCCAGGCTTCAACAGTATGTGAATCATTAATTTCCAAATGTTCAAGCTGGATTTAGAAAAGGTAGAAGAACCAGAGATCAAATTGCCAACATCTGTTGGATCATTGAAACAGGAAGAGAGTTGCAGAAAAACACCTACTTCTGTTTTATTGATTACACCAAAGGCTTTGACTGTGTGGCTCACAACAAACTGTAGAAAATTCTTAAAGAGATGAAAATACCAGACCATCTTACCTGCCTCCTGAGAAATCTGTATGTAGGTCAGGAAGTAACAGTTAGAACTGTACATGGAACAACAGACTGGTTCCAATAGGAAAAGGAGTCCATCAAGGCTGTATATTGTCACCCTGCTTATTTAACTTCTATGCAGGGTATATCATGCAAAAAGCCAGGCTGGATGAAGCACAAGCTGGAATCAAGATTGCTGGGAGAAATACCAAAAACCTCAGATATGCAGATGACATCACCTTTATGGCAGAAAGCAAAGAACAACTAAAGAGCCTCTTGAAGAAAGTGAAAGAGGAGAGTGAAAAAGTTGGCTTAAAACTCAACATTCAGAAAACTAAGATCATGGCATCCAGTCCCATCACTTCAAGGCAAATAGATGGGGAAACAATGGAAAGAGTGAGAAACTTTATTTTTGGGAGCTCCAAAATCACTGCAGATGGTGATTGCAGCCATGAAATTAAAAGACAACTTCTGCTTGGAAGAAAAGCTATGACCAACCTAGACAGTATATTAAAAAGCAGAGACATTCATTACTTTGCCAACAAAGATCCATCTAGTCAAGGCTATGGTTTTTCCAGTGGTCATGTATGGATGTGAGAGTTGGACTATAAAGAAAGCTAAGCACTGAAGAATTGATGCTTTTGAACTGTGGTGCCAGAGAAGACTCTTGAGAGTCTCTTGGACAGCAAAGAGATCCAACCAGTCCATCCTAAAGGAAATCAGTCATGAATATTCATTGGAAGGACTGATGTTGAAGCTGAAACTCCAATACTTTGGCCACCTGATGTGAAGAGCTGACTCACTGGAAAAGACCTTGATGCTGGGAAAGATTGAAAGTGAGAGGAAAAGGGGATGACAGAGGAGGAGATGGTTGGATGGCATCACCGACTCAATGGACATGAGTTTGAGCAAGCTCTGGGAGTTGGTGATGGACAGGGAGGCCTGGTGTGCTGCAGTCCATGGGGTCGCAAAGAGTTGGACAGGACTGAGCCACTGACCTGAACTGAAGCTAAATGAAATGTCAGACAGAGAATAACAAATACTGTATGAAATCCCTAATAAGTGATATTATTTGAATAATATATCATAGCATTTGAATAACAAATACTTTATGATATCCCTAAAAAAATACAACTAGAGAATAAAAAAAAAAGAAGCAAACTTTTATATTTATAAAGAAAAACTAGAGCTTACCAGTGGGGAGAGGGCAATGGGGAGGGGCAATACATGGGCGGGCGGTGGGAGTATTATAGGATTAAACAAAATCGCATGTGAAACTTCTGAAAATTGTAAAGCACTATAGGATTTAAAGAATCTTCCATTCAATAATATACATGTATAATTTTAAAATAAATTTATATAAATAGATACACACACACACACATATAAAACAACAGCAACCAAAAATTCAGCCCCAAGGGCTCATTTTGCAGGCCATAGGGGACAGTTTGCAGACTCCAGTCTGGTATTATAGATGGGAGGTTAAACCAAGAAAACAGGTTAGGTGGGTCTTTCTTTCCTTGAGCAGAGAAAAACACGAGCCTTTTGAACTTGCCTGAATTCTCTGACAAGTTTAATCAAGTACTGAATAAAAGGCAGGATGATTTACTTAGTTTTTCCAAATGCCACTGATGAGGTACCTCCTGCAAGACTACAGACAAAGATAAACAGCTGGGGGATGGGGTATAAAATGTGGTTGCAGAAGAGGAGACAGTGAAGCCTCAGGGAGTGAAGGTCTGGGAGCTTCGAAGAAGCCAAAAAACGCTAGTTGAGGAAGCACAAGAAAACCACCCTAGACTAACAGATGTGGCTGGGCTCAAACCTGGACTACGAGGCGTTTCAGGAACTCTGAGCCCCAACACTGAAGCATCAAGGACCCTGTAAAGAGGCTCAAAAAATAAGAAACCCAGCATCGATGGACTCTCCCCACTTCTGTCATGACACTGCTCCTGGACCAGTTAACATTACTCACAGCATATTTCAAAGTAACAACTCCCAAACCTCAGGGACTTAAAGGATCAAGGTGGATGTTCCACTCAGGCTAGATGTCCATCCCATGTTGGCAGAGGACCTTGACTCATTAGTCTCTCAATGACCCAGGCAGAGAGGGCGGCCACCATGTCAAATGCTGACCACGTCCACGTGAGAAGGAAAGACAGAATTCTGGAGGGTCTTTCCCTGACAGGTAAACTCTCTGACCCATGAGTGGCATATATCACTTCTACTCACAATTTAGTTATTGGAGACATGCAAAGAGTAGTAAGCCAGCATGTGCAGGCCAAGCATGAACCCAGAAAGGACAGGCATCAGAAAGGCTTGACAAAACAGCATTCACAGTTTGGCCAACAGAACCTCCAAGGAAGCCTGCCATGTTCTGATGACGTGGGAGGCTGGGAAGCCTCTGAGCTTTCTAGCAAAGAGAGCAGGCAGCTGGGATTCACGGTGGAAGGCACCAGCCCGGGAGGTGGAGGTACCCCTCCCTGCCGTGTGTATGCGATGTTCTCTGAGCTCCTTCTCAGCGCTTTCCCAGCAGTCCCTCAGCAAGATGTGACAAGTCACACAGCACTCTGCCTGCTCTGTGTGCCCAACATGTTACATAGCTTAGCCCATGTTCTGCAGTTATCCCAGGCCTCTGCTCATTTCCCCTTGTAAACTCCTTGAGGGTAGAGGCCCTAACTCATGTTGCAAAACCTAGCCTACTTCTTTACACCCTGGAGGCACTCACGGCATGTTTATTTAAAAAATGAACGGGTTAAAATTTTCAAAAATGATGACTTCCAAGTCTCAGCCCAGCCAACTGTGAGGATATCCCAATGAAGGTATACAACAATAGTGATGATGTCAGTGATCAGCCAATAATATAAATATAAGAAAATAGCATTTATAGAACTCTTCCTAATTTACAAATCCTTTTCACCTTTGTTCTCTCTTCATGTTCCCATTAACCTTGTGTGGAAAGCAGAGCAAAAATTGTCATCAGTATCTTAAAAATGAGGAAATCGAGGTTCCCAAGAGGTTAACAGGACTTTCCCCCAGGTCATCTAGCTAGTTAAACTGGAGCCTGGCTTTTTTGGCCCATGATCTTTCCATAGGAATTTTTCTCCTCTCCCTAACTCCTCCCATAACAAAGGAATAAGCCCTTATTGTAAGAGGTAGACCCAGGTTTTCCCTGCATCTTGCAGGTTAGACACCTGAGCCATCCTCTTGACCTTGCCCTTGATCTTGGGGTCTGAACTCTCCATCCCCCACCACAGCCACCCACACCGCCTTCCTGCTCCAGGAACCCCAGCTCTCAGGGAACACCTGCTCTGAACTACAAATAGCATCAACTACACCTTCTTCAGTGAGTTCTGCAATTAGCGGGGACATGATCAGAGTGGAATGAAAGCTCAGACTTAAGAGTTTTCACTACTTTTCCATTTGTGTGTTTTAGAGCAACAATGATGAACACAAACCATCTACAATAATAAGAAGTCATATTACTGTATGGGTTTCTTGGGATAATTTTCTGTAATAGTGCTTTAAATGAAGCAGGGCCAGTCACCCATCTCACAGTGAAGAGCATGAGGTCTGTAGAGAGTAAGTGATGGGAAAGGCAGTCGAGTGGCTGAGCCAGTGCCCTGGGAGTCAACTTGATCTGGTTCGAGTTGGTTCTGCCACTTACAATCCCTGGGACCTTCTGCTCCTCACTGACACCTCTAGGCCTCTAATCCTTTCTCTGCGAAGGAGGGACACTTTGCTGATCCTCTTAGAGTCCTTGTAAAGAAAACAAGAGGATGCATATGAAGCTCTTGCAGCAGTCCTGCTCAGGATAAACCCTGAGAGCATGAATTATTCCCTGGTGTCTGCCTTCCTTCTAGTTGGGAGGCTACTAAAGGCTGAAGTCCTTTCTGCTCATTCACAGCTGATTCCCCAGAATGTAACACAGCGCCTGAGCTATGGTCACTGCCTATCAACTCTTGCAATTATTATGGAACTTGAGTTCCCATAGACATTTATCTGCAATCACTGAGGCTCTTGCTTCTCAGATATATAGAACTTGGCTAACTCTCACCTGATGTTATTTTTAGGTTCAGTTAGAATCATGGAAACCTTGAGGAAGAAAGGACCTTAAGCCAGCCTCATCCATCTGCAAAAGTCATCTCTGCAAGGCCCTGTTTTCCTTTCTTACAGTGAGTTCTGTACCACAACCCTCCACACAGCACACAGTACGTGCTCTTGTAACAAACAAGTTCCAGTTGTAATTCTTCAGTTTCTCACTTGCTAAAGAGATAGCAACCTAACCACAAGAAAAATCAAGGTGGTTTAAAAGTGTCTTTCCTGTAGATAACAATCTGGACATGGACATGACTTAAGCAGCAAGTTAGGGACCAGGGATTCACAAAAGTAGTGTAATATTTATGAAATGACTCTTCATTGACTTTGGAAGAGAACAATCATTGACAAGAATAAATGTGAGAAATTTAGAACTCTTATCAAAAAGGGGTATGGGGAAATAGACCATGAGCACACAAACACACATGCAGAAACACACACACACATTCACAATTATGAATATCATACCCAATACAAACTAAAGAAGGCATCCACTGAAACAGAAAACAAGAGTCATAGGAGTTTTTGGTTTTTATTTTTTAAGCTGCTATAGATAACCACAAGCTGGAATCCGGATTGCCAGGAGAAATATCAATAACCTCAGGTATGCAGATGACACCACTCTTATGGCAGAAAGTGAAGAAGAACTCAAGAGCCTCTTGATGAAAGTAAAAGAGGAGAGTGAAAAAGTTGGCTTTAAACTCAACATTAAGAAAACTAAGATCCTGACATCTGGTTCCATCACTTCATGGCAAAGAGATGGGGAAACAATGGAAATGGTGAGGGACTTTGTTTTTTGGGTCTCCAAAATCACTGCAGAGAGTGACTGCAGTCATGAAATAAAAGACACTTGCTCCTAGGAAGAAAAGCCATGACCAACCTAGACAGCATATTAAAGAGCAGAGACATTACTTTGCCAACAAAGGTCCGTCGTCTAGTCAAAGGTGTGGTTTTTCCACTAGTTATGTATGGATGTGAGAATTGGACTATAAAGAAAGCTGAGTGCCAAAGAACTGATGCTTTTGAACTGTGATGTTGGAGAAGACTCTTGAAAATCCCTTGGACTGCAAGGAGATTAAACCAGTCAATCCTAAAGGAAATCAGTCCTGAATATTCATTTCAAGAACTGATGCTGAAGCTCCAATACTCTGGCCACCTGATGTTAAGAACTGACTCACTGGAAAAGACCCAGGTGCTGGGAAAGATTGAAGGCGGGAGGAGAAGGAGAAGACAGAGGATGAGATGGTTGGATGGCATCACCACCATGATGGACAGGAGTTTGAGTAAGCTCCGGGAGTTGATGATGGACAGGGAAGCCTGGCAAATTGTAGTCCATGGGGTCACAAAGAGTCAGACACAACTGAGTGACTGAACTGAACTGAGAGATAACCAATATACTAAATAATGAAATAATGACCTCTTCTAATCTGGTGGGGAGAACTGCCAGAGGAGATTCTCATACATGGTTTCCATTACGGAGCTTGTACCTCATTCCGTAGTTTTTAGACTAGACTAATCCCATGTGTTTTGGAAGGGAAAGCATATGATTGTATCTTCCTTCTCAGTTTTCCCAATGTGTAACAGATAATGTTTTCAAACAATCACTGGGTTAAGGGCACAGCTGGGTGGGAGATAGTACCCTAACCCTGTATTTTTTTAAACTTTTTATTTTATATTGTAAAGTAGCTGATCTTAACCCTATATCAAGAGAGAAAGTAAACAGCTCTCTTTTGTCTACACTAATCCACAGAACTGCATGGCTCCCCAGGGACAAGAATGATTGTCATGTGCTGTTTAAGAGCTCTGATTTGAAAAACTTGTACATAAAAATAACACACATTTTTAACATGTTAGTTTATAAGCATAAAATCCCATTATCACAAAGCCACAGTCAGCCAAGTCTCCAAGGATTACTGTACACTTAGCACAGGAGGAAGCCTAATCATTTGTAGGCTTAAGAAATGCCCCAGACCTTGATTGCAGGTGTCGACCCAGAATAGTCCTGGCTGAACTTAGGTCAAGTAAAATTGGGAAAATCTATATAAATCATCATTTACTTAGGAGAAACTAAAGTGCTGTTAATGAAGACAGAAAATCTTACAATAAAAGCTGGGTAATACTTGCCAACAAAAGCACAGGCCAGCTTGGATTAATGAATTCTCTAAGTGTTCTTCCCTGCCATGGCTCTTTGTTAAAATTGGGAGAGTGCTATTCAAACGTAAAGTTCTTGTTGTTGTTGTTAATATTATTTTCTTTTTCCAGGCACCAGTGATCCTGACTGCTCTTGGACTCTCTTGGGAAATGAGTCTGTATGTAACGTGATTATAATGATTCATTATATTTGTGTAGGGTTTTGCGTCTTGGAAAGCAGTTTCCCATCCATTATTAATATTATCATTATTAATAATAATAGCTACCATTTATCGTGAGCTTTTTAGGGGCCAGGCACTGTTTAGTGAACAGTAAGCACAGTATCTCTAATCCTTACAATAACCCTAAATGGAGGTTGTAACATTGGTTCTATCTGGAAAGAAACCAGGGCCCCTAAAAGTTAAATAACTAGCCTAAGATGACATTGCTCATAAGTGGTGACGGTGAGTGTGTTAGTTGCTCAGGCATGTCCAACTCTTTGCAAACTCATGGATTGGGGTAGAGACAGGAATGAAACTCTTGCCTGCCTGACCCCAGATCCAGGCCATTTTCACACTAAATATGGCATTTCATGTGACCTGAAAGTTGTTGTTTCGTTGCTCAGTTATGTCCAACTTTTGTGACCCCATGGACTGTAGCCCACCAGGTTCCTCAGTCCATGGGATTCCCCAGGCAAGAGTGCTGGAGCAGGTTGCCATTTCCTCCTTCAGGGGAACTTCCTGACCCAGGACTCGAACCCTCATCTCCTGCATTGGCACCGAGCCACCTGGGAAGCCTGACCAAGGTTACCTGTTAACTATTATCTCTCATCCTTTTAGACTAAACACTCTCGGAGGGCAGGACAGGTATCCTGTTTGGAGTCCTAATACGCTACCAAGCACGCAACTTGGAATACTGTCAACAAATGATGACTAGCTGCTGAAAGAATGAATAATTGAGTGAGTGAGGGAATTCTTACACCTCTTCAGAGGCAAGGAGATGACTTGATAGGCTTGCTGTTAATAAATAGGGATGCTGAAACTCTAAGAGGTGAAGAGACAGCCCCCAAGGGCACAGGGCTGTGAGGCGCTCGGTGCCAGGGTCCCATTCTCAACCCCGTAACTCTCAGTGTTCCCGGCCATCCACAGGCCCAGGCTGCCCTCTTACTGCAGAGAAGCAGGTGCCTTTGCTGTGGCATGGCGTGGTAGAAAGGAGCTGCAGGCCAGACGTGAGCTCAGGTGAGTTGCCCGCCCTCCCGCCAGGCGCCCACCCTGCTCTCAGCCCAGACCAGAAGCCCACGAGTGATTGTGGACGTAAACTTGGAGGCTCCCGCTTGGGGGTGGATGAGGATATGGAGGGTAGCAGATGCAGAGCGGACAGTTCAGGCAGCCGAATTCAATTTGAGGGAATGTGGTTCAGTGCTTTCCATTAGCAACACTCCTAAGAAAATCAGAATTCCCAGGACTCAAGAAAAAGGGAAGGTGGGGGAACATTTTCATCCTGTGCAGTAAATGGAAAGCAAATCAATCATACTCTGCTCTCTCCCTGGGCCCAGCAATGCCTCAATAAACACCAAAGGCCCAGGGTCCCTGAGCCACAGGCCACCCCTCAGGGTGGCGGAGAGATAGACAAGGACCAGGACAAGAAACAGAGCCACAAATTAAAATAAATAAACTAATTTTAAAAAAAGAAGTGTAAACACAAAGAGGCCTCAAAACTAGTAAGGCTGAAAAAAATAAAAGCCTGCTGAGAACACCATTAATAAAAAAAGAAAGAAACAGAGCCACAAATTAAAATAAATTAATTAATTTTAAAAAAAGAAGTGTAAACACAAAGAGGTCCCAAAACTAGTAAGGCTGAAAAAAATAAAGCCTTCTGAGAACACCATAAAAAAAGAAAAAGAAATGGAGACGCAAAAGGCCTAGGCCATGTTCCATCATCCGAAGAAACCTCTACAGTTCAGAAAACATTTCAACTACATTTGGTCACTTGATTCTCACAAAATACTTATGAAGTAGGTGCTATCGGAATTCCTATTTTATAAATAAGAAATGGAATGGGAATGATGAAGTGACAGGCTCAATATCAAACAACTGAGAAAGTGGCTGGAATTTGAACCCAGGTCCCTTGAGCCCCATAGGCCAAACTTAAATTCTACATTAGCAAATGGCTGTCACACCCCAAGAGAACGCCAAGACTAAATCCAGCCAAACATACTCCTCACACCCAATTGGGAGTCTTCTATCCCAACACAATGGCATCCCAATGTAGAAATGAAAAGAGCCAATTGTTGCCGTTTGATGGCTAAGTCACGTCCAACTCTTTGCAACCCATGGAGTGCAGCGTACCAGGCTTCCCTGTCATCCACTATCTCTTGGAGTTTGCTCAAGTTCATGTCCATTGAGTTGGTGATGCCTACATATTATATATATATATATATATATATATATATATATATATATATATATATATGCCAACATGGCAACATCACTCCCTGCCTCACCTCCCCCACCCAAGCAAACCTTGAACAAAAATAGCAATGCTTTAAATCCCCATAAGAGTGTCCTGTCACCTGCTGGCAGGAAGGTAGGGAACCATGTTTCCATGGAGGACTGACTGAAAGGCAATGAAGCACAGTGGTTAAACATGTGAACTCAGGAGCCAGATGATACGAACTTGAATCCCAGCTCACCCTTGATAGCTGTACGACTTTGAGCAAGACCTGTAAATTCCTCGTGCCCCAATTTCTTGATCTGGAAAACCAGCAAAGCAGTGTACCTCACCCAACAGGGTTGTTGTAAGGATTAATGAGATAATACCTGAAGCACTTAGACAGTGTCTGGAAGATGGAAAGCATTTCATAAAATTTTGTTATTATCATCACTAGATGTCAAAGCACTGATGGATCATAGGATGCAAAGTCAGGGAGGCCCTTGCAGACTCACCTAGTCTAATTTTCTGATTCCACAGAGGAGAAAACTGAGACTGGGAAAAAGGAAGCCGCTCCTCCCATCCCCCTATCAGAACACTCAGGGAACCAGCAACGGCTTCCTGTGCCCAGATGGGGGACTTCTGTTGCAAATGCACGCCTTTCTCAAAGTCTCATATTCTCACTGGACTGTTCTCCTGCAAAGAGCCTCCCTTCTCTTGTTTGTGAGAGGTGGTGGGGCAGCCTTGGCTGAGCAGGGTTTTCAGGGAATCCTTAATGGTACTTGGCAAAGCAGCTACTGATATTTCCAACATCTTGTTGAACATCCTTGATCCAAGAGCTGCATGAGGCCAGGCTGCAGTCCCCAGGGCCCATGTAGGCACATTGACTTCCAGCCAATGCAATGCCTCAAAGGCTGATTAGGTCCTTGGTGGATCAGCCTTGTGCCTGGCTTTCCTCTCTCTTTCAGATGTCCCTTGGTCATTTCATGGCTCATCGACTCTGTCCCCCAAAGGGTGAGGAAGGAGGGGAGAGCTTCTAAGCACTGATCAAACACTGGTACTAGTTAGCAACCCTTACCAAGGCTTCCAGGGCAATGGCTGTATCTGCAAACAACAACCCCATTCATATGGACATTCGAGAATTGAGGGATGTTTCCATAAACACAAGCTAGTATTCTAGAATTGGAGGGTGCAAATCCTGAGTGCTGCCACTTATTAGTTATAGAATGCAGGCAACTCTCTCTATCTCATTAAGCCTCAGTTTCTCCATCTGTAAACTGGGAAGAGTAATAGTACCTACTTGCAAACATTGCAAGAAATGCATGTGCTGACAAATGCAAAACACACAGCACGATGCCTGTCACATAGCAAGTACTGAATAATATTATGAAAAATATTTGTAATATGTTCTTCCTAATGTATGATCGCTGAGGAAGGCATGCTTATCTCTCCTTACTATTCTTTGGAACTCTGCATTCAGATGCTTGTATCTTTCCTTTTCTCCTTTGCTTTTCACTTCTCTTCTTTTCACAGCTATTTCTAAAGCCTCCCCAGACAGCCATTTTGCTTTTTGCATTTCTTTTCCATGGGGATGGTCTTGATCCCTGTCTCCCATACAATGTCACAAACCTCCATCCATAGTTCATCAGGCACTCTATCTATCAGATCTAGTCCCTTAAAGCTATTTCTCACCTCCACTGTATAATCATAAGGGATTTGATTTAGGTCATACCTGAATTGTCTAGTGGTTTTCCCTACTTTCTTCAATTTAAGCCTGAATTTGGCAATAAGGAGTTCATGATATGAGCCACAGTCAGCTCCCAGTCTTGTTTTTGCTGACTGTATAGAGCTTTTCCATCTTTAGCTGCAAAGAATATAATCAATCTATTTCAGTGTTGACCATCTGGTGATGTCCATGTGTAGAGTCTTCTCTTGTGTTGTTGGAAGAGGGTGTTTGCTATGACCAGTGCGTTCTCTTGGCAAAACTCTATTAGTCTTTGCCCTCTTCATTCCATATTCCAAGGCCAAATTTGCCTGTTACTCCAGGTGTTTCTTGACTTCCTACTTTTGCATTCCAAACTGCTATAATGAAAAGGACATCTTTTTTGGGTGTTAGTTCTAAAAGGTCTTGTAGGTCTTCATAGAACCATTCAACTTCAGCTTCTTCAGGGTTACTGGTTGGGGCATAGACTTGGATTACTGTGATACTGAATGGTTTGCCTGGAAATGAACAGAGATCTTTCTGTCATTTTTGAGATTGCATCCAAGTACTGCATTTCAGACTCTTTTGTTGACCAAGATGGCTACTCCATTTCTTCTAAGGGATTCCTGCACGCAATAGTAGATATAATGGTCATCTGAGTTAAATTCACCCATTCCAGTCCATTTTAGTTTGCTGATTCCTAGACTGTCGATGTTCACTCTTGCCATCTCCTGTTTGACCACTTCCAATTTGCCTTGATTCATGGACCTGCCATTCCAGGTTCCTATGCAATACTGCTCTTTACAGCATCAGACCTTGCTTCTGTCACAAGTCACATCCACAACTGGGTATTGTTTTTGCTTTGGCTCCATCCCTTCATTCTTTCTGGACTTATTTCTCCACTGATCTCCAGTAGCATATTAGGCACCTACCAACCTGGGGAGTTCCTCCTTCAGTATCCTATCATTGTGCCTTTTCATACTGTTCATGGGGTTCTCAAGGCAAGAATACTGAAGTGGTTTGCCATTCCCTTTTCCAGTGGACCACATTCTGTCAGAATGAACTGTGAACTTCCAGATGTTCAAGCTGGTTTCAGAAAAGGCAGAGGAACCAGAGATCAAATTGCCAACATCTGCTGGATCATCAAAAAAGTAAGAGAATTCCAGAAAAACATCTATTTCTGCTTTATGGACTATGCCAATGCCTTTGACTGTGTGGATCACAATAAACTGTGGAAAATTCTGAAAGAGATGGGCATACCAGACCACCTGATCTGCCTCTTGAGAAACCTGTATGCAGGTCAGGAAGCAACAGTTAGAACTGGACATGGAACAACAGACTGGTTCCAAATAGGAAAAGGAGTATGTCAAGGCTGTATATTGTCACCCTGCTTATTAAACTTATATGCAGAGTACATCATGAGAAATGCTGGGCTGGAAGAAGCACAAGCTGGAATCAAGATTGCCGGGAGAAATATCAATCACCTCAGATATGCAGATGACACCACCCTTATGGCAGAAAGTGAAGAGGAACTCAAAAGCCTCTTGATGAAAGTGAAAGAGGAGAGTGAAAAAGTTGGCTTAAAGTTCAACATTCAGAAAAATAAGATCATGGCATCTGGTCCCATCACTTCATGGGAAATAGATGGAAACAGTGGAAACTGTGTCAGACTTTATTTTTTTGGGCTCCAAAATCACTGCAGATGGTGACTGCAGCCATGAAATTAAAAGACGTTTACTCCTTGGAAGGAAAGTTATGACCAATCTAGATAGCATATTCAAAAGCAGAGACATTACTTTGCCAACAAAGGTCCGTCTAGTCAAGGCTATGGTTTTTCCAGTGGTCATGTATGGATGTGAGAGTTGGACTGTGAAGAAAGCTGAGTGCTGAAGAATTGATGCTTTTGAACTGTGGTGTTGGAGAAGACTCTTGAGAGTCCCTTGGACTGCAAGGAGATCCAACCCTTCCGAAGGAGATCAGCCCTGGGATTTCTATGGAAGGAATGATGCTAAAGCTGAAACTCCAGTACTTTGGCCACTTCATGAGAACAGTTGACTTATTGGAAAAGACTCTGATGCTGGGAGGGATTGGGGCAGGAGGAGAAGGGGACAACAGAGGATGAGATGGCTGGATGGCATCACCGACACGATGGACATGGGTTTGAGTGAACTCCGGGAGTTGGTGATGGACAGGTAGCCTGGCATGCTGCAATTCATGGGGTAGCAAAGAGTTGGACATGACTGAGCAACTGAACTGAACTGAATGGAATGTATGATCTAAATCCCAAAGTTCTGCAGCTCACCACTTCTTCCCTGATAACTTCTGACTGATGTTGCCTGCCTGAAGGAATACCTTGCAAATTTATCCAGCAGGTTCCTGTTTGCAAGCACATTGGAACAAACAAGTATAAAGTGAAAATTTGAATGTGGAGCCCGATTTCCTCTCAATTGCCATGGTTATAACACTTCAAAGTTGTAGCATTACATCTGGTGAAAAACTCAGTTGCTCAGTAGTGTCAGACTCTTTGCAACCCCAGGAACTGTAGCCCACCAAGATCCTCTGTTCATGGAATTCTCCAGGCAAGTATACTAGAGTGGGTAGCCATTCTCTTCTCCAGGAGATCTTCCCAAGCTAGGGATCGAACCCTAGTCTCTCCTGCATTATGGCTGGTAAACCACTGAATTTCTCTGAGATGCAGTTTTCTCATTTCTCCATTGGAGATGATGGTATTCCCTGATTTACCACCTCAAAGTCAATGTGGGAAAAGGCTGATATATCCATTTTTGCTGTATCAATAGCATTGTTATTATTATTGGAAGAGCATACTCATGATTATTGTGTGCTATGCATAAGCCATATATTTAAAAATTTACCTGGCTTTAGGCACAAATGGAAAAGTTACTGTTAGTCTTTCCATTTAACTACATCTCATAAAGAACCTGGTTAAAATATCACCTCTATAGTTCTCTCTGATGCCCACTTGCTGTTAGCCTGGCTTTCATTCCCTTGGCTGTTAATGTGATCTTTAACATTTTATCATCTGTTATTTGGGCATATCCTTATCTGCACGAGGTGCTCAAACCAAGGGCAGAGCTGTCTTCACTTCTGCCTCCCTGCTATCTCACATGGTGCCTTGCATTTAACAGACATCAGTAAATTACTGTCCATTGCAGGGAAAAACCATCAGGTCAAAGGATGGGATGCCAGCCTGATGAACTGCGCTGGTATGGTGTTAGAAGCATCTGCCCAGAAAGGTCTCTTTTGAAGGCGAAATGTGATTACAGAGAGGCTGAGATTATCAAGAGTTCTTAGAAGGAATCCAGGCGGGAAATCAGAGAACAAACTGGAACGTCTTCCTGCCTTCATAATGAGGAAGAAAGGAAATTAATGATGACTCTGAGGTGGCAAAGATCCTGAACCCATCTTTGATAGTCTGTCTTTTGCCAGAAAATTAAAAAAAAAAAAAAAAAAGCTGGGGGGAGGGGGAGTGAGGCAAGCAAATGTGGACAATTAGGAAGTAATTAAGTTCTCACAGAAACAGCTATGACAGAAAGCAGTTAAGGGAATTCTTAGCAATTTGGGGGAAAACACAAATCAGCAGGTTGGACAGCATGTATCCTAAGGTGTTCCCGGGATGAGCTAATGTAGTTACTGAAGCACTTAATTCATTTCTGAAAATTCATGGTAGAAGAACAGTAGAACATACACCTAAATTTTTTAAAACATTAAATGTCATATTGATCTTTAAGGCCGAAGGGGAAAAATACATGAAGTAGTAGCTTTAAGAGCTAAGAGAGGGGGAAAATACATCTAGTTGGTATGTAACAGGCATTCTCAGACAGAGCATCTGCTTCAATCACCCACTCGCAAGCCAGGCTTGGAATGTTCCCATTTTCCAGACCACAAAACCAGACCTCAAGAGGGAGAAGCAGATTGTCCACTAATTCCTATCTGAGCTGGAATTCAATCTCAGTCTCTGTCTTGCTCTAGCAGGGTCTATGTCTTACTGTTTTTATTGTCCTTCTACAGCAAAGATTAACAAATTGGACACAGCCCAGAGAAACAAAGGAATTATGAGGCTGCATAAGGCCGGGGTTATTAAAATAAAAAAAAAGCACCAATCACAGCCCACAAACATGATAGCTTTTCAATAGAATTACAAAGACGGTGGATGAAAAGATCACAAGATGACTTAATCTGGACCACAGTAACTCAAAAACGTTTCTCGCAAAATTAATTCAAATGGACCGGGAGAGGCTGCATAACTGCAAGGCTCAAAAATTAGCTCAATGGCAGTAAACAAAGGATAATGGTGGAACTAACTCAAATACAAGGGAAGGCGCCAAGTCTGGTGGTGCTGAAAGCCCATCACAATGTCATTTTATGATCCTCCTGTCTGGCCAGAAATGCACAGCAGGACTGGGTGAAGAGTCTTGTTGAATGAAGCCTCAATGGAGGCCTGGGTTAACAGAAGTTAGGTCCAGATAAGGACTAGTTTCCTTTTTCATCATTCAATTCAGTCACTCAGTTGTGTCCGACTCTTTGTGACCCAATGGACTGCAGCACACCAGGCTTCCCTGTCCATCACCAATTCCCAGAGCTTACTCAAACTCATGTCCATTGAGTCAGGGATGCCATCCAACCATCTCATCCTCTGTGGTCCCCTTCTCCCACCTTCAATCTTTCCCAGCATCAGGGTCTTTACCAATGAGTCAGTTCTTCACATCAGGTGGCCAAAGTATTGGAGTTTCAGCTTCAGCATCAGTCCTTCCAATGAATTTTCAAGACTGATTTCCTTTAGGATGGACTGGTTGGATCTCCTTGCTGTCCAAGGGACTCTCAAGAGTCTTCTCCAACAACACAGTTCAAAAGCATCAACTCTTCGGTGCTCAGTTGTCTTTATAGAAAAGAGATGGGCATACCAGACCACCTGACCTGCCTCCTGAGAAATCTGTATGCAGGTCAAGAAGCAACAGTAAGAACTGGACATGGAACAACAGACTGGTTCCAAATAGGAAAAGGAGTACATCAAGGCTGTATATTGTCACCCTGCTTATTTAACTTATATGCAGAGTACATCATGAGAAATGCTGGACTGGATGAAGCACAAGCTAGAATCAAGATTTCTGGGAGAAATATTAATAACTTCAGATATGCAGATGACACCACACTTATGGCAGAAAGTGAACTAAAGAGCCTTTTGATGAAAGTGAAAGAGGAGAGTAAAAAAAGTTGGCTTAAATATCAACATTTATTCTCATCATTAGCACCGACTAAAGAGGAGCTGTGGGCATAGCATAAAGGAGGAATTGGACTCAGTAGAAACCAGAGTATCTGGATATACCAAATACCACCAACCCAGAATTGGAGGCCCATTATGTCAGGTTCTGCCTAACCAATGTGGTCCCCACCCTGCCCTTTCCAGTTGACCAGCAGGCCAATCTTTAGAACCAATTCTTCCTCCTGATGGATGCCCCTGAGCCCTTGTCCTTACTGAGACTCAGGAGTTCACTCTGATCATGCTAGGCCAAACTCTCTTATCACAGTTCAGTTTTTGCAATAAGCATCTCCATGCAAAATTACATGACACACACTGTTAGGTCACAAAGAGAGGTGGACGAGGCAGGAGTCTTTGTCCCACCTTCCAGAAGCTCAAGCAAGAGGAAGATGTTTGAGAATTAGGGTTTACACAGTGCACTCATTTAATCTTACTTGAATTTGTGTTCAGAAGATTCACTGCCCTTCATCAAGGTTTAGGCATATTGTCCTAGGTCACAGAGTTATTAGCAAATACCAGAGCCAGCATTCAAATCTCTTTGGCACAAAAGCCCATGTTTTCTCCACTCTACTACACAAGCTCCCCACAACCATCTACCACTGCTATTCTGTACCACCAGTTCATGGCTGTAGGTCAAGGAAAAGAATAGCTTTCATGATTGAGCATCAGTTTTGCGCCAGACGTATTGCTTAGCACATGGTTTTATGCAAATTTCACAAATCCTATTAAAGAATCATCACTAATCTCATGCTGCACACAAGGAAAGGGGGGCTGCAAGATGCATCGAGTCACCCACAGCTTGTTAAGGACAGAAGTGAGAGGTTCAAGCTCGATTTTGTGCACCCTATGTGCTATAAGAAGCCCACCATTTAGTGAGGATATGTATTAGCTTCCTGTTGCTGCTGTAACAAATTACTACAAACTAAGTGACATAAAGCAACACAAATTTCTGATTTTACAGTTCTGGAGGTCAGCCTCAAGTCCAAAACAGGTTTCACTGGACCACAACCAAGGTGTTGGCAGGAGTGCATTTCTTTCTGGAAGCTCTGGAGAAAACCCACTTGATTGCTTTTTCCAGCTCTTAGCTGCATCCCTTGGCTCCTGGCCCCTTCCTCCCTCATAAAAATCTCTTTTGACTCTCTCTTTGTATCTCCTTAGACTCTAAAGCTAGTGCTTCACCCTTAAAAGGAAATTATCTTGGGTTCATTCAGATAATCTGGGATAATTTTCCATCCCAAGGTTCTTTTTAATTTTTTTTTAATTGGAAGATAATTGCTTTACAATGAAGTGTTGGTTTCTGCCATACAACAATGTGAATTGGCCATAAGTATACATAGGCCCCTCTCTTTTGAACCTCCCTCCCAACCCCCACCCCACCCCACCCCCTAGGGTTGTCAGAGAGCACCAGATTGAGTCCCTGTGCTACATAGCAAATTTCCATCAGCACCTATTTTACACAGGGTAAAATACAGGCTTCAGTGCTCTCTAAACTCATCCCACTCTCCTTCCCCCGTTGGGTCCACAAGTCTGTTCTCTGTGTGTATGTCTAGTCCTGCTCTGCAAATAGGTTCATCAGCACTATTTTTCTAGATTCCACATATAAGCATTAATATATGATATTTGCTTTTCTGATTTACTTCATTCTGTACAACAGGCTCTCAGTTCATCCACCTCACAGGGACTCAAATCTGTTCCTTTTTATGGCTAATATTCCATTACACACACACACACACACACACACACACACACCCCACCACTTCTTTATCCATTCATCTGTCAATGGACATCTAGGTTGCTTCCATCCTGGCTATTGTAAATAGTGCTGCAATGAACATTAGGATACATGTATTTCTTTCAATTATGGTATTACCAGGGTATATGCCCAGTAGTGCATCCCGATTCTTAATATTTTAATCAGCCTGTAAAGTGACTTCTGCCACATTCCATAGCACACTCACAGGTTAGGGGATTCGGATGTAGATACCTTGGGAGGGGGCATTATTCAGCACACTGCAGGAGAGCTGAAGCACAGCTAACAATAGTAAAACTATAAATAATAAGTTCATTGTCCCAGAGAAGACACCTAAGTTCACAGAGGTAAAGTAAAACTTTGGGGACATGTGTACAAGTGGCAAAGGTAAAGGAAATCTAGCCAATCTAACTTCAAAGTCCATTTTTCCCCCTCTACCATAGCACATAGCCTCCAGGAAAATGTCACAGCTAGATAAACCATCTGCCAGAGTCAAACCCAGACAAGCAGCCAAATACAAATGAATAATCATCAGGGAAGGTTTCAAGACAGACTCAGTGATTCTCTGGATTGGCGGGAAATGACTGTGGAAGATCTGATGCTTTGCATCTTTGGAAATGCCAAGAAATGCATGTCTGGAGGTTAGTTGAAGGCTGATGTGTGTGGCTGAAGGCAACTAAATAAATAAACCAAAACAAAATATATTTTTTAAAGTTCTACTTAGCAATCGGGCACAGTGGGAAAAACAACCTGGGCTAGGAAGTCAGACAAATAGAGATTCAAGTCCCAGCTCCCCTAATTCCAGCTATAAGCTGGTTGTGTCATGGCTCTGAACCAAGTTTCCTCATGTGAAAATAAGGACAGCAATGTCTTCTTGGAAAGAGCCAATGAGGTGCCCACTGTTACATCCAGCACAGAGTGGGAGCTTAATAAATGCCAGCATTTTCATTTTCTCTCCTTCTCTGTCTCGACTCAGGTGTAAGAGAAAGAAACAAAGACACTGGCTTTATTTGAAGAAAAGACTGCTAGCTGTGCAACTAATCTTTAAAAAACCAACCGCTCCTTTCTCTTGCCTGAGCTCCAGGCTAGGCTGAAGGCCGAGGAGACACAAGGCAGACAAAGGAGGAAAAGCAGGCGGGTGAGGAGGAAAGCTCAGCCATCCATCAGACCAAGAGGGGATAAATACAATGCATTATTCAGGGCGTGCTAGGTGGAGGGCTTCTGTAAGGATGGGGCAGGCGGTCTGCACAGGTCTCTGAACTCCTCAGGACTTGGCCAATCTCCAAGCGAGGCCACATGCCACCGCCCCTATTAGTCAGCTGTTTGCCAGCCCCTGCGAGCCCCTTGCCAGTTCCCTGGCTGGGAACTTCTCAGGAAACCCAGGGCTCCGAGCTGGGCAGGAGGTTAATCAAGCCACCTCCCCATTCTGGAAAGCCTTTTCTAAAACCCTGTTTTGGAAGCCATGCAAGTGCTGAACTGCAGGATACCAGATGCAGAAGGCAGTCAGGGCAAGACCCTCCTTACCTGTAAACAGAATCACTAATGGCTTGCAGAGGGTGTTTTGAAGGGTGATGGGCAGTGTCCTGAACCCACAAAGAAGCCCTTAAAGCTCCACTGCAATTGCAAATATCTATACCAATTTCCACTTTGGGTGTAAACTGGTACAGACATTTTTGAGGGCAATTCAGCGGTATCTATTCAAATTGAAAATAGTCATATTCTTTGACCTAGTAATAGTAGTCCTAGGTATCCAACCTACAGAAATACTCAGAGTAGAAAGCCTTTTATACAGAAAATTCACTGTAGCAAGCTTTTGATAGTGAAAGATGAGAAACAACACAAATGCCCATCAGTAGAAAAAGGCAGTGGATAAATTATACCCATACTACTGAATGAGGCCATTAGAAATAATGAGGTTGATCCAAATGTTCTGATATTGAAAGATTTCCAGTTATTTCTAAATGAAAAACATACACATGCAAGTCTCAGGAAAGAAGAGCCATAATCCTGCATATGGGTAAAACCACAGATGCATATTTGGGCTTGCACATGCATGTGAATATAAATAAAGAGAAAAGTAATTGGGATGGATCTATACCAAATAAACGGCGATTATCTCCAGGTAGAAAGGGAGATGGGGGATGCCAAGGGCAGACTGTTACTTTTTACTCCGTGTGATTTTATTTTCTTTATATTTTAACAAAGGAGTGGCTTTATATATTTATGTAACTTAGAAAGTATATGTTGAAAAAAATGAAACCTATTTCAACAGCTGATGGGAGCGGGAAGAGGCTTGACAGATGGATTTGACTCCTGCATTTCTCGGATCAGGAGAGCAGATAGAGACAGAGGGTGTGATCTACCCTAGGTCACTTGGTGGGTTCAGAGAGTAGACCCAGGGCTCCTGGAATCCAATCCACAACTGTTCCCACCTCCTTCAAGGTCTAGAATCTTTGGGTCATGTTATGAAGGAAAAGTCCAACTAGATAGAGGGAGAATTTTAATTGCCATGAGACTCCCTGGGGGCAGCGTGTTGTAAGGGTCCTGCATCAGGATGCTATCTCTGTCAGTGGCCAGCCCATGGCCACAGCCATGTCACTTTTCCCCACTGTGACTCTGATTTCTCACCTGCAATGCGGGGGACACCACCTTTATCATGGAGATATTATAATCAGATATTAATTTCACTTCCTCCTATCTAAGCTATACTCTATTCCCTGCCCTTCTTTTGTCAGATGGATACCTCTCCTGGAAAAGTTGAGGGACAACCAGGTTGAATGCATCCCAAAGCTCAGGGTTTGAATTTCTGCTCCACCCTGGGCCCACCTGGTAGCATCTGAGAAAATCTGCAATACCCTCTACATTTTAGTCTGCACCCTTACTCCATCACCACCTGCAATTCTCTGGATGCCTTTGGATCTTTTCTACTTATCAGGAGGAAAAGTAAATACATCTTTGGGTCAAAATGCTGTCATCAGGAACAAAGGGGTTCCTTCTCCATCTCTGGGGTCTGGAGTCAAAGGGTCTGCCCAGAAATGGGCATATGAAGTTAGACACCTCTTGGAGGAGAAGAAGGGACCCAGGTTTCTGCAGCTGACAAGAAGGAGATTCACTAATCCAACTCAGGGAGAATAGCTTCAAGTTCATGGAGAGACATGGCCTTGACAAAGTGAAGTGGTAGTGGCTGGCTGGCTCCAAAAATATCTCCCCAACCAGCCTGTCTTACATGCCTGGAATTCCATCATTAATCCTTCCAGTTAAATTTTCCAAGGCCTTTGTTAGCATGTAAATGCTTCTCTTGGGAGGAATAATACAATTTAATCCTAGTGAACAAACATTTACTGACAGTTGCTTTAAACCAGGCGCTTGTGAGGCATAGTGGGGCATCCAAAGATGAATAGGATGTTTTCCTGTCCTCCAGGAGCTTATTGCTCATCAGAGCAGTAAGATGTGTGCCAAGCTTAAAACAAGGGAAACAACTCAAAAAAAAGGAGAAAGAAAGCGCCATAACTATCCTCTCTTCCGTATATTTCATCAAGAGCTCAACTACAGTACATATCACCTCAAGGGGTTTTGATCAAAATGGCTCAAGAGTTTGTATCTTTATTGGAAATATAATAGGTAGCCATGGATGTTTTCTGAGTGGTATGATTTTTTTAAGTATTTTTTTTACAAAGATCAATCTGACAGTTCTGTGGATGATGAGTAAAATGGCAAGGTTAGGGGTTGAAAAAAAAGATGAGAAGTTAATGTGAAAGATTTTAGAAAGTAAGAAACCATAGGTCATGAGAATACGTAGTAGAAGATGAAGGAATCAATTCATGTTTTTATTCAATGGGTCTTTTACTGGGGGGGAGGGCACTGACCACATGCAAGGCAGTATGCTAGACCCTCAAAATAGAGGAAATGTGTTCTACCCTCCTTGAGCTTTGTGTTGACTGTGGGGGGTCACAGAATAATCCAATGTCATAAAAAATACATATAAAATTCAGAAAGCATAATAAGGACTCTGGAGGAAAAGGTCACAGGAAGTTATGAAAGAACATTATGACCTGTTCTAGTTCATGGGGATGCCATTGGGGAAGTCTTCATTGAAGGGCTGATACTTTGTTTGGATCAAAAGGATACATATGAAAAAAACTAGGTGAATAAAACACCGCAGTCCATTCTGAAGGAGATCAGCCCTGGGATTTCTTTGGAAGGAATGATGCTAAAGCTGAAACTCCAGTACTTTGGCCACCTCATGCAAAGAGTTGACTCATTGGAAAAGACTCTGATGCTGGGAGGGATTGGGGGCAAGAGGAGAAGGGGACGACAGAGGATGAGATGGCTGGATGGCATCACTGACTCGATGGACGTGAGTCTGAGTGAACTCTGGGAGTTGGTGATGGACAGGGAGGCCTGGCGTGCTGCGATTCATGGGTTCGCAAAGAGTCGGACATGACTGAGCGACTGATCTGATCTGATCTGATCATCCCACTGGGATGGCTATAATCAGAAAGACAACAAGAACTTTTGGTAAGACTGTGGGGAAATCAGAACTCTCATGCACTGCACTGGACATTTTGAACAATTCATCATAGCAAATGATGGGAGTGATCACCGTTCCCAGAGTGGGGAGAAAATAAAGAGATGAGCATGGGAGGAGGGATGTGGTCCTGTGGTTCATAGGAAGAACTGAGATCAAGGTCAATGTGACTGGAGTGTTGGGAGGAAGGGAGAGTGATGATACCTAAGACTAGAAATGTAGGTAAGGGAAGACCACGGGTACCTTTAAGCCATTTTAAATAGCTTAATCTTTATCCTCGGAATGATGGGATATTGGTGGGGGTTCTTGGTGTGTTATACATTCACTTTGCTTGTACTGGGCAGCATAAATTGGAGGGAGTCACAAGGAGGGTATGGAGGGTATAGAGGGTGACCAGTTGCACAGGTCAGAGCAAGAGAAGAGGTCAGGTCAAGAGAGGGTGATGGGGGTGGTGTGTGTACATGGAGGGAACAGGCTATAACTATGATGTTTTGGGAGTCAATGACTGGGAGGATTTGAGTTCACCAACCAGAAGGAACAGCAGGTTTGGGCAAGAAGAACAAGTCTGTTCTGCAGAGACCTGTAGTTAGCACTTACTATGTATGAGAACTGAGCAAGGCATTTTTCCATCTGTATTACATTTAACGTCTCAAAGATACCAATGAGGTTGCTTTTATTATTCTCCCCCTGTTTAGGGAGGGAAACTGAGGCTCAGACAGGCTAAGTAACTGGCCCAAATACACCAAGCTGGTTAGAGGCAGCACAGGAATTCAAATCCAGGTTTGCCTGATGCCAAAGTTCTTTGCATCTTTGCTTCTAGACACCATAACTCTCCTAGAGCAGGATGGCAAAAAGACTTTCAACACATGCTCAGCTCTGGTCTTTGCATAGTGACTGCCTGGAGCACTGGGTTGAGATGAATTCTGAGCCAAAGCAGAGGCCAGCAAGAAAACAGACCATGATTGATCAGGAAAACAGACCATGAATAAGCAGGAATCTAAGTCATGGGCACAGAAAGGAGTGTGATGGGGAAAGCACACCGTATTTGCCGTTTCTGCTCTGGGAGTTCAAAGGAGTAACACAGTATTCTAGCTGAAAGAATTAGAAGTAGCCACTGGGATGTTCCAAGGTCAGTCTTCATTCCAATCCCAGAGAAAGGCAATGCCAAAGAATGTTCAAAACTGCCGTAAAATTGCTCTTATTTCATGTGCTAGCAAGGTAAGGCTCAAACTTCTTCAAGCTAGGGTTCAATAGTTTGTGAATCGAGAACTTCTGGATGAACATGCTGGTTTTAGAAAAGGCAGAGGAACCAGAGATCAAATTGCCAACATTCACTGGACCACAGAAAAGGCAAGAGAATTCCAGAAAACCATCTACTTCTGCTTCATTGACTATGCTAAAACACTTGACTATGTGGATCACAACAAACTGTGGAAAATCCTTCAAGAGATGGGAACACCAGACCACCTCACCTGCTTTCTGAGAAACCTGTATGCAGGTCATGAAGCAACAGTTAGAACTGGACATGGAACAACCGACTGATTCAAAATTGGGAAAGGAATATACCAAGGCTGTATACTATCCCTTGCCTATTTAACTTGTAATGCAGAGTACATCATGTGAAATGCCAGGCTGGATGAATCACAAGCTGGAATCAAGATTACCCAGAGAAATACAAACAGCCTCAGATATATAGATGATACCAGTCTAATGGAAGAAAGTGAAGAGGAACTGAAGAGCCTCTTGATGAGAGTGAAAGAGAGTGAAAAAGCTAGCTTAAAATTCAACTTTCAGAAAACTAAGATCATGGCATCCAGTCCCGTTACTTCAGCAAATAGATGGGAAAAAAGTGCAAACATTGGCAGATTTTATTTTGGGGGGCTCCAAAGTCACTAAGGATGGTGACTGAAGCCATGAAATTAAAAGACACTTGCTTCTTGAAAGAAAAGCTATGACAAACCTAGACACCATATTAAAAAGCAAAGACATCATTTTGCCGACAAATGTCCTTATGGTGAAAGCTATGGTTTTTCTAGTAGTCATGTACAGATGTGAGAGCTGGACCATAAAGAAGGCTGAGCACAGAAGAATTGATGCTTTCAAACTGTGGTGCTGGAGAAGACTCTTGAGAGTCTCTTGGACAGCAAGAAGATCAAACCAGTCAATCCTAAAGAAAATCAACCCTGAATATTCCTTGGAAGGACTGATGCTGAAGCTCCAATACTTTGGCCACTTGATGCAAAGAGCTGACTCATTAGGAAAGACCCTGATGCTGGGAAAGATTGAGGGCAGGAGGAGAAAGGGGAGACAGAAGATGAGATGGTTGGATAGCATCACCAACTCAATGGACATGAGTTTGAGCAAGCTCCGGGAGACACTGAAGGAAAGGGAAGCCTGGCGTGCTGAAGTCCATTGGATCACACAGTGTCAGACATGACTGAGCAACTGAACAGCAGCAAGTTTGGATGTCCCAGATAGAGCTAGTGGTAAAAGAATCTGCCTGCCAATGCAGGAGATGCAAGAGACTTGGGTTCGATCCTGGGGCCGGGAAGATCCCCCGGAGAAGAGAATGGCAACCTGCTCCAGGATTCTTGCCTGGAAAATTCCAAGGACAGTGGAGCCTGGTGGGCTACACAGAGAGTCGGACAGGACTGTGCACACAGGCACGCTGGTGAGGTACCTTTATACACAACAGACAGACCTCAAAAGCAGTAACCTGAGCAAAGGTGTCACAAAGAAGAGTGTACGATAAAAAAAAAAAGAAGAAGAAGAGTGTACGATAGATTAAGGGCCAAAAAACTTTTTGAGTAAAGAGTTAAATAATGAACAGGTTAGGCTTTGGAGCCCAGATAACCTGTCACAACCACTCAACTCTGCCACTGCAGCCAGAAAGCAGCCATAGACAATAAACAAACCAACAGGCATGACTGGTACCAATAAAACTATTTGTGAACACTGAAATTGGAATTTTGTATATTTTTTATGTATCATTAAATATCATTTTTCTTTTGATTTTCTTTCCTATTTAAAAATGCAAAAAGCATTCTTACAGGGAACTATATTTAATAGTCTGTGATAAGCCACAATAAAAAAGAATATGAAAAAGAATGCATACGTATGTATAACTGAGTCACTTTGCTGTACTGCAGTAGTTAACACTGTAAATACTGTAATTCAGCTATACTTATATACACTATCACATGTAAAGCAGCTAGCGGAAAGCTGCTGTATAGCACAGGGAGCTCAGCTCGGTGCTGTGATGACCTGGAGGGGTGGCATGGGGTGGGTGGGAGGTCCACAAGGGAAGGGATGTACGCATATTTCAGCTGAATCTGATTCACTTCAATATATAGCAGAAACTAACACATTGTAAAGCAATTATACTCCAATGAAAGTAATAATAAAAAGAAAATTTTAAAAAGGACTTAAAGAAAAAGAAGAAATAAATTTGAGCACAGACACACGGAGAAGGAAGATGAAGTCAGAATTTGGAGTGACGTGTCTACAAGCCAAGGAACACCAAGGATTGCAGGCAACCACCAGAAGCTCAGAGGGTCACCTAACAGACTGTTTTTCAGAGCCATTAAAAGAATTCAACCCTGCTGACACTTTGATTTTAACCTCTGGACTCCAGAACTGTGAGAGAATACATTTCTCTTGTTTTACATCTCCTAGTTTGTCATATTTCCTAGCATCCCTAGGAAATTATTACAGTGTAGATCCTTACATTTGTTTGTGCTGTTGCAGAACACAAATCGCTTATGACTAACTTTAATTGACATAAATGATACCATGCTATGAACCAGAAAAAAAAAGTAGCATTTACCATATTTCCTTAGAAAAACACTCTTCACTCACAAGTCATACAAAAAGAGGTGAGGGGCTATATTTGGCCGATAGGCCATAGTGTTCTGTTCCCTGTATTATGTGTATCCATTGAGAAGAGATCAAGAACTACATAATGATAGGCATCAGCCTAGTACTTGCCTATGGGTAGCTGAGGGCTGATTGGAAGGGATGATCAAAGAACTTTCCAGAGTAATAAAAATGTTCTTAGTTACATGGATGTAGACCTTTGTCAAAACTCATTGAAATGTACACTGAGAGTGAAACATTTCAGTGTATGTAAATTTAACCTCGACCTAACACTATTGCTTTGAACTGAAACACTGGGGAGAGGAGGCGGGTGACTGCATGGAGGGAGGTGCCATTTGAACAAGTCTTGAAGAGTGACTTCAGCCTCTAAGGTGGGGAAGAAAATGCTGAAGGGGAGTAGGGATAAGATTCAATCAGAGCTCAGACACTAGCCAAAAAATGGGGTGAAAAATTCAATCTGGCGAGAAGCAATGAAAGTATACCTACCATCCACACGTGGTATTCTCCGAAAGCTCCAGCTCAGAAATAATTGCCTTGCACAATAATTGGGGGATGCAGTCTGGGAGCTGATACAAGTGGAGCCGGGTGCAATTTGGGGAGATTTGCTACGCTTAGCTCCCTTCTATCAATTCCAGAGGCTCAGATGTTTCTGACCTGTTGCTTGGCGTATTGTGAAAACGGCTTTTATTTACTGCACTTCCATTAAAAGATGAAATCCACAAACAGGGGATCACAGGCCAGAAAATCACCATTTAAGTCTCTGCTTATCTACCGTCGACAGCCAAGAACCTGGTCTCCTCGGTGTCTGGGACCCAGCTTCAACCGCCAGCTTCAAGGATGCCTGGGAATATTCAGAGAGAAGCCCACATCTGGGTGGTAAAATTGGGCCCCTTAGCAGGGCTGGACTAAGTTACAAGGGTGGTCCTTGGAAGGTGAGGAGACAGTGTGGTCACGCAGGACCAGGCTGGGTTGCAAGAGGAGGGATGGATCAGAGTCTAGTTTCACCCAGAACTCAAGGTATCTTGGGAAGTCTGGGGACAGAGTGGCATGGCTCATCAAGGAAGTACTGGAATGAACTGGTGATTCAAAGACAAAAGTGAAACCCAAGATAACTTTCACTTAAACAAATCACGGGTCCTTTCTCATCATAACACATGACTGAGCCTAACCACATCAAGAGATTTCTGCTCAAGGGTCAATTTTGCTGCCAGATGAATACTAGCACATGGTACTAGCACCTTCCCATCTCTGAGCCACACTTGTCTCATCTGTGAGAAGCGAAGAGCGAAGCAGCCAATCTAGTTCCACTCTACAGATCTTTCCACCCAACCCTGGTTCTCCAACTTGACAGATGACACTGAGCAAGTCATTTCCTGTGAACCTTGGGTACCATATTATACACTGAGAGGGCTGCAAGGTGACAAGTCTTGAAAAGCCCTCTCAGATTTGGAGTCTTCTGTTCTTGCCTGCTCAGAAGACCCGGAGCATTTATCTCACTGCTCTTATTAGATTGCACCTTGGATTACAGCTGAGCACTCATCATCCTTCCTATCCTGACTTCTCCTGGACTGAATGCTCCCCAAAGATACTAATTTTATAATTCTTAGCACAGACAATGGATGGACAGATGGTAGATGAAGAGGCAGAAGGATGGATGGGTCGATGGCCACAAGATTAATCAGTGGTATGATGAAAAGCAGGGCAGATAAATGGATGACAGGGAACTAGGGGATATTGGAGAACAGAAAAATGAGAGGAAAGACCCACAGAAAATATCTCAGCACCTCCTTTACTACCATAGCTCAGTCCTAGGACACTGAGTACCCACTGTGATCAACCCCACTATATAAATTCTTTCTGAAGCTTTCTGAAACCCTTTCTTCAGGAAAGAGACCATAACATTCCTTATATTTCTGAATAAGCACATGAATTATAAGTGCCCATCATGCCTATTAATATGCTGGGAAAAGAATATAGAATATGTGAGCACTTCACCTATTGCAAAGCATAACTCAGATCCAGAAAACCATGTCATATAAAGAATAAAGGAATTAATTAAAAAAAAAAACTGTTTCTAGATTATGTGGTCCACGTGATAAACACTGAATAAGAAGCTTTAGGTGGAGAGAAATACTTGCAAATGGGGAGTGCCAGTAACTAGATTTCCCAGGAAAGAGCTTTGAAAGATGGAAAGGAGTCAGGCAGGGGATGAGCCCAGAGCAGACTGAGCAGACGCAAGGGTGGAAGGATGAACATACTGACAACTGCGTGATCAAGACCACGAAAGGCAGGAGTGTGCTAGAGGGTTGGGAGTAGCTCAGCAAGGGAAGTGCCAGGCGAGAGTGCATAAATCTGCCTGCCCTAGGAAACACAAGGAATTCTTGGCATCCAGGAGTTTTAATTCTTGCCTGAAAAGGCATGAGGATGAGGCTGAATTTCCTGCAGCAGCAGAGAATGGTCAGGAAGCTCTGGAGCCAGCTCTGGTGGGGCGAGGCTGGGGGTCGCTAACGCATGCAGAGTACAATCACACCTCGCCCACAGCGCCCAGTGCTCAGGCTAGTGGGGCACCCAGAACCCAGTCTCTTTCTCCACTGCCAGTTTGGAGTTGCTAAGGTTACCTTCTCAACTGCCTAATTAGAGAAGCTGTCACTCTTTGACAAAGATCAGGAGGGAAGGGAAAAAAATGAAAGCAGACATTTCATACTCTTAGACAAGAAGAAAATAATATAACTAGCTCCAGTCATAGTAACTCTGCCTGCAGCCAAAGAAGGCTGTGCTTATACCAGTACCACCCTCTGTTACCAGCCAGGAGAGCTGGGAATGGGCACCTAGTCTCAATTAACGGGGAGCCGCTGCCAGCTGCCAGCAAGGTTAAATGGGGTATAGGGGGCTCCAGTGTTCTCGCCTGGAGAATTCCATGGAAGGCTACAATCCATGGAGTTGCAAAGAGTCAGACACGACTGAGAGACGAACACAAGGGGCAAGTCAGGAAGAAGGGGGATTTGTACCCATTTTGCTGCTATGGTCTAGTGAGTCTCAGTGACCAAGAAACATGGCACTCTTCTTAACCAGCAGGCTAGAACAAATTGACGCAGCCTTTGTACCATGTCAGGATCCACTGTTTTGGGGCCGACACTACTGGAACCCCAATGGAGCAGAAACTGCCTTCAGAAAGCATTTCTGGAGGAGAGCGCAGAGGGAGAGATGGGAAGAGAGATGGAACAGGAAGAGACCTGGGACACAGAGGAGAAGGCATGCTCCATGAGGTCACAGGATGCAAGATACCAGATGACTATTTCCCTCTCTGACACCGAGGGCCCGCCACTCTGAGATGCCAGCTCAATTCCTGAGCCACTGTGGGTCCCACAGGGAGCCTCTGCTCTGTAGAAACCCACGTGTGCTGTGGCACCCTCCTTTGCCCAGCCCCTGCCCTCATTTCCTCTTTCTGCAAACACACTTCATTCTTGCCCAGCCAAGACTACTTTCTCCCTGGGGGAGAGAAAGGAAGCATTTTCTGTTGTGTGCAAAAACAAAACAAAACAAAAAGTCCATTTATAATTAAATTACTTGCCACAAGAATGGGAGAAGGGGCTTTCCTGGCGGTCTAGTGGTTAAGAATCTACTTACTGATGCCGGGGACATGGGTTCGATCCCTGGTCCTGGAACATTGCATATGCCTTGGGGCAACTAAGCCTGTAAGGTACAACTACCGAAGGCCACGCCCCGAAAGCCTGTGCTCTGAAACAGAAGGAGCTTCAGCACACCACAAAGAAAAGTAGTCCCAGCTCATCGCAACCAGAGGAAGCCCCTGTGCAGCAACAAAGACCAAGGGAAGCCAAAGATACATGAAAAAGAATGGAAAAAGCGGAGGAGCACTAAGTCAGGAAGTTCAGGTTTCAGTCCTGACATCGCAACCAAGTCACTGCGTGACCCTAGTCACTGGCCTTCCCAGGGTCTCAGTCCACAATCTGCGGACGTCCTGGGCCAGGCTGGGGGTTACACGAGAAAACAGCACCATTCTCCTGCCCAAGAAAACGAGCCACTCGGGCTGGATCCACGCCTTTATTTAGAGATCCAGTCCTGCCCCTAGGAGAGAACCTGGTGTACAGAAGGTGTTCAGTTCAATAAATACTGAATCAATACTCGGAGAATTATACTACACTCTGTATTTCTTCATTCCATATACATTTTTTGGCACCTAATAAAAATATGATTCCTGTCTTTGCTGAGCTTATAGTTGAGCAGAAAAGATAAACCAAAAAAATGTATAATCTGTGACTAATCGCTACCAGTAAGAAGAGCTTATATATAAAACAGGGAGACTGTGCACATTTCGTTACTTTCTCTTTACATCAAAAGAACAGATATTTCTGAAGTGTTAAACCTTTGTTGGGGGCAGTAAATTAGCAGCATGGCTAACTTAGCCATTGCTGTCAGTCACCTTCAGATAAGAATTTAAAAAACAACAACTATAAATAATAAATTTTGAGAAATGAAAAAACAGGGAGACAAGCTCTAACCTGAGAAAACAGGAAGGTTTCTCTGAAGGAGCAACATTAATCAAGGATCTGAAGATTCAGTAGGAGTCAGGCAGACAAAAGAAGCAAAGCAAATAGCCTGTGCAAAGGTCCAATGGCAGAGGGAGATTGTTACATTAGAGGGATTAAAAGACACCCCACAGAGACGGAGAAGCAGAACACCAGGAGACGGGCAGGATGTAAACAGGGCTCAATCCAGAAGGTCCACACTTTAGCATCATTTCCCTAAGGCAAGCCTTGCTCTGGAGGGAGACGCTGAGCACCGACTCCTCTGGGCATGCACTGGGGCATGAGTGCAGCAGGTCACGTGAAGGGCATCATCTTTGCCAGGCAAGTCAGAGGCTGCTCAGCCCAGTCCCTACTTCCCTGAAGGCCCCTCTCCTCTACCCAAGACTTAGATGCTCTGTTCTGCTGCAAAGGCCAAAGCTGAAGATGTTCCTGGAGATCACACAGTCCACTGGTACCCAAATGCATTTCATGGATCTCTGGGTTGTAGACAGATGTTTTAAGGACTACTTGGGGAAGAGGAAGGGAAGTCCCATTGGGCAGGGCGTGAAGCATCCTCACCTCTACCTGAACTGAGCAATTCTTCTCTCCTCTTTTTCTCTTTTCTTTCTTTTCTTTTTTTTTTTTAAACAGTGGGTTGCCCAAGATTCTATTTGAATGAAATCTTATGATGCTAAAAGAGGATCTGGAAAACCACAATGATCTTACAGATGAGAGCACCAAGGTCCCTGATGAGGACATGTGTCGTTTTCGCTACCCAGCAACCATTTTAGCATCAGCCCCTAGGTTCACTTTTCAAAATATAGCTCTCTCCAACACGTACAACCTGCCAGGAATATCAGTCCAGGTGCCCTCTTCTTCCCTAGTTGAGGGATACATATGAGGCCACTGTGAGCCAACAGATGCTGGAGAGAGAGAGGCAAGGATGGATAACACTTGGAGCCCCTCTGTCCTGATGGAGACGCTCAGATGAGACTGGAGACAGGTTACTGCTTTCAGGATCCCCAGAGCTGCCCTTTCTGAGCCTGGGTCTTCAGCTGGTCCACCCCCCTGAGTCATCCCATAAAGTTCTCTATGCTTAAATAAAGAGTTGAGTCCAACTGCTTATCACCCTGATACAGCTGGAGGACATATGGGGCTTGCTCAGGGCACTCAGGGAGCTAGAAATACCCCCGAGATTAGAAATCAGAGCTCTTCAACCACAGCCTGGGGCTGGCTCCCTGGGCGGGTAACAATTTGTACTCCATTTTAACGAGGTCCTCAGTTCCTGGTATTCCGCCTTGTCTTCCCAGCCTCTTTTCCGAAGTCTCATGAGGATAAGACAGTTGCTTACCTTCCTCCCGATACCCTTCAACAGAGCTCACAGGCTGCCCTGCCCTCGGGGTCCCTCGCCATAAATCTGACATCAGTCACTCCTCATTGGCCATAAGATAATTTATTGAACATGCAGAGAAACAAGTACAGATATTATTCCAGGAGCTGGAACCCAAGCCAAACAAAAACAAGATAAATTCTTAACTGCTTCCTGACTCTGCTTCTCCAGGTATGTGTGTGTCTCTTTCCCACCTAAGCAAGGATTAAAGGAATCCTTTGCAATCTCCCCTGCTTCAGAAAGCATCTGTGAATATCCTGTTTCTACATCACTCTTCCCTTTGCTCACAACTTAAAGGCAATTTAATTTCCTATGTGAAAGAAGCAGCAGAGGGGACGGGCGTTGGCAGGCGGGGGGGTGGGTGCGGGTAGGGCTTTTGGTTTCTCCTCTTTCAGCTTGCTCACCCACTACAGAGCTGTTTCCTACAGTAGCAGAAGTCACTCCCAAGGCACTTGAAGGAGATGAAACACATGCGCCTAATTGCATTATACTGCAGTTTGACCAAGCGATCACTAACTTTATTGCAGAGAAAGAAAATGGAAATGACAGAGACAAATTTAACTCATCTATTCCCTAACCAAAACTCAGGACATCAGCTGGAGGGCAAAAGGAACAGAGGGGAATGCTCACGGGTCATTGAGGAAATGATTTCTCTGTGTTCTATAGGAGTCGAAGGGGGTATGGGTCCATTTCATCTTATCCAGCTTCAGACATCCTCCACTTCCCCAGTCTTCCCTGCTTGCCATTCTGGGAGCGAGGAGGAGGGATCTGTTAAACTTGCAGGTTTAGCCATTCATTTGTTCCCTCACTCCATAACATTTACTGTAAGGACTACCTGTGGAGCAAATGCTCGAAGAAGCACAGTGCTGAACACAGTCCCTGTCCTTAAAAAGTCTTCAGCCTAGAGAAGCCAACGTGGACAAACAGATATCCAAGTACAGAGTATGTTGGGTGGGCAGAGAGGAATTGTGTGTGGCCTTTGGCCAGTAAGAGAGAAACAGCATGGGTAGAGGCAGAGTTGGCGGGGCCTCTCTGAGCAGTGGCTCTCAACCCCGGATGGATATTTGAATCCCTAGGCCACCCAAGAAGACAACGAACAGAAACAGCACAGTAATGCTTAGTTATCCTGATTTAATTAGCCTAGGGTAGCATCCAGGTTCGGAGAAGGCAATGGCACCCCACTCCAGTACTCTTGCCTGGAAAACCCCATGGACAGAGGAGCCTGGTAGGGTGCAGTCCATGGGGTCGCGAAGAGTCAGACATGACTGAAGCGACTTAGCAGCAGCAGCAGCAGCATCCAGGTTCTGTCTGACCTTTATTTTTCTGTAAGTTAATAGACTTTCATTTAAGAGCAGCTTTAGGTTTACAGAAAAAATGAAGAAAAACTACAGAGTTTCTACCTACCTCTTCTACACACACACACACAGACATTTCCATTATTTATATCTTGCATTACTATGGCACAATTGTTACAACTGATGAGACAATAAATATCAAAGTCCACGGTGTACATTAAGGTTCATCCTCTGTGACCTGCATTCTAGGAGTTCTGACAGATGTATAATAACGTGCCCATTGTTACTGCATCGTACATAAAAGTTTCCCTGGCATAAGAGGACCTGGAGTTCCACCTGTTTGCCTTGTCCTCCCCCGCCCCCCCCGCAAGCCCCTGACAACTGTTCTTTTTCTTGTTCTACAGTTTTGCCTCTTCCATAGCACATAACCTTTTCAGACTTCTTTTTCTTTTCAGCCTTTTCTGACTTCTTTAGTTTATTGATGTTGTTCAATCACTAAGTCATGTCTGACTCTTTATGATCCCATGGACTGCAGCACACCACGCTTCCCTGTCCTTCACTATCTCCCAGAGCTTGTTCAAACTCATGTCCATTGAGTCAGTGATGTCATCTAACTACCTCACCCTCTGTTGCCCCCTTCTCCTATCCTCAATCTATCCCAGCATCAGGGTCTTTAGCAATGAGTCAGCTCTTCGCATCAGGTGGCAAAGTATTGGAGCTTCTGCATCAGCACCAGTCCTTCCAATGAATATTCAGGGTTGATCTCCTTTAGGATGGACTGGTTTAATCTCTGTGCTGTCCAGGAGACTCTCAAGAGTCTTCTCCAGCAACACAATTCAAAAGCATCAATTCTTCTGCACTCAGCCTTCTTTATGGTCCAACTCTCACATCCATACATGACCACTGGGAAAACCATAGCTTTGACTAGACAGACCTTTGTCGGCAAAGTGATAGTTCTGCTTTTTAATACACTATCTAGGTTGGTCATAGCTTTTCTTCCAAGGAGCAAGCATCTTTTAATTTCATGCCTGCGGTCATGATGTACTACAGTTTATTTATCCTTCATCCATTAATGGACAGCCTGGCTTTTTCCAAGTTGTAGCAATTTTGAATAAAGCTGCTGTAAAAAATTTATGTTCAGGCTTTGGTGTAGATACAAGTTTTCAACTCATTTGAGTAAACACCAAGGAGTGCAAATGCTGGATCATATGGTAAGAGTATGTTTAGTTTTGTAAGAAACTGTCAAACTGTCTCTTAGTTAAACTAATCTAAATGGTCTAGGGTAGACTGCAGATCCCAGCATTTTTTAAAAGCTTCCCATGTATTCTAATGTGCAGCTAAGGTTGAGTATCTTGGGGACCTTAGTTGGTGACCATGCATTTCATTATAAGCACAGGAGGAAATCACCAGGAATTTAAGTAGAGAGGAGGCATGATTTGATGCACAAGTTTATGAAGGCCTCCTGATTACATCTGAGAAGAGCTTGGGAAGGGCTGGGTGGGGAGTAGGAGCGAGAATGAATCTGACAGTCAACATCACTAGTTATCAGAGAAATGCACATCAGAACTACAATGAAGTAGCACCTCGTATCAATGAAAATAGCCACTATTAAAAAGTCTACAAATAATAAATGTTGGAGAGGTTGTGCAGAAAAGGAAACCCTCCTACAGTGTTGATGGGAAAGTAAATTGGTGCAGCCACTATGGAAAACAGTATGGAGGATCCACAGAAAACTAAAAATAGAATTACCATATGATACAGCAAGTCCACTCCTGGGTATATATCCAGACAAATCTCTAATCCAGAAAGATACATGCATTTCTATGTTCACAGCAGCACTATTCACAATATCCAAGACATGGAAACAACCTAACTGCCCACTGAAAGATGAATGGATGAAGAAGATTACATATTAATACATACCCAGTGAAATACCACTCAGCCATGAAAAATGAAATGGTGCCATCTGCAGCAGTATGGATGCAGCTAGAGATTATCATACTAAGTGCAAGTCAGAAAGACAAATACCACATGATACGACTTACATGTGGAAGCTAAAACATGACACAAATGGACCTAGCCACAAAGCAGAAACAGACTCACAGACAGAACAGGCTCATGGTTGGGGGAGGGGAGGGTTGGGGGAGGGATGGAGTGCGAGGTCAGGGTTAGCAGATGTACGCTCTTATATACGGAATAGATCAACAATGAGGTCCTACTGTATAGCACAGGGAACTATATTCCTATGATGAATCACAATGGAAAAGAATATGAAAAAGAATGCATATATATAATTGAATAACTTTGCTGTACAGCAGAGATTAACACAACATTGTAAACCAACAGTACTTCCATTAAAAAAAGAAAAAAAGAATGACTCTGAGAGACCAGTTAGGAAACTACTCAATCACAGGTCAGAGATGAGAATAACTTGTTCTAGAGTTGAGACAGAAAGATAATGGATGCAATTCAAAAGATACTGGATGCTTGGGGCTGGTGCACTGGGACGACCCAAAGGGATGGTATGGGGAGGGAGGAGGGAGGAGGGTTCAGGATGGGGAACATGTGTATACCTGTGGCAGATTCATTTTGATATATGCCAAAACCAATATTGTAAAGTTAAAAATTAAATTAAATTTAAAAAAAAAGATATGTTGGGGGGGAATTAATAAGCTGTGGTTATAGGTTAAATATTGAAATGACAGGAAACAAAGAGAAATCCAAGGATTGTCAGGGCTATTTCCAATCCTTTCCAGAAGCAGGCTTAAGTCTACCATATGGATAGACACACAAGATGGCTATTTTCTTTTTTGTCTTCTCCCTTTCCCTTCACCTCTTTCTCTTCCTGTCCTTCTTCTTCATCATTTCTTTGTTTTGTTCTTTGCTTTTTGGCTTTTTTTTTTTTTTTTTTTGAACAAGAAATCCTCTTGACTCAAGGCCAATTGATATTTTAAAGTTACGAAACTCTTGCAAGCTAATTGAGCATATGCCCTTAAGGTCGATCTCAAAGGGGCACATGATATTTAGGGGAAAAGGTAACTTGGCTCAGATGCCTTTGCTGTCAGTTACCACCAAGGGTTGAAATTTGAGAAGGAATGATCTCCTAAGACAGTTTATCATTCTTGCAAGTTTTCTTCTGAAACTCTCCAGCAGATGTTTCTAATGCCTTGAGGGGAAAAAAAGCTTTAAAAAAGAGCTGATGGATTGTGCAAGAGCAGCAGAGGGGGTTGAGAAAGAGGAGCCCACCAGAGTTGCAGAAAAAGAGCTTTGAATATTTAGCAAAACAGAAATAAGACTCCCAGATCCTCTGAACCAGCTGCTCTCAAAAAACCGCTTCACACTGAAAATCAAGGTCACAGCCAAACATGCCCAAGATGGGCCAAATAATCATTGAGGCCTCTAAAGTCATGGAGGACATCTAGAATCACATTTGATGACAAGGCCAGGCAAGGAAGCAGCCCTGTGAGGAGGAGACAAGTCCTTACCAGGAGGAGGGTAGAGCTGCATCCTGCAAAACCCACCACACCTCCAGTCTCCTTCACTCCCACACCACCTTGGACCAGAGGTGAAGACCAGAGACAAACAATCCTGAGCTGTGCATGGTGCCATGTTGGTCAACAACGGGTGTGACCAGGGTAGGCAAACTGTAGTGACGTGTTCTCAGAGATACTAAAGAGAATTCAAGGCCATGGGGAGCAGAGAGACTAGGAGAGACATGGAGATTCACAGAGGAAGACAGAGAGACGCACACACAGAGCCTGGCTGGGAGAGAGAAGGAAAGAGACATTAAGAGCAAAGAGAGGTCCAAGAGGGAGGGGACATACGTACACCTATGGCTGCTTCATGTTGATGTTTGACAGAAAACAACAAAATAAAGCGATTATCCTTCAATTAAAAAATAAATAAATTGGGGGAAAAAAGACTAAAGAGAGAAAGACACAGAAGACAGAGGGAAAAGAGAAGAGGTTACAAATACTAAAGAGAAGGTGGGCATGATGGAAGACTGAGACTTCCTTGGTGGTCCAGTGGCTAAGACTCCATTGTTGCAAGACAGGGGGCCCAGGATCAATCCCCGTTTAGGGAACTAGATCCCACATGCTGCAACTAAGCGTCCGCATGCCACATCTAAAGATCCCACAAGCTGCAATGAAGACTGAAGATCCCCGGGTGCCTCAGCTAAGACCTGGCGCAGCCAGATAAATTTTTAAAATAAATAAGTAACTTAAAAAAAAAAAAAAACAAAAAACAGGAAACTGAGGAGGAAAAGAGAAGAAGGAAAAAGCATGGGGCCGGAAAAGGAGAAATTACATCCCATTCTCATCCTATCAGTCACAGGACAGACTTTGCAAAAATCCCCTCTCAGAGAAACACCCATTAATCTTTCATGAAGCAAACTTGGAAACTCAAACCTGTACCTGGGTCTCACACGGGTCTGTCCACACCTGTCTCCCAGGAAATGAGAACTGCTGTTTTAGGACCCAGCTATGGGATGGACCTGCTCTGGGAAGGGAGGGAGACAATTAAGGTAGGAAGAAAAGGCATGACTTTGAAATGATCCATCAAGGGCCTGGAATTCCTACCAGTGAGTGTCATTAATGGATTAACCTAAGCCACTCTAGACTATAAGATGTACTAGGTTTTACAAAGGAAAGCTTATGAAGCAGTATTTTTGTCAACAAACTTTGGTGTGTCTTAAAAGTAAATTTCCATGAATTTCTTTCTTTAAAACTGAATGCCTTTGAGGTTTGTGCTTACACAGTCTTGCCCAAATATCAGTTCTACCGACTCTTTTTTTCCACCATGCTGCACAGTATGTGGATCTTCAGTTCCCCGACCAGGGATAGAACCAAGCCCCCTGCATTGGAAGCACAGTGTCTTAACCACTGGGCCACCAGGAAAGTCCCACTACCAACATTTATGTGATACCCATTCAATAACAGGCCCTGTACTAGGCACAGGATACAGAGAAGGTAACATTCTGTGCCTGCCCTCAAGAATCTCATAGGCAGTTCTGTATGCAACAGAATTTTCTGCAATGGTAGGCATGTCCTGTATTTGTGCTGTTCAATATGGTAGCCACTATCCACTTGTAGCTATTACTTAAATGTAAACTAAGTACCATTAAGTAAAATTTCAAACTGAGTCCCTGGGCCAGGCTAGCCACATGCAAGTGCTCTACAAGCCACATGTGGCTAGGGGTCTCTGTACTGGACTATGCAGGCAGAGGATGAGATAAGACACGGATGTAAATATTTCTGTATAAGTGAGATGGCATGAGAGAGATACAGGTTTCAGAATAAAGTTATTCAATCTGAATTAGGGGAGGAAGGAAAGAGGAAGAAAGAACAAGGATGGAAGTTTCCATAAAGTAACTTATTAAGGATAGACAGTATTCCACCATCAGAAATATAGGAGAACCAGGGCATCCATGGTAGAAGACCAGCTTGAGTTAAGTCATAGAAATGCAACTTTAGTAGAGCTTGCTTTCTTTTTTTCTAATTTATTTATCTTCAATTGAAGGATAATTGCTTTACAATATTGCTTTGGTTTCTGGAATATATTGACATGAATTAGTCATAGGGATACATAAGGAACTTGTTTTCTTCTTGTTGTTCAGTCATTAAGTCATGTCTGACTCTTTGTGACCCCATGGATTATAGCCCGCCAGGCTCTTCAGTCCATGGGATTTCCCAGGTAAGAATACTGGAATGGGTACCCATTCCCTTCTCCAGGAGATCTTCTCAACCCAGGGTTCAAACTCACATGTCTTGCATTGGCAGGCAGACTCTTAACCACTGAGTCACCAGGGAAACCCAACCCGGTTTTCTAAGAGCCCAGTTTAGCTGAACTGTAGACAGAGGAACGGTGCAAGAGAAGGATAATTAAGGTGGGTTTGGTCCTCAGACACCAAGGAATTTGCTATTAATCCTATAAGAACTAGGGAGCCAGTGAGGATTCTAAGCAAAAGAGAAATGACCTTTGGGAATGAGCCTTCAGGTAGCATCAGTTCAGTTCAGTCGCTCAGTCGTGTCCGACTCTGTGACCCCATGAACTGCAGCACACCAGGCCTCCCTGTCTATCACCAACTCCAAGTGTTTACCCAAACCCATGTCCATTGAGTCGGTGATACCACCCATCTCATCCTCTGTCATCCCCTTCTCCTCCTGCCCTCAATCTTTCCCAGTATCAGGGTCTTATGAAGTATCTACTCAAAGGGAGAAACTGAAGCAGTTTTGCAAGAGGCTGGGAGGGAGATGATGTGACAGGGACAAGGTGGAAAATGAGGGAGAAGCTGCTGCTACTGGATTACAAGACAGAGGGTTATACAGAAGCTTCGCTTTAGCCCAGATAAGAATGACATCCGAAAGTCTAACTACTCGTGGAAGGCAGATCCCTACAGTCACATCTGGAGCCAATGTCTTTGCCAAGAAGAATCATCCAAGGGATGTGAGCTTTTTCACTCCCACTTGCCAGCCCATTAACCTATACTTCAGGATCCCTTCCCCAGTGCCACCTCCACTGTGTCCCCTCATAAGCCACCAGGGGTGTATCATCCAGTGAGACTTGGGTAGGAAAAGAAAAAAAAAGGGGGGGGGGGCAGAGAAAAGAGGAAAATGAAATAGAGAGAAGAGGTATTTAAAAAACATGTGCTGGGTAAGTCAAAACAAATTCCCAGCCATTCCTGCTAGAAGAGACTTTATAGGGCGAGACATCCCCAAAATGGGTTTTGAATTATGCTGTGCACCTCATAAAGCACAGGGACTCCTGGCGGCCTGCATGCCCGCACTGCCCTCTCATTACCTGACCAACCCTCCCTGGCAGGTGGGCAGGCTGGGATGCCCAGGGCCACACCGGAAGCCCAGAGGAGGTGAGTGAACTGGGCTCTGCATTCAGAAGCAGCCCCAGCCCCTTGACTTTAGCAAGGCACCGGCCTCCTCTGCACCTGGTCTCCCTCTGTGCAATAAGAGAGCTGGTCTGGAGGCCTGAGGGCCCTGAGACTTCTAAACCTGGATGGCCTGCAGTGTTGGCTCAGGGATGGACAGACTTACAACGTGCCCCAGGAAAGCTACATGGGTACAGAAGACAAAGAGGACTTGCAGGGAATCTCTGCTCTCATTTTCTCCTGAGGGGACGGAAAGATCAGGTGTCCTGGCCATTGGTGAAAAAAAAATTGATAGGACTTAATATGGAAAAACTACCCTTGAGCAAAGGGATATTTGAAATGGTGTGCAGGAAGTCGGCCTGATCGGGGAGGTCAGCTGCAGCTCCATCTTGCTCTGTATCCCATGCTAGGTCACTGCAGTATTTGAACCATAGTTTCCTCACCTGCTAAAAAAAAAAAAAAAAAAAAAAAAAAAAAGAAGTGTGAGGTGCCTTTCTTAAAAAGATATCCAAAAGGAAGGGGGCATCAGTGACAACTGATGTCCCAGGAGGGATAATGTTCCTAGAGGCTACAGACCTGAGTTCCTGATATAGCTCTGGGATTCCGTTTGAGTGTGCCTAGTCGCTCAGTCATGTGCAACTCTTTGCAACCCCATGGACTGTAGCCCGACAGGCTCCTCTGTCCAGGAGACTCCCAGGCAAGAATACTGGAATGGGTTTGCCATGCCCTCTTCCAGGGGATCTTCCCGACTCAGGGATCAAACCCAGGTCTCCCGCATTATAGGCAGATTCTTTACCTTCTGAGCCACCAGGGAAGGCCATGAATACCAGAGTGGGTAGCCTATCCCTTCTTTAGGGGATCTTCTCAACCCAGGAATCGAACCGGGGTCTCCTGCACTGCAGATGGATTCTTTTCCAGCTGAGCTACCAGGGAAGCCCAGGATTCAATTTAACCCTCTTTGAAACTAAAAAAAGTTTTCCAGTTTTACTGAGATACAATGGACATAAAACACTGTGTAAGTTTCAGGTATACATTGTGTTGACTTAATACAAGTATATATTGCAAAATGATTACCACCAGCTAACACCTTCATCACATAATTACCACTTTGTTTTTGTGGTGAGAAAAACAGCACAAAGATTTACTCTCTTAACAACTTTCAAGAATGGCAATACAGTATTGTGGACTCTAACCACCATGCTAAACAATAGATCCTTAGAACGCATTCATCTTATAACTGGAAACGTGTAATCTCTTATCAACAACCTGGCCAATCAGTAATCATCATTCTAGTCTGTTACTAAGAGTCTGGCATTTTTAGATTCTGAGTATCAGTGACATCATACACTATCTTTTTCTGCTGACTTATTTCACTTAGTATAATGCCCTCAAGGTCCATCCAACATTGTTGCAAATGGTAGGACTTCCTTCTTTCTCATAGCTGAATAATATTCTATTGTATGTATAAACCACCTCTTCTTGATCTGTTCATCCTTTGATGGATACTTAGATTGCTTCCATATCTTGGCTACTGTAAATAACACTGCAATGAACACAGGAGTGCATATATCTTTTCGAATTATTCTTTTCTTTAGATAAGCAGTCAGAAGTGGAATTGCTGGGTCATATGGTAGCTTTATTTTTAATTTCTTGAGGAATTTCCATGCTGTTTTCCATAGTGGCTGCAAAGATTTACATTCCCCACAAAAGTGCAATTGGGTCCCCTTTTATTCTTCTTTAAATCAGAGTTTTGGGCAAAATACTAATGACTCAACCCCTAAAATTTCTGTGACATTAATGCCTCTGTCAACCTAAAACATATAAATTTCTAAAGCTTTCAGCTGGCCTTCTCTGCATTGACTGCCAGTTTAGCCATTGCTCTCCATTATTTTCATAAAACATCCTGAAGCTCCCAGGGCCTAGACACTGGCACTAGTCAGGTGTTTCCTCCCCAGTGTTCTTGGGATTTTGCTGTCAGTGGAGATGTTTTTTTTCTTCTTCTTCTTTTTTTTTAACAGAGGCAGTTTGTTTCCCAAACCCATTTATGTCTGTTATGTTTCTTATATTTCTAAAATTTCATGAAATATTGTACAGAGTAAAAATTTATGAGCGTCAAAAGAAAGTGGCTTCTAGAGGGACTAAGCTGATCTTACGATAAAAATAAGGAAAGTCACTTAAATATTGCTATTGTGTTAGGTCAGGTGTGACAACTATAAAAATTTAGAAAGGAATCATAAAACTCGAGAAGAATCACTTGGCAAGCATCTTTAAGTCCTCAGCCCCCCCTTAATGAGACCACCAATGGAGATCATATTCAAAGCATTATGAGCATGGCTTCTGAAAGGAAGATGGCACGGGACTCCAATCAGCTGACCCAGACTCAAAGGAGAAGCCCAGGGCCTACATCAAATCGTTGGCAAAAGGATACACATTTATGAATTTTAAGTTAAAAAGGAAATGTTTAAGGTGCATTATTATTTTTTATGATTCCCTCCTTTAATAGACTTTTTCTATTAACTGACCAGCTGCCAATCTACATGGCATCATAAACGAGGGCTTCTGAAGAAGGCAACTCAATCTAAACCCAGGTAACCCTCTCCTGAATAGCCTGTCTCCCCACTCACATGAGAAAATAATTTAAGGAAGAAAGGAAAAACTGCTTTATCCATCATGTCAAATACTGTGCTAGAAAGACAGACATCCACCCTGGACTCATGACAATTGTCTCCTCTCTGGCTCCGCCCTGGCTGGGTCCAGTTTCTTCTTTTAGTTCTCCAGACAGAACAATTATTATCTGATTCTCTCTCATATGTATCTATATGTATGTATATGCATATGTATGTATGTATATGCATCTATATGGGGATTCCCAGGTGGTTCAGCAGTAGAGAATCTGCCTGCCAATGCAGAGTCACAGAAAATGTGGGTTTGATCTTTGGGTAAGTAAGATCCCCTGGAGAAGGAAATGGCAACCCACTCCAATATTCTTGCCTGGAGAATCCCAAGGACAGAGGAGACTAGCGGGCTACAGTCCATGGAATTGCAGAGTCGGACACAACTGAGCACGCATGCACTCTGCTAAGTCGCTCCAGTCATGTCCGACTCTGTGCAACCCCATAGATGGCAGCCCACCAGGCTCCCCCGTCCCTGGGATTCTCCAGGCAAGAACACTGGAGTGGGTTGCCATTTCCTTCTCCAGTGCATGAAAGTGAAAAGTGAAAGTGAAGTCGCTCAGTCATGTCCGACTTTGTGTGACCCCATAGATGGCAGCCCACCAGGCTCCCCCATCCCTGGGATTCTCCAGGCAAGAACACTGGAGTGGGTTGCCATTTCCTTCTCCAATGCATGAAAGTGAAAAGTGAAAGTGAAGATGCTCAGTTGTGTCCGACTCTTAGCGACCCCATGGGCCACAGCCCACCAGTCTTCTCCATCCATGGGATCCTCCAGGCAAGAGTACTGGAGTGGGGTGCCATGGCCTTCTCCGGCACGCACTCTAAATGTATACACATATGTGTGTATATATAATACATATATTTGTATATATACATATATAAACACACGCTGTATATATTCAAGTACATATATTCACATTATATATATTCACCATATATATTCAGTGTGTGTGTATATATATATTCACACTATGTATGTATATATATTCAAGTAGGGTCAGTTAAGAGAACCGTCTGACTGTGGCCTGGAAGAAATCTGCAAGTAGATTCTGAGACCTAAACATGCCTGGAACTTGCTCAATATTGGAGTCTCTCTTTAGGTGAAGTCTACAACAACTCATACTCCCCAGATCTTTCACGGAAACGAAAAGTGTCCTAACAAAGAGATGGTTTCAATAATATCCCAGAGCTGCTTGCAAGAAACTTGCCAGATGACCTTGGACAAGTTGCTTCCTCTCTGCGAGATCACCACAAGTAGCTGTGCAGGTGCAGAATTAGTGCTCATTTCACTAGGACCCCAGCAACCCCTTCATCATGATCACTTCTGGGGAATGAGATCCAATAGAGGAGAGACTTTCACTTTTTTCTCCATGTAATATTCCCGGATTGTTTGAATTTGTTATAACAAGCTTGTATTCCTTGCGTTGAAATCTAAAATTAAGGTTAAAAATTTAATAAGTATGCATGCACTCGTTGCTGGAGTTACAGATATTAAAGAGAGATGATGTCTAACTCGGGAAGTTTACAAGACTAGCAAGAGAGACAGACAATTAAACAATCACAATATTTCATGAAAACATGGACCGCAATGAAAATACAAAGTGCTCGGGAGAGAACTGTTCTTAAGGGAGCCAGCAAAGTCATCTTGGAAGCAGCAAAGTTGCATTCAGGCTGGATCTTAAAATAGGGGTAGGGCTTCCCTGGTGGCTCAGATGGTAAAGAATCTGCCTGCAATGCAGGAGACCCAGGTTCGATCCCGGGGTCAGGAAGATCCCTTGAAGAAGGACATGGCAACCTCCAGTATTCTTGCCCGGAGAATTCTGTGGACAGAGGAGTCTGGCAGGCTACAGTCCATAGCGTCGCAGAGAGTCAGACACGACTGAATGACTAACACTTTCAGGAGTTATGAGGCAAAAAAGATATTTTTTATTGTATACATTAAAGCAAATCTTACAATTAAGTGGGCAAAATTTACATTTTAAACCAATATTTTTGCTTCAGTGGTTGGGTCAAATCAGTGTTTCCCAAAGTATGGTTTGAGATGAATTTGGAAGGGACATGAACACTAAACTTGCTTTTACAGGCTGTCTTCCATTCATAGCAAGTTATTCTGGGGCTCCATTCGTGAGAGTGACACAAAGCTTCCCTTTAAAAATAAATACAGCTAATCCCATTTACTACGTGACCTTGTGCAATTGACTTGATCTCTTTGAATGGCCATATCTTCATCGGTAATCTGTAGATACTAAAAATACCCATGAAAGGGAATTTTTTTTTTTTTAATCAAAAAGTACAAGTGTTATTATCCCAATAGACTGTGAACTCCCTGCCTTTCTGTGCCCCCAAGGGACTTCACACAAGGTCTGGAGAATGACTGAATAATGACTGAAGGGCCCTCGCTCCAAACAAGGGGAACTTAACGTGAACCACAGGTTCAGGTGAGCCGGTTGAGTCTAAGGAACGTGAACAGAGTTCATCATCCATGCAAACCCCAGTAGATCCCAGTGATGGATGGGGGCTTTGCATTCAGAAGGCATCTAAAGCTGTGATTTAGTTGATTAGCAATGTCTGATCACACACATTTTCCATTTATTCATTCAACAAATATTTACTGAGTGCCTACTATGTGACAGGCACAGCTCTAGACACCTGGGATTCCAGTAGTAGACAGGGCTAGAAGGTTCTTCCTCTTTCATGAGGTATCTTGTGCAGCCCAATATTCCCCAGCTTACTGAAGGAGACATGACTCTGACAATACTCAATGCTATATGAGTCCCCAAAAGCAACTGTCATTTATATGAGACCTTAGGACTTCCCTGATGGTGCAGTGGAGAGGAATCCGCCTGTTAATGCAGAGGACATGGGTTCAATCCCTGGTCCAGGACGATTCCACAGGCTGGGGAGCAACTAAGCCCATGCGCCACAACTACTGAAGACTACGTGCCTAGAGCCCACGCTCTGCAACGAGATAAAGTGAAGTCGCTCAGTCATGTCCAACTCTTTGCAACCCCATGGACTGTAGCCTACCAGGCTCCTCCATCCATGGGATTTTCCAGGCAAGAGTACTGGAGTGGGTTGCCATTGCCTTCTCCAGAGGATCTTCCCAACCCAGGGATCAAACCTGGGTCCCCCGCATTGTAGGCAGACGCTTTACCATCTGAGCCACCAGGAAGCAACAAGAGAAGCCACTGCAAGGAGAAGCCGGCACACCTCAACGAAGCCACTCATCTCAATGAGACCATGCGCAGCAATGAAGACCCGGCACAGCCAAAAATAAATAAGTGAACATACAAGGCCACAGCCAGTGAATGGCAGAAACAGGACTAGAACCCAAGGCATGGGCCTCCCAATAGCACAGTTTGGAATTTAGCAGGCTTACCACACCTGCTTGGCTCTCCAAGGTCTGCAGCTGCCCTTTCTCAGCCACCAGCCTTGCCACCTGGGGTCTCTCTTGGGGAAGGGGTGGTCTTCTCCGCCCCAGCCAGGAACAGGTGAACTGGCCCATTCTCCAAAGGGTTCTGCAGTTTGGAGAGACGCTTCAGATGCCAGGAGAATAAAGTGGAGAAACGAAGGGAGGGAGGAAGGGATGGTAGGCATCCGGCTATCGGCAGAGTGGTAATTGGTTACTTGGGGTCGTCAGCTTCTCCAGTCTCCCTCCCTGGGGGAGGCTAGAGAGAAAGTAACTGAAGAAGGTTCCCTAACAAATTAGTGTGAGACTGGACTGGAAATCTGAGTTGCACCTGGGTTCAGATTGGAGGGTTTGATCTTCAGACGCCCCAGAAAGGACACAGAGATGGAGGAAGAAAGGGAGGGAGGGAGTCAGCTTTATCCTGCTGCAGCAGCTTCCAGCCTCAGAAGCTCCTAAATGGAACCCTTCTCTTCCTCCTGGGCCCCTGCTAAGCAGAGGGGGCTGAGAAGACTCTCACATACCATGGGCTTTAATCTCATCACATGAGAAAGGACGGAAGTCCAGAAACTGAAAGGGACTTGACCACTGACACCCAGCGGAACTGGGACCAAACCCCAGGATTCCTGGCTCCTAGGCCTGACCACTGGATGGCCCAGCCCCTGGCTCCATGAGGTCTTTACTCACAGGATGTCCTGGGGATTGCCCTAAACACACTCCAGCTGCAAATAAAGCGGGGAGAGGATGTGTGCTAGGGATTAAGGTACAAGTCTGTTTATTTCTGTTTGTGTAACAGACATCTAGGTAGCATTTGCTGATCTATATGCTCTACAGACTGTAGCTCTTGGAATCCTGATAGCAATCTCCTAATAAGCAACCCAGTGAAGTGGGTCCCTGCAGGGTGGTACAGAATATCACCCGTCTCCCTCCCCATGTGCCGTTCATTTGGTCAGGAAACATCTACTCAACTATGCTTTCTATAGTTGAGAAAACCAAAAAGATGAACAAGACACATTCCTTACCATCAAGGAGCTGTCAGGTAAAGGTGTTTTATTTATTTTCTTTAAATAAATGGGACTAAGCTATGAGGGGATAGTGTACCAGGGAAGACTTCTTGGGGGAGGTGATATTTGAGTTTTATGAGCAGGGAAGAAAATGAAATATGAACTCAGAGAACAGGCAATTTAAAACAAAACAAAACAATTTAGATTGTGAAAAAAAAGCAGGATTGTCTCTTAAGAGCAATGAGAAACCAAGGCTTTCAACAGGACAGTGACAAGATCTAATTTGTTTTTTGGAAAAGATCACTGTTTACTGTACAGAACAGGGTTGGCAAACTCTTTCTGTAAAGGAACAATTAGGAAATATTTTAAGTTTTGCGGCCCAGATACTCATTGTTGCTGCTACTCAACTCTGCTTTGGCAAAATGAAAGTAACCAGACAATACATACCTGAGGGTATGAGTGTGACCGTGTTTCAATAAATCTTTATGGACACGACATTTGATATTCATATAATTGTTACATATCATGAAATAGTCTTCTTCTTTTGATTTTTTTTCCAATGATTTAAACAAGTAAATGGGTTTGCAGACCATACAAAAAACAGGCAGAAGCTAGACTTGGCCCATGAGCTATATATCAAACAGTATAAAGAAAAGATAATGAGAAGAGGTATGAAAAGCAGTTAGGAGACGGATGTAACAGCTCAAGGGACCTTGGACAGAGGTGAGGCAGTAGGGCATTATGAGAGGTGAAGACGTTTGAGTCATTTTAGAAGTGAAACCAACAAGGTTGGCTGACTGAGAGAATGAGAGGCAAGGGAAGGGAAATACGGAAGATGATTTCATCGCTTGAATAAATGGGTGAATGATACTCTGGTTTTCTGAGATGGAGGAGATAGGGGTTCAGGGAACAAAGTGTTCACTGGTAGTATACTCCCTCACAGCAGAGAGAAACACAGGGTCCCTGTAGGTTGCCAGATAAAATACTGGCTGTCCAGTTAAATTTGAATTTCTGATCACTGGAGAGTCATTTTTAGCATAACTACATCCCAAATATTGCATGGGACATATGGGAGGTAGTTATACTAGGCAAGTATTCATTGTCTGAAATTCAAGTTTAACTGGGCATTCTGCTTTTTATTTTTTGCACTTATTTTTGTGCACAAAATATGCCAACCCTACCAGGGGGGTATGAGCATTTGGTAGGGGGAGGGGTAAGGAGAAAGAAGAAAGAAAAAAGAAACCTCTACCTAAGCCTTGAAGGAAAAGAGAAGGCTCCTCAGAAGAGGTCATGGCTGAGCGAAGGCTAGGAGATGTCAGGGAGCAGGAAAGCATGCTCAGCAGAAGGAACATTTCCTTTCTGGAGTCAGTTAGGGGGGATACGCCTGGTCCCCCCCCGAAATCTGCCAGTCCCCAGTGAGGCAAGAGCCCCAGATGCCACCAGGAATGTCAGGACGTGAGCCTGCAGAGGTTCCCAGGGGCTACTGCACCCAAGCTATCCAGGCACATAGCAAGAATTTGGTACATCTGTTAAAGTACAGATTCCCAGGCCCCTCCTGAGTGCCTCCGTAGGTCTGGAAGGGAAAACCTGGCTTCTAAGGTGATTCTGATTTAATGGGCTTCCCTCGTAGCTCAGTCGGTAAAGAATCTGCTTGAAATTCAGGAGACCCAAGTTTGATTCCTGGGTGGGGAAGATCCCCTGGATAGGAAAAAGTGAACTAAGAAATATGGGACCTTTACCACCGACAACCCCTGGAAGACTACACAGTCGCTGCTGGCTCTGAAGACTTGAAAAGAGTAAACCAGGTAATCAGAGCAGAGGCAACAGAGAACAAGCCTACAGCCTCCCTGGGGCCTCCTGAGGAAGGGGACTTGGTTCACTGGAAGGCAGCATGGTGTCCAGCCTGCTTGTCCAATGCCCCTTGGGGCTCCCCAACAGTCCCTGGGCATCTGGCACCTGGTTCTCGGGGGTGATATCTTTCAGTTCCTGCAAGGAGACCAGCTGACTCCATGCCTCTCTGGGCCACCCTGCCCCCTTCCCCCCTCCTCCGCCCACAGCCACCACTGAAATGATTCCCCCAAATGCAGCTATTACTGTGACTGGAAATCTCTTTACTGCTGATTCTGCTAATGGAAATGTTCCTTCCTTTTTCGGCTGCTTGCAAAGCCACTCGTGACTTCCCCCCCGGGTGCCTGAGAGCAGGGCTTTGTCAGCCAGCTGCCACCAGAAGGGAGAGGGCTCTGCCCGACTCCCCGCCTCCCTCCCCAGCACCCACCTGCCTCAGGCTCAGCCTCCCAGCTTCTCTGGCCAAACTGTCCTCACACAACCCCGGAGTCCCCCGTTCCCGGGGTTCCCGGAGAGGGAGCAGAGATCAATGGTCAATTTCATCCTTTTTCCGCCTTGCTGCAGGAGTGGAAAGAGGGGGAAGGGAAAAGGGAATTTGCATTCATTATTTATTCATACCTCCACCTCCTTCCATAAAAAGGATTCCAGGTGGCTAAGAGGCACGGAGCACAAACTGTGCCAGACGCCGAGCTGGGTGCTCTGCGCGCACCGTCTCCGTAAGGATCTTATGGCTTTCGTGTAAGTAAAACTGAGCATGGAGCCGGGCCTGGACTACAATTTCAGTGATGGGGGCGGGGGAACACTCCAAAAATAATGATCGAGCCACTCAGAGAACTGACTGCCATGCTACTTTCACGTTTTCATGGGCAGAGACTCAGAGATGTGGCATACTGAGTCTACAGTCGAAACGTACTGCCGCCAGGGTTTGACCCCAGCGCTTTGGGTCTTCGAGCTGGCATACCCCGTCAGAGGAGCTGGCCTAGAGGAGGCTGGATTTTGCTGGGACTTAGCTGTGCTGCATGTGTGCTAAGTCACTTCAGCCGCGTCCGACTCTGCAATCCTATGGACTATAACCTACCAGGCTCCTCTGTCCATGGGATTGTCCAGGCAAGAATACTGGAGTGGGTTGCCACTGCCTTCTCCCCAGGACACAGTAAGTGTTCAATAAATGGTCAGTCTTTTCACAGTCTACCTCATGCCAGAATGGTAAAGTCTGGAATACCAGCTCCCCCTACCCCAGTGGCCTAAGGTGGGAGGAAGACACATCAGACTTGGAGTCAGGAGACTGGACTTTCCCTGAGAACAGTCAGGGGCTCTCTGCTTGGCATAATGCAAAGTGCTCATTCATTACCTGGCTTCCGTGATTCTCAAGGAAAGGTCTTCCCTAAACCCAACTCTCTCTTCTAATCAAGTGGTCTCCTTACTCACCCTACAGACACTACTCAGAATGATAAGGAGGCAGGAGAAGGTAGAGGCAGTAGCTGCAAGAACTCAGAAGAGAGAAGGTTTCACGGAAGAGGTGGCATTTCAGCTCAGCCTGAATGGAGAAGTGGAGTTTCAACACCCCTCCAGTTCTGCACAGTGTGGATTCTGTGATGAGACTTGGCAACCCCAAGTTTCTAGTCATCTAAGATCCTTGAACACCTAGGATGTGCCAAGCACAGGGTGAGTCATTGCAGCCCCCGAGATGAAGGAAGGATGTTCCCTGCCTATGGAGATCCCAAACGAGCAGCACAAGACAGACAAATCCGTGAGCTCAGCTCTCCTTCTGCCCTAAGCCACCATCGATGCTCACCTGAACAGTCTCCTAGAGATCTTCCTCTCCCATCACTGCCCTCTGGACAGCAGCCTGAGCCATTCCTTTAAGATAGAAGTCAGATGGGGATACCTTCTGGCTTAAAGTCCTGCCTGGCTCTCCATGGGACTCACAACAAATGCCCAAATGCAATTTCCTCTCCTGTCCTTCCTGCCCACTCCCACTCACTTCACTCTGGCCATGCGGGCCTCCGTGCCAGCCCTTGAACACTCCGGGCGTGCTCTGGAGTCAGGTTTATGCTGGAGCCATTCTCTACCTGCGATACTCTTCCACATATGTGCTTGGAGACACTTTTGTGGCCCTCAAGTCCTAGTTCAATCCTAGTTCTCAATAAGCAATCTTTTGACTCTATAAGCCATCTTTTGATTCTATGTAATATTAAAACCAATTTCATCTCCAAAATGTCCATTTTCTTTTTTCCGTAGAGTCTATCACTTCTCACATACTACATAATTTTCTTATGTATTATGTTTATTTTTATCATCTTCTCCCCAATAGACACACACCTAGACACACGCACACGCACACACATGTACTTGTGGATACGAGCTCTCTCAACACAGGGATCTAGGTCTCCTGTTCTCCCATACATCTTAAGTACCTGGAGCAGTTCCTGGCAAGCTCCAGGTAGTTCTAAGGCACCAGCCACTGTCACACCCAGTCTTTATATCACTAGTGGGCACCAAGGCCCAGAGTGTCCAACTTCAGTGCCAAGAGGTCAGGAAAGGCTTCAGAGGTAAGTTGATATTTGAATTCAGCCTTGAAAGGTAAGAAAGAATTTTCCCAGGGCCTTTGGGTCAGAGTTATAGAACAACGAGGAAGCGATCTTATCACAGGATAGTCTAAGCAGAGTCTGATCATGAACCTTGTAGCTTAATCAGAAGCTTGAAATTCATACTAAGAATAATGGGGAAGCAGCAAATTAGGAGACGACAGCCATGATCAGGTTTGGGCTTTGAATGAAATCCCTGTCTCCAAGTACAGAGGATGGATTAGGGAGGATAAGACCAGAGGAAGAGAGACCAGGGAGTTGACAGCTGAAATTGTAGTCAGAAGTGTTGAGATCTGAGGCTGCCAGCGGCCTGACAGCAAGGATTGAGCAAGGGTGCCTTCTCAGGTGAAAACCCTAATGGTTTGTAACATACAACATCCTCGTCAATGTTTGACTCACAGAGGGGCTGCCTGCATGTTCTAGTATGCCAGTAAGGAAGCTTTCAATCCCGAATCTTACTTTGGGTAGTCACCACCCCCTTCCCAATCCGAAGAGAAGTCTTCATGGGGTGGGGGGTGGGGGCGGTGCTATTGTCCTAAAAAAAACCAAACAAACTGTAGACATCAGCGAGGAGCCAGGGAGAGGAGAGCAGAGCACAAGCAATGGGGAATAGAGCCAGTCCTGCCAAGCACCGCTGCCTGCCTCCTCCTGGGGCAGCGATGCTGCAACCTCTGCTGGGAGGAAAGACAAGCCAGCTCTCTCTCTCACGATAGTTAATCTTCTGTTGCCACTAGCTGGTCAGTATGAGAACTTGGGAAAGTATCAGTTTTGCAAAGGAAGCGTCTCTATAATGCTGCTCCACTTCAAGGTTAAACCTGGCTTTCTTTTCCTGGTAAACAGTAGGCTTCTGCTTACCCTCACCGGTAGCTAGACTGAAGAGCCATGAGGCTTCCTCCTTCCCCCAGCACAAAACCCACCGGCTCAGACTCTCAGGAGAGACTAGAGCCAACCAACTGGACACCTGGGCAGGAGAACAAATTCGACTTCCCTAGAAGGAGCTCTTCCTCCTTAGATATTTTAGTTTTGGTTTGTTTTACAGGAAGAGGAGGAGAGTCTTGGGGCACCTTATGATCGTCAGCCAAGTTGCACACCTGAGATGGATCCAGCCCAGACCCACGTGTCAATGGTTAGTGTGATGAAGGAAACGGGGTGGGATTCAAGACCACTGGGTTTAAGTTTGAACAGCTGGCCCTTAGGTAGGCTTCTTCCCCTGTCTGGGCTCCAGTGTTACCATATAACATGGAGGGGGTGGGTTCAGTGCCCTCTGAGAGTCTGTGATGCTGTGAGCTTAAAACTGACGGTCATGGGACCAGTCTTCACGGCTGCACTCAAAGAAGCCACCGCTGTTCTCCATCATTCTCTCTCCCCAGCACATTCACACCAGCCCACGGCAGCCAACGTCTAGTCTACAGCCAGGCAAGGAGGTGAGAAGCAGGAGGCTTTGCCTGCCAGAGGCCTAGTCAAAACTACCACTGGACTTGCTGTAAATTAAAATTATCGAATGATCTTGCAGCCTGAAGGCCCCATTCAGGAAAATGATGGAGCTCTGGATCACAAAAGCTTGCAGAGCTGTGCTGTCAAGCTGGCTGGGCCTCCTGACCCCCAAAACAGCAAATCTGGATGGTCTTGACTCAACCTGGGCCTCTGAGAGCTAAAATGGATCCTCCTCTCACCCTGCCCCAGCACACCCTCCATAACAAGGTATAATGGTCCCTTGCTATCGACGGAGAATTGATTCCAGGACCCAACCTGCTTCCAGAAATCTAGGGATGTGGCGGTCCTATATATAAAATGGTGTAGTGCAGTCAGGTGGTTGAATCTTGAATGTAAAATCTATGGCCAGAGAGAGCAGATTGTCCTTTTTGAGGGCAGATAATACACCTGTCTCTGCCCTAATTATTAAATAGATGTCATCAGATTTGAGCTGGCAAAGGAATGGAGACAGAAAGAGGGAAGAAAGCAGAAAGTGGAGGGGAAAAAACTCAGATCAGAGGCCACTGAACCAGCCCCCTTATTAACAATGTCCCAGAAACCTGGACCATCACAGCCAGATGGGACCTTGAAGTCTGAGTGCTACTGAAATATTTTAGTGATAAGGGGCCTGGAGGTTAAATAATATTTTTTAAACATAACTTTGTTTAAAGACATCAAATTCACCCTCTGATCCACCCCACCTCTCATCTCTCCCTTTTACCCATACGGGGGGGGAGGGGGGGGGCCACTGGAATTGATTTTAATGAATATTCTGTGGTCAGAAATCCATACAGAAAGCCCAGCTTATTCTATTTGGTTTTTCTTCCTACTTAATGACTGGCATCAACCTTCAGGATCAAACCTGAAACCAGAAAGGGCAGATAGCCTCAATGCCTCTGGTCCCTTCCCCCAAATGCCTGCCAAATAGTTGTGTGGTGCCTTGCTTGAAGGCTTCCTCCCATGAGAAGCCTGTCATCACTAAAGGTCAATGCTTGGTTGTCCAACACACCCTCCTGTCGTGTTGCCCTCCACACCCTTGGTATTTGCACCTTTAGGACATTGCTTAGAACCAGACAGGGAAAAAAAAAAAAAAAAAGCCCTCCTTAGGCTAGTGGCCTGTCCTCGGGCTAACCTCCTGTTGCTAGCAACCCTTTTATCTTAGTGCCCCGTCCCTCGGTCCTGGAGGTTTTTCTCTTTTTCTGTGTCCATTTTTGTCTGTATTTTAAGGAATCTTTGCAGAACTGACCAAGCTGGCATTTCAGAGCTTCTTCGTCTTCCCCTCAGGCCAATCAGCTTCCTGCAAGGAGCATCCTTTCGGGACAGTGCTTCAGGACACTGCCGGATCTACTTACGCAGATCCTTTTAAAGACACATTGCTGGATGGTTTTCCTTCTCGAGACACCCTCCCCCAAAGACAGAGCAATATTCCTCACCTGTGTGATTTATAACACAAGCAAATTAGTAACAGATGCTGGCAGTGAGCGGCTTACTCCGTTTTATCTCTTTTCCCCCTTTCACTGAATCAAGGCTGGTGGTAAACAGGCCAGCCCGGCCGCTATCAAGCACAGGAAGAAGGATGCCATTTCCCTGCCGGGGGGCATGAAAGCTAAATCCACAGGCGCGCTCTGGGGCTGCCTGGGGGCCAAGGAGAACTGCGTGATGCGCCTGTTCGCCTCAGAAGCCCCGCACTGACAGCTGTCCCTGTTCGAATTCTTTCTTTCCATGGGTCCTTCCTGACACCCCCATGCTCCCAGCAAAGGAAAGGAGAGAGTGAGAAGCAAGAGGCGTCAAGTCAGGCTCAGAGCAGATCAGGGCACTTCAAGTTCATAGAATCTTTACACCAAAGGATTATTTTAGGGCTCATCTACCCACTCATATTACAGCATGAAAGAACTGAAGATCTGGGGATAAGTGACTTGTTCAAGGTCACAGTGGGCCACAGCTGAGAGTTCCAGGTCCTAACAGGCATCAAGTCCCCAAGCTGTACTGCACCATTCAACGTCTCCCCCAGCCCATCCTCCATGGCTCATCCTGTTTTTTCCTGTCCAGGAAGTGTCCCCAGCTTTCTCTGAGTCTCAAGAGATACCTTCCCTCCTTGATGTTACAGAAAGTGTCCTCTCGATCATTCCCTGGCACCACTGCATAGGATGCCCTCTGACATCCCATGAGTCATGAAACTTTGAGTTGGCAGGGTCATTGGAGGTCATTTAACTCATGCCTGATTCTCACACTCTCATACTTCAGCACACTAATGAAGCTAAGTTCCCTTAGGAAAGGTTCTTGTGTTGATCGTTGCGTTTCTCTTCAAGGCTCTGCTCTTTGCCCTACATAAGTGCAACCAGCCCCTCGATGCATATTTGGCTCAAGATGGCTTGAGTTTAGCAATTACCAAGAATGTAGGTGTCTGGTGGACTGAGACTCCAGTCGCAGGTCTGCATTTACTCACACTGAGACCTTGGACTAGGCATCTGACCTCTCTAAAGAATGTTGCCTAATCTATAAAATGGGAATCAATTACAGCTGTGCCCCCTCCCCTATATTCCATGTGAGTAAATAATAAAAGGCAAGAGTAAAGCTCTTTGCACCACATTAAGGAGCAACAACTATCTGCTATTCCTTGATCAAGTTTAAGGAAATTCACTCTATCCGTGCCACCAACTCAGACTCTAAAGAAGAGGCCCAGACGCAGAAACCTGGGGGAGGGGTGGTATTTCACCTCTGAGAGAACTTCCACCTACATAAAGCAGGCTGGAACATGAAGGGAAGATTAGAAACACGGGGAAGAATAGACCTGGAGAAAAGTCTTTTATGTCTGGGCACTCCCAATAATAGAGCCAATAGCTCAAACAAGAGAGGCAGAATGGAGGGAGGGCGGGCCAGGGATGCCACTGACTTTGATGAGTAGGGATAGTAGAAACGGTGTGCAGATGAACTTGAAGGTCCCCCAACTGGACTGGGAGTAAAGTGGGAACTCGACCTTTCACCTTGTTCACCCCCGCCTCCCCTTCAGGCCAGGGACAATTTACCACCACCAGCTCTGGGTCCACAACCCTAAGCGTGGCCCAAAGGCTTTGGCAGACACTATCACCCCCTAGTGGCGGCTCCACACACCCCACTGTCGGCCAGATTCAGCATTTACCGACTTTGCATGCACATCTGTGGCACACACCATCTCCAAATCGCTGGAACTGGCAACCTAAGAGTGAAAGACACATTCAACTCGCCGGAGACAAACACGAGACAACACTGTTTAGAAGGTCTGAGGACAGGAATGGTGGGATGGGGCTGCCTGGGGACCCTGGGGGAGATATGGCCATAAATGACTCATAGTACCTCCTCCTTTCACCCCTCATTTTCAGCCAGCCTGGCCCTCCCAGAGCTCACTGTGCGCTCTGTGTTTACACGCAAACAGTGGAAGACCAACACAAACAAAAAGCCCACGTCTCCCTACACAGCTCCTGCTATACTTGGCCATCTGGCGACTACCTCGCTAGCCAAATCCCTGGCAGGAGTGCCTTGAGCTGCCAGTCCAGGGCGCTGGGGGAGGAAGAGGAGGAGGAGGGGGCCCTGAACCCCCAAAGGACTCCGAGCCACCAAGGAGGACGGCGCCCCGGCACTCCACAGCAGGCAGTCTCCGCCGGGCTCAGCCGCCTGCGTCAGAGAAGGCAGAAGGCTCCAAGTGGAGGGTACCAGGAGTCTCTCGGGCTGAAGCGTGGGTCCTGGGGGATTTGAGTCTTTCAGTTCCTCACTCAGCCTGCCCCAGTCTCCCTGGCATTCATTCCCTCTTGAAAGCCGAAGTTTGAAAAGGCAGGGGCTGCCAGCTCCAGGAATTCTGGGATGACTCCTGTACCTGGGTGGACCCGGTCCTCACATCCAAGGGGAGCCGGAATGCTCTGGGTTCTTACCTCCAAGTCATGCCATACGCAATGTTCCCCATTTCCCCCTCACTTGAACAGCTTTTTAGGGGGATTCTCACTCCCAACCTCTCTGGACAACCCAGAGTAGAGAGATCAGGAGGCTGGAGGGAGAAGGTTGGGACTGGAAGTGTAGAAGGCACACCTTCCATTTCTCTGGAAGGGTCCTTTCCTGCCTGGGGTCATAGGAGCTGGGCAGGAGCCCAAGATTAGCTCTTCAGCGTAAGGAACGCCAGCCCCATCGCCTTATTGGAAACAGGCATCCCACAAGTGCACGTGGGAAGGGTCACTGGGGTGTGCAAGCGTGTGTGTGAATGTGTATGTGTCCACGCAGGCGTGTGTATGCTTGAATTTGTGTGTGTGTCGAACGCAAGACATGCCGCCGCGGGAAGTCCCCCTGGGAACCTGCAAGGCGGTCTCCCGCCTAGCATCCCAGAAAGCATGGCAGGCTCAGGTTACAGCCAGCCTGGGAAAGGCACAAACTCAGACCACGAGAGGGCCTGGCACTCGCTCAGATCTCCAAAAGGCAAGCAGTAAAGGCATGGGGGGGTGGGGGTGCGGGGGGCGGTCTCTGGACAGAGGAGTCCGGTCCATTGATTACTCTTTGGGGGTTTTGGGGCGAGCAAAGAGTTAACCTCAGAGGTTCAAGCCCGGATCCTGTAGCCATGTGACCTCGAAGGCCCATCCCGAGGTGCCTGAGCCGAGCCGGACCCCGGTGAGGCCAAGGACCCGGGGACTGGGTATCTGGAGTCTGCGGCGAACCCCAGCGCCTTCCCGGAGCTGGCTTTGGCCAGACTCCGACAACCAATCGCACCCCGCGCCCCCAAGAGGGGAGGGGAGAGAGAGCGATGAGCGAGCGCGGGAGAGCGAAGGGGGAACAACATTTTTGTAAACGCTCTCCGAGATAATTAAGCTATCAATTACCCGGGTGGGAATCAGCTGTGCTTCCCGCAGCTCCACGGAAGGGCCGACTCCTCCGGGATTCGCGCCGGGAACCAGCAGGCAGCAAGCTGCTGGCGAACTTTCTGATTAACTTTTCCGTTTGAGCCCCCACCCCCACCCCTTGCCGCTCTCCTCCCCAGGTCACACCTTTAAGTTATTATTATTAGCGCAGTGAGTGAGCTGCGAGGACTAACCTGCTCTCCATTGGGAGGGGTTAGGAAGGCGAATGCGACAAGGCGATGGAGGGAGAATCAGAAAGTAGAGACCTTGGGTTCTGAACCCCAGGGCTCAGACACCGCTCAATCCTCCCCGGCCCCATTTCACAGATGGCTAAAACTGAGGCCCAGAGGAAAGGAAGCGACTTGGCCAAGGTCAGCCAACCCACAGGGAAACCGAGTGTATGCGGACTGAGGGATTCTACATGGAGCTACTGCGCTCCGATTGTCTAGAAAACCTATCCCGAGGAGCAGAGCCAAGAACTCCTAGGCGAGAGCGAGGGGGCGGTAACCGCTGGCGGCCCACGGCCGTGCCCGGAGAAGCAGTGGGCGGGTGGACCCAGACCTGGCTTGCGAGCGGGATTCACCGCGGCCCCTAGCGCGAGTACTCGCATCAGCTGGGGTCTCGGCGTCCGGGATGGACCGCGGCAAAGCTCAACGTCGGCACTGAGAGACGGACCCCACTGCGAGAGGGCTGGCACGCCCCCCGGCTCCCGCCACGCGCTCATCCCAACCACCTGTACGCCCTCCGGGCCCCTCAGCTGCCCTCACTCGACCCCGAGAGGGGCAGCCCGGGGCGGGAATCCCCAGGGCGCCCCCACCCGTCCGGCTTCACTTAGGGGCTCCCGGGACCCCGCGAGTCCCGGCGCCAAGCCTTACCCAGGGTGAAGAAGGGCAGCTCCGTGTTGTCCAGGTCGTCCTGCACCGCGACGCGCCCCGGCAGCTCGTTACGCACAAAGAGCAGCAGGCGCGACTCGGCGGCGGTGCCCGCGGAGCCGGCGGAGCCCGGGGACGCGGCGGCAGCGGCGGCGGCCCCGGTCCCGGCCCCGGCGCGGGTGCCGCTCCAGCCGATGTCGCTCTCCCGCAGGGCAGGCAGCGTGGACACCGTGACGGTCTTGAGCCGGCAGGGGCTGTCGGGCTCCCGCGAGGCGGCGGCGGTGGCGCCGGCCAACAGGAGCAGGAGCAACAGCAGCGGCGGCGGGTGGAAGCCGAGCCTCAACCGCCCCCGGAGCCCCGAGCTGGGGCCGGGGCTGCGCCGGGCGCCGGCGGCGGCCATGGCGGGAGAGGCTGCGGGGCTGCGGGCGGCGGCGGTGGCGAAGGAGGAAGAAGAAGCGGCGGCGGCGGACGCCGAAGCGAACCGGGGCGCCGGAGCTAAGGAGCCGTGGGAGCCGCTCTCCAGCAGCCCCCAGCTCCGGGCTCCGCCTTCCGACCGGCCCTGGCCCGCCCCGCCGCACCGCCTCCCCGGGCCCCTCCGCCCGCCCCTTTCTCTGGCTCTCCCCCCGGCTCAGACCCGGAGCGTTTCGGAGGCTCCGCCCGGCCTCGTGCAAATCCCAGTCGCCCCCCCCCCCCCGCCCCTCGCCTTTCCCAGGATCCCCCGATCCGCCCCGCACTATATTCTTGAGCCGCAGCACCCCTCTCCAGATTCCTAAAATTCGGGGACCCTGGGCGCTCCCCTAAGTCCACCTAATAACCCAGCTCTCCCAGCTTCACCCCAGCCCTCGCTCAACCCGGAGGCTGCACCTGGGGGTGCGCCGTAGCCCAGCCTTGCTCCAGGCCCCGCCTTCTGAGAGGTAGGGGGACGCCTCTGGATGGCCAGGACTGAACTTTGTCTCCCCTTGAAGCCCAATAACAAGTCCTGTACCCTTTCTCGAGTCCCGGAAATAATTCCTTGTGGTCTCAGAGGCCCCCTCCCCACCCGCTTGCCCACCACTCTGGTATTCATTCTCCCACCACTAGGACCCCACCTCTCGCATCTACCCAGGTCTCGGAGGGGGCACCGACAGCTGATGAACTCCCCCTCTAGCCCCCCGCCCCGTCCCCAACACGGACCCGGGCAGGATGTTCTGGCCCTCAGCCTGCGCCCGGCGAGCCAGCGCTTCTATTCTGGATGCCTGCTCCTAGCGTGGAGCTGCTCTACTTGGCTGCTCTGTGTGCGAAATTCCTGAAAAGGATGCGAGGTAGGGACCTACTACTCCCTCGGCTCCGGGCTCCCAAGGGCTCCTATACCTACTGCCTGAGCCCCAGAGGAGGGGTCTGTTCACCCACTCTTCACGCCCGCACCCGTCTTTTTTCTCCCAGATTCTAGTTGAACTGTAAACCGAGGTCCTCAGACACAGGGCAACCTTTTGGCCCCGGGTAGGTTCTCTCTGACCCACATACCTCGGATCCCCCAGGGAGTCATCCCGTCTATAGGGATGCTCCCCCCACGCCTCCACTCCCCCCCTTTTCTTCATCTTTTCTCTCTCTGTTCTTTCTTTCATCTCTCCAAATACACATTTCATTCTTACTTGTCTTGACTTTAATCTTATAAATGCTCCTTACCTATTATTTGTGAGCCATTTCCCATCTCCTGGGTTTTTTCTTTTTTTGCCTGTCTGTGCTTTTGGTGTGGTCTCCTCGCTTAGTCACTTCTCTCATCTTAGCTCTCCCCTCTTCTGCCTCTTTTCTCCTTCCTGTCTTTAACCCTTCATAGGAATGGCCTTTCTCCCTCTCCCATCGCATTTTATTCACTTTTTCATGACTTTGAATAAAGGGAGAGGACTGAAAAGAAGGAAAAAATAAAAACCTGTGCTGTGACCTTGGACTTAATTATACTGTTTAGTAAGCATTCTCCAAGTGCTGGACCTGTACCTATGTAAACTTTTATACATAAACATGCTCTAGTGAGATGGGTATCATGATTCCCATTTTCCAGATGAGGAAACTGAGATCAGGAGGTCAGGGAGGTAAAGGGATGCCCCAAGGTTATACAGTGAATGAGCACAAGAGCTGAGATCTGAACTCCAAGCTCCAAAGCTTTGGCTGTTTCAACTGAATCACACTGTCCTCAGTGACCTTGGGAAAGCCCACCCATCAAAGATATTGTGAAAGGCATGTCTGCGTGAGCACATTTGGGCCTTTTTCAGCTCAGAGGCTTGTAAGGTATGCTTCTCCTGTCTCAGTTTACTAATCTGTGAACCTGGCGTGGGGGTGGGGTTAGAAATCTGGCCTTTCAAGTCCTCAGATCCTAAATGGTCTCCTGCCGCCCTGGTGCCTGCTCCAGTTCATTTACTCCTCCAAAATATGTCGCCCTGGCTCCCTCAGTCTCTCCTTTGTACCCTTACAATCCGCCACTATCCTCTGCAATGGGGCTTTCTGATTTTCTATGCCCCTTTCTTCAAATATGCTGACATAGTCCATTTATAGAAGTGCACACCAGGAAAAAAGGGCTCCCTTATGTAAGGCAGAGTCTGTGCAAGTCCTTCATGGACCTCTGGTACAAAGGCCTGTCGAATGAGACCAACACTTTCATTCATTCATTCACCACTGAATATCTAGGGCTCCTACCAGGCACTATAAGGAGATCCAGAGATGGATAAACACAACTCCTGCCCTTGGAGAGCTTATAATGTTGGGGAGGGAGGTGTGGGGATGAGAGAGCACAGGAATATCTCAGACACCAGGCAGGCAGGCAGACGTGTGTTTCTTTTATCAGGTGCTCTGAAACATGTGCTTGGAGAAATCAAAGCTTCCCAGAGGAGGTGGCAATGAAATTGAGCCATGTAGGTCTAGCGGCATGGGAGTGGACATTCCAGGTTAAAGCTGGCATTTGGCATTCCTGGCAGCTGCTCAGTGTTTGAGTGAGTCCCTTTCCTAGTTTAGAGGTTGCTTTACTCTGAACCAGAGTCCACTTCCCATGAAGAGGCTACAATTTCCAGCTACTTTCAGCTTCCACTGCAACTAGGGTTGAGCACGTGACTCAGAATTCACCAATCAGATTCACCCATGCCAGATGCTGGGAAAGAAGCTAGAATTAGGCAGAATCCAGTTGGGGACCAAGGTGGTAACAGGTGGGGCAGTTACATCCAGATTTCAACACTAGTGGAAATGGTTCTAACACTGCTGCTTAGAGCACACTGTCATTTGGTGTCAAAAGTGTGAATTACCCTGTGGTACCCAGTGGTACCTGGCTCCATCAGCCATTTCTGTGATGTGACTTGGAGCGGTGCTGTTGACTTCACGGACTTCAGCCCGGATCCCGTGCCCTCCTGGAGATTCTGAGTAATATCATTACCGAATTCTGTTACTGCTTAAATGATCAGAAGTGATATCTGTTGCTTGCACCTAACACCCCTGACTGAGAAGAGAAAGTGCCAACCAGTGGAAGGCACCAAGGGCAAAGCTCACAGAGGGAAATAGAGGAAGTTCTTTAGAGATGGAAGTAGAGACAAAAAAGGCAGGCAAGGGATTTTCTGTTCATGTTGAGGAGAACCAGCTTTATCAAGTAGGCAGTATTGAATGGGAACAGCTAGGAGAAGGCACTGGCAACCCACTCCAATACTCTTGCCTGGAACCTCCCATGGACGGAGGAGCCTGGTAGGCTGCAGTCCATGGGGTTGCTAAGAGTCAGACACGACTGAGTGACTTCACTTTTACTTTTCACTTTCATGCATTGGAGAAGGAAATGGCAACCCACTCCAGTATTTTTGCCTGGAGAATCCCAGGGACAGAGGAGCCTGATGGGCTGCCGTCTATGGGGTCACACAGAGTCGGACACGACTGAAGCGACTTAGCAGCAGCAGCAACAGGAAAATAATTCATACTTCAGAGCACATAGTCTGTAGCTTCAAAACTTTATGCCGAACATCAATGAATGATGAAAACAATTCCTGCCTTCTGGTGGTAGTGAGACTTCAGCAACTATTATGCAAAGTGCTTAACATAGTAGGTGCTCAATAAATTATAACTGCTGTTTTGATGTCTAATCTCAGCAACATCTGGAGGGAGGCGTGTTATCCCCACTTGATGGAGTCAGAGTTTGAGGCTCAGGGAAGCTAAGGAACTTGACTCTGATCACGCAGTTACCAAGTGTTGGAACTCACATCTGCGTGACTCCTAAGTCCTCGCTTTCTCTGCAGCAGCACACCACCTTCCTGCCCCAAACCCCTACCTACCCTCAGGATGCTAGGACCCCCCTGTTCACACACTGATGCCCTGTCTTGTGGCCACTGATACCCCTTTTTTGCCCTTCCCCTCTCTTGCTAAGTCACAGTTCGTTATTGATTTAATTAGTTACAATTCATGATTGATGTAATTTACTCTTCTCTAGGGTCCTTTCATACTCCAGTGATCTGAAATTCCTTTTCATTCTTCCGAACCCCTTCCAGCACCCCAGCAAATGTTTCCTCTTGCTTCATCTTTCATATTTCATATTTGCCTTTCTAGGTTGCTTTGTAACTTTTTTTCCTTTCTTTCTTCCCCCACCTTACTGTACTCTTTTTTTTTTTTTTTAACCTTCATCTAGTCAAAGCTATGGTTTTTCCAGAAGTCATGTATGAATGTGAGAGTTGGACCATAAAGAAGGCTGAGTGCTGAAGACTTGATGCTTTCAAGCTGGGTGCTGGAGAAGACTCTTGAGAGTCCCTTGGACAACAAGGAGATTAAGCCAGTCAATCCTAAGGGAAATCAACCCTGAAGAGGACATTGGACAGACTGATGCTGAAGCTCCAAAACTTTGGCCACCTCATGTGAAGAGCTGACTCAGTGGAAAAGACCCTGATAATGGGGAAGATTGAAGGCATGAGGAGAAGGGGATGGCAGAGATGGTTGGATGGTATCACTGACTTAATGGGCATGAGTTTCAGCAAGCTCTGGAAGGACAGAAAAGCCTGACCTGCTGCAGTTCATGGGGTCGCAAAGAGTTCGACACAACTGAGTGACTAAACAAAATTCATACCACATGACTGAGACAAGCTAGTGTGGTTGAAAAAGCAGAGACTGCAGAGAGACAGGCTTTGGTTTATATGTCATCTCTGCTATTTCCCTACTGGGTCAAATTACTCAATAATGCCCCTACTGCTGCTGCTGCTGCTAAGTCACTTCAGCCATGTCCGACTCTGTGCAACCCCATAGACAGCAGCCCACCAGGCTCCTCTGTCCCTGGGATTCTCCAGGTAAGAACACTGGAGTGGGTTGCCATTTCCTTCTCCAATGCATGAAAGTGAAAAGTAAAAGTGAAGTTGCTCAGTCGTGTCCGACCCTTAGCTACCCCATGGACTGCAGCCTACCAGCCTCCTCCGCCCATGGGATTTTCCAGGCAAGAGTACTGGAGTGTGGTGCCATTGCCTTCTCCGAATAATGCCCCTATTAGATCTTATTTGTGAAAGAAGGAAAGAAATACCCATTTCTCAGGATCATTGTGCAAATTAAATGAGGTCACATGTATGAAAATGTCTAGCCCATATGAGGTTCTGTTAGCGTTATAAAGTAAATCCAAACATCTTCTGGTATCTCACTCCCTGTTTTCCTCTCCGGCTCCTTGTGTCAAGATCCTCTCCACCATCACTCTGTTCTGGCCAGATGCACCTCTTTCCTGTTCCTGGATTGTTTCATGCTCTTGTGTCCCCGGTGTTTTCCCAAAGGCTCTTCCTTCTGCCTGGAGGAAACGCCCTTCAGACCTCCCTAGTGACCTTTCACTGAAATGTAAGTCTTAGTGAATAAACACTTTCCTTAAGATGACTAAACCCCCAAGCTGACTTTCCTGTTATGCCCTTTCATCTCTCTCAATATGCACTCACTACATATTTTTAATTATTGCCCATTTATTAGTAGATTTTCTTTTTTAATGATTGTATGTGATTGTTTATTTGGGGTTGTGCTGGGTCTTCCTTGCTGTTCGGGCTTTTCTCTAGTTGCAGCAAGCAGGGGTTACTCTCATTATGCTGTGCAGGCTTCTCATTGTGGTGACTTCTCTCGTTGCAGAGGATGGGATCTAGGGCCCATGGGCTCAGCAGTTGCTGCTTCCACCCTCTAGAACGTATTCTCAGCAGTTGTGGTACACAGGCTTAGTTGCTCTGAGGCATGTGGGATCTTCCTGGATCAGGGTCAGGTGTGGAACCCGTGTCTCCTTCATTGGCAGGCGGATTCTTTACCACTGAGCCACCAGAGAAGTCCTAGTGTACTTTCTCGATGCATCTCCCCCTCTAGACTGGAAACTCCAAAAGATCAAAGTCTGTGAGTGTCTTGCTTACCACCCCAAGCTGGCCCTGTGGCTGACATAGCGTAGAGACACAAAATCAGTATTTTGTGAATGAATGATCACACATTCATTGACTTTTTACTTATAAGACAGGTATTAGAGTAGGCACCAGCCATAATTCTGCAGGGGAAAAGGGACCCATCCTTTTGGTTTTCCACAGTGAGTCGTCTGTCCTTCCTTCTCTCTGTTTATTCCTCCCTCCTTTCCACCTTTCCTTCTGTCCTTCTTCCCTCCCTTCGCAGATTTCCATGATCCAAGTGATCTCTTTTTAACAGTCTTTCCTCTGTAAGCTTCAAGACGATGTCTAGGACACAAACTCTGATTCAGGAGGAGAGCTTGTTATCTCCCGCTCCATCTCCACTCTGTCTAGGCTCAATCTTCCATCGATCCTCTTCGTACCTGCACATGCCCCCGTTTGTTTCTGTCGCCTCAGTCACGGCCCTCTCTGTAATTCAGGCATCCTTTTCATCCTGCCTTGCTCCCTGCGCCACGTTGAATCCATTTATCACTCCGCGCACTCCCCCCAGACACTCTCCTGCTTTAGGTCTGCCAACTCTGGCACCTTAAACCATGTGGAGCCCCATTCCATCAGCTGCTATAGGAGCAGTTACAAGATGAAGGCCCATGTTGGGGCTTTTCTTTTTATTGTCAATCTCTCCAAATTAGACCATTGTAAATATTTCTAATACCGCTGCTTCTTTGCTTCCCTGGTGACTCAGACCCTAAAGAATCCGCCTGCAATGCAGAAGACCTAGGTTCGACCCCTGCTTCTTTGACTCAGAAACCTCTCTTTGATGTAAGCTCAAATTCATTTCTTTATCTCCCACTCGTTGGTTAGTTCCAGTGATTAACCTGTCTGAGCCTTAATTTTCCTTCTTTAAGTTGGGTGATGGGAAGGTTGAGTGAACCAGCAGGTATAAATGGAAGCACCCAGTACTTTCTGGCACATAGTAGGTCCTCAGTAACACTAGCTTGTTTTCACCTCCAAATATCTATTTATTTGGTCATTCTGTGACCCTTCTGTCTCTCTGCTTTCATCCCTCCATTTCCCATCTCCCTTTTCAGAACATTTCCACTCTATCTCATTTAGAGTGAACTTCCACCATTGTCTCTAACTTATCCTTCATGAAAAATGCAAGAATATTTTAATCACCATTGTCTTTCTTCATTCTACTTGTATCTGTTTGACTGATTTCTGCTTCAACCTAGGACTTCTCTGACTCTTTCCCTTAACGATTCTCAAATTTATTATCTTTTTCCTCCGACTTATACCTTTCACTACCTCCCACATTCTCCATCCCCAGTCCTCTAAATCAACCTCCTCTTGTTCCATGATTTACTGCAGTCATTTCAAATCCTTCTTACACCATCTAGCCAAAATTCTCACAACACTCCTTGAAAGTCTCTCTTTCCTCCTTCATCCTTTTGCATTTTCTTTCTCGAGTTCACTCATCTCTAATTCATCCCCATCATTCATTTGCTTGTGCCCAAATCCCTGTACCTCTTTGCCGACTTAATCATTTCACCTATCCGTGTTTCCTTCTTCCTGTGTTACACTCATCATCTTTCATCATTAACACATACTAATGGGTGATATTCCCCTGCATCTTTTTTTTTCCCCTTCTAAATCTTACTACTGGTATATTTTCAGGATCCTCTTTCTGGATTCCAATGGCTCTTCCTGTCTAGGACCCTGCTTTAGTGCTTTAGATTTTTTTTTTTTTTAATTGGAGAATAATTGCTTGCTTTACAATATTGTGTTGGTTTCTGCTACATCAACATGAATCAGCCACAGGTAGCTGCTTTAGTTTTTTAAAAAGCCTTGCAATATCTGCTCTATATTTATTCAAGCTGAACTGTGAACCTGGGGCATTAGAGTATATATTACTAATGAAAAGTGTAAGTTTTATTCTCTGCTAGTGAGTCCCAGGTCATTTTGCTTCCTGCAGCACATTGTACTGTTACATTTTGAACTGGTGAAGCTATTGGAAGCATAGAGTGACTATTAGTACAACATTTTCTGGGTGCCTACTATGAGTTAGGCGCAAAACAGTTTTTCTTATTTAATTCTCACAACCATCTGTGAGGTTGCAATTGTTAATCCTGGCTTTACATAGAGAGAATTGGGAACACATAGAAAACGTGCTCCCTGCAATCTGCTGGGCAATTTATGTTGAATAAAGTCCTTCCAATTTATTTGGGTTGAAATTCGAAACTAAGCCCCGCAAGCTGAGGGCAAGGGGAGACCAAAGAAAGAGGCAGACCCACCCCGCCCCACCCCCCGCCAGACTGTCAAGTGGCAGTGCTAACAAGACCCAAGGCTTGCCTTGGGTGCTGCAGGACAGGTCGATCTTTGCATCTGTCTGCCAGAGTCTTGAAAGTCTGCATAGAAGCCTTAACGGGGTTCAGTCACATACATCATTCAGCTTGTCTCTATAACACATTGCTCTCTAAAGGCTGTGTCCTTGACGTGGTTCTGGGAACAATGCATGAAATGTATTAATACATTTCAAAAAGAGGGAAGGGGGTTGAGGAGGCCAGGTCCAGCTTTCAGGTCAACTGGCAGTGACGTCTTTTCCACGACCTCCTCCAATAAGACAGTATAGTTTAAGGGTCAAGAGTTCCCACACTTTTGGAATGGGGATGATAACAGCCACTTTGCAAGGGTGTCCTTTGATAATTTGTCTTCCCTATTAACTTATAGTTACCACGAGGGCAGAAATCCTGACACTTTTGTCCTCTGCTACCTGGCATGTGTGAGGTCATCAATGATAACTTGTTAAATGAGTGAATGGATGTTAAAAGAATAGTCTTTTGCATAACATGGCACTGGTTTTGAATTTCAGCTCTGCCATTTAATACCCATGAGACCTTGCACACAGTAGGGAGAGAGCAGACCTTTTCTGTCTGTTTCTTTAAGTCTGTTGATGCACACACTTGCATGCATGTTGTTTTTAATTTTTAAGTAATCTTATTTAGCAACCTTTAGAGTCGGGGAAACCAGGGTTCCAATTCCAGCTCTCTCAGTTGCCAGCTTTGATGTCATTTAGTCATCTCTTCAAGCATCACTTTCTCATCTATACAATGAGAACAACGCGGTCTCTCTATTATACTCAAGGACAAACGCTAGGTCGGTTGATGATCTGGGGGTGAAACCCCAAGATGGCCTGTTTTCAAGCCTCCTGCACAGCTTATTACAGCCAGGGGTCCCATTGCCCTGACTCGCAGCTCCATGGCCTCCTTTCTCTGTTTTTCCCACCATCTTAAGGAGCTTTCTGTAAACATAACTCCAAGGGCCTTTGCTCAGATGTATCTCAGGGATATGGAGGACATCCTCCACTCCTGACCCACTTACCAAGCTGTATTTGATGACAATTGTCTGAGAATCTGCAGACTCAGCAAAGCGGGGGCTCTGCAGGCTCTGAAAGTCTCCTTAAGGTCCAGATGCATTCCCTCTCTTTTAGGGAGGCTCTCAGGGAAATCTACTGGAAGTCCCTCATTTTGGCTCTAGGCACTATACATGATACATAGGTACTTTTCTTTCTTTCTTTTTTTTTAACTGAGACTCTGGTTTACAAACAGAAAAAGAAAAACATGTTTAAACCCCTAAGAGCCCTTTCTTCCTTTCTTCATCCCTCCCTCCCTTCTTCCCTCCTCTATCCCTTTCTTCCTCTTATCTCTCCTTCATGGAGGACTGTGGACTGCTATGCTCCAGGAATGTGGATACATGGATGATCAAAACTGAAATGGTCCCTGCATTCATGGAGCTAAAGAGAAGCAGAATATACCACTCTGAAACATGCCACATTGGCATACCGATTGCTTTGAATTAAAGTTGCTTAAGAAACAGCTAGTGCAGGACCGCCGATCCTCCCTTGTACCCTGAAAATAGGAAATTCATCTTCCATGTGAAAAGTACCCTGTCTCTACCAAGAGGTGTAGAGACATCCTCATCACCAGGGACAGGGAATTCGGGACAGAGAAGGCTGTGTAAACAAAGCTTGTTACTTCTTTACTAATAAGTTGCCCCAAGCCCAAACCCCCTGTTTTGTCAATTCTTTACCAATTTATTGTTTCTTTGTCTGAAAGGTATAGAAGCTGCCTGCTCTGGTCACTTCTTGGAGTCTCAGATTTTTATGAGCTTCCATACGTAAGAAATTAAATTAGTTTTTCTTTGTCTTATGCCAACTTAATTACTATACCAGCCAAAGAAACCAGAAGGGAAGAAGGGAGAGGTTTTCCTCCCTTATAGAGCTTACTGTCAGGTCAAGAGATTGACAAAAATAAATAATCAAAAATGAAGATAGTGGAGGAGAAAATGGGGAGATGCTACTCAACATAATAAATGGGTATAAAGTTTCAGTTATGCAATATTATTAAGTTCTAGTGATCTGTTGTGTGTGTGTTAGTTGCTCAATCGTGTCCAACTCTTTGCGACCCCATGGACTACAGTCTGCCAGGCTCATGTGTCCATGGAATTCTCCAGGCAAGAATACTAGTGTGGGTTGCCATTCTCTTCTCCAGGGGATCTTCCTGACCCAGAGATCAAACCTGGGTCTCCTGTATTGCAGGCAGATTCTTTATCATCTGAGCCACCAGGAAGCTATACAGCATTTGCTTAGAGTTAACGATACTATACTGTATTCATAAACATTTATGAGGAGGGTAGATCTCATGTTGACTCTTGTTACAATAAAAGAGTAGATGATTTTAAATGTTCTGTATTAGAAAAGAACATAGTTCTATGAATTTGAATGATGAGAGAGGTATTAATTTATATCTGAGGACCAGGCAATGCATCTCAGAAAATGTATAAATCAATTAGAAACAAGGAAGAATGAATAAGCATTGTTATGGGAACCGGGGTGAGGGGGGAAATCCAGGCGGAAAGAGCAGCAGGCGCAAAGACTCTGAGAGAGAACTTGGCAAATTCTATGAGCCAAACATCTGAAGTCATCATGGCTAGGCAGTAGAGAGGCAAGACTAGAAAAGGATAAAATGAGTCTAAGTAAGTTAGTATGGCTTAAATTATTCAGGTCTATGTAGGCCATGGCAAGGAGTTTGGATTTAGTTCTAATTTAAATGGAAAGCCATGGGCGATTTTACATAAGAGGATGGCATAGACAGATATATATTTTTTAAATGCTGCTTTGGCTTTAGGTAGAGATGGATTTGAGTAGTACAAGACAGAACGGCAGGAGTCTAGCCTGGAGTCTATCACCACTGCCCAGGTGTCAACCTCTCCAGGATGCAGACTTTTCCATTGTAACACCCCCCACCACACTGATAGTGGGTACTCACTATCTCTGTTGAAAACTGGTCCTGCTTTGGTTGGCTCTGACTAATAGAATGTACTGATTCAGTTTCCTCGTTGAATCTACCACAATGGATTCAAATTCCATATTTTGGGGGAAGCCACATGCCATAAGTTTCATGAAAATTCTCCAACTATTTGAAGGCCTCTACCTTCTCCCTTTCAAGGAATGCCTGGCCCTGTCATCTACCTCCACTGCTCTCTGTATGGGTATTAAAATAAAAACAACAACAAAAGCTAACAGTGACTTTCATTTACATTGAATACTTCGACATTTATCACCATAAATTTGACTTCCATAACCTTGTGAGCCAGTAGGGCAAGAGTTTTTAGCCTCAATTTATAAGTGTCAAGAATACTTCCACTGGTGGTCCGTGGTAGTCCAGTGGTTGGGGATCTGCCTGCCAAAGCAGGGAACGCAAGTTCAATCCCTGGTTGGGGAGGATCCTGCATGCCACAGGGCAACTGAGCCTGTGCTCCCCAGAGTCCGTGCTCCACAACAAGAGTGGCCACCACAATGAGAAGCCTGTGCTCATCACAGCTAGAGAGAGCTCATGTGCAGCAGCAAAGACCCAGCACAGCCAAAATAAATAATAAGTAAATAAAAATTGTACAAAAAGAATAAAAGTCAAGATGTGACTTACCCAAGTTTGGGCAGATACGTGGAACAATTGAGTCCTGAATCAAGTCCTTCAATGCCAAGTACAAGCTTCTTTTCACCCTAGAGTGACAGGCAGTATAGATGTAAAACAGCTCAATTGTTCTGGTATCAGATTGACTGTCTATGGTCAAGTCTGTGTCTATGACTTTGATGTTGCTGTGTGACCTTGGAAAATTTATTTAACCCCTCTGAACTTTCGTTTCTTCAACTGAAAACAACAAAAGTACCTACCTCACGGAGTTGGAAGAGGTTAAATGAGCTGATAGACTAAAAGCATGAAGCAACGAAGCAGTGTCTAGCCTATGTTAATAATCAATAAACATAACCAATGCCGCCGCTGCTGCTAAGTCGCTTCAGTCGTGTCTGACCCTGTGCAACCCCATAGACGGCAGCCCACCAGGCTCTGCCGTCCTTGGGATTCTCCAGGCAAGAACACTGGAGTGGGTTGCCATTGCCTTCTCTGAAACATAACCAATAGATGTTAGCTATTATAGCATCTTAGGCCTTCTGGGTCTAAAATGACAGCAGTAAAATAAAGGTGGCTCTGGGTTTAGTATAAAGTATCTTGGTGTAGAGTACTAACTCCACCATAATGTCATGCATAAGGTATATAATCAGTGACCTGGTTTTTCATCTGTAAAGTGGGCATAAGCATACCTGGCTTACAAAGCTGTGAAAAGTAAATTCTGTAAACAATAAGAGAACTCACCTAGCACCAAGAACTCTGTACTCAGTATGTTAATTTTCCTCCTCTCCGCTTTGATTCAATACCCTTCTCCCAAGGCGGATTTCTCTGATGCTGCAGGCTGGGTTAGACACCCTGTTTTCTTTGCTCCTAACACCTTGCATCTACCTGGAGCAGAGCACAGAATATGCTGCAGTAAAAGCATCTGTTCCTCTGTCTCCACCTTTAACCTGGAGCTGCTGGATGTGCCAGGTACTGTTCCAAGCACTTTATAAATAATGCTGTATCTAATCTTTCTGTAACCCCAGGGAAGGTGCACTAGTGTGCACCTTTCTCTGTGTATCAGTTTAGGAAACTGAGGCAAGAGGAAGTTTGAATCATGCATCCCACATTGCACAGCCGGCATAGATGGGGAGCTCATTTCTCCTTCTGCTTGTTAGACTCTCAGTACCACCCATTCACCATCATTTCTATGTCGATATTTTCTCTACCACAGCTGATTCACGGATTGATTGATGGATTGCCTCCATCACTCAAATATAAGCTTTATTAGGAAAGGGATTTTTGCCTCTCTCATTCACTGCAGCATATCCAGTCCGTAGGAGACATGCTGACAACTCAGGAGTTGCTCAATAAGTATTTGATGGATAAATTAACAAATGCATGCCTTTATTAACTATGGAATTTGTTTTGTAACTTAAAAAAACAATGGCCTATATCAATCTGTACTTAAACTGAAGATGGGCAGGGGACGAGGAAGTCTGCACAGAGATAGGATTCCCTTTGGCCCTGCACTGGACTCTCGATAGCATTGCTTCTCTCTGAGCAGCTGGCCAACAGCTGGTTCTCACCTTCTTCTTGGAAGGCAAGAGGGGTTTCACTCAAGATGACAGGGAATGGGAATGCAGAGGAAGCTGCACAGGGCAGAGATATACCGAAGTCGTGGCATTAAGCCTGGGGTTTGAGATGCCCACCAAGATTCACTGGGAAAAAATACTAGTTAAAAAAGTGTAATGTCTAGTATTTATCACCTCGGTCTACTGGTAGTTCATTCTCCCTGACATCCATGGAGAGTCTTAGGAGCTAATACCTTGTCGAACACCTACCTTGCCAATGCATTATGCACTTTTTAGTTAGTTTTAACTCTCACCTGTTATTCTCTAGTTTTTGTTGCTCTAGGTCTTATGTAAGCCATTAGCATGATATTTAAGTTCTTAAACCACCTTTCTGATCTACTCCCCTGCTATTTTTTTTTTTCTGTAACCTATGCCCTCATCAAAATAAGTGTCCTTACTATTCTTTGCACACACTTCAAACTCCCTGTTAACCTCTGTCTAGATTTTTCCCTAACTAGTACCCTGAATGCACAAATAGCATCCATCCTTCAGGGCCATTTCTGATTGTCATCATATCCTTTCTATGTAATAGCTGTTTCCCTTTACATGACCTTATTCTTTGTGTAAACTCATTTGTAGTCCTTAATATTTTCTATGACATATCCTATTTGCATTTAAGGCTGTGATGTTTTAGATTATTGCCAACAAATATTGACTCCTTTCTTCCTCTATGAGTAGAGTGTCTCCCCCAGAACGTGTTGATAATGACCTTGGCCACGTGACTCACATTGGCTAGTGAGGTACCAGCAGTCATGAGGTGCGCCCAGGATGTTGTAGTGGTGCTCTTTGTGCCTCTGCCATTATCATGAGAGCAATGCACTCTGTCGAGCTCAGCGGTCATCTCTCACCCTATTGACACGTATGACCGCACATCTGTACATAAGCCATAGTTTGGAGACAAGCTTTGCCAGGCCAGCCTAAATCAGCAGGTTCCCCCAGCCAAACTTTAGATGGTTGCATGAGAGCAAGTGATTGCCATTTAAGCCACTGAGTTTAGAGCAGTTTTATTACACATCATGATTGTGATATCAACTGACTGGTACAGAGTTTTAACTCTTTTCCTCTACTCTGAGTTGCCTGAAGCTAGGGATAGTTTGATTCAGCTTTTTTTTTCATGCATGCAGAATTCCAAAACAGAAGCCTAATATATATCTTTTGAACAAATGAATGGATGAATAAATGAATGATTAGAGAGCTCTCAAGAGAGATTCAAGATTCAAGAATCGGGGACACTAATGTACTCATTAGCTCAACAAGAATTACTTGAATACTTATTCTGTGTCAGGCATCGTACGAGAGGAACAGTATTCAGTGCTAAAAAAGCCAGATTTGGCTTCTGGATGGTCCTTGGTGGCTTGGGAAGTCTTGAGACCCAGGAATTCATAATGCAGTCAATGTGCAAACTCTGATTATCCTTGAATCGCATGCGAGGGCACCAAAATAATCAGAGAAGTGATAATGGATAGAAAAGAGCAGAAGATCCCTTTTTCTCTCTGCTGATTCCCATTATCTCGGGGTAAGAGCAAATCCCCAGACAGATTGGAGGAATTTGCATCCATTTGAGAAAATGAGTAGTAGAAGCTGACCCAAGGGTAAAATTGAAATCTCCAGGGACAGGTGCTGGTGGGCCATTTTCTGATTGCTGAATGACATCTCTGATCTTTCCACCTATTATGGAGAAGCTGTTGCCATGCTGAGCCTAAGTACTGTTATCATCTGTAAATCAAAAACCTGGATCCATGACATCTAGATCTGACAATGTGACCTCAGTGCCCTTTTCTGAGAGCGTTTCCTGATGATTAAGCATTTCTGTCACACTTTCCTGCCTACTGCACCTACTCACCCCAAAGGTGTGGCTAAGTCAGCTTGTTGCTGATGACTTCCATTTTGCAATGCAAGTGCTAAAATTCTTCAGTCATAGAAGATATCACCAGAGCCAAGCCTTAAGTCCAGCTGCCTTGCCACCAGCCTCTGGGGAGCAAAATGCATCCAGTATGTGCTTTAACACCACCTAAGGCTTTTTGTTTGTGTCTATGTTTTTGAAAGAGCAGGTGGCTAGTACAGATGGACTGTGAGAGAGAAAAGGCATCTATGCAAGGCTTAGAGAATGACACGCCAAGAAAAAAAAATGCATGGCTATTTCTAAATCTAGTGTCTCTTGGCCTGAAAGAATAAGTTGGAACTTTTTACTACCCTTAATACATGCCACTTTGATATGCTACTGCTACTGCTGCTGCTAAGTCGCTTCAGTCGTGTCCGACTCTGTGCGACCCCATAGACGGCAGCCCACCAGGCTCCCCCGTCCCCGGGATTCTCCAGGCAAGAACACTGGAGTGGGTTGCCATTTCCTTCTCCAGTGCATGAAAGTGAAAAGTGAAAGTGAAGTCGCTCAGTCGTGTCCGACTCTCAGCGACCCCATGGACTGCAGCCCACCAGGCTCCTCCATCCAAGGGATTTTCCAGGCAAGAGTACTGGAGTGGGGTGCCATTGCCTTCTCCTTTGATATGCTAGCAGACCTTAATGGGGACAATAGCCATAAGAAAATAAATATTTTGGTCAAGTAGACAGATACCAACAAACACCTATTTTCTAATCACTGTGCAATTTATAAATATGATAATGCCTGCATGGCATTTAGTACACTATTTAGCATCTGACAGCAACAACAAAAATAATGACAGTAACATTGATAGAGTCCCTGCAGTATACCAGGAAGTATGCTAAATGCTGTGAAGTCCTCATCTCACCTAACCCTTTCAACAGCTCTAAGAGCCGGGAACTATAAGCATTTCTATTTGTCATATGAGAAAACTAAAGCTAAAAAAGGTGAAATTCCCATCCAGAGTCACACACCTAACAAGTGACAAGGCCAGGATTAGATCTCAGGTCTCTTACCCCATGTCTCCTGGTTACAAGTACAACTCCATAGCCCCTCTCATAATCAACACTGGAATGGGGTGCAATGAATGGAAGCTGAAATCATCATCATCATTTTATTATAACCACAATTAGGTGTCATCAAAGAAGAGTCACTACATGAGGATATTTTCTGGAATGTTTCTACTGAAAGAAATGGCTGATTGAAAAGTAAGGATGCAAGTTTTAAGTGTGGCCTTTGGGGACTAACTGTAGGAGACAGGTAAAAAGGAAGGGAAAGGTCAAGTCTAAAATACTTGGCTCTTACTTCACGATATAGTAGCCTAGGCAAGGAACGCCTTGAATCATTGGGAAAATGAAATTCAGTAGGTTATATCGTGATCCTAATTCTTCACCTCTCCCTGTGTCTGCAGCCTTTGCCAGGTGTCTTTATTCTGCCTAAAAAGCCAGAGTCTATTTCCGTTCTCTTTGAAGCAGGGCGTGTCCACGTGACTTACTCTGACCAATAGAATGAGGCAGAGGCGAAGGGTGGGTCAGTTCTGAGCCTGGTGTGTTTCTGCGTTCTGTCTTATGCTCTGCAGTCACCAGGAAAAGCACCTGCCTGGGCTCGCCTGCTGGTCTCAGAAGGAAGGTGACAAACATGTGGAGCGGAGACTTCCCAGTTAAGGTGCGGCAACCAAGCTCAGCTTGAAGCTGAATCCCTGTCGGCTCACAGACACATTGATGAGTCTGGCCCAGATAGCAGACCTCCAACCAACCCAGTGGCATGCATGCTATACTGATCAATAGTGGTTTTAAGCCACTACATTTTGGGGTGGCTTATTAAGCAGTAATAGGTAACCAACACAGAGAATAATCAAAGATACTTATGCCCAGTGTCTGACACATAGCTGCTGCTGAATAAAGAATATTTCCCTTTCGTACCTCTTTAATCAATCAGAAGTTTCAGTTCCTGCCTCTGTGAAAGTCCCTTATTATGTTAAATCATCAGTCATGCAGGTGTAGGAAGGCAGTGCAGGGATCCCTTGTATCAGTGCTTCCACTCTGACTCCTTGCTGAGGTTGGGAAGCAAAGCAAGAGACAGCATGTGACCTTCCTGTACTGGGAGCTTGCAGCTCCACCATCAACATACTATGGCCTGACAGCCTCAGAGCAAGTTTTCCTCCAGTAATTATTTCCATTGCCATCATTGGTTGTTTCTATGTCAAAGTCACTTCCCCTCTTCACTCCTGATTTTTCATTTCTGTAAAAATGACAGTGTCTGATTTAGCTCTTGGAAGAGGACAGGGTGTTTAGGGAAGGATGGAGGCATGGAAGAAAAAGGCAAGGGAGGAAAGAAAGGAAATGCCTCACCCCAAACGGGTTTTACAAATGTAAAGCGCTAATGAGATTCGAAATAACAATAAATTATGCTTCCAAGGCTGAAACCTCACGTTTCTCACCATGAATATTCATCTCCATGATATCTTTTGAGGGAATAAAAATTGGGTGAAACAGCAATGCACATGTAGGTTTTTTTTTTTTTTTTGACTTCTCACTCTATTTTTATCTGGACCAAGGCAGGCCCTTGGATTGATATTGTCAGTACTGTATATTCTTTGTAGCTAGGATGCATGTCTCACTGGGTGTCCACGTGCAGACATCTTAAGTGGAAGATGCTTAAAATGTCAATAAAATGTAAGTTGAAAAGAAGTAGGAGGGGAAAGCTGAAGCTACTCTCTTTGTGGCTGGCAAACGGTCACAGATGGAATGTGGTTGTGACTTTGAGCTAGACAACCAGGAATCAGGACACGAGAACCCAATGCCTCTTTCATCAACTGTCATGGAAGAGCAGGAGGCTCTTGATGAGCTGTCTATGGAGGGATGTAGCTTGTGGTTGGAAGAGGTCTGCAATTGGCTCCCTAGCTCAGAGGAGCACTTGAACAGCAGTAGGCTTATGAGGGACTGTATATGTAGACACGATGCTATCAATCTGCTGAGGCTGCTGGGTGGATTAAACGACAGAAATGTGTCCTTGCACAGTTCTGGAGACTGGACGTTCAAGGTTCAGGAGCAACTGGATTAGTGTCCAGTAAGAGTTCTGTCCTTGGGTTGCAGATGGCTGCCTATTGTGTATCCCTCGTGTGTGTCTGTGGCTGAGGGGAGAAGGTAGAAGTGGGGGTGGGGGTGCAAAGAGAGAACAGGGGGAAGGGGACAGAGAGAGATTGAGAGAGAGAGAGATCGCTTCCTCTTAGGCTACCAATACTATTGAATTAGGGCCCCACAGTCATGACCTCACTTATCCTTAATTACATCTCAAAGGCTTTATTTCCAAGTACCACTACATTGGGGGTACGGTTTCAGTATGCAGATTTGTGCTCACTTGCTCAGTCTTGTCCCACTCTTTGCGACCCCATGGACTGTAGCCTGCCAACTCCTCTGTCTGTGGCATTTTCTAGGGGAGACACAATTGAGTGCATAGCATCCAGTATGGTCAAACTTGTCTGGGAAGGTGGCATGATTCCCAGTGTCCCCAAGGAGGAAAAAAATGGCTCATATTACCAGCTCTGATGTAATCATTGGCCTGTATTTCACAGCTGAGAGGCAGAATGTCAGTACTGATGACACCACCCCTGAGGGGCTGGGCGCAGGGGAATTAGGGGCAGAGACAGGAGAGGAGTGAGACAGGAATCACACGACTTAGCAAATCCCAGGAGAACAAGGAGGCCCAGAAGCTGTGAGCCAGAAGGCTTCCTTGCCCAGGGCTCTGACAAGCAGTTGGGTTTGCCTGAGTCAGCGATAAGGGGTCCCCGGAGACAGGAGAAGGGCCTCGGGGGACTGATGGATGCAGATGCACCCAGGGACCAGGAGGAACCCAGGTCAGTGGGCTGACGGGGTGGGAGTGGGAGGGAGAAGGTGGTAAGACGATAAATGTTGACATAGTAAGACTTCCCCCCAAATAGCTCTCCTGTCAAGTACAATTTTGCTTACAAACCTTTAGCAGCTTTTTGATTCCTTCAAAATAATGGTCTTAAGCTGGCATTTGTGGCTCTGTGTGCTTTAACTAACTCCTCTATCTTTTTGAGATGTCTGTCAGAGATAACATTCAAGGCTTGCTGATTTGAGATGGCCACTGTTCTGAGCCCTCTAGACCGAACCCAGGTCTCCAGCATTGCAGGCAGATTCTTTACCATCTGAGTCACCAGGGAAGCCCCTCGGTACATATAAACTCACTTAATTCTCACAACTAGAGGAGATAGGAGTTACTGTCCTCATTTTACAGATGAAAAAAATGGGGTTCCTGGAAGTTAAGTGGCTCAGCTGAGGTCACAGAGTTAGTAAACAGTAGAGCTAGAATTCAAACTCAAAGCATCAAGCGCCAGAGCCCGTGCTCATAAACAGTACACAATACGCTTGCTTCACACATTTTATGTGACAAAATCTCTGGCCTTCTCCCAAACACATCCTGTATTTTCTGTTCCTGGGGTGTTCAACATCATCCCATTCTCTGCAGATCCCAACTGTCATGAATATTCAAGACCAAATTCAAGGGGTGTCTCCTCCATGAAAACTTTCATGATCTCTCCTGCTGTAAGTGGCATCTCCCAATTCAACTCCCACTGAGCATTTTATCTTTTCTTCTCTTGTGGTGATAACCATTTGGGGACTGAAAAGAAAGTTAATATGACTGGAGTATAGCATGGCAAATAATCATCAGATATGGATGCCTCAGCACTCTCCTACAGACTGTGAGCGTCACGTGGGCATGGGGTAGGTGTGCTGGCATGCCTCACAATCCCTAGAACAGTGCTCTACTCTTAGTAGTTATATCAACTGGGATTAGGTTCAGTGGAAAGGAACAAAAAATCAAAACCAATTAATTTAATGATAGAAGTCTAGTTATCGTTCTCATAAAGCAAGTCTGTAGATAGGCAGCACAGAACTATTCTAGTAGTTCTTTGGTCATCAGGTACCCAGATTGCTTCTGTATTTTTACTTCTTAATCCCTAATGTGTGGTTTTGATCTTCCTGGTCCAAAATGGCTACTTGAGTTCCAGCCATCACATGCATGATCTAAGTAGTCAGACAGAATAAGAAAAGACTTCACAGGGATGCCACACAGCACTTCTTATATCTTATGGACCAGACTTTGCTACACAGTCATTCCTAACTGCTAAAGCACTGGGGATGTCTTTTTTAGTTATTTAGTTAGAGTTATGACCTTCCAGGTAAAAATGAGTACTATGTTATTAAGGAAGAAGGGATAAGAAGGTGTTGGAAATGACCAGCAATCTCATCAGAGTAGTTTCTCAGTAAATATTCAACAATCATTTTGTGAAACCTACTCTGTGCCAGTCCCTGTATTCACTAAGAATACAGAATTCAAAGAGAAAGCCAAGGTCCCTGCTTGCTAAGAATTTATGCTTTAGATGGGAAGATGGATAAAGCATGACTTCCCAAAAGTTTATGATGGAGGCTATGGCAAACCTAGACAGCATATTAAAAGGAAGCAGAGGCGTCATTTTGCCAACAAAGGTTCATATAGTCAAAATTATGGTTTTTCCAGTAGTCATGTAAGAATGTGCGAGTTGTACCATAAAGAAGGCTGAATGCCAAAGAGTTGATGCTTTTGAATTATGGTGCTGGAAAAGATCAAACCAGTCAATCCCAAAGGAAATCACTAAATATTCATTGGAAGGACTGATGCTGAAGCTAAGGCTCCAGTATTTTGGCTACCTGATGTGAAGAGCAGACTCATTGAAAAAGACCATGATGCTGGGAAAGATGGAAGGCAAAAGGAGAAGGTGTAGCAAAGGATGAGATGGCTAGATAGCATCACCAACTCAATGGACATGAATCTTAGCAAACTCTGGGAGACAGAGAAGGGCAGGGGAGCCTGGTGTCCATGGGGTTACAAACAGTTCAACAACAACAAATGGTACAATGCTCTAGAAGTCGTGAATGGATGAGATGTCGACTGACTGATGGAATGAATAAATTATTTGCAAACAAAGATAAAATAAGCCCCTTTTGTTCCATTCTAGTAGATACAGATGAACAGGGGATGAGGGAATATAAGTTTGGAAGAAAGAATATAGTCAAACCCACCATATTCTAAGCATAACTAGCCCATTCGTTATATTTTGGACAAATTAGTATCGCCAAACCTTAGTTTCTTCAATCTGTAAATGAAATAATATTAGTCTTTCATAGCGTTTGTGGGACAGCTGATACAGCACCCAGTAGGTGCTCAACAGATGTTGGCTTTTTAAATTGAAAGCCAAAGGGATGAAGTCTTTATTACATCACAGACCCTCTTCCCTTTTTGCTTCTGCCCTTTGACACCAGTAAGAGCCCTTCAGCTCTGACATGCCAGTTTGGATGAAGCTGAGATTGAATTTAATGCTTTTTTTTTTTTTCCTTGAGTTGACATAAAGGGGTCTGAACCTTAATTACTAGTCATTGCCCTTCACACACAAAAAATGGTAACCCGCTCAGCCCTTCAAAGCATGCCCTTTGAAATGCTGAACTAGACAGTGAGCAGAAAGTATCTGCCAAAAGGCGTCTTTTCTTCCAGAGATAAAAGCAACTTGAAATGCATGTAAGTCTTGTGCCCTTGTTAATTAATCAGGGTTCGCATTAAAAGCTTAAACATCTTTGATGCAGGAAGCTTGGGAAGCTGGAACCTTTTTTCTGTTCTGTAGAGGGGAGGTGGGTGGACAGGGCAGCCCAAAGAGATGTGTGTGCAGAAGGAGTGGCGGACTTGATGACCTACTGCCTACCTGGATGGATGTAACAGGCAGAGGGGAGACCACTTCCAGAGTGAGAAGACCACCGTGTTCATGCAGGTTTTACCCATTCATTAAAGAGAAACGTGGGGCTCTGAGCTCCCCGTGCTCCTGACACAGCCTCCTTCTTGATGTTCATTCATTCGGTAGGAGTTTATAGTAGGAACTTCTGTTCATTCACACAGCATATGATTAGTAGGCTTCTACTATTACATGCCAGCTTGGGGAGAGCTGTGCATAAGAAATAGTCCCTACCTTTGGAAGAGTGTGGCACAGCGGTTCTCAAAGGAGGGTGCTTCTGTTCCTAGGGGACCTTTGGCACCTTCTTGGTTGTCCTAATATGGTGACGTGAGGTGAGCATCTAGTGGGTAGAACCAGGCACGCAGCTTGGCATCCTCCCAGGCACAGAACAGCCCACAGCAGTTCTCCGGTCCAAACGATCCCGAGTGCCGAGGCTGAGTCAGTGGGAGAGCAAGCACTCCAACACGCAGTTTCAATCAAGCATAGTGAGTGCCGTGCTCCAGCAGGAGCAAGAAAGCGAGTGTCAGGGAAAGCCTCCCTGCAGAAGTGGTGGTATAAACTGAGATTCCGGAGATGAGTAAGAGCGAAAGGGGTGGGCAGGGCAGGAGAGGGAACAGCGTGGGTGAGAGCTCACAGGCAGGAGAGCTTGGAGCCACAAAGAACGCGAATGGTCAGTGAGACTGCAGGGGATGGTGAGAAGTGGAGAGGGACAGAGGTAAGGCCAGCAGGCTAACAGGGGCTGGGACTTGTGAGCTGTGCTTAGGAACCAGATTTTGTCTGAAGATGAACACAGGATGGCTGAAGGCTTTTAAACCCAAAAGCGACAAGTAGAAATTTGTTATGGGAAAACATATTGCTAGGCACTGTCCTACGTACTTGGGAGGAAATACAAGATCATCTGCGCCTTGGCAGCCTGATAGGCAAAATGAAAAAAAAAAAAAAAATCAGAGAGCTCTGTGATACAATTGCATATAAAAGAAGACTTGAGACAGATTGGTTTCCATTTACAAGGCCAGAGGAAATCAGCCCTGGCTTAGTCAGTCAGTTTGGGCTGCTGGAATAGAATACATAGGTTTGTTTCTTTATTAACAGAGACTTATTTCTCACAGTTCTGCAGGCTTGAGTTACAAGTTCAAGGTGCTGGCAGATTCCATGAGCGCTCTTCCTCTCAGTGTGCAGATGATGAACTTCATCCCTGTCTTGATGTGCTAGAGAGAGGTCCGCTATGGTCTCTTATCCCCTTATAAAGGCACCCATATCCTCACGGGGGCTCCACCCACAAGACCTCATCCAAACTCACGCCCCAAAGGACCCACTTCCAAATTCCATCATTGTGAGGATTAGGGCTACAACATATGCATTTTGGGAGAGCACATTCAGTCCATAGGAAGACCCTTTGGGGATCAAAAGGAAGAAGTCATCTACGTGTTGGAACAAACTGGGGAAGGCGATTAATAGGCTGTGCAGGAGGAGATTAACATCATATATGCTGCTGCCACCAAGTTGCTTCAGTTGTGTCCGACTCTGTGCGACCCCATAGCAGCAGCTCACCAGGCTCCCTTGTCCCTGGGATTCTCCAGGCAAGAACACTGGAATGGGTTGCCATTTCCTTCTCCAATGCATGAAAGTGAAAAGTGAAAGTGAAGTCGCTCAGTCATGTCCGACTCTTAGTGACCTCATGGACTGCAGCCCACCAGGCTCCTCCATCCATGGGATTTCCCAGGCAAGAGTACTGGAGTGAGGTGCCATCTCCTCCTCTGAACATCATATATGGAGATCCCAAATCTAAGGGAAAGTTGGATACAAAGACATAAAGAAGTTGACTTTTGCCTACCACTTACTTTTGTGCAGACTAAACATCTTCCAGTTTAAATGCAACAGGTTAGCTCCTGCCACCCAGGTGTGCTACTTGTAATATTCTGCCCTCTCTTCCTTCCCAGCTTCCTTTCACCTGATGAACACCTTAGCCTGCAGGTCTCAGAGTAGACATCACCTTTTCTGGAAGTTTCTCCATGGAGTCCTCAGTCAAAGATTGGCATGGTTTAATGGTCAGTCATGCCATTAGATGATGACCTCCATGAGGGCAAGGACATGAGTTGTTGCCCATTGCTGTACCCTACTACTGAGCAGAAGCTTAGCAAAAAACAGGGGCTTAGTAATTGTTTATTGACTTGAGTTGGAAGCCAGGGACATACCAACAGGGTGGAATCTAATCTGAGGAGTGGTTCAGGGTGGGAGTTGCAGAATCAAAACTATGAACTCAGAGAGGGCCAGGCACCCTATTTATCTGGTGCCAGCTGAATGGTGTGGGGGTTGGCATGGGTGCTCAAAGTTTAGGGCTACCCCCAATAAAGTGCATCAAGTAGGCAGATACAGGAGAAATTACTTTTTTTCGGGAAGAGAGTGGAGCACTGGAAGTCCATGTGGATTAGGTAGTGTTTCTGCCTGGCCTGGAGGGATGATCAGGTGTGGTACCCCCACCACTGCACGGCTCTGTTCTCTCTGCCATGGCATATGTTGATCTTCTGAATTCTCCTCTGCACACCGCTGTCTCTGTCAGAGCACAGGTGCAGCTTAATGTTCAGAGTGTCACCTGGGTTACATCCCACAGAGGACACCTATCCTGTGCTGTTATGGGCTGGGGTCTCCAGGCACATGCATTCAAAGCACAAAGCACCTACAGCATATTCAACCTCATGCCCGTTATGCATTCATGATCATGAATAGTGTATGTGGATCCATAAAAACTTGCATTTCATTCAGAGGCCTAACTTTACAAAGGACTTCCACAACTAGAAACTTGTTTCCTTTGCATAGCAATATGAGGCAGGTGAGGAAGACGTTGTTGTGCTCACATTACAGATGAAGTGAAATGACTTCTCCAAGGCCACACAGCTGTCCTTATGCAACTAGGGAAGGGACCCAAGGGTCATAACTGCCAATGAATCAGGCCCTCCCAATCCAGTGGAGGTGAGCTCTCTACTTGGTGAGAAAGTCCATTCAAATGTGTGAAGAACAGCTGCCAGTAAGTCTTAAAATATGATTGTTTGACATGGGAATGATTTTTAATTGTTATATCTTCCTGACTGACCAAAGAAATCAATTTCTTCAATTACAATTAGGTCCTTGTGTTTCTGTAATATGTGTAATGGTGCATTTTAGAAACAAATGAATAATTGGTGGTAACATGAACTCGCATTCATCTACAGGTAAAAGTATTTGGTTACATCAGTTCAGTTCAGTTCAGTCGCTCAGTCGTATCTGACTCTTTGCGACCCCATGAACCTCAGTAAGCCAGGCCTCCCTGTCCATTACCAACTCCCGGAGCCTACCCAAACTCATGTCCATCAAATTGGTGATGCCATCCAGCCATCTCATCCTCTGTCGTCCCCTTCTCCTCCTGCCTTCAATCTTTCCCAGCATCAGGGTCTTTTCCAATGAGTCAGCTCTTTGCATCAGGTGGCCAAAGTATTGGAGTTTCAGCTTCAACATCAGTCCTTCCAACGAACCCCCAGGACTGATATCCTTTAGGATGGACTGGTTAGATCTCCTTGCAATCAAAGAGACTCTCAAGAGTCTTCTCCAACACCACAGTTCAAAAGCATCAATTCTTTGGTGTTCAGCTTTCTCTATAGTCAACTCTCACATCCATACATGACCACTGGAAAAACCATAGCCTTGATTAGATGGACTTTTGTTGGCAAAGTATTGTCTCTGCTTTTTAATATGCTGTCTAGGATGGTCATAACTTTTCTTCCAAGGAGTAAGCATCTTTTAATTTCATGGCTGCCATCACCAGCTGCAGTGATTTTGGAGCCCCCAAAAATAAAGTCAGCCACTGTTTCCACTGTTTACCCATCTATTTGCCATGACGTGATGGGACCAGATGCCATGGTCTTAGTTTTCTGAATGTTGAGCTTTAAGCCAACTTTTTCACTCTCCTCTTTCACTTTCATCAAGTTCCTCTTCACTTTCTGCCATAAGGGTGATGTCATCTGCATATCTGAGGTTATTGATATTTCTCCCAGCAATCTTGATTCCAGCTTGTGCTTCTTCCATCCCAGTGTTTCTCATGATGTACTCTGCATAGAAGTTAAATAAGCAGGGTGACAATATACAGCCATGACATAATCCTTTTCCTATTTGGAACCAGTCTGTTGTTCCATGTCCAGTTCTGACTGTTGCTTCCTGACCTGCATACAGGTTTCTCAAGAGGCAGGTCAGGTGGTCTGGTATTCCCATCTCTTTCAGAGTTTTCCACAGTTTCTTGTGATCCACACAGTCAAAGGCTTTGGCATAGTCAATAAAGCAGAAATAGATTTTTTTCTGGAACTCTCTTGCTTTTTCGATCATTCGGCAGATGTTGGCAGTTTGATCTCTGGTTCCTCTGCCTTTTCTAAAACCAGCTTGAACATCTGGAAGTTCATGGTTCACATATTGCTGAAGTCATGAAATCAAGTGAAGTAAATAACTAAAGATCAAAATTCTTCAGGTAAACTTTCTTTTCTGAATGTAAGCATTAAGCTAAGTAACCAGAAGGTTAATATTTAGGTAATCTAGCTAATAACAAAGCAACTCTGTATATATATATATATATATATATATATATATATATATATATAAAACTATAAAACTCTAATTAGTTATGCTGTTGTATGGTGTCCTTACAAACCTTTCAACTCAAATTTGGAACAAACACATTCTCTTTGTTCCCTTCCCCAGACCCTCCCACACAGCTTTGTTTTCCTTGTTTCTTCTTTTCTCCCACCTGTTTCCTTCAAAGACTATTTTCTCTCTGTGAAGGTTTTCATAATAAAGCCACTGATAGTGCAGGCTCCTACTTCTGAAGAAGAAAGAAGTGCAGCTGTGATGAATTAATATAGCTAAGAAGAAAGTATGGCCATGAAATTCACTTTTGTGGTCTGCAGCCTCTCTGCATCATATGTTTTCGAGCACTCGTATAAAGAATTGCCTTTTTATGGTATTCACGTTCTTTATCTTTCACTCTCACTGCTTCATGCACACACGCACACACATACATGCACATGCACACACATGCTTGCAGAGACAAAGGCTGTCTCTACACAAACTTTGCCAAAACAGTGTTCTCCCACAGATAAATCACTTCCTTCTCAAGGAAGCAAATACCTTTGCCACATGGCTGGAGTGGGCAGGAGGGCTCTGCATACTGATCCATGAGCAGTCAGGAGAGATGCCCACACTGGACTGCCAGCACCAAGGCCCTTTTCTCAAGGTGACCTCCAAGATCAGCTCCAGGATGGTCTGAAGGGCCCTGTGTCAGGACACACATCTGATTACTGGTGGTAACCCTCCAGGATGACTTCTGTGATCTGCCCAAAGAGCAAAGCCCACACGTGCTTCCCAGAGAGAGTGTCAAAGCTAAGTGGAAGCCTCGGACAGATGAATTAGCTCCTGGAGATCCCATGGAGGGCATCCTGCTCCTTCCACAGTACTCAAGGGGAAAGGGATCCTAGACAACATACTGATAGGCTGCAAATATATGAATGTTGATATTTGCTTCCCCTATTGCACAAAGGAAGATAACACATAAACGGGTTAATTAATTCCTATGCAGAATTTAATTAGAGCATCTTTGTTCACTCTGCTTCAGCCAGAATCTCAATTATCCATCCTTATTTCCAGGATTTTTGAGCATGGGTGTAGATTTTCACTCAGGGCTCCCTGTATGAAGCTTGGGGTCTCAGGGATCTTCTGTGTGGCAGGGGTAGCCAATTTCAATGTGAAATTTTGATTACTTTGAAGTCATCCTATTATCAAAAGGAACAAGGACTCCTTTCAACACTCAAAAAGGCATTTTTTCCCACACACACTGCATGTGTATAATTATAGACAGGTTTTTTAGAAGTCCATATAGGAGTCAGGGCTGGGAACTTGGTGACTTTAACTCCCATAAGGTGAAGCAATGATAAGTGACCTTGATTATGTAAGAGCTCATTCAATCATCACAACAACTCTCTAAGGTATGGATTGCTATTATTTGTATCAGCATTTGCCAGATAGAGAAACTGAGTCACAGAGCGGCTAAGGGGTTTGTCCAGAGACTTGAACCCAGGTGGTCTAGACTCTGGATCCATGCTCTCAGTCACTGTGCTTTTATGTTTCTGGACAATACTATAGCCTTTGTTGCAAGAACGCCAATATCAATTCTACTGGAATCATAGACTGACACAGATCATTCTTTTTGTAGGAACAATATTAGCTAGAATTATGTTGATTCTGAATAACTGAAGTCAGACCCATACCTAACATATGCAAAAGGGGGAAAGAGAAGGGATGGCTATTGAAGAAGCCAGGGGCTGGAATACAGCTGGACATCAAAACAATGGGGGACTTCACTGGTGGTCCAGTGGTTAAGAATCCACAGGGAACATGGGTTCGATCCCTGGTCCTGGAGGATTCCACAACTAAGCCCGTGAGCCACAACTATTGAGTCTGTGTATCACAACTCCTGAAGCCTACATGCCCTAGAGCCCCTGCTCTGCAACAAGAGAAGCCACCACAATGAGAAGCCCATGTGCTGCAACTAGAGAAAGCCCATGGGTAGCAATGAAGACCTAGCACGGCCAAAAATGATAAATAAATGAAATTAATTAATTTAGAAAAGCATATATATAGTATTTAAAAATAAGCAATGGGAACTAGGAACTGAAACAGCATCAGGACTCTCTCCTTGTCTCTTTTCCTAATTTCTTTCCACTATCACCTACACTTGCTTTCTTCATTCTGTCTGTTTGCAGAGGTGCATCCTGCAAATCCCTATTCCTAAGAGCAGAGAAGCACAGGGTCACATATTCTTAGCTTTGTTTTTCACACTCTTGGACTCAAAGGGAGACTAGTCCAACATTTGCTCCTCATATGTCCATAGAGCACAATTTGAAAGTCATGACTATTGTTGTTATCACAGAGGCCCTTGTGGCGGATAACAATTGACTTCTGTGTCTGGTGCTTGGACCAGCTCCCTCACTCTTTCCTACTCACATGCCTGAAGTAGGAGCAGCTGCCTTTTAATGCACCTGCATTACAAGAGTCTCCAATCCTTACTGGGCCAGTAAGGAGCTTCCTTGGGCTTTTTCAAATCTGTAGTTCTTCCAGGTCTTCCTTGGTGGCTCAGTGGTAAAAAATCCACCTGCCAATGCAGGAAATGTGGGTTCAAGCCCTGGGTCAGGACAATTCCATGGAAGAGGAAATGGCAACCCACTCTATTTTACTTGCCTGAGAAATGCATGGACAGAGGAGACTGGTGGGCTATACAGTCTGTGGAGTTGCAAAGAGTTTAAATGACTAAGCAACTGAGTATGCATGCATGCAACGGTTTACCAGAATCTGATACTTGAAACAACATCAACAAGTAGGGAAAGTGGTTGCATGCGTGCCTGATCATTCAGTCGTGTCTGACTCTTTGTGAACCCATGGACTGTAGCCCACCAGGCTCCTCTGTCCATGGAATTTTCTGGGCAAGTATACTGGAGTTGCCGTTTCCTCCTCCAGGGGATCTTCCTGACCCAGGAATAGAACCTGGTCTTCAGGATTGCAGGTGGATTCTTTACCACTGTGCCACATGGGGTGCTTCCCAGGTGGTGTTAATGGTAAAGAACATATCTGCCAGTTTAGGAGACGTAAAGGACACAGGTTTGATCCCTGGGTCGGTAAGATCCCCTGGAGGAGGGCATGGCAACCCTCTCCGGTATTCCTGCCCAGAGAATTCCACGACAGAGGAGCCTGGTGAGCTAAGGCCCACAGGGCCACAAAGAGTCAGACAGGACTGAAGCGACTTAGCACACACGCAGGTGCCTCTTGGGGATCCCTGGTCAAGTAGCCACTAGTGCTCTTTTTCTTTCTAACAAATGAGGACGCAGAGTTTCAGAGAGCTGGCAATACTTATCCAATGTTGCATTGCTGTCAAGTGGTAGTTTGTTGTCAATGACTTTTTGTACAATGAAAGCAAAATTCAGAATCCAGCATTTAGTCTTGATTTACTCTGCACTGGAGAATCCAAAGGCAGAACACCTGATTTGAAGGTTAGGAGTCCGATCTCCCAACTTCTGGTCTCACCACAGACTATTTCTCCACCCTCGGAAGGACTTAGAACCATCCCTGGCTTCAGAATTTAACCTTTTTTCCTAGAATCATTCCTTTTTGGCACAGCACACATACAATTTCCTTTTATTATTTTCTATTTAGCTCTTTGTTTTTCCTGCCAACTCTGAATCCTGAAAAAGTGGCCAGCTTTGTAGATGTCAAAGCTATTGAATGTTCAGATTTCCCACACAGAAGTGATGAGCTTCCTTGCCTTGTCCCCTACCTTCTTTAAAGAGCATCTTCTCCACTTAGCAACCTATCAATCATTGTCATCAATGAATACATATGGGCACCCACTCCTCAGAGCTTCACACTGAGCTAGGCATGGCTCTCTGCAGGAGCTCATGCAACACATTTCCAAGGAAATTAGAACAGATCTCTTGGGTGAGTGGTGTCCTACAAATCATGAATATGTAGTTAACCAGCTGTACAGCCTCGCTCACTCTAAGACACAAAGGGTTGGTTTTAATTCTGAATTTAAAGCAAAATTATCCAGGTTGCATTTAAGAGAGCCTCTTGATTCTCCAGGGGAAAAACACCAGCATGAGCTACTCAATGAAGATATTGCATCTCTGCCCCTAGAAACCTGTTCTGGTGCTGACTCTTTCAGTAGCCAGCATCCAAGCTGGTCCCCAGAGATCCTTACCACTTGATATTCATGTCATCGCATGGTTCCCTCCCACCATGAAGAGGGCTAACCTGGGTAACCAATAGGATATTTCAGAAGAGACAAAGTGCTACTTCTGAGGCTAGGTCATAAAAGACATTGCAGCTCATAGTCTTTCTTGAATTGCTTTTTGTTGTTATTGTTCCATTGCTAAGTCATGTCTGACTCTTTGAGACCCAGTGAACTGCAGCACACCAGGCTTCCCTGACTTTCACTATCTCCTGGAGTTTGCTCAAACTCATGTCCATTGAGTCGATGATGCCATCCAACCATCTCACCCTCTGTCATCCCCTTCTCCTTCTGCCCTCAATCTTTCCCCAGATCAGGGGCTTTTCCAATGAATTGGCTCTTCACATCAGGTGGCCAAAATATTGAAATTTCAGCCTTAGCATCAGTGCTTCCAATGAATATTCAGGGTTGATGAATTGCTTACTCAGGGGAAAGATGACTGTCATGAAGATATTCAAGAAGCTCATGAAAGGGTCTATATAGGAAGAAACTGAGGCTTTCTGGAAAAAGCCAGCATCAACTTTCAGGCACATGAATGAGCCACCAGTGAGCACCAATGAGCTGGAGTGCATTCTCCAGCCTTGGTCAAGCCTTCAGATGGTTGTAGCGATAGCTAACATCTTGACTGTAACCACGTGAGAGTTTTTGAGACACAACCTCAGCTGAGCTGCTGCCAAATTGCTGACCTGCAGAAACTGTGAGGTGTAAAAAATATTTATTATTACTTTAAGTCACAAAGTTCCTGGGGCAATATGTTATGCAGCAATAGATGACTAATACAGCTTGACTATTCTGCCCAAATCCCACTTTAGAGAGCTATCTTTATATAAGGGCTTCCCCGGTGGCTCAGTGGTAAAGAATCCATCTGCCAAGCAGGAGATGTGGGTTCAATCCTTGGGTTGGGAAAGGGCAACCCATTCCAGGATTCTTGCCTGGGCAATCCCACGGACAGAGGATCCTAGCAGGCAACAGTCCATGGGGTCACAAAAGGGTTGGACATGACTTAGTGACTAAACAACAATAACAAACTTTATATAACCCTTAATGAATGAGCACAGCTGAGCTAAATCAGTAACTAGTGGGTGCTGCTGTCAAAAAAGGAATAGAGGCTTGGGGGTTTTGTCAGCCACCATGAGCCAAGGATAAGTAGAAGGTGGAGGATGCGTGACTGAGGAAGAAGGACAAGAGGCAAGAGAGAGGCAGAGAAGAGAATCAAAATAAAACAAAAATGAGAAAGTAGCGTTGGATCCTAGAGGCTTCTTAGTGCCTCTTCTTGAGGTACTCGAAGCCAATTCTGAATTGCCAGGTCTCCGTGACGTTTCGGATCCTTTGATTTCAACCAACATAAGATGCATTTCAACAGGTCCTGAGGCAAAAGTGCCTCGAAAAGTTATTAGAGCATCACTTTTCCAGATGTTGGGCTATTTACCTAGAGGAAAGTGCTCTGGACTTGATCTCTTAAGAGGCAGAGTTTCATGGAGGAAATAATATACATTTCTTGTCATCTCTTCATTTGAAAAGCAAACGGCTGAGAGAAAGTGACTGTCACACATTCCTTCTGTGATTTAAAGAGATAATGCCATCTCTTTTGTATCAAATGGAGACACAACTAAGAAAACTCTGTATTCTGTAGATGTCTGTTCACTCGTTTCTACAAAGCCCGCGGTCAAGAACAGAAAAGATCTACACGGCACTGGAACAATGATCTTTCCCTTCTGAAGCCCACGACTTGCATGATGGAGAGCTGGACAAGCAGGAGTGACGTCACAGCCCTCCACCGCTTCTCCATGTGGACCTGTCTCAGAGAAAGAGCACTTCCCTGTGGGGCCCTAAGTTGACCCACATATTTCTTTGGCATTAAGACTGAGCCCACTGTGTGCAAAGGATCTCTGGTTAGGAGCTTTTAATTTCCATAAAACAGTAAATCTGAATACTCAGGTTATGTTCCAGCTTCCTCCTCTGGGGAGAACTCACAAAAAGGAATCTCAACATGAGAAAAGTGGTGAGAGTTCCTTTTATTTTTCATTGCAAGAGGGTATACTAATAGACAGTACATATGTGCCTGAGAACAGGAGGTTCGTGGGGTACTCAAGGCCAGAGGAAGTCTGATTAGAAAGGCCAGGTACAGCTGAGGACATCTGCATGCAGGAGATGCGGGTGAACTCGCCATGCACAGGTCAAAAGGTGCCTGGTGAACCTGAAGACCAGAGGCAAAAAATGCAGCTTTGTGTTAATTTCCAAAGGGAGACTGATGGTATCTCCATCATGAATACTAAATGACGTCTCCTGCAAGGAATGTTTCATGCTTCCATAAACAGCCCACGCCTGTGTGATTTTATGGAAGAAATTCTCCATAATGGTGAGGGATTTCTACTTACAGGGAGTTCTTAAATGAGCTGCAATGATGAGTCTTCAATAAAAGAAGAAATGAAACATCAGAGACACTTACAGAGACAGTCTTGGAACATGTAGCCACCATCGTTTTTTGGTCTCTATGAAGGGCACGGCTGCCTTGTTTTTTGCTTCTGCTTCTCAGCCAGTAGATTTAAGATTTTAGGACCACCCTGGCATTGTTTACCTCTCCAGCCTCAACTTTGACCATTTCCTCGCCAAATCTATTCCAGATACACTGATCTATTGCTGTTTTCCACCTTCAAGCAAAGGCACATGGTATTCTATCTTGAATACTCCTCCAGACCTGTCTTTACCTGAGTTTTTCCTTGTCCCATAGCTCCACTGAGAGATCAGTGCCTCTGAGAAAGTGGTCATTTTCCCTTTTACACTCCATCCCCTAGTTGACTCTCCTGTGGGGTCTGTAATAGATCTTTGTCTTGCATTTTCTACCATGCAGCAGCTTTTGAGTGCATGTGTGTGTGTGTGTGCACATGCACACACACACACTCTGGTTAAGCAACGTCCTGCCTTGTTCCAATTTGGTTGGTTGTAGTCCCAGCCTCACCAACTGGGCACACCACTAACCAGGTGAAAGCTTGATTAGAAAGTCAAGAATGTGAGGAAGGAGATTTGCACAAACTCTCTGTCTCTGGTGAAGCTAACAGAAGCATCTGGGATTCAGGCCACAGCAAGGGGGGTCCTGACGTTCAGCACCCAGCATCAGTGGGATGTCCTGCCATCTTTGGTCAGGGGCCAGCAGGCTGAGGTTGGCTGGCATATTCCTGCACGATGGTTTGGGTGCTGTGTGCTGGACGAGCCTGGTGCTCTATGAGCCACCATCAGTTCACTCTTTTCCTCAATTCCTTTCCTGCTTAGATTACCTGGAAGAGTTGTTTTCAGCTGAGAACCCTGAATGAGGCAGCATTCCCTCTTTTGTGCCCCAAAAGCCCTCCCCAAATCCCCCTTTATGTTATGAGTTTGTCTGTCTGTCCTCGTATTTGTCTCACCCATTTCCTCAAGGCCAGTGGACCTTCTTTATAAGGATATCTCAGCTCTTATTGTGACACCTAGCAAGGTAAATATTGATTAAATAAGTACAAATGAAGGCTTTCTCCATATGCCTTTTGCTGTTTTCTGACTCAGGAGGACCCTTGTCAGCTATGCTGTCAGCTGGGACGCCTCATCTTCAGGGCACCGGGGTATCCTGAGGACTGGGTTAGGATCCAAGTGGGAGTGGACAGTTACCCAGAATAGCCAGGAAGGAAACAGAGGCCTTGAACCTTGAGAATTAGACAAGTTCATTACCAGGCAAACTCAGTCTCAGGGCCCTCTGCTGCATTCAAGAAGAGAGCGCAAGTTCATAGACAAGGAACAGGGAACCAAGAGCAGAGGGAAGAAACGGGCCTCCAAGCACAGTGTCAGGTGGGAGGGAGGTGAGCAGGGCTTACCTGGTGGTTGATTGGGGGTAGGCAGAGGGAAAGCAGCTGTACAATGATCTTGAGGTGGAATGTCTGGGCATGTGAGGCTAGAGGTTCTGGGATGAGACCGGTCTTCAGCAGTTTAGCACAGAGAATCCAGGTTGCCTGGGAAAGTACTTTTGGCTTTCACCTGGAAAGCCACAACTCAATCTTGCATCAGCTTGAGCCTAAGATGCCTGCCAGAGGATTTTTTTCTGATCTTGGTGGCTGAGATGGTAAAAAATCCACCTGCAATATGGGAGACCTGGGTTCGATCATTGGATAAGAGAAGGGCATAGCAACCCACTCCAGTATTATTGCCTGGAGAATTCCATGGACCCAGGAGCCTGGTGGGCTACAGTCCATGGGGTTGCAAATAGTCAAACACAACTGAATCTCTAACATTTTCACTTTGAGGCTTGGTTTGGATCATTTAGCAGAACCTCAGACACCCCTGCTGTTTCTCTTCAAACGCTTGTAGCATTGGAGTATGGTTATCTGTTTACTTGCTTCTTTAATAATACTAATAACAATAATAGTTACTATTTACTAAATGTGAGGCACTTTTATGTACATTATTTATCTAATCCTTCCAAAAGCTCTAGGCTCTGTGATTCTCCCTAATCAGATGGTAAAAGTAAGGTCCAGAGAGGTCAAGTGACTAGCCTAAGTCTGCACAGCCAGTCAGTGGCAAAGAGAAAATGTGAACTCAACGTGTAAATTTCAGAGCCTCTACCCTTAAACACTAGGTTATATATCTCAGCTGACTCAACAAGTGTTCGTTTCCTTGCCCCTTTTGTGGTTCAAGAAGCCATAGGAGGATGCAGGATTGAGGAAAGGAAAGAAACTTGTCTGGAGGACATGGACCATGAACGGCAGAGCTGGAACCAGATTCCAGATCTCTTAGTTCATGCCAGATGATCATCTTGCTTTGAGAGAACAGTCTAGGAAGATAAGTTCAGCCCAAGTGGATGTGGGAGGAGGAAGAGAATACCAGTGCCTGATTCTCTAGACAGGCCAAATGCTAGGGCTCAACAGAAGATGCATTTTGCACAGAGACTTCACAAAGGCTGGTAATTGATGTCTCGTGAATCTTGACTAGCTGCTGACATCCAAAACCCGGCAAAGCCTGTAGAGTCTTGCTGCTCCATTTACCTGACATACCCATACGTCAGATGCTTCGAGGGGAAAATGCTTCTCATCTGCATTGGCTCCAGTCCCAAAAGGCTGAGATTTATGGGCAAGGGTTGAGACTGGCTCCGGGCCCTGAGTCAGTTGTCTCTATGTGGGGCGCAGCCCTCATTTCTTATTTCCCAGCTGAGAAGTAAAAGGACAGGAGACGCATGAAGTCTTGGACCTGGTCGTGTCTTCAGGATCCCCTTAGACGAGGACCTACCTGGTCCTCACAGTCATCGGGGGGCTTTGTGAAAAGCACACACTGTGACGCTCATTTGACTTCCTGGAGGCCTGGGTTTGCAGTTTTCAATAGCATCTCAAGAAATGCAGATGATCAGGACGGGGGAGGAAACCCTGATCTAATTCAGCAGAATGACAGTCACATTTTACAGATGGGGCAACAGCACAGGAGGGGAGAAGGCAAGGAGCATAAGAAAGTGGCTAAAGCCTGAACTCTGTCATTCGCTTGCTTTGTGGCTTAGGAAGGGTTACCGAGTCTTCCCAAGCTCCGGTTTTTCACATTAAAAAAAAACAAAAAAAAAAACGGACATAATCAGAGAACCTACAGCACTGTTGTAAGATATAAGTGTAAAGTTCTTAGCACAGTGCCTTGGCAAAGTAAATGTTGGCTCTTATTAACAAGTGGGGAAGCAGACAAATAATTGCAATCTAGCAGGATAAATAATTTTGATTTTTACTGCTGTGGCTGTTCCGTTTCTTTTATAAGTTTTTTTTTTTTTTTTTTTTTTGGTGAGATTCAAGATTGCTCACTGTTCTTGTACTGCTTTTGTACCTTACTAGAGGAAATAGTTTCCTGGACCACAAGCTGACCTTCCCATACGTGTCTACACAGAAGAACTTCCTTTCTGTGACACAAATCGTCTTCTGTTCTCCAAGGAAAATCATCTCCCACAAGATCAGCCTGCAAAGCCCTAAGAAGACCCCACGGCTTGACCTGCCATCGAAGTCCCTCTGGCGTGGAGCATCTGAGAGTGTAGGCTTATCCCACTGCCCAGGGACACAGCAGCAAAGGCATGGATAATTCCCAGGGACACTGGCCCAAGGCCTGGCTCCAGGGCATCTCCAGCTCAAATTCCCTGGGTCCCCCTCTGGAAAGAGACCAAATGCAGAGAGCCAGCCAGGATGTGTGTGGCCCTGGATGTATATGCATATCTGTAATTGAATGCATGTATAGTGCTACATGAGAATATAAGTATTCTGCATGCTGAAGGAGAGGAGAGGGGCTAACAGTGTCCAGCACGAAGGAACCAGGATACCAAGTGAAGACAGAATTTGCATGAGCTGCTATGAGATGCTCCAGGCCATGTAAGGCAGGATTGTGACTGGGGGCCACGGGCACAGATTTTAAGCACTAAGGCGGTTTAGGAAAAGGGGGAGCTTTGGGGAGCCAGAGATATCTGGAAAGATTTTCCAGGTGTGAGGCATTAGGACATCATTCAGAAATGCCTCCTCTTAGCAGGAAGAAACAATAATTATGATAACAATGAGCACAACCATATATTAAGCATTCGCTCAATTCCAGGACACGTACTAAGTGCTTTACGAGCAACATCTGGTATGTTTCTCCCAAAACATGGGGTCAATGCCAGTACTATTATTCCTGCCTTATAGATTATAAGTGATTTTCAAGGCAAATGGCAAGATGAAATGTAACCTGAGACCATCTGATTCCCCAGCTGGCATTTTGTACAGCAAACACACCCAGTTTCTCTGAGTGTGGTTACAGCCCAAGAGACACGACTGATGCCACTGCTGCTCCCAGTGCAGAACCACGGCAGGACTGAAGGTGCCCACGATGGGCTACCCTTTATGCAGACATTTCACACTTGCCCAAAATGCCTTTTCATGCATCCTTGCCCTTGCTTCTCAACATCGTCCCCGAAGGAAGCTGTGATAGGATCATTCCTATTTTGCAGATTAAGACAGTGAAGCTCGGAATTTGCTTCTTGCTGTAAGAACACATTTAGTGACAGGCTGAAACAGGTGGTTCCAAAGGTCGCCCTTTTCCTTCAGCTTGATGTGGAAGTGCCCCGGGAATGAAGTACAATTGCACCTCTAAGAGGGTAAACTGAGGCAGAGAGCAGCCCATGTGTTGGCCTGGGTTCCCTCCTGACTGTCCTCTCTGCCTTGGCTGCCCTCCTCTGCATGCCTGCTGCAAGGTTCCTGGGTGTCTTGTAGACGAGAGAGGAGCCCCGGGGAGACCCAGCTCTCTAACCCACAAGCCTCAGTTCAGCGCTCGGCAGAGAGAGCTCACATGCCATTAATCACTGTTCTGTTTCCATAAATGTCATCATCCCCCTTCCCAGGCAAAGGCAGACACCCCTGAGGGAGAAACTCTAGAAGCAGAAGCTGGAGCATGTACCCCAGTGCCAGACAGGAAGGAAGGGGCGGAGGGTTACTGCAGTGTCAGAAAGAAAGTGAAATCTTTAGCACTCCTGCAGGGAAAGAGCTTTGCTTAGAGACCTGTCAGGCAACCAGAACCTCAGCCTCCAGGAGCAACTCACCCAGAATTAAATCCTGATGCCCTCTGTTGGTGTTTTCCAGTAATGGTAAAATTTTGGAGATTTAGAGAGGAACAAGAATTTGTGGGTCACAGACATAAACCCCATATTCACACAAACACACAGATTCACATACACCATGATTTTACCCTCAGGCTGCAAAATTAGAATCATAGGCCATCAGACTTGCAGAAGCTTTATAAATATCTGAGTCTTGTCCCTTATTCTTTACAAATGAAGAAACAGAGGCAGTCAGATAGAAAACCATTTTTCAAGGCAAAAATGTGCCACAGTCTTTACACAGGAAAGCTATGACAAACCTAGACAGCGTATTAAAAAGCAGAGGCATCACTTTGCCAACAAAGGTCCGTATAGTCAAAGCTGTGATTTTTCCAGTAGTCATATATGGATGTGTGTTGGACCATAAAGAAGGCTGAGTGCCGAAGAACTGATGCTTTCAAATTGTGCTGGAGAAGACTCTTGAGAGTCCCTTGGACAACAAGGAGATCAAACCAGTCCATCCTAAAGGAAATCAACCCTGAATATTCACTGGAAGGAGTGATGCTGAAGCTGAAATTCCAATACTTTGGCCCCCTGATGCAAAAGATTTGACTCACTGGAAAAGACTCTGATGCTGGGAAAGATTGAGGGCAGGAGGAGAAGGGGATGACAGAGGATGAGATGGTTAGGTGACATCATTGACTCAATAGACATAAGTTTGAACAAACTCCAGGAGATAATGAAGGACAGGGAAGCCTGGTGTGCTGCAGTTCATGGGGTTGCAAAAAGTTGGACATGACTTAGGGACTGAACAACAGCAACTTGACCCACACCATCACATCTAATCCTGATCACAACTCACACAGTGGCACCGTTCTCTCCCTTTCAGAAGAGGGAAGGAGGTAAAGAGAAGTCATGGAATGTTTCCAAAGTTAGTAAAGCTACCTTGGCAGGTGTAGGATGCTAATCCAGGCAACTTTGGCTCCAGAATGCATCCACACTGCCTTTCTAGTTAGTTAAAGCTTTAACTTGAATTTGGATCACCTAACCTTTAATTTTGTGACCTTTACACAAATGTGTGCAAAGTAGACACATTCAGTCTTTCCCTGTCCTCAAGGAGATACAATGAGCTGATGTTAGGCTCACGCCCTGGATATCACAATGGCATGTCCTGTTTGTTCCAATGAAAGACATCTTATTTTTGTGTTTTGAACAAATTGAGAGGTAGGTGTAGGAACCAAAAGAGAAAATCAGGCTATCCCCATTGTTACTGTCAAAGTTCTTAGATCATGTATATGGCTTTGGGTCTGTTGCCCTGGTGGGCCTACCAGCACTTTATCTCTGAATAAGTTGGAGATCCAACCAGTCCATTCTAAAGGAGATCAGCCCTGGGTGTTCTTTGGAAGGAATGATGCTAAAGCTGAAACTCCAGTACTTGGGCCACCTCATGTGAAGAGTTGACTCATTGGAAAAGACTCTGATACTGGGAGGGATTGGGGGCAGGAGGAGAAGGGGACGACAGAGATTGAGATGGCTGGATGGCATCACCGACTTGATGGACGTGAGTTTGAGTGAACATGGGGAGATGGTGATGGACAGGGAGGCCTGGCTTGCTGCGATTCATGGGGTCACATAGAGTTGGACACAACTGAGCGACTGAACTGAACTGACTGAAGTTAAGCTTATCTGCCCATTTGCTGGTACAGTGGGCAACCACAGGCCTCCACCCAGAGAGAACTGCTCAACCAAGCTTAGCACATGACAAAGGGCATCTAAGCAAATTCTCTTCCCTAAAGGCAGGCAGATCTGAAAAAAACAATAAAGACACACAGATCCACATTGAGCTTTGCATACCCATTTTTGGCATAGAACTCAACAATCAGATAAGCCACTTTCCTGGGGGTCATAGAAGGGCCATGATTATTATGCTAATTGAAGTTCCTTTACACAGAAATATGAGAAGTCAAGTGTAAGTCTTTCCATTTAATGCTATTATTTCAAGGGTCCGCTAATGGTGTATGAAACGCTTTGTGTTATCTGCAGTTTCCCAGGTAAGTTAAATGTAACTAATCCAGAGTGCACAGAACGGTCAGGGTCCCTAAGAGAACAACTTTTAAGCACCTGTGTAACTAGCATGTTATACGCTAGTTATCAATGAATATTTTTCTGTTTTCTTCCTCATGTCCCCATAGGGACTTGAATTAAATCCACAACATGCACTTCTGAAGTTTAGACTGGCCTTCCCTTAATTACCAGAAATGAAAGGTCTGGCTCAAATGTAGATGAGTTCCATAGTTGACTCACGTTAGCTACATCGTGGCAGGAAGGACGGTTTTCAACATAAGCCCAACTTTCGCCTGCTTGGAATTCTCTGAAAAGCCTCCATTTAGGGGGTAACTTGTCAGACCCATTTCTTGTCATAAGCTGGAGGAAAATCAATCCCACTATTTGGGAGTTGGACTCAATCTGAAAACAATAAGCTTGTCACATTTAATTATTTCACACTCCACTCACCAAGCCTTGAAAGTGTCAATTTCACCTGAGGGCTAAGGGGACCAGGGAAGAGAAATCTGACCAAGTGTGGGAAAACAATAAACTATGGTTAACAACAAGAGCAACCTTTGAAAGTTAGAAAAAAAAATTTCCCCAATGAGGAACTGGAGGAGGGTTGGAAGAGAGAGATTTGCAGATTGATTGTCTTCTGATATTTTTGGTAAAAAATTAGAATTCTGGAAAAAACGTGCTGAAAGGACCCTCAGAAATTATCAGATCAAACAGGTTTAGTTTATTGATGCAGTGACAAAGGCATCTCTGACATTTAATAATAATAGTAATAACAATAACAACAGCCACTATTATTTATTCAGCATTGATTATCTGTCAGTCACTTTTCCAAGGTCCCCCAGCCAGTCAGCAGGAGAAAATAGGCCAGAAGCTAGACTTTCCAATTACTACTATTTTTATACTAAATTCTAAAGTAAGTGAGGGCCACAGAGAAAAGCCTGATAATTTTATATTTTATCTGCCTCAAATTCAAAGAATAGTGAAGGTTCAATGTTATCTGTTTAACTCTGGCATAGACTATAGCAATGAAATCACCTCCCACAGACTCAGGACTGATTTAGATGTTTTTTTTTTTTTTTTTAAAGAAAGATGATCAGAGAAAACAGAAAGATAATAGCATGGTATAATGTCTTTGTTACTGAAAGGCTACAATATGAATGAAAACATATCCAAAACTTGTTATTTTCAGCATTTGGGATGATGGAGGCATGGGTGTTAAAACTATTAAACTGTAAGATCCAAGGTCTTGGAAAATGATGGTTTGTTCCAGGTTGATGCAGGGGACAAGAAAACAAGAGTTACAGTGTTCTTTTCTACACAAAATAAAGGAATTAATGAAAGTGTGTGTGTCTACTGAAATCTGTAATTTCCCCCAGTTCATGAGTAGAGAAAAGTAGAACAATCTAATATGTAAGTGATCTGATTTAGACAGATGTGGCCTTGCCTCTCACCTCTGCTACCTTCTCACTGTGTGACTTTGGCAAGTGATTCAACCTCTTCCTTTTAAAAATTTCAGTAACATATATACATACATACATATATATGTGATAAAATCTGCCATCTGAACCCTTTTTAAAATGCACGATTCATTGGCATTAGTTATGTTCACAGTGCTGTGTGCAGTCATCACCAATATTTATTTCCAAAGAGTATGACCGCAAACAGAAATTCTCTACCCATTCAATAATAACCTCTCACTCATTCTTCCTGCAGCCCCTGGTAACCTCCAGTCTATGCATTTTTGGCTTTTATGAATTTGCCTTGTTGGAGAAGGCAATGGCACCCCACTCCAGTACTCTTGCCTGGAAAATCCCATGGACAGAGGAGCCTGGCAGGCTACAATCCATGGGGTCGCAAAGAGTCGGACACAACTAAGCAACTTCACTTTCACTTATTCAACGTATGTCAAATCATATAATACTTGTGTTTTTTGTGTCTGGTTCAGGGCATTTAGAACTATGTTTTCAAGGTTCATCTATCTTGTAGCATGTGTCAAAGACTGAATGATATTCCATTGGATGAATATGCCACATTTTGTCTCCATTAATCCGTTGGTGAACAGTTAGTTGGGCTGTTTCCACCTTTTGACTGTTGTGAATCATAGTTGTTGGTTTGAAACCTCAGGAGCTTCCCAAGTGAAATCTGAAACTTACCCCTGTACACAGACATGGTAATTCTAAGTTCCTCTCTTTGAGGAGCCACCACAGTTTTCCACAGCATCTGTACTGTTTTACATTCCCATTAGAAATGTACTACTGTTCCAATTTCTCCACATCCTTGCCAACCCTTGCTATTTTCTGGGTTTTTTTTTTTTAATTAAAAATTAAATTATAGTCATTCTTGGAGATGTGGTATCTCCTTATGGTTTTGATTTGCATTTCCTTAATGAAGTAATTTGACCTCTTGGAAATTCAGGATCACCATTTACAAAATGGTTACAGTGATGCTTATCTTGTAGATTTCCTGGGTAGAATAAATAAGACTATACTATCTGAAAGAGGAAAATCCAGTAGAGGGTCGATGATGACATTGATGCTGCTGTGGTGATGATGCCTTTGTACATCCCAATTGTTCCCTCCTTTTGGAATATCCTCTCTTATCATATTTCCAGGTTTTCAAATTACAGTTGTCTCTCAGTATATGCCAAGTATTGGGCTTCCCAGATGGCACTAGAGGTAAAGAACCTGCCTGCCAGTGCAGGAGATGGAAGAGGCACGAGTTTGATTCCTGAGTCAGGAAGATCCCCTGGAGGAAGAAATGCCAAACCACCCCAGTATTCTTGCCTAGAGAATCCCATGGACAGAGGAGCCTGGGAGGCTACCCTCCATAGGGTTGAAAAGAGTTGGACATTACTGAAGTGACTTCAAGCATGCATGTACACATATGCAGAGTATCTGTTCCAAGACCTCCCTCATACCAAAATCTGTGGATGCTTAAGTCCCTTATATGAAATAATATAGTCTGTGCATATAATGTATGCACGTCCTTTCATGTACTTAAAAGCATCCCTAGATTACTTATAAGACATACTACAATGTGAATAGCATGTAAATATTTGTAAATACAATGCAAATATTATGTAAACAGTTGTCAGTGCCTCAAGTTCAGGTTTTGTTTTTTGAAATTTTCTGGAATTTTCTCCCCGAAGTAGTTTTAATCTGTAGTTGGTTGAACCTGGTCCATATGGGTACCACATACTGGGGTGAGCCAAGGACCCACTGTATACCCACCTCTGACCTGTCCACAGCAGTAAGAAGATACATGCTCAAAGTCAGAGAAGTGGCAAGCATCCAGGGAAATATCAGCATTTTCCCCTCCTTATCTTTGTTCACCAGAATTAAGAACTTTTTTCAGCCTTGTTTCATCTTTCATTTTAAATATTAATTAAATAGGGACACTTATTGAGAAGCCATCACCACTTTGTTTTTTCTTGAAACATTTTACTTTGTCTCCTATTTGATATGTAAGATATAAGTATTTTTATTCTAGTTTTAATCTATTAAGACAAGATTTGAGAAAGGATCAGATGGATACTTCTTGCAGCAAGGTGATGGTGTCGACTTAAAAAATAGTCACAACCTAAAAGTTGAAACTTATGCTTTATTTGTTGGAGATTTTAGGACTTAAGCCCAGGAGGGAGCATCTCAAGTAGCCCTGACAGAACTGCCCTAAGAAGGTGGGAGTGGGTTGGAGGAGTCAGGTTATACAGAAGTTTCTAAACAAAGGGCAGGTAGTCTCAACATCAAAAGTATTTTTGTGAATTAAAGAAAACCAAATACTTCAAGTTAAGGAATTTAGCTCTTTTCTGTGTATGGGAGGATGCAACAGTCTGGGCTTATTGAAATCATTTCTTTCATATGCATCTCCACTATCAGGGGCCAATAGCTTACATTTTCACATCCTGAACTCCTTACTGCTCACTGTGCAGAGTGGCTGCAGCCTGATGGCTGCCAGATTACAGGTGTTGTTCTCCTTTCTAAGCGCCCTCAGAGCTCAAAAATCCACATTTGGAGGGCCAGAGTTGCTCATGGCTGTGACATCCTTGTTTACTGATATGGTAGGAACACACTATTTCTCAGTGGGAACATCCCAGAACTTCTGGTAGGTATTTTAAATCACAAGATACAAAGACTCACAAGAGAGGGCAACTTTCTGGACTAGACCTTCAAGGATAAACATCTCTGAATAGGAGGCAGTGGTTTCTTATGGTCTTGCTTCTCCTCTGCCACTTCTGAGAACTTCCTAACTGCTCAGATTAATTAATGAGAAGATGAGTTAATATATTTGAAGCATTTAGATTAGCACCTATCACAAGGTAGGTGATGAGAAGTATTAGCTCTTATGACCGAGGAGTTCATCTTGGGTGGTTATGGTGTCAGAGCTACTGAAATGAGGAAAGATTACAAAGGATGCAATGGGAAAATTGTTCTTCAATAATTGATTTGTTGTTGTTGCTTAGTCACTTAGCTGCATCTGATTCTTTGTGACCCCATGGACGGTAGGCCACCAGGCTCCTATGTCCATTGGATTTTCCAGGCAAGAATATTGGGGTTTCCACTTTGTTTTCCAAAGGGTCTTTCTGACCCGGGGATCAAACCTGCGTCTCCTGCATTGCAGGCAGCGGCAGGCAGGTTCTTTACCAATGAGTCCCCGGGGAAGCCCTTGATAATCAGTAGCCTGGGAAAATATTTCGAATTACTAGCTTGTTTTTACTTCACATTGCCTTACATATGGTGGCCACCCCCCTGGAACCAGGACTAGGGGCATTCCATTTTTACACCCTCAGGGAAGCGTTGTTCCAGCAGAGTAAAGACAGCAACAAGATTAATTCTTAGCCTTTGATTTTGGAGACTAGAACTTTCATAATATTTCAAAAGGAAAAGATTTTGAATTTCAGGATTCTAGACATTAAAAATAAGTGGTCCAAGATTTGCATAATGAATAAGTGCTGAATTTGTCCCTGCTGTGATGCCAGAGGCCACCATAAGGTAAAGACAACCATCTAAGATTCTGCAAAGACTAGATTTGGCCAAAGGTACAACTTACCATGGTCACACTTTCATGGAAAACTTGTATCACCTTTTGCTCAGAGAATTTATTGATCACTTTTTTCCCCCTGGCTGCACTGTTCAACTTGTGATATCTCAGTTTCCCAACTGGGGATTGAACCTGGGCCCCTGCAGTGGAAGTGCACATTCCTACCCACTGGACTGCCAGGTAATTCCTGACTACTTTTGAGAATAAGTGGTTTCTTCTGCCCCAAATTTCCTAGTAATTTGTTTGAACATTCCTTAGTGTATTGATCACTTAATACATTTTACTATATTAACTTGCACGCATAACTTTCCTCTCTTATTTTTAGGGCCCTGGAAAATAGCAACTGCAGCTTCTAAGTGTGATTATAGTAGATCTAAAATGTCATGGTGCAAATGAATCCCTTGAAGACTACTGATCTCCACCTACAGAGATTCTGATTCAGTTGATCTCTGATGGCACCTGGGAATCTATTAATATCTTATAAGCAATTATCCTAGGTGATCCTATTGTAAGTCTGGAGACCACATTAAAAAAAAATCACTGAAAATTGTGTCTTGCTTACAAAATGTATACAATAAACAAGGGCTGGATTAATGCAAGAGTAGACTAAGGGGTTAGCAACTTCAAGAACTGGTGTCTCTGTTGGGTTTTTATATCTGAAGAGATTCTCAGTGTGAGTGAAAAATGTTGCCTGTCGTTATCAGCAAACAAAGGATTTGCAGCCATCAAGTCACTACAGCCAGCCCCGAAGGTGAGCCTGGGGGGATCTCAGAGTGCAGACGAATGGGCTGCTCTCTGCCACGCTCTCTGCCTCTGCAGCTACCCTCGGTGGTGCGCCCTGACGGGACTCAGGATGGGAGTTCCCAGGGTACTGGCCCTAGGTAGCTGAGGTGCACCAAAGCAATGATTTCAATGAGCCCAGACTCTTGCATCTTCTCACTCTCAGAAAAGCACTAAATTCATTGACTTGAGATAACTGGTTTTCTCTATTTAACAGTAATCTTTTGATGTTCTGCCTACCTGGTCTTTGTTGCAAAACCCCCTGTTTATCCTGGCTCCTCCCTTACCTCTTTGCAGCAATCTCTCAGAGGTACCTGAGGGGCTGCATCCCAGGCTTAACTCCTCAGTTTTATCTGCCAAATAAAATAGAATTCTCAACTGTTTTAGGATGTGTGTGTGTGTGTGTGTGTGTGTGTGTGTGTGTGTGTTTCAGTCGACATTAGTAATGCATTGGGAGGGAAATAAAATGTGCTTTGGTTTAGTCAGTAAAGAATCTGCCTGCGGTGCAGGAGACCCAGGTTCAATCTCTGGGTAAGGAAGATCCCCTGAGAAGGAAATGGAAACCTACTCCAGTATTCTTGCCTGGAGGATTCCATAGAGAGAGGAGCCTGGCAGGTCCATGGGGTTGCAAAGAGTTGGACACGACTGAGCAACTAATAAAATGTGCTTAACTGACTGCCTCTCACATCAGTCAAATTCCTTGAATGCCTGGAATTTGTTTTCCATAATCCTGCCAGGTCATCTATCCAAGAGGAAACTGAGGCTCAGAGAGTCTATCTCTTGCTCAAAGTCAAGGAGCTAGAAAGTAGCATAACCAGTGTTCACATCCTGGTTGGTGTTATTTTTAAATGCATGCTCTTTCATTCCTCCAAGCCTCCGAGGTTACAGGACTCAGACAGCAAGGTCCAGAAACAACCTCTTTTAGTGGTGCTGAGAAAGGCATTTGACTTCCGTGTGCCTTAATTTACCGTCTGCAAAATAAGGGCAGCACTACTTGATTAAACAGGGTGTATTGTAGAATTAATCAGTGGAGGTTTGGAATGGGAGGTGAAAATGTAAAAGCAGCATCTAATCAAGCCATCATTATTATGAACAATAATAACATTATCAACATTGGGTTCATAATTTAATCCTCGAAGCATTGACCCACCAGCTCTGATTATTATTATTGATAATTAATAAGGATAAGACAGGAGGTTAATGAGGCTTCTTCTTGGCTTCAAATCTTTACTGGGTAGGAAGAGAGAAAGATTAATTCTTTCCTTTATACCAAATGTAACTGGATTTGAATTTGTTGTCTATTTTTGTGTTTCTTTATCTCTCTCTTAAAATTCCCTGAGGCCCACTTAGCATAATGGAGTAAATGAGCCAGTCTGTAAAACTGCTTTTTAAAGCCCAAAGTGGTGGTGGCTACAACACGTGGTAGCCAAGACACTGGCTCATTAGGGACGCGTTCAGTCCCAAACATGGCTATTTTCTGAAATTCAGAAGAAAATTCTTGAGAGGAATATAACCCCTATATACGTGAGCCTAGGTGTTAGGAAACCTCAGAGAGAGCTCTGGCTCCATGATTAACTCATCTGTGCCTTTAGCTGAATTGAAACACCTTCATGATCTGATCTACAGAACAGGGATGGACACCCTTTGTTCAGCTTGCAAAGCTGTTTCAAGGATCAAATAATGGGATGTGTATGAAAGTTCTGTTGGCCATTCGCTCAGTTTGCGATGATGGTCAGAAAGAGAAAGCAAAGACTGTGAATCCTAGCTGTTGTTGTTTAGTCACGTCTGACTCTTTTGTGACCCCATGAACTGTAGCCCACCAGTCTCCTCTGTCCCTGGGATTTCCCAGGCAAGAATATTGGAGTGGGTTGCCATTTCCTTCTTCAGAGGATTTTTCCAACCCAGAGACCAAACCCGAATCTACTGCATTGGCAGGCAGATTCTTTACCACTGAGCCACCAGGGAAGCCCATCCCACAATCTGTTAATAAAGCATGCAATTATATATCTATATCTATATCTATATCTATACACATATATACACATACATATATATATATACATGTATATATGTATGCATACATATATATATACATATATATGTCTAAGATTCACAGGCTTCCCTGGTGGCTCAGTGATAAAGAATCCACCTGCCAATACAGGGGGCATGGGTTTGGTCCCTGGATCAGGAAGATCTTGGAGAAGGAAATGGCAACCCATTCTAGTACTCTTGCCTGGGAAATCCCATGGACAGAGGAAGCTGGCAGGCTACAGTCCTTGGGGTCACTAAACAGATGGACATGACTTAGTGACTAAACAACAACATTAACAGATTCACTAGTGAGTTATAAAATCAGAAGAATGACCTAGGTCTAACCTTTGGAACTAGCTACTCCACAGTGATGTCTATATTGCTTAAAAAGTCAGGCCACTCCACGCAGACAGCATCATCCTGGGCTGTAGTTATTTACCTGGCAACATGTCAGGTACGCAGCAGACCTCTCCATCCCCACCCCCCAACTCAGTGCAGCAGAGATCTGGGCACCTTGGTGACTTGCTTACAGAAAGTTGATTATTGAATACACATCTGGAATACAATTTGGCTAGAAAAGTGTCCCCACTCTCACCTTTCCTTGATTCTAAACTCAGCCTCCATACAATATCATAGCATTTTGGGTAATTAGAAGTAGTTCCGTGATTAGATGCTTGAAGAGGAAATGCAGAAAATGGCCACAATTCTTCACCTTTCCCTATATCCATACCTTTTGCAATACAGCTTGGCTGCCCCTTCCATCAAGTGGTGAAACCTGTTTTTCCTATCCCCTAATGTGGTCTTGTGACCGACACTGGCTAAGAGAATATAATAGAAGTGACAGTGAAATGATTCTAAATCGAGGCCTAATGGAGTGTTTTGTTCACTTTTTTTGGAAACCTAATCATTGGCCTTGGTCGGTCAGAGTCCTTATGGAGGAGGGTCCAGCTAAGGGCATCTAAGAGCAATTTATAGTTGGCAGAGTTGATTAATGGACACACAACTGCTGGCAGATTCGCAAATAAGGCTAACTAATACAAGAAGGGTCACTCAGTTGATCCCAAACTCAAGAGAAATACTGGTAAAAGTGTGTGTTTTAGGCCATTAAATTTGGGATGTTTTGTTAGGCAGCAGTTGCTAACTCATATAAATACACAATGGAAATCTTCAAGTACAACATTTCTCTCTGTAACTTTATAGAAAAAGAAAGGGAAAAACACTAACTTAGCATGAGTTTACCAGTAACCAGATTTTTCCAATGTCTAATCATAGTTTTTGAAGTTTTTAAACTGTGATGAAATGTCTAATTGTAGTTCTACTGTTTATAGTAGAAAAGATTTTGACTACCTATAGAGTTGAATGTAACAGGTCATGAAATGACCTCTTTATTTCAAGGATTCATTTTAAAGCAAAAATACAAACTTTTATTGAGTACCTGATCTGTGTCATAAAGGTTGCTAGGTCCTGAGATTTGAAGTCAATTAAGGAATGCTTGACATTTCATCTTCAGTAAATTATTCTTTGGAAATCTGTTTTCAAATAGTCTCAGAAGTTAGACCATGTTAAGCTGGCCTCAGTGACCAATATAGACGGAAGTCACCATGTGTTTTCATTTGACTCTTTCTCCTTCACCTCTGATCAATTTTGTCATTTGAAAAGCAGAAGGCTGGGGCCAAGTTCTCTTCCATCTCTCTATTAATTGACATGAGAAAGCGTCCTCATTTTCATTGTCAGACAGTACATAACTGATACAGAGACTTAAAAGATACCAATGAGTTGGCTCAAAGAACTCATGAAAATAATGATGAAAATCTTGGACACTGAATTTCAGCTCCAGCATGTAAGCGGTGAGCTAATCACTTCAATCTTAAAAAAAAAAAAAAAAAAAAAAAAAAACAAACAAGAAAAAGCTGGAAAAAGGGAAAACCAGACTGTTTTTGAACCCATTAGAGGACAGATGCTGCCTCTCTGAAATCTGAAGAAAGTCTCATCTAGAAAGATAGCTAGACTCCCTGTAAAAGCTGCTGGGGCCATACACCAGTAAGAATCTTGTAACAGTAATTTTGAGAATTGCTTGTGTCTGAGTATTGACTGGCATGAGAGCAAAAACTACCTGGGTACCACAGTCTCAGGGTACCAGCTACATTTTTAATGGGTTTTATCTTCAGGAACCCCGCCAGATTCTCTTTTTGAAGATGTGAGAAGAACCCTGTGTCACTGGCAGGTAGATGGGAAAGAATAAGTAATACTTATGAAATATACCCAGAACCTGACTCCAGGTGAGTGCCCTATCCCAGTTGAGGAAAGAGGAAGGAAGGGCATTTCTATTACTCCAGCCCTTCCAGTATTCCTGTTTCACCTAAGGGGATAAGGAAGAGGAGCACAGTCCCTAGCAAATGGGATTCAAGAAGACTGATTGAGAAAGCTTCTGCTAGGGAAGGGACACAAGCAGAAAAACAAGGAAAAATAAATTTATAGCACTGGGGAGGCCTCTTGTAAGGTCACAGCCTAAGCCATACCCTTGGTGAAAGGGTGAATTTTAATGAAAAGATTCTAGAATGTTCCTATGATATGCTGAGTAGTGGCCCACAAAAGATAGCCACATCCTAATCCCCAGAAGCCTGTGAATATGTTGCCTTAATGGTAAAGAGGATCTGCAGGTATGATTGAGTTAAATTGTCTTGAGATTGAAGGTTATCTTGGATTTTCCTATCCTGATGGGTCTTAAATTTAATCACAAGGGTCCTTATCAGAGGGAGGCAAGAAGATGGAAGGAAGTAGGAGATGTGAAAAGAGAAGCAAGATTGGAGTGTTTCTAGAAAAGGATCAACAGCTAAGAAATGCATGTGGACTCCAGATTGTAGAAGTCAGGTGAACAGATTCTTCCCAAGAGCTTCTAGAAGATACCAGCCTTGCTGATATCTGTACTTTAGCTTAGGGCCACAGATTTTAAACTTCTGACTTCCAGAACTATAATGGAATACATACGTGTTGTTTTAAGCTACTCAGTTCAGTTCAGTTCAGTTCAGTTGCTCAGTCGTGTCCAACTCTTTGTGTCCTCATGAATCGCAGCACACCAGGACTCCCTGTCCATCACCAACTACTGGAGTTCACTTAGACTCACGTCCATCGAGTCAGTGATGCCATCCAGCCATCTCATCCTCTGTCATCCCCTTCTCCTCCTGCGCCCAATCCCTCCCAGCATCAGAGTCTTTTCCAATGAGTCAACTCTTCGCATGCAGTGGCCAAAGTACCTGAGTTTCAGCTTTCGCATCATTCCTTCCAAAGAAATCCCAGGGCTAATCTCCTTCAGAATGGACTGGTTGGATCTCCTTGCAGTCCAAGGGACTCTCAAGAGTCTTCTCCAATACCACAGTTCAAAAGCATCCATTCTTCAGTGCTCAGCTTTCTTCACAGTCCAACTCTCACATCCATACATGATCACTGGAAAAACCATAGCCTTGACTAGACTGACCTTTGTTGGCAAAGTAATGTCTCTGCTTTTGAATATGCTATCTAGGTTGGTCATAACTTTCCTTCCAAGGAGTAAGCGTCTTTTAATTTCATGGCTGAAGTCACCATCTGCAGTGATTTTGGAGCCCAGAAAATAAAGTCTGACACTGTTTCCACTGTTTCCCCATCTATTTCCCATGAAGTGATGGGACCAGATGCCATGATCTTCGTTTTCTGAATGTTGAGCTTTAAGCCAACTTTTTCACTCTCCACTTTCACTTTCATCAAGAGGCTTTTTAGTTCCTCTTCACTTTCTGCCATAAGGGTGGTGTCATCTGCATATCTGAGGTTATTGATATTTCTCCCAGCAATCTTGATTCCAGCTTGTGCTTCTTCCAGCCCAGCGTTTCTCATGATATACTCTGAATGGAAGTTAAATAAGCAGGGTGACAATATACAGCCTTGACGTACTCCTTTTCCTATTTGGAACCAGTCTGTTGTTCCATGTCCAGTTCTTTTTTTTTAATTTAATTTAATTTTTTTTATTTTTAAACTTTACATAATTGTATTAGTTTTGCCAAATATCAAAATGAATATCCATGTCCATGTTCTAACTGTTGCTTCCTGACCTGCATATAGGTTTCTCAAGAGGCAGGTCAGGTGGTCTGGAATTCCCATCTCTTGAAGAATTTTCCATAGTTTATTGTGATCCACACAGTCAAAGGCTTTGGCATAGTCAATAAAGCAGAAATAGATGTTTTTCTGGAACTCTCTTGCTTTGTCGATGATCCAGCGGATGTTGGCAAAGCCATTAAGTCTTGTTAATTCATCACAGCAACAAAGGGAAACTAATATAAGTCCCCTCCCTTTACTCCCACACGAACGGGGTTATGGAATGATGACAGTGAATTATACCTGAAACAGCTGACAGACTCTTTTTGAGGAATAATATTTAGGGAAGTCTGAATTCAAGAATGGAGAAGGCAATGGCACCCCACTCCAGTACTCTTGCCTGGAAAATCCCATGGATGAAGGAGCCTGGTGGGCTGCTGTCTATGGGGTCGCAGAGAGTCGGACACGACTGAAGTGACTTAGCAGCAGCAGAATTCAAGAACGGGGACAAAAACAAGGACAGAGAGGAATTTGAAGCCTCTGGCATCTAGAGCTACACAAAATAGTAAACATACCCAAATCCTAGCCAGTTTATCCTCAATCCTCACGCTAAAGGCTTATTTGCCACAGTTCCTAATATTTGATACAATATATGTTCCTTTCAACAAAAAATTAGAGAACATGTCAAGAGGTCAGGACAAACAGTCTGAAGTGACAAAGCAAGCATCTGAATAGACTCAGATATGATCTAGATGTTTGAACTATAAGGGAATTTAAAATAACAGTAACTAATATGTTAGGGATCCGATGGAAAAAGTATACACCATGCAAGAACAGATAGGTAATGTAACTAGAGAGATGGAAACTGAGAAGAGTAGTTTAAGCCTAAAGCAAGCAGAAGAAAGTGAATAATATAAATCAGAATAAAAATCAATGAAATTGAAAATAGGGAATAAGTGGAGAAAATTCACAAAACTCAAAGCTGTTAGTTTTAAATAGTCAGTACAATTAATAAACCTCTAGCCTGGCTTCCCTCATATCTCAATTGGTAAAGAATCTGCCTGAAATGCAGGAGAGCCCAGTTTAATTCCTGGGTCAGGAAGATCCACTGGAGAAGGGATAGGCTACCATTCCAGTATTCTTGGGTTTCCCTTGTAGCTCAGCTGGTGAAGAATGCGCCTGCAATGCAGGAGACCTGGGTTTGATCCTTCAATCCCTGGGTTGGGAAGGTCCCCTGGAGAGGTGAAAGGCTACCCACTCCAGTATTCTGGCCAGTAGAATTCTATGGACTGTATAGTCCATGGGGTTGCAGAGCTGGACATGACTGAGCGACTTTCACTGCACTTCACTTCAGCCTGGCTAACGAATTAAAAAAGAGAAGAGACACAATCTTCCAATATCAGAAATGAAGGAAACATTATTACTACTGAGTCCATGGACATGCAAAGGAAAATAAGACTATGATGAGAACTGTATTGCCACAAATTTGATAATTTAGATGAAATGAACAAATTCCTTGAAAGATAAAAACTACCAAAACTCAGAAAGAGAAATATATAACCTGAATATCTCTGTAACTATTAAATGAATTGGTTAAAGTAACTGTCCAAAAAAGAAACACCAGGCCAAGATGGTTTCACTGGTGAATTTTTATCAAACATGGAAGAATACCAATTCCTTATAATCTCTTTCAGTAAATAGAAGTTGGGGGTGGGAAGGGAATTTTCAAATTAAATTCATGAGTCTAACATTACTTTAATAAAAGAACAAGATAAAAAGAGATTATAAGAAGGAAGGGAAAACTGCAGACCAATAACATCTCATGGTCATAGATGTAGAAATCCTCAACCAAATATTAGCAAATAAATTCCAACATTGTATAAGAACTATTATATGCTATGACTCAGTGCAATCAATTCTAGGTATGTAAGGCTGGTTCAACATTTGAAATCAATGTGTGATTTCTATGTATCAGTCATATGAATGGACAAAAGGCATAGGATCGTATAAGATGACACCAAAAAAGCATTTGAAAAGTCCAATACTCATTCATGATTAAAAAAAAAAAAAGTAAACCTCTCAGAACAATAGGAATAGAGGAAAACATGATCATGATAAAGGACAGCTGAAAAAAATCCTATAGCAACATCATACTTGATGGTGGGAGATAGGGCACTCTACTTTTAAGATAAGGGACAAGGCAAGAAAATCTTCTCTCACGACTTCAATTCAACATCATAATGGGAATTCCATCTAGAGCAACCAGAATATAGTCATAAAAATATACAGATTGGAAAGGAAGAAATGCAACCATCTTTATGCTTCAGTGTCATCTAGAAAATGTCAAAGAATTGATTTTAAAAAAAATTCCTGCAATTAGTAATTGAGCATAGCAAGATTTCAGGATACAAGTATAATATACAAAATCAACTGCTTTCCTATGCACCAGTAATGAGTTGTACTACTAAAAATACCACTTATAATAGCACCCACAAAATGAAATATTGAGTATAAATCTAATAAAAATTTGTTCTAGTAGAGAATATGTGGAAAATACAGAACACTGTTTAATGAAAAATACAGAACGCTAATGAAAGAAATAAAAGCAGAACTAAATAAATGAAGAGATATTTCATTTTCACAGACTGGAACATTCAATATCGTTAAGATGTCAGTTTTCAACAGCTTGATCTATAGATCTAATTCAATCACAATCAAAATTTCAGCAGAGTATGATGCAGTTATTAGAAAATTCATTCTGAAGTTTATACGGAAAGGCAAAAGACCAAGAATCAGCAATACAACACTGGAGAAGAACAAAGTTTGAAGACTCTACTGCCTGATTTCAAGTCTTGTCAACCCACAGTAAACAAGACAGTGTGGAACTGGTGGAAGAAAACAAACGGCTGGAGCAATGGAACAGGAAAACCTGCAAAATAGACCCAGACAAATAAACTCAGCTTTTACAAAACTGAAAAGGCAATTTAAAGAAAAAGAAGTCTTTCAACAAATAGTGCTGGATCGGTTGTATACCCATGTGTAAAAAAAAAAATGCGCATGCACAGACTTTCCACAAAAATTAACTCAAAATAAATTATATGCCTGTTTAAATGTAAAATTATAAAACTTCTGGAAGCAAGAGAAAATCTACAGGACCCTGGATTTGAAGATGAGTTTTTAGATACAATAGAAAAGTTCAGTTCAGTCGCTCAGTCGTGTCTGGCTCTGCGACCCCATGAACCACAGCACGCCAGGCCTCTCTGTCCATCACCAACTGCCGGAGTTCACCCAAACCCATGTCCATTGAGTCGGTGATGCCATCCAACCATCTCATCCTCTGTCGTCCCCTTCTCCTCCTGCCATCAATCTTTCCCAGCATCAGGGTCTTTGCAAATGAGTCAGCTCTTCGCATCAGGTGGCCAAAGTATTGGAGTTTCCATAGCAGAAAAAATTGGTAAGTTGGACTCTATTAAGATTAAAAACGTTTTCCTGTAAGGGAGTTAAAAGACAAACCACAGATTGGGAGAAAATATTTACAAAACACAAGTCTGAACTTGTATTCAACATATACAAAGAACTATCCAAAACGGAACAAGAAAACAAACAAACTAATTTAAACATAGGAAAAAGATCTGAGCAAGCCTCACCAAAGAAGATGTACAGATGGCAAGGAAGCATATGAAAAGATGCTCAACGTAGCTTATCATTAGAGAAATGCAAATTAAAACAATTAGATGCCGCTATCTACCTATTAGAATGGCTGCAAACCAAAAAGCTAACAATAGCAATTTCTGGCAAGCATGCCAAGCAACAAGAACTATTGTTGGTATGAATGCAAAATGACACAAGCACTTAGCAGACAGTTGGGCAGTTTCCTACAGAACTAAGCGTGGTCTAAGCACACGTTTCAGAGATCTCACTGCTAGGTGTTTTACCCAGTGTTTAGAAACTTATGCCACACGATAACTAACAGGCAAATATTTACAGAAGCTTTATTGATAATTGTCAAAAATTTATAGCAGCCAAGATGTCCTTCAGTATGTGAATGTATAAACAAATAGTGGTACATCTGTAAAATCGAATACCATCCAGCATTAAAGGGGAATAAGCTATTCATCCATTCAAAGATAAATCTTAAATTAATACTGCTAAGTGAAGGAAACAAGTCAAAAAAGGCTAGAGACTGTATGATTCCACTTGTATGATACTCTGGACAGGACAAATCTACAGAAATGGTCAACAGGTGGCTGTCAGGGATTTGAACGAGGAGGAGGAGCAAATAGGTGATACATAGAGTATATGTAAAAAAGTATATACGTAAAGTATATGTAAAAGTGTATATGTAACGTATATGTAAAAAAAGTGAAAGCAATTTCACTTTCACTTTTCACTTTCCTGCATTGGAGAAGGAAATGGCAACCCACTCCAGTGTTCTCGCCTGGAGAATCCCAGGGACGGGGGAGCCTGATGCACTGCCATCTATGGGGTCACACAAAGTCGGACATGACTGAGGTGACTTAACAGCAGCAGCAGCAGCAGCAGAGTATATTTTTTGGATAGTGAAACTCTTCCCTATGATACCATAATGGTGGATATATGACCCTAAGTATTTGTGAAAACACATAGAAATGTACAACACGAAGAATGAACTTTAATTACACAAAATAAAAAAAAATAATTTAGGAGTTTAGAGAATCCCAGAATGGGCTGCAGAATGTGACAAAGGAATCTAACTGTATCGTAAGTACATAGAACCACCTCACTGAAGTGGGGTGGAGGGAGGTGCTGACCTAGATAGCTTTGGAAATAAGTAGAATTCATAAAGACTAAAGGCAATAGAAACTGTCCATAAACACTGTGCTCTAGTTGAAAAAGTTGTTTCCCATAAAGGTACAAGTCTGCAATTTTGAAACCAGTACATACGCACACCGGAACTGAAAAGTTAAGCATCTGATGAGAGGTAGGAGTCGGGTTTCTCACTGTTAGAGGTGGAGGATACAGACAAGCAAGGAGAGGGGCTGGAATAATTCTCGCAGCCATGGATGAGAGCTAGCAACACCAGGATGAATTCATGTTTTGCTTAACGTAGTTGCAAATGACGACCTACGGAACTATTTACAGATACATGTATATACATGAGTTAGTTGTTGTTTAGTCACTAAGTCATGTCCAATTCTTTCACGATCCCTTGGATCTTAGCCTTCAAGGCTCCTCCATCCATGGGATTTCCCAGGCAAGAATACTGGATTGGGTTGCCATTTGCTTCTCCAGGGGATCTCCCTAACCCAGGAATCAAACCTGTGTCTCCTGCATTAGCGCACACAGACACACACACACATACATATTGCTTTTTCAGTTGAAGGACTTTATAAGCAATGACACCCTGGTAGTACTCATAGTGCCTGTATCTTGGTTTCTAACTCCATACTCCAGTAAAAGTAACTGGGGCCCCTTGAAGAAAAATCTTCTTCAAAGACAGAGGCAGGAAATGCACAAGGTGACATTAGAGCTTCTTGTGGTTCCAGAAATGAAACACACACACACACACATAAACACACAGACGCACGCACACACACACACACACACACACACAGAATAATGGGGATACATTAAAGAGACATAGGAGCCAATTGCTCCCAATGGTCAATGCTGGAACAAATTACACAGTGCAAGAAATTCATGTGTTACAGGTACCTCCCCAACCCCTACTTTATGAAAGTTTATCTGCCACTTGGTTTTTCACAAAAGATATAGATTAGTCTCTAACAGGGACTTCCCTGGTGGCTCAGACAGTAAAGCATCTGCCTACAATGCAGAAGACCCAGGTTCGATCCCTGGGTTGGGAAGATCTCCTGGAGAAGGAAATGGCACCCCACTCCAGGACTCTTGCCTGGAAAATCCCATGGACGGAAGAGCCTGGTAGGCTACAGTCCACGGGGCCGCAAAGAGTCGGATGTGACTGAGCGACTTCACTTTCACTTTCTTTTGCTAACCAAAAGAAATCCAAAGAGGATTTCTGCTTTTATGACAAATGGTAAAAAACAAGGATGGCCTTCATTGTTTCTTTTTTGTTGCTGTTCATTTTGTTTTTGTTTTTTCAGCAAGTCATCACAGAGGCAGTGGGCACACAAGAATGGTATCGCCAAGCTCCTGTGCTCAGCACCTCAGCATCAAGCCTGCATAGATTTGAAGGGTGTCTGTGAGCATCTGACCTTTATCTCCACATATTTGGTATCTGTTAGCAAGATGTGTCATAAGGTATCTGCCTCTTCACTTACCGTTTTGGCATATGACATGTGTGATGGGCATGCTCTACTTTCAGAGAGTGGGGGAAACCTATATTAGATTATAGCCAGAAGTGTAGAATAAGTATCCATGAGTCCACACTGATTTAGACAAATGGTTGAGTAGATAATAAATGAGGGAATACAGATACATCTCCCACGCAGAAGAATTCCAACTAATTTTTGTGTCTACTCTGCCCTTACGTGTCCCCCCATTCCTTAAAAGTGGGGTTCACATAATGACTACCTTGCAAAGATTACAGTTTGAACGGAGATGGGGGGAGAGTAAATGTATAGTGGAGGTGCAAGAAAAGCACTACCTTAGACATGCGATCAAGATGAACATTATGGGCAATAAGTCATGTTGATAAGAGGTACCCTTGGTACGAGGTGATGAGAGTGACACGTCTCCTCTGGGAGCTTACTCCTGGACACCCATAACCCCAGTCCAGTCATGGGAAAAATCCTCAGACAACCCCCAACTGAGGTACTCCTTATAGACTGTCAAGGTAACCAAAAACAAGGACAGTCTGAGAAATATCTCAGTGAAGAGGAGCCTAAGGAGACCGGAGGGACAAATGTAAGATGGGAGCCTGAAACAAAAAAAAAGGATATCAGGTGAAAACTAAGGAAATCTGGATACTCTATGCGAGCGTGCGTGCTAAGTTGCTTCAGTTGTGTCTGACTCTTTGCGACCACATGGACTATAGCCCGCCAGGCTCCTCTGTCCATACATGTTAATAAAGAATCAGGTATTAATATTAGTTCATTAGTTGTGACATGCTAGTATGAGATGTTTGTAATAGGACAGCCTGACTGTGGGTTACAGGGGAATTCTACCATTTTCACATTTTTTTTCCTGTGAATTCTAAAAGTATTCTAAAATTTAATAAAGTTATTAAAAAAAAGTAATGGGCACAGTAGCAACCTTGGCGAGATGATTATTTTTTGTTAGAAGAGGAAGCCAGGGAAATCAGTGTAATGTATGGATATTGGGCATCAGCCTTAGACAGCCCTGCATTCCAGGATCAGCCCTGCTACTTTCTGGATGTGTGTTGCTAAGCATCTAATTCAATCTCTGTCTTCCTCATACGTTAATGAGTGCCATCTAATGATTACAGTTGAATTATAGAAGCATATGGCACATCGGCTATATAGCTGTCACGGAGCTGGTACTGCCATTCTCATTGTGACGTGACTCTTCTTGGTTTGGCTACTCAGGCTGATTATCAACACCCACTGGGTAGATGTCTGTGACATGTTTGGATGGCGATTGCATTAAGACAATGCTTCCTTGTATTCAACACCAATCCAACCTGCCATCATTCAAGCACGTCCCCTCTTGGGGAGACAGAAAGCAGACGTTCCCAATAAAGATGCCAATTATTTCGTCAGGCATCTCTGCAGACTTAAGAGTTTCTTTTCTCTTTATGTTCATGTAAGCTGGTCGTTTTATTATCACAATTGAAGGAGAGTTGCGGCTGGAATGTTCATTGTGCATGTTATAAATAATTGCTTGTTATTTTTCCTTTTTATAAAAACACTGATATTCAATATTAGAAAATTAATAACAGTCTCATAATGAAAAAGAATTAAAAACCACCGACAATGCCAATGTTTAAGTTTTATAACCTGCTTCTTAAAACTAACATCTATCTTGTCAGTACACGCTCATCCTTGTATCCCTAAATAATGTCACAAAAATAACCTTTAATCGCTGCATAGAATTCCACATATAATGACTGCACCATAGGTTATTCATTCAAGTGCCTACTTTGGGATGTTTGGGGAGTTCCCTTTTATTATTTATTTATTTATTTTTAGATTATTAGTAGTTTGGTGATGAACGTCCCTGTAGTTAAATCACTGTATATGTTTTAATTACGTCTATTCTTTGTCATGGCTTTTCGGGGTTTGTTTTTTTTATTTACTTTTGGCCGTGCTGGGTTTTTGTTGTTGCACGGGTTTTTCTCTAGTTGTGGAGGTTGCAGGGCGGTGGGGGGGGTGTATTACTCTCCAGTTGTGGGGTTCAGGGCTTCTCTTGTTGTGGAGCATGGGGTCTAGGGCGCACGGGCTTCAGTAGTTGGAGCTTTCAAGCTCTAGAGCCCAGGCTCGGTAGTTGGGGCGCATGGGCTTATTTGCTCCATGGCATGTAGGATCTTCTCGGACCAGGGCTCGAACCCTGTCTCCTGCACTGGCAGGCGGATTCTTTACTGCTTGAGCTGGTCGGCCTCTGGAGGAACTGAAAGCTGGTACTGCTCTTGGGCCAGAGGAACGGCAAGAGGCAGGAGTGGAATGCAGAGAGTTTGAAATTGATACTTAGGTAATTTCATGTAAAATGAAAAAAAAAAAATTGTATTTGTGTGAGATTAGATTTTGCATCTCAGTGTCTACCCTTCTGCTTTATTCCGGCTATAAAGCTTCCAACCACAATGCCCTTTGTAGCTAGATGTGCTTGGAAAGAATTCCAGTCATGCCACATCCTAGCGGCATGACTTGTTGTATCCATCTGTAAAATGGGGGTGGCCTTGTGAGAACTAAGAGAGAAAATATATGCAGAGACCCTGGTGCACAACACAGGCTCAGTAAGCAATGGATTGCCTCCACCTGAGAGATGCTTGAATTTTTTTCCACAGCCCACACAGCAAGGCATTGTTCCTCTCAACTTTGGTCAATTTATAATATCTAGGCAATGTTTCCCTAATATCTAGGGTTGTATCATGGCAACCGACTCCAGTATTCTTGCCTGGAGAATCCCCATGGACTGAGGAGCCTGGCGGGCTTCAGGCCATGGGGTCGCAAAGAGTTGGACACGACTGAGTGACTAAGCCCAGCACAGCACAGGCAATGTTTTCCTTCTGAGAAAAGCAAAAAGACATTTTCTGCCTCTTCTGCTTTCTGCGTCCTCAAAGCCCCAGGCCCTTCTGAGACTCCTCTGACCCAAAGTCGCTTCCATTAGAATCAGGACTAGGACAATATCTGTCCCTGACAAACAAGGTTTTAATTCATCAGCAGCCCCCTGATACCTCGGTGTCCAAAACGCTTTATCCGGCATTCTCTTCACCCGTACATGCAGGAGACCGAGAAGCCAAGATGTTCTGCAGGGTTTAAATCTGATAAGCCCTAGAAAATTCAACTCCAGCCCACCCCTCCCTTTTTCTTTTGGAGCTATTCATTTTCAAACAGCTTCAGTTTTATATCAGAAGGAGATGAAGAAAAGTACATAAGCTGGGCAGCCAGGCACATCAGGCTTCCACTCCACGGCTCTGTCGTTCACTGGTTCCCTGATCTCAGGCCAGGTAACTCATCTCCTCGAACCTCAGTTTCCTCACCTGCAGAGTGACGGTAATGACAGCTGGTTGGTAATCATTTCATGATTAATGCAAAACTCAGAGCCTAATGCCTGCACATAGCAGCATCTCCCCATTTATGGGTTTGGTTCTGTTACCCATCACAACTTCCTTCACCATCCTTCTGCTAAAGTTACCTTGGAGAGAGAGACAGAAACTTTTCATTAGTACACACCCTATTGCGCCTTCCAGAATGCTTAAATGGTTAAAACTGTTGCCTAAAAACGTGCCTACTCAGACTCATTTTTACTCAACTAGACTCATTCATTCATCCATTCACTCAGCTTGTGCCAGGAATTATGCCAATGAAAAATGCCAAAATGAACAAGACCTTCTCTGTCCTCAGGGAGCTCATAGCCTAGTGGAGGACAAGTAAACAGAAAATTATAATTCAGCAACAAAGAATCCATGTGATGATAGAGAAACGGATCAGGGCTTGGCAGGATACCTAACCAAGCCTTGCAGGGAACAGTGTCCTCAGAGAGGGCAACTGAGCTGAGCTGAGGATGAGCTAGTATAGATTAGGCTGATGTAAGTTAAATCATGTAGTCTTTAGGACAGCTCTGAAAAATACATACTTCCATTTTACACACGTGGAACCTAAGGCTCAGAGGGGCCAAGTTAGCCTAGCAGTGTGGGGACCTGATACAATCGGGGAGCCTGGCTCCAGAATACATGTACCTTGATGGTGAAAGTTCAAGCCCCATGTCAGGATCACTGCCCACTTATCAGAAGCTCTGTAGTACAATTTTCAGCTTCTTTTCAAATCCCTCCCCCCTCATCCTTTTTCACGCAGCTCTTCTTTTTCCACGGCTATGCTGGGGATTTAGAGAAGGCAGGGATTCAGCTTTGCTCCCGGCTGCCTAGCCCCATATGTGGGCTGCAGGAGCCTCAGCCACCTCCCAGCCATCATTCTTTCTTCCAGGGACAGAGTTATGGCCCCCGGGAGAGGTCTGTTCCACCAGAGTAGTCAGTTACTAATGAGCTTCATGCTGCTCCTCCGCCCCCGGCCGTTCTCCACCCCACATCTCCTAAGTCACCTTCATCCGGCAGCTGGAGACTGGTGGGAATCTGTGGGGGAGGGGATCACCCAGCCCAGGGGCTAGAGCACTGTCTCTAGATCCCTCGAGGATACCTGGGGTGTGAGCCAACCACAAAGGAGAGGAGGAGAGGGTCTCAGCCTCTTGGACCACTGCCCAGGACACAGAAGCCTGGTCTCCGTGAGTCAGGCCTGCGGGTCCTTCCCTTCTGGGGAAAGAGACATTTCTCGGATGCCCTCAAAACTCTGGTCCTTCTCTGCCAGAATCCCAGGGCCCATCTACTGAATCTGTACCTATCGTGTGATAGGATTATACAATAATATCATATGGATTCAAATTGGGATCTGGGAGAAGGCAATGGCAACCCACTCCAGTACTCTTGCCTGGACAATCCCAGGGATGGCGGAGCCTGGTAGGCTGCAGTCCATGGGGTCGCACAGAGTCAGACACGACTCAGGTGACTTAGCAGCAGCAGCAAATTGGGATCATCAATACCATAATAGCTACCATTTATTGGGAACTTGCTACATGCAAGGTATTTTTTAAAGTCTTTATTTTTATTATTGAAGTATAGTTGATTTACAGTTTTATGTCAGTTTCAGGTGTATAGCATAGTGACTCACTATTTTTACAGATTATAATCCATTAAATATTATTATAACGTAATGGCCACCATCCCCTGTGCCATATGTTATATCCTCATAGCTTATCTCTTTCATACATAGTAATTTGTATCTCTTAATCTCCTACTGCTGATTTGCCTCTCACCTTTGGTAATTGCTAGTTTGTTTTCTCTTCTTGGGACTTCCCTGGTGGGAGAAGTCTATTAGCAATGCAGGAGGCCTGGTTTCAATCCCTGGGTTGGGAAGATCCCGTGGAGAAGGGAATGGTTATCCACTCCAGTATTCTTGCCTGGAGAATTCCATAGACAGAGGAGCCTGGTGAGCTTTAGTCCATGGGGTTGCAAAAAAAGTTGGACAGGAATGAGCCACTAACATGCTACATTTTTTCTATATTTGAGCCTGTTTCTGTTTTCCATGAATACTCATTTGTATTATTATTTAGATTCTACACACAAATGATATCCTACATGCAAGATATTCTTAAACACCTTATCTGAATTACTTCTTGTGCTGGTCACTGTAACCCATGAGGCAGATACAATTATTATCTCTATTCTATTAGGTTGGCCAAAAAGTTTGTTTTTTTAAAAAAAATTTTTTTTAAAGAGCATAGGAAAAACTTGAACGAACTTTTTGGTCAACCCAATGCATGAGGTACTTAAGGCTCAGAGAGTTTAATAACTTGTCCTTCTTCCCACAGTGGAAAGTGATAGACCTAGGATTTCTCCCTAGCAGCCTGACTTCAGTGCCCTTGTCCCTCCCCACCAAGATGCAGGGAAGAGAGCTCACATTCCGAGCACGTACTGTGCGCCATGCACAAGGCTAAGGTCTGTGCAGGGTTATCTTAGCGGCTTCTCCCAGCCAGCCTACTATCCTTTTTTTTTTAACAGCTGAGAACACTAAGATTCAGAGAGGTTAAGAGTTTCTCTAGGTCACAGAGTGAGTGACTGGCAGGTCTAGGATTAAAGTCCCAGGCAGCCTGACTCCTGAGTCCACCCTCCTGGCACCATGCTGTACCATCTGTGCTGGGTTCAACAGTGCTCCCGCAGAGTTCATGTTCACCCAACCTAGAATGTGACCTTATTTGAAAGTGGGGTCTTTGCAGATAAAATCTGGTTAAAATTAGGTCACACTGGATTGGAGTAGACCTTAAGCCCAATGACGAGTGTTTTTATATATAAGAGAAAGGTGAACAAGAGTCAGACGCAAAGACATAGGCACAGATAGCCCTGTGAGATAGCCCTGTGAAGACAGAGGCAGGAATTGGAGTGATGTACCTACAAGCCAGAAAGTGAGAAGAACTAAAGAGCCTTTATTTTTTTAATTTAAGGATAATTTCTTTACAGAATTTTGTTGTTTTCTGTCAACCTCAACATGAATCAGCCATAGGTATACATATATCCCCTCCCTTTTGAACCTCTCTCCCATCTCCCGCCCCATCCCACCCCTCTAGATTGATACAGAGCCCCTGTTTGAGTTTCCTGAGCCATACAGCAAATTCCCATTGGCTGTCTATTTTACATATGGTAATGTAAGTTTCCATGTTACTCTTTCTATACATCTCACCCTCTCCTTCCCTCTCCTCATGTCCATAATTCTATTCTAAAAAGCCTCTTGATGAGGGTGAAAGAGAAGAGTGAAAAAGCCGGCTTAGAACTCATTCAAAAAGAGAAGATCATGGCATCCGGTTCCATAAGTTCATGGCAAATGGATGGGGAAAAACTGGAAACAGTGGCAGATTTTCTTTTCTTGGGATCTACAATCACTGTAGAGAGTGACTGCAGCCATGAAATTAAAGAAGCTTGCTTCTTGGAAGTAAAGCTATGACAAAACCAGACAGCCTATTAAAAAGCAAAGACATCATTTTGCTGACAAAGATCCATATTGTCAAAGCTATGTTTTCTCCAGTAGTCACATATGGATATGAGAGTTGGACCATAAAGAAAGCTGGGTGCCAAAAAAATGATGCTTTCAAATTACAGTGTTGGAGAAGACTCTTGAGAGTCCCTTGGGCAAAAAGATGTTCAAACCAGTCAAAACTAAAGGAAATCAAGCCTGAATATTTTTTGGAAGGACGGATACTGAAGCTCCAGTACTTTGGCCACCTGCTGCGAAGAGCCAACTCATTAGAAAAGATCCTGATGCTGAGAAAGATTGAAGGCAGGGGGAGAAGAGGGTGACAGAAGATGAGATGATTGGATGGTATCACCAACTCAATGGACATGAGTTTGATCAAACTCTGGGAGACAGTGAAGGACAGGGAAGCCTGGCGTGTTGCAGTCCATGAGGTCACAAAGAGTTGGGCATGACTTAGTGACTGAGCAACAACAACAACCTACAAGCCAAGGATTGCTGGTGAACACCAGAAGCTAGGAAGCTGTGAAGAAGGACTCTCCCTTAGAGCCTTTGAGGGGAGCATGCCTTGCCAACAACTTGAGTTCAGACCTGTGAGAGAATAAATTTCTGTTGTATTAAGCCACCAAGTCTGTGGTGATTTTTTATGACAGCCCTAGGAAATCAACAAACCATCTGAGGACCACGTTATCTTCTTAAAAACAGGAGACTGGGTTTTGTGCTCTCCTGGAATACTTTTTGGTTTCAAGAATTATGATATACCTGTGGCGGATTCATTTTGATATTTGGCAAAACTAATACAATTATGTAAAGTTTAAAAAAAAAAAGAATTATGATTCTATCAATCTTTGTTAAACCAAAGGAGTGTTCTGGAGCTCCTAAGGTGAATAATCCAGGGGAAACCAAAGCCATCAATGGGGCCTAGCAGCATGAATCCTTCCTTCACCATCCCATGGCATTCTCTGGAGCAGGGAAATGGACCTGAGGAGCAAGGCCTTGGATAAGTCAGTTAACTTCTTTGCCACAGTGTTCACATCTATGAAATGGGAGTAATTATATCCTTAATGTGCTTCCATGGTGGCTCAGACGGTAAAGAATCCACCTGCAGTGTGGAGACCTGGCTTCGATCCTTGGGTTGGGAAGATCCCCTGGAGGAGGGCATGGCAACCCACTCCAGTATCCTTGCCTGGAGAATCCCCATGGACAGAGGAGCCTGGTGAGCTGGAGTCCATGGGGTGGCAAAGAGTCAGACAGGACTGAGCACCTAAGCACACACACACACACATACATGCTTGATATTGTAAGGGTTGGATAAGGTAGTGGAAATACATTATCTGATACATGGAAAGGAAAAATATATGCCTTAGTCACCCACTCCCATCTCAGGGATGTTTCTTTGAAGATGGTGGCATTTAATAAAAGACTGGAGAATTTATTTTTAATTGGAGAATATTTGCTTCACAATACTGTGTTGGTGTCTGCCATACATCAACATGAATCTCTACAGAAGGTGTTAGTCGCTCAGTCATGTCCAACTCTCTATGACCCCATGGACTGTAGCCTGAAAGCCTCTTCTGTCCATGGGATTTCCCACACAAGAATACTGGAGTGGGTAACCTTTCCCTTCTCCAGGGGATCTTACCAACCCAGGGATCGAACCCAGGTCTCCACTACTGCAGACAGATTCTTTACCATCTGAGCCATGAGGGGAGGCACTATAGGAATTTCTGTAGGGGAGGGGCCAAAGCTATGTGGGGATTGAAAATGAGGGGCCCAGGGCAGCTTCAGTGGGTCTTATGGGGATGTCTGTACAGCTCCTCTTGGCAGGTAGGGGAGAGGTGTTCAGCAGGATTCAGGAGGTCGGTTCAACAACACATTTGCTGACCTTCTCCTGTGTCCAGGGTACTGGGCTAGATGCCATGGTAGGGAAAGAAACCCCCCAAAGCTGTGTGCCAGATGGGGGGTGGGGGGTTGCATGCTCGTCTGTGGAGTCTAGCTGTAGTTTTCTATATTTAGATTCTATCTTTGTCAAGCAAGAAGACTCGTTTGACAGGGCTCTGGTTTTTCTTGTCTGAAAAGCCACTCATCCATAGAGCTCAGGGTTCGGAGGGAGAGGAAAGGGGGCGGAGACCTGGCTTCTTCCCCCCGCTCTGAGCAGATGGGATCAGAACAGGGCCTTTCCACATCTCCAGCCAAGATGCCCGAGCCTTGGCAGTGGGCCCAGGACACAGACAATGGGGACCAATGGCAGCTTCTCAGGCCTGGCTTTCCCTGGGCAAGAGGCTTCTCCTGGAGGCTGGCAAAGCCCCCTCTTCAGGCTTAAAAATGGGATTTGGGGAGAAGAAGGAGGGGGACTACATTGAGGCAACTCCTGACAGCTTATCCTGGAAAACTAGGACACAGCTTGTGGGATCCCAGCCCAGCGGCCCTGCCATCCGACCCTTCTTCTGTCTCTGCAAGGACCATTGTCTAGGGAGACAGAGGCAGTGCTGGCCCAGGAGCCCTGGTCTGCTGGCTGCTGACAAGAGGATGGGCCAGAGGGTGGTCTGTGGGATGAGAGGCGGGGGAGGAGGGTCAGGCTGCAGGGTGGTGCAGTTGGTTGGAGTCTGACATTGCTCTTTATCAGTGAGGCAGGACGTGGAGGGGATGGGTAAGGACAGTCGGCCTCTGAGCACAGCTAAAACAGAAGAGATGTAGCAAGAGGTAGGGGAAGGGGCTCATTTGCCCGTGCATCTTAGACATAGCTCTGAAAAATGAAGGAATCAGGTCCTGAAGAGGCTTTCTGAGGTGCTTGAGCCCAGACTGCTGCCTTCAGAAAGATGAATTTTGAAACCACCCAGGGAGGATGGCTGAACAATAATCCCTCCATTTATCTCCTGTTGACTCTGCACTGCAGCCTGAGCCACTTTTGTTCCCCACAAGTCCTCAGCTTCCTCTCTTCCTAAGTAGATGGCTTACCTGTTCTTTGTCAAAATTAAGTCTGTCTGGCACCATCTCCTTCCACTTACTTTTTCTCTCTCAAAATGGGTTGATCTTCAGCCCAACAGACTGTAAGCTTCTCAAGGGCAGTCTTAAATGTGCTAGGCACGGTGTTAGGTATACCAAATGTATCTTTTAGGGGGATACTTTATTGAGTTTTCTGCTCAGCTTATGAAGGGCAGTGCATGCTGCTTGATAGATAAATACCTGCCAAACTACTCAGATGTGAATATGGACAATACAAGTAATTATCCCTTCTATGTTTGTATCCCACCCCCAACAACACACACATCGTAGTGAGTGTCAACAACTCAGTGTGTTAGGTTTTGTCCTACCTGGCTTTGCCACATGCTTGTATTAACACAGGTTTCTTTTTATTCTACTTCTTTACAAAAAAGCAATATCTTTTATGCCCATTTACTCCACATTTGACTTTTCCACTAACAATATATCACAGAGTTTCCTTTCTGTCAATACACATATAAAATTCATCCTTTTAATAACTAAACAACTCTCCATAGGATAGATGCATAAGAATTATTCTACTATTGATGGACATTCAGGTTGTTTCCAGACTGTTTTATGTTATAATAAACAATTATCTAATAAAGATCTTCCACACACAATTCATGTATACTACTGTGTTTAGTTCTGAATGTTGGATTCTTCCAAGTGGGATATCTGTGGTAAAGGTATACAGTTTTTAAATTTTATTAGCTCTTCTAGTTTAATTTCTGAAAATGCTACAGCAATTTATATTCTCTCTGGCAATATAAGACATTTATTTTCCTACCCCCCTTGCCAGCTCCTAAATGGAATCAATCTTTAATTTTCGTGCATTGGTTGGGCGGAAAATGTTATTTCATTGCTATTTTGATTTGTATTTCTCTAACATCTAGGGGAGCCTAATTCTAGTTTAGGCTTGTACTGGCATTAGGGTTTTCTCTTCTGATATTTGTCTGTCACATCCTTTGCCTTCTTCTGTTGGGATTTGTAATTGATGAGGAATCACATATAATACATATTATACATATATTATTTAATTTAATCTTTAGAATTATGGTTCCCAAATTGTGTCAAGGTTCCTGGTGGGTGAGGGGGTGGGGCAGTGCAGAAAACTCAAAGGGGCATGAAGAGATATTTAACACTTTAGAGAGGAACTCAGGGATATTTAAGGTCTGCCAAATACCCTGGATTATTTCAGTATCGGATCACGCTACAGTCCTTTCTATGATGCCACATACAGGAAGGCCCCTACATACAAACCTTCAGGTTGTGAGTTTTCAAAGACGTGAACGTGTGTTTGTAAGTCCACTCACACAAGTTAGTTCACATGTCTGGTGTACATTGTCACGTGTGCGCCTCCTCTACAAGTGTCTGTGCTCTTGTGTGCTTTAGATACTGCGGAGAAGACAGTACTGCGGAGAAGACAGTACTGCGGTATCTTTCTTTCAAGCTCAAGATGCCTGGAAACCCTACCATCTCCCACCTCCTGACCCTCCTCCAGGCAGTAACTCTTCTTACCTGTTCTCTCAATCCTAGCCCCGTATGTCAGCTGTTTTACTATGCTACTGTCCTTTTCAAGATAATATACTGCAAGATTAAAAATGTTTGTCTTATTTTTGTATTTGATTTTTATGCATTATTTGGGTGAAAAGTACTATAAATCTATTACAGTACAGTACTGTACAGCCAACCGTCTTAGTTGGATATCTAGGCTCACTCTGTTTGACTTAAGAACAAACTGGACTCTCAGAATGGAATTTGTTCATATGTGGGGGACTTACTTTACAGGTGATGCTGGGGTTTAGTGAGTTGCTGTAATACCAAAGCAACTAAATGCAAAGACCAAAGTGGAACAGGAAAGATGGATGTCAGCATTCAAACTGATTGTGATTTAAAAAGTTGTACAGTGTCCATTGCCTTTCTTTGGGATTGGAATGAAAACTGACCTTTTCCAGTCCTGTGGCCACTGCTGAGTTTTCCAAATTTGCTGGCATATTGAGTGCAGCACATTCACAGCATCATCTTTCAGGATTTGAAATAGCTCAACTGGAATGCCATCACCTCCACTAGCTTTGTTCATAGTGATGCTTTCTTCTTTTTTTTTTTTTTTAAAACAACCACATTTTATTATACATTTTATTAGTTTACTATTCTGAGAATTGGTGGCTTTGGCTGGACTCTTTTTTTTTTAAAATTTTATTTTATTTTTAAACTTTACATAACTGTATTAGTTTTGCCAAATATCAAAATGAATCCGCCACAGGTATACATGTGTTCCCCATCCTGAACCCTCCTCCCTCCTCCCTTCCCATTCCATCCCTCTGGGTCGTCCCAGTGCACCAGCCCCAAGCATCCAGTATCGTGCATCAAACCTGGACTGGCAACTCGTTTCATACATGATATTTTACATGTTTCAATGCCATTCTCCCAAATCTTCCCACCCTCTCCCTCTCCAACAGAGTCCATAAGACTGTTCTATACATCAGTGTCTCTTTTGCTGTCTCATACACAGGGTTATTGTTACCATCTTTCTAAATTCCATATATATGCGTTAGTATACTGTATTGGTGTTTTTCTTTCTGGCTTACTTCACTCTGTATAATAGGCTCCAGTTTCATCCACCTCATTAGAACTGATTCAAATGTATTCTTTTTAATGGTTGAATAATACTCCATTGTGTATATGTACCACAGCTTTCTTATCCATTCGTCTGCTGATGGGCATCTAGGTTGCTTCCATGTCCTGGCTATTATAAACAGTGCTGCGATGAACATTGGGGTACACGTGTCTCTTTCCCTTCTGGTTTCCTCAGTGTATATGCCCAGCAGCGGGATTGCTGGATCATAAGGCAGGTCTATTTCCAGTTTTTTAAGGAATCTCCACACTGTTCTCCATAGTGGCTGTACTAGTTTGCATTCCCACCAACAGTGTAAGAGGGTTCCCTTTTCTCCACACCCTCTCCAGCATTTATTACTTGTAGACTTTTGAAATAGCTCAACTGGAATTCCATCACCTCCACTAGCTTTGTTCGTAGTGATGCTTTCTAAGGCCCACTTGACTTCACATTCCAAGATGTCTGGCTCTAGGTCAGTGATCACACCATCGTGATTATCTGGGTCATGAAGATCTTTTTTGTACAGTTCTTCTGTGTATTCTTGCCATCTCTTCTTAATATCTTCTGCTTCTGTTACGTCCATACCATTTCTGTCCTTTATCGAGCCCATCTTTGCATGAAATGCTCCCTTGGTATCTCTAATTTTCTTGAAGAGATCTCTAGTCTTTCCCATTCTGTTGTTTTCCTCTATTTCTTTGCATTGATTGCTGAGGAAGGCTTTCTTATCTCTTCTTGCTATTCTTTGGAACCCTGCATTCAGATGCTTATATCTTTCCTTTTCTCCTTTGCTTTTCGCTTCTCTTCTTTTCACAGCTATTTGTAAGACCTCCCCAGACAGCCACTTTGCTCTTTTGCATTTCTTTTCCATGGGGATGATCTTGATCCCTGTCTCCTGTACAATGTCACGAACCTCAGTCTGTAGTTCATCAGGCACTCTGTCTATCAGATCTAGGCCCTAAAATCTATTTCTCACTTCCACTGTATAATCATAAGGGATTTGGTTTAGGTCATACCTGAAAGGTCTAGTGGTTTTCCCTACTTTCTTCAATTTAAGTCTGAATTTGGCAATAAGGAGTTCATGATATGAGCCACGGTCAGCTCCTGGTCTTATTTTTGCTGACTGTATAGAGCTTCTCCATCTTTGGCTGCAAAGAACATAATCAATCTGATTTCGGTGTTGACCATCTGGTGATGTCCATGTGTAGAGTCTTCTCTTGTGTTGTTGGAAGAGGGTGTTTGCTATGACCAGTGCATTTTCTTGGCAAAACTCTATTAGTCTTTGCCCTGCTTCATTCCGTATTCCAAGGCCAAATGTGCCTGTTACTCCAGGTGTTTCTTGACTTCCTATTTTTGCATTCCAGTCCCCTATAATGAAAAGGACATCTCTTTTTTGGGTGTTAGTTCTAAAAGGTCTTGTAGGTCTTCATAGAACCGTTCAACTTGAGCTTCTTCAGTGTTACTGGTTGGGGCATAGACTTGGATTGCTGTGATATTGAATGGTTTGCCTTGGAAATGAACAGAGATCATTCTGTCATTTTTGAGATTGAATCCAAGTACTCCATTTCAGACTCTTTTGTTGACCATGATGGGTACTCCATTTCTTCCTGCCGGCAGTAGTAGAGATAATGGTCATCTGAGTTAAATTCACCCATTCCAGTCCATTTGAGTTCGCTGATTCCTAGAATGTCGACGTTCACTCTTGCCATCTGTTTGACCACTTCCAATTTGCCTTGATTCATGGACCTGACATTCCAGGTTCCTATGCAATATTGCTCTTTACAGCATTGGACCTTGCTTCTATTACCAGTCACATCCACAACTGGGTATTGTTTTTGCTTTGGCTCCATCCCTTCGTTCTTTCTGGAGTTATTTCTCCACTGATCTCCAGTAGCACATTGGGCACCTACTGACCTGGGGAGTTCCTCTTTTAGTATCCTATCATTTTGATACTGGAAAAGGTCAGTTTTCATTCCAATCCCAAAGAAAGACAATGCCAAAGAATGCTCAAACTACCACACAATTGCACGCATCTTACACGCTAGTAAAGTAATGCTCAAAATTCTCCAAGCCAGGCTTCAGCAATACATGAACTGTGAACTTCCAGATGTTCAAGTTGGTTTTAGAAAAGGCAGAGGAACCAGAGATCAAATTGCCAACAGCTGCTGGATCATTGAAAAGGCAAGAGAGTTCCAGAAAAACATCTATTTCTGCTTTATAGACTATGCCAAAGCCTTTGACTGTGTGGATCACAAGAAACTGTGGAAAATTCTGAAAGAGATGGGAATACCAGACCACCTGATCTGCCTCTTGAGAAATCTGTATGCAGGTCAGGAAGCAACAGTTAGAACTGGACATGGAACAACAGACTGGTTCCAAATAGGAAAAGGAGTTCGTCAAGGCTGTATATTGTCACCCTGCTTATTTAACTTATATGCAGAGTACATCATGAGAAATGCTGGGCTGGAAGAAGCACAAGCTGGAATCAAGATTGCCGGGAGAAATATCAATCACCTCAGATATGCAGATGACACCACCCTTATGGCAGAAAGTGAAGAGGAACTCAAAAGCCTCTTGATGAAAGTGAAAGAGGAGAGTGAAAAAGTTGGCTTAAAGCTCAACATTCAGAAAACGAAGATCATGGCATCCGGTCCCATTACTTCATGGCAAATAGATGGGGAAACAGTGGAAACAGTGTCAGACTTTATTTTTTTGGGCTCCAAAATCACTGCAGATGGTGACTGCAGCCATGAAATTAAAAGACGCTTACTCCTTGGAAGAAAAGTTATGACCAACCTGGATAGTATACTGAAAAACAGAGACATTACTTTGCCAACAAAGTTTCGTCTAGTCAAGGCTATGGTTTTTCCAGTGGTCATGTATGGAAGTGAGAGCTGGACTGTGAAGAAAGCTGAGCGCCAAAGAATTGATGCTTTTGAACTGTGGTGTTGGAGAAGACTCTTGAGAGTCCCTTGGACTGCAAGGAGATCCATTCTGAAGGAGATCAGTCCTGGGATTTCTTTGGAAGGAATGATGCTAAAGCTGAAACTCCAACACTTTGGCCACTTCATGCGAAGAGTTGACTCATTGGCAAAGAGCCTGATGCTGGGAGGGATTGGGGGCAGAAGGAGAAGGGGACGACAGAAGATGAGATGGCTGGATGGTATCACTGACTCAATGGACGTGAGTTTGAGTGAACTCCGAGAGTTGGTGATGGACAGGGAGGCCTGGCATGCTGCGATTCATGGGCTTGCAGAGTCGGACACCACTGAGCGACTGAACTGATCTGAACTGAACTGACAGTGTCCATAGGGGTTTCCCATGTGGCGCTAGTGGTAAAGATTCCACCTTTAATGCAGGAGCTGCAGGAGACACGGGCTCAATTCCTGGGTCTGGAAGATCCTCTGGGGCATGGCATGGCAACCCAATCCAGTATTCTTGCCTGGAGAATCCCAAGAACACAGGAACATGGTGGGTTACAGTCCACAGGGTCACAAAGGGGTGGACATGACTGAAACAATTCAGCATGTACACATGCACAGTGTCCATAGTGCCACATACCCTATCAATAATTTGGTGATTGTGTTTATTTAAAAATGAAACAATAAAATTATCTTTCTTTCAAATTATGTATATAAAATGATAGGACACACATACTTTTGAAATTGTTTGAACCCAACTACTCAACACATGGAACTCTTGGGTATTTATTTTGGCCTAGGGGCCCTGTGAAAAACTAAGATACTAAAGAATCTGTGAACCAAGCAGGTTTGGGACTCTCTGCTTTGGAACAAAACAGTGAGCTTGGTGAGGACATCTCTGTTTTGCATCTTTTTTTCACAGATGTGGAAACTGAGGCTCAGAGAGATTAATTGATTTATTCAAGATCAGAGACTTAGAAAGTGAGAGAATCAGAATTCTAACCTAAGTCTGCCTTGCTCATACCCTGAGCTTGTCTCGCTCCAGAAATCACATATGATTCATGCACTGATTCAAATCTTTATTGTGCCTGGAGTCTTAGAAGAAAGTGACCCTTCTTTTTTGAAGTGCAAGCCTCCAATACTGCCTTCAATCACACTATTGATTATTTCTTCTCTCTCTTATATCTTTCATCTCTCCCTCTCCACTGAATCCTTCCATAACCCATGGAAGTATTCACTTCTTATCTTAAAAGAAGTGGAGGAAGGAAGTCCCTTGTTAATCCTTTAAACCATTATTCCACCATGATCCTTGACTGCACACTTCACAATTTGCTGGTATCTGTCCCTCTCTTCTCCTTGTGGCTCCACACTCATTGTAATCCAGCCTCCTGCACTCTGCTGATATGGCAGTTCCCAAGATCTTAGCAAATCTTTACAAATTTAGGCCTTTTTTCAGGATCCCCATCCAACCCGCCCTTGTGTATACTGCATGCACTCGGTTCTCGGTGCAAGCCCAGGACACATTGGCTCTGCAGGTCTGCCTCCAGGGTCTTTCCTCAACTCCAGACTCCTGTTAGTTTCCAGTTGACTTATGGGCACCCCGAAATGAATGAAGTTCTAAAAGGATTATGAATGTAAATCAATTTTCCTGATTGCCTCTGAACTCCACACCTCTCAACCTTAAATCCTCCTCTTCACCCACCTCCCACTTTTTTTTTCCATTTTCTGTTGTTGAATAAAAGTGCAAAAGTTTAAAAAAAGCCTCCAGAACTAGGCTTCAATAATCTCTTATATAATCTTGGGCAAGTTATTTTACCTCTTTGAGCCTGTTTGATCATCTGTAAAATGGAATAATAATAATAGTAATAATGCATTTTATGGCTATTATACAGATTAAATGAGAGGATTCACAGAAAGTATCTAACATAGACTTGACACTTGGTAGAAATATGAAGATAATGAAAGTGCTAATATTTCAGCATCACTTTTGTCAACATCATCATCACTATCATCTTCCCCACAAAAGACCTGTTCCTTTTTTCCCTGATATAAAAAAAAATGCTTTAATGCAAAGAACACTGAGTTTGCAGTCAGAAAGACCTACATTCAAAACCTAACCCTACATCTACTCTGTGACTTTGGGCAAATCACTTTACCTCTTTGAGGTTCTGTGACCTCCTCCATAAAAGAGGATTCGTATCATTCCTCCATGATGGAGTGTCCAATGAGATAATAGGTGAGAAGATACTTTATACTATATATTGCAGCACAAAGGTACCTTTTAGCTTATGGTTTATTGTGTCCATTGGGCTACTATTCTCACAGGAGGAAGGTTCAAAGTCATCTCGACATCTGGCCTCTGCCTGTCCTTCCCTAACCTAAGGTCCAACAACCTCCTTTCAGTTCCTACGTTGCTTGTGCTGGTCTAAGACATGCCCTGGATCAAGGAACACTTCCTTGCGTTGTGTTTGCTCTGGGCTCACAGTTCACTTTCAACCCCCAGCAGGACCAGAGTATTAGCCCCACGGCCTCTGCCCCAGCATCTCTTCATAACACCACATGCTGTCTACTCACCCGATAAGGTTTTATAACAGAGTGAGTATACATTCTGAGTATCTCCAAATCTTAATGGGAAATTCTCCTGCAACTTTTCAGACACTTTATCTGCGATTAAATATTAACGTTTCCAACCAGCATATTTTTCATTGAAAAGTGTGAAATGTTACAAGATCCCCTCATGTTGTCTCTTCACACTGACTTCCTGAAGCCAGTGCCAGATTGGGAAGCTGATTGGAAACACAAAGAACATTAAAACGAGGAGAAGGGAGCACTGATGCTGGGGGCGGGGAAGCAGAAAGAATGCAGAGAGACCCCTTGATAGCTGCAGGGACCAGCTCGAAACTGTTCCTTTTTATCATGTCCTGATTGGCAGATACCTCACAAGGTTCCCAGATATCCTCTATCCAACTGTTGTGCCCCCCGAGATTTATTTATAGGGCTCACAAAACTGGGGTAGCAAAATGCAACTGTCAGGAAGATATTATAACCGGAATCTATTTTTAATGCAAAATCTTTAACCCACCAACTTATCCATCTTCAGAAAAAGGTTTTCCTGTCCAAACCCCTTGCATCAGAACTCGATGAAACGTACCAGGGAGAGGAAGGAGTCCGCTTTAACCGATAGCATTCACCGTTTTTTACGGTGCTATTCGTCTAAGTGACAAAGCCAGAAGGCAAACCTATACTTCTTTGTGACTTTTTATTGCTTTTTATCCCAGTGGGAGCCAGCAGACGAGGAGGAAAAAAAAATCTTTTCGAATGGTGAAATGTACTTAAGATTTTTTTTCCAGAAAGAGGAAGGAAAAAAAATGACCAACAAATACGACTCGAGTTTGTTACAGTCTGGAGAAAAATGTTTTTGAAACTTGGCTCCTGCAAATACTCGGTGACTTCTGTGGACTCAGCTAGAACTGAAGGGTAAAAGTGAGACAAAAGGAAGAAGCTACTGAGACTTGCAGTCTAGCTTCCTATAAGAGAGCTTAAAACACAGAACTGTGTCCAGAGTGAGCTACTGGACAAGGTGGTGAGGTCCCCATCTGCAGAGGCATTCAAGTACCTGCCACTTGGTGGAGATGTTGTAAAGAGAAATAAAAAATAGGAGGACAGGTCAAGTCGAGAGCCTCTGTAAACTTTTTTTAGGTCTGAGAATCTATGATTTTTTAAGGTCAAGGGCAAGAAGAAGAAGGGTGAGCGAGTGTGGAGGTTTTGGTAGTAAAAATATAGAAGTTTTATTTTCTCTGTTTGATTCAAATAGAACTGAATTTTGATCACTTTACCAAGTAAAAGGGTATATATCCCATTTTACAACGGCGAGGGGGACTAATAATATTAACATTAGCAATAACCACAGTGGTAATAGTTAATTTATTTTTAGTGTTGGATGTGTGCCAAGTACTGTCTTACATGCTTTCCAAGCATTTTCTACTTCACTCCTCAGAATAACCCTATAAGGAAGAAACTGTAATTATTCCTCCCAATTTAGAGTTGCAGGAACTGAGATTTAAAGAGGTTGTGTAAGGTCACTAGAACCTCCTTTATAGATGGAAAAATTATAGCCCAGAGGACCAAATAATTTATCTAAAGTCTCAGAGCATGTTCGAGGCAGAACAGTCAGAAAGGATTGGGGGAGTGAGGAGGAGCAAATTGGGAGATTGGGATTGACATATACACAGAACTATATATAAAATAGAAAAATAGTAAGGACTTACTGTATAGCATGGGGAGCACCACCCAATACTATGTAATGACCTACATGGGAAAATGATCCAAAAGGAAATGGATATATGTATATGTATAACTGATTCATTTTGTTGTACAGAAGAAAGCAATGCAACATTGTAAATCAACTATACTCTAATTTTTTTTTTTTAAAAGGATGGGGAATTTGGGGTAAGAAGACCAGGGTCCTTAAGTTCTAGGTATCAAGTACAGTGAGGGTCCGTTATTGTACCAGGTACATTAAATCATTTCATTTCATAATAATTATGTGAGAATGGTATTTTTTAATCTCCCTTTTAGAGGCAAGGAAAATGAATATCAGAGAGGTTAGGTAACTTGTGTAACATAGCACAGCAGGGTGGGGGAAGGTTTGACAGTTTCACACTGATGGCTTTGTTAGTACACAGAGAACGTCCATACTTTAATCAGATCTCAGGAAGGTCATTAAGCAACTTTTAGCTTTGGTTTTTCTCATTTTGCAAAAGAGATAACATTACAAATGCCATTGTCAATTGTCCAGGGTTGGCATAGGTCCTAATAATGCAGACGGAATATATTGTGAATTACGTATAGTGTCTCTAATTATTGCAAGCACCGGCTCTTCTGATTATAAGCTGAGGGGGATCCTCTGAATTGTTATGGCTGTTTGATTTCTTTTGATTTTTGGTTCCTTAAAGCAGCAGCTGAGGGGCAAGACCTGGAGGTTCTAAAGTTGGGTCCAGGCTCTTTAGGTGCCAAGGCCTTGGTGGGCAGCAGCTCTGTATCTGTAAGCAGGTGAGAAGAGTAGATGCTGGTGGCCCTGCCTGGCACTGTACTTAACAGGTCTCAGAAAGCAGAGAGGCCGGAGGAAGATGCCCTTTGAATGAGACTGACATAATGGGGACCGCACCTCCTGAATCCTTTTCTGGGTTCTCCCTCACATGAGTGATGTGGTCTCTCTGGCCTCGTTTGCACCTGAGCAGTATTTGTGGCAGAGCTACTCTCTGCACATCTGCCTGAAGGTGCTTCTACTCTGGGCTCTTGCCCTTAAAGCTCTCCTAGGGTTTCCAGTCTGGAGGACAGACTCGGATGATCCTAACAGCATGCCTTCTTCCTCCTGGGTAGTCCTAAAATTACCCTTTAACATTTTTTTAAAAAAATTATTTTTGGCTGTACTAGGTCTTCACTATGGCTTGAGGACTGCGAGTCGGGGCTACTCTGTAGTTGTGATGCTCAGGCTTCTCATCGCGGTGGCTTGTTGTGGTGGCCAGGTTTTACCTGCTCCATGGCATGTAGAATCTTCCCAGATCAGATATTGAACCTGTGTCTCCTGCATTGGCAGGTGGATTCTTACCCGCTGTACCACCAGGGAAGTCCTAAAAGTATCCTTTAATAAATTCTATATTGGATTGTTTTATCCCCCCTCAACATGTGACATCCATGGAGGGAAAAGCCAGACCTTGAGATTTTTCAAAGCACTTCAGTGTTCTACAGCACACAGAGCCCTGGAGCCAGGAGAAGATCTAACCTTTGCCTCTTCTCTGCCATGAGATCTTGGGGAACTCATGTTCATTTGACAATTGCCTGTCTACAGAGGAGATGGGAATGTGGTAACAGAAGTGTGTGTGGGATGGAAGTGTGGGGTGCTGAGGTGCCCAGAGAGGGCACTTAGTCCTTTCTGGAGTGAAGAAGTACAGGTAGCAAAGGCTTCTGGAGGACGTGTGATGTAGCTGAACCTTGAGGGATGTGTTAAATTGACAGGTGGAGGAAGGGCATTCTGCAGAGGGATCAGTTTGTTTAAAGACACAGAGGGATGGTAAGAAGGCCTGGAGCATTCAGGGACCAAAAATCAGTAAATGTGTGCTAGAGTCGAAGATGCATCTTAAGTATGCTGAGGCCAGATCATGAAGAGCCTCGTGTGCCAACAGAAAAGTGTGTCTATCCTGACAGCGATGGGGAGGCATCAGAGAATGAGAACCCCTTAGAGGAGACGAGGTGCTTATACTGAAAAGGTGACTTCGGTTGCTGTTCAGAGGGCATATGGAAAGGGGAAGCAGAGACTAGGGCTGGCTAGGACACTAGCCTGTAACACCGGAAGAGGGTTGTTGCTGTTGAGTCACTAAGTTGTGTCCGCCTCTTTTCGATCCCATGGACTGCAACATGCCAGGCTCCCCTGTCCTTCACTACCTCCCAGAGTTTGCTAAAACTCTGGTGATGCTATCCAACTGTCTTATCCTCTGTCACCTGCTTCTTCTGTCCTCAGTCTTTCCTGGCATCAGGGTCTTTTTCAATGAGTCAGCTCTTTGCATCAAATTGGCCAAAGTACTGTAGCTTCAGCTTCCACATCCATCCTTCCAATGAATATTCAGGGTTGATTTCTTTTAGGATTGAGTGATTTGATCTCCTTGCACCCCAAGGGACTCTCAAGAGTCTTCTCCAGCTCAACAGTTCAAAAGCATCAATTCTTCTGTGCTCAGCCTTCTTTATGGTCCAACTCTCACATCGATACATGACTACTGGAAAAATCACAGCTTTGATTATACAGACCTTTTTTGGCAAAGTAATGTCTCTGGTTTTTAATACAGAGGATAGATGAGGCATAATCTCAGATAGGAGTGATGAAGAAGAAGAGTAGTTTCAGGGTACAACTTGCTTCTTTGGGCTCCACTTTCCTTGTCTATGAAACGTGGGGATCTCTGTGGTCCAAATCCTTCTTCATTTCACCATTAAATTTTCCTTTAATAACTTTTTTCCCCATAAACTCCCAATGTTTCAAGAGGTTATGTCTATTAAGTTACATTTATTAAGGGATAATTAGTTTTCCAATAAGTACCAATTTTAGTTGATATAATTCCCACCAAAAGCAATTAAAGTCTGTTTTTATTGGGGAAATATATGATTCCCGTTAGCATTTTTGAAATATGGAAAAGAGTTAGTGGACTGCCATTATACCCTTGGGCTCTTCTTGCCAGGGAGTGTGGAGCTGAGCTGGGGAGCCATTGGATAGGTAAGGGTCACCTCTGAAACTTTATGAGTCTAGGAAACAACCTTCTTTAACAAGTTCTTGGTGAGCTGGAAATCACTCTATAACTGTGAAGTATTGTTATAACTCAGTATGATTATGTAGACTCTCCCATAATACTAGATTTCAGACACATGAGGTAGAAAGGTGGGGACTACTATCATTTAATATATGAGAAACTGGAAACTTAAAGAAGTTGAACAATTGGTTTTAAAATGTCCATGGAATTCTCCAGGCCAGAATACTGGAGTGGGTAGCTGTTCCCTTCTCCAAGGAATCTTCCCAATCCAAGGATCGAACCCAGGTCTCCCACATTGCAGGCAGATTCTTTACCAGCTGAGCACCAGAGAAGCCCAAGAATACTGGAGTGGGTAGCCTATCCCTTCTCCATGGAATCTTCCTGGCCCAGGAATCGGACTGGGGTCTCTTGCATTGCAGGCGGATTCTTTACCAGCTGAGCTACCAGGGAAGCAATATATGAGAAACTGAAGACTTAAAGAAGTTGAACAATTGGTTTTAAAATGTCAGCAAACTAGCCAAAAAATAGCAATTGTTTCTTGACTTTCTTGGGTATCTGTTGATTTTACAGAATGCTTGAAGTTGTCCTCTCGCCACCTTCTCACACCCCCACTTAGTGGGCGATGATTCATTTTGAGGTACAAATGAGCAAGGAATCAAACAGTAGTGCAACAGGAAATTCAAAGGAGGCTGGTGGCACCTCATAATTAGAACTGACCTCAGGGATAAGGAACAGGAGATGTCACCCTGCCCCTTATCCCAGAGAGAACGCAGAGACAGTGATGAGCTGGCGAGATGCTGGCAGAGCAAAATCACGCACCATTAGAGAAAGGCATTTTGAGGGCATTCAGTTCAGCTCCCAAGAGGAAGGAGACTGAAGACAAGATTAAAAACCAGTAAATGAAGTGAAATTAAAGCCCTGAGCTAATTTGCAACAGATATGGAAAGAACAGATGGAGTCTGAGTTTAAATATCAAGGTGTACCTAAATACAACATATTTTAAATGGAACAAGCACATTGTGAGCTAATAGGTCTAGTATGATCCATTTATATATTACAGAAATAGCAACTCTGCCTCACCATTTTTTTTATTCTATTGTTGTTGTTATGTCACAAAGTCCTGTCCAGCTCTTTTTGGGACCCCATGGACTACAGCCTGCCAAGCTTGCCTGTTCCAACCCAGGGACTGAGACCACATCTTGAACCCACATTTCCTACTTGGCAGGTAGATTCTTTACCACTGAGCTACCTAGCAAGCCCTTTTTATCTATACATTGGGGTAAAAATAGCACCTGTCTTATGGTGATGTTTTAGACACTGTGAGTTAGAGTACATAGTGTTTAGAACCATGCTTGACATATAGTTAGTACCACAGAAATGTTTGTTCTCATGCTTATTACTATATTTAAACATTTCTATGCCCGTGACTAAATATAGGTTAGATCTGAAAGAGCAAACAGTGGCTCACTAGCAGTAAGAAGCAGGATAAAGATGCTGAAGGAGGCCCTTTTTTGGTTGCAGTTATTTGTGTATTTTATTTAGTATTCTTATAGTGATTATTTCTTTTGTGTGAGACTGTATTCATGGATTACATATTTAGAAACAAATTTGGCTTACTGGAAACTCTAAGAACATAATACAGTTCTGAAAATGCAAAGCCAACACATGAAATATTTTCTTTTACTTGTTTGTTCATGCGGTGAGTTCCCATTGCATGCCTATTTTGTGCTAGGTATTCTTTTAGGAACTAAAGTGATAAACAGAACAGACAAACCATCCTTGCTTTCCTGTGACAGGTGGAGACACAATGAATAAATAAGCAGAATATGTACTGTGTTAGGTGGAGACGTGTTCACTGCTACCCATTGTTAGCCAGCAATGGATGTGCTCTGTGGAGAAAAGTAAAGACAGATGAGGGATGGGGAGGACCAAGAGGGTGAAGTGTTACAGTTTTAAATGAGAAGGACAGGAAAGTCCTCTCAGAGAGGAGGACTGACGTGTGTCAGGGAACCATGCAGCTCTTTGCTGGAAGAGCCTGTCAGGCATTATTACATTTAATCCTCTCAATAATCCTCACTGTGGGCTTCCTGGTGCCTCAGACAGTAAAGAATTTGCCTGCAATACAGGAGATCTGGGTTTGACCCCTGGGTCAGGAAAATCCCCTGGAGAAGGAAACGGCAACCCACTCCAGCGTTCTTGCCTGGGAAATCCCATGGACAGAAGAGCCTGGTGGGCTATGGTCCATGGGGTTGCAAAGAATTGAACACAATGAGCAACTAACACACATAATCCTCATCATAGGGAATGCAATTTGGTGCAGCCACTGTGGAAAACAGTATGGAGGTTCCTTAAAAAACTAAAAATAGAATTACCATATCCATCAATCGCACTCTTGCGTAAATATCCAGAAAAGATGAAACCTCCAATTCAAAAAAATACATGCACACCAATGTTCATAGGAGGACTATTCGCAATAGTCAAGACATAGAAGCAAGCTAAATGTCCATCAACAGATGAATGGATAAAAAAGATGTGTTATATATATATATATATATATATATATATATATATAAAATAGAATATTGTGCACTCCATGAACTGTAGTCTGCCAGGCTCCTCTGTCCATGGAATTTTCCAGGTTAGAATACTGGAGTGGGTTGCCATTTCCTATCCCAGGGGATCATCCCAATCCTGGGATCTAACTAGCATCTCTTGCATCTCCTGTATTGGCAGGCAGATTCTTTACCACTGTGCCACCTGGGCCTATAATGGAATATTACTAGGCCATTAAAAAGAAAAATATTGCCATTTGCAGCAACATAGATGGACCCAGAGATTATCATACTAAGTGAAGTAAGTCAGATAAAGACAGATATTATATCATATCACTTATATGTGGAATCTAAAAAATAATACAAATGAATTTATATATAAAACAGACATAGACTAAGACATAGAAATTGTTACCACAGGGGAAAGGGAGCAGGGCAGGGTAACTGATGAAGTATGGGATTAGCAGATATAAACTATTATATATAAAGTAAACAACATGGTCCTACTGTGTAGCAAGGGAACCAAATTCAATATCTTGTAATAATCTATAATGGAAAATATTCTAAAAAATGTATGACTAAATCACTTTGCTCTGTACCTAAAACTAATGAAATAGTATAAATCAACTATACTTCAAAAAAATAATAACAATCCTCACTATAGCCCTGGGAGCTAGGTATTATTAGCATTCTCATTTACAGCTGGGGAAGCCGAGACTGGGCGAAAGTTGCCAGCTAGTACGTGGCTTACCTGAGACTCAGCCTGGTGCTCTTCCTAATGTCCCAATGGTTCCCTTCACCCTGGTCTAGCTTCAGAAGAACTTTTGAGTCTGGAGCAGTTTGGTGCAGCTTTAAGGCTGCACAGGAGCTATAGGTCTGCTGGAAAGTGTCCTCTCGTGCCCCCTCTGCCGCTTTTGCAGTGTTAGAAGGAGACACATGCCTTCTCTCTCCCTCCCTCTTCCTCCTTCATGCCTTTCCTTTCCGTCATGTCTCGTGCTAAGTCTAGGTAGGGCATGTGTGGGTAGAACACAGCAACTCATTTCAAACCTTCACACGAATCCCCATCTCTCAAATCTTGGCTCCCAAAGTCCCCCTGACACACTGGAGCATTAGTGGGAGGCAGAGTGATGATGTGGAAGAGGGTGGGGTTTGGTGACAGAAGACCAAACACCTGGCCAACACTCTCATGGGTCTCAGTTTCTGATTTTACCTGACCTAACTCACAGATCTATACTGCAGATCAAATGAGAAGAAAATAACTAAGATTCTGGCCACAGGTCCCAATGTGTGTGTTTGGGGTGGGGTGGGTAGGTGGGTTGCCCACACCAACAAGCAATTCCTGAATGCCACCCGGGTGTCCTACAGTTCAGCTCAGTTCTGACGCATCTTCTTGGAGATAGTATTGGATTCCACAGGTTAATGGCTCAGTTATGCAAGACTGCTCTTCACTTTAGATGCCAATTGCAAGTCCAGATAGTCACCTGTGCTTCTGAGTGACTGACTATAGATTCAGAGGTGCTGATGATCCTGAACTTGGGTTGGATTAATTCACTAACTCTGGGAGATGTTGAGGGACTGTGTGCTGCCGTCCATGGGATCACAGAGTTGAAAACGACTTAGTGACTGAACAACAACAATTCACTTGATTATCTCACAGGAACTCAAAAACTTACATTTGGCGAATAGATGGGGAAACAATGGAAACAGTGACAGACTATATTTTCTTGGGCTCTAAACTCATTACAGACGATGACTACAACCATGAAATTAAAAGAAGCTTGCTCCTCAGAAGAAAAGCTATGACAAACCTAGGCAGCATAATAAAAAGCAGAGACATCACTTTGCCAACAAAGTCCATCTAGTCAAAGCCATGGTTTTTCCAGTAGTCATGTACGGATGTCAGAGTTGGACTTAAAGAAGGCTGAGTGCTGAAGAAATGATAGCTTTTGAACTATGGTGCTTGAGAGTCCCTTGGACAACAAGGAGATTAAACCAGTCAATTCTAAAAGAAATCAACCCTGAATATTCATTGGAAGGACTGATGCTGAAGCTGGAGCTTCAATACTTTGGTATCAGATGCAAAGAGCCAACTCAGTGGAAAAGACCCTGATGCTGGGAAAGATTGAAGGCAAGAGGAGAAGTGACCAGCAGAGAATGAGATAGTTGGATAGTGTCGCTGACTCAATGGACATGAGTTTGAGCAAACTCCAGGAGACAGTGAAGGACAGGGGAGCCTGGTGTTCTGGATGGGGTTGTAAAGAGTTGGAAACGACTTAGGGTCTGAACATCAACGTGGGAACATCTAGATAGAAAAGATGCATGGAGCCAGGTATGATGACAGGGTGTGGAACTGCCATACCCTATCCAGGCACACAACTCTCTCTAAATCTCCAGGTGTTCACTGACCCAGAGGCTTTCCAAACAGCATCCTTTTGGGTTTTTATGAAGGCTTCATTCATAGACATGATTGATTAAATAATTGGTCACTGGTGATTGATTCAAGCTCAGGCCTCTCTCCCCTCCCTGGAAATCAGGAGGTCAAACAGATTATCTTCTATTCCTAGTTGGTTTCCCTGGAAACAAGCCCTCATCTTTAGGTGTTTTCCAGAAGTTACTTTCATTAATATAAACACAGTTGTGGTGGAAAAGGGCTTGTTACTAATAACAAGACACCCATTTCACCTTTATGGCTCTGAAGTGTTTTCAGAAGCTGATGATGAGAGACCAATGGTTATAACAAAAGATGCTCCCACTGCTCTCATCACTTGGGAAATTCTGAGGGTTTTGGGAGCAGTGAGACAGGAACTGTGGGCTGAAATCAAATATATATGAGAAATACATATTTGGACATCAAATGACCAAATATGTATTTATTATAAATCACAGCATTTCAATCATTTTGTTAGCAGCAATATATACCTGCTGCTGCTGCTGCTAAGTCGCCTCAGTCATGTCCAACTCTGTGCGACCCCATAGACGGCAGCCCACCAGGTTCCCCTGTCCCTGGGATTCTCCAGACAAGAACACTGGAGTGGGTTGCCATTTCCTTCTCCAATGCATGAAAGTGAAAAGTGAAAGTGAAGTCGCTCAGTCGTGTCCCACTCCTAGCGACCCCATGGGCTGAAGCCTACCAGGCTCCTCTGCCCAAGAGATTTTCCAGGCAAGAGTACTGCAGTGGGGTGCCATTGCCTTCTCCGAATATATACCTAATATGCTAGATATTTAGATGGACCTACTAATGGTCCATTTGTCAGAGGTCTACACTGAGGCTTAAGTTCTAGATAGTAAATGTTGCCAGAACAATTGAAACAAGAGCTCATTTAGGGATGCAAATGCCCAGGTATCACTGCAATCATTTTATTTTCTAAAAACTTAACGGTGAGAGAGAAAACAATGAACACCTTGTTTCATATCTTGGAAGCTACCACGCTCCATGCCCACTCCATTTCCTCGTCCAGCAGCACCAGTTACAACTGCATCACTTCACAGCTCTCATCATCGCTCGCTGGGTCGTGTGCACACAGCAGCCAGCGTGAGGCTCCTAAGATACTAACCAGGCTCCTCCCCTGCTGAGCATCCTGCCATGGCTCCCCACTGCCCCCAAACTTTCCAACATGGCTTCAACATCTCTTGATGATGAGGTCCCTGCCAGCCTCTTCAGGAAGTGAAGTCTCTCATTCCTGTCTGACTCTTTGTGACCCCTATGGACTGTAGCCCTCCAGGCCCCTCTGTCCATGGGATTTTCCAGGCAAGAATTCTCGAGTGGGTTGCCACTTCCTCCTCCAACCTCTTCAGACACATCTCTTGTCATTATTCTCCATTTTCTGCCGACCACGACGAGGAGCTTCAGCCCATCTGAGCTGTGTGTCTACAAGTAGCCATGCTTTTCCTCCTGTCCTGGACTTCTCCACATGCCCTTGCTTTTCCTAGAGAATACGTACTTCCCCACCCCAGCCCTGCTCCCACTCACCGCTGTGGAGGCTGGGAGTCTCGACCCCTCCTGTGCGCTGCCACCGCTCCTGCTCGTCCAGCCACAGCCCTTGTCACCTCCGATCATATTCGTCTGCAGTTAGTACTTCGTAAGTTTCAATTAGATCCCAGGGTCCGGGGTCAGGGGGAGGGTCATTTCTGTCTGCTTCATTTGTTTAATACCCAGAATCTACTCACAGTTTCTGACATAGAGAAGATGTCCAAAACAGTAGAAAATAAGTATAAATGGCTGCTATTTATTGAATTCTTCCTGTGTAGCACATACCATGCTAAGCACTTGACACAATTATCATTTAATTGTCCTAGTAAGGGCACTGATCCTTCAAAAAGACTCGGTCCAGGACGTCAGAACAAGAAACTGCTGTGCTCAGCGTTAATTGTTTAGTAACTGGAATGTCTATTTGTCCCCAAAGGAGGGGGACACACACTGTCCAGGTGTGTGTGTGTGTGTGTGTGTGTGTGTGTGTATGTGTTTGTGCATGCACATGTGTGTGCTGTCTACCAAAGGGAATGAAATGATTTATCAACATGTTTTAGCTAACAGAATGGCTAAAATAGCTATGTTTAAGGTGACCATATAATTTATAGTCGAAATTGGGACACTAAGAATTGAAAGTAAGGCAATGGCACCCCACTCCAGTACTCTTGCCTGGAAAATCCCATGGACCAAGGAGCCTGGTAGGCTGCAGTCCATGGGGTCGCTAAGAGTCGGACACGACTGAGTGACTTCACTTTCACTTCACTATTATTAAGTAACCAAATGGGTGATTTAAAGCAAAAACTTCAGTGTCCATCAGAATCACTTTTTGCTGAGTTCTCAAGAGATTCTGGGGAGGGGCATGACAATTCATATTTATGACAAGTTACCAAGTGATTTTAAAAAGAAGTCAAGTGGCAGACAGGGGTTACAGAGAGAAAGAGAGAGGAAGGAAAATAAACATACAAAGTAAAACCATTACAGAGCCTAGGATAAAAGGAAATGGCTTAATGTCTCTGTCTTCCTATCCTAGATTTATCTGCATTATTTATTTTTAGTTTTAAAGCAGTTGTTAAAATGTACTTTTTAAAAATACAAGATAGTATGCATCAATAATTCTCAAATTTTATTTTCTGCTAAACTAGTTCCAGGATATAATAAGTGATTCCTGAGGGAAAACTAGAGCTTCTGTGTGGCAGATAACATTTCTAGCATAAAGTCACTTAGAAGGTCTTCACAAGAAATTTGCATAATTAAAATTCAATTTTATTTATTCTGTGAATGCTTTAAAAAAATGTTTTCTCAGAGCACATTTATTATCATTTCATGAAACTAGTCTTCCTTTACACCCAATTTGGGAAGTGACTGTGGAATCCAAAAGGTTTTGTAAAATGTAAACACCCATTTAGACTACACCAACATGAACATCTGGGTGATATTATCATACTTTGTAACGCGCTTTATAATGCATAGGATAGTTTGCTTATCCCATAAACCCAGGAACTTGATGGAGAATGCATAATGGGCATGAAAACCAAGACTCAGAGAAGTTGTCAAAGATTACTTTCTTTCCAGGAAGAAAGGTCAGAAGCAAGATTTGAAGCTAGATTTTCTAGCTCCCTGACATCAGGCAGGTTGCAGGAAAAGGGAGGTGAAAAACTTGATTCAGAATATCAGGCAAAGAGATGTGTGCATTTCTGTGGCTAAAGAGAGCATCCTGAGAAAGCAAATCCCATCATAGCCAAGCTCATGCCAAGAAAAGTTACAAGATGTTCATCTGCTATTAGGGGGTAATGAGAAGAGGATAAAAAAGACTGTTAGGGCCCTGTGAGGACCAGAGAGCAGGTTCTGGCTGGATAATGTGTGAATGATATTCTGGTAATTAGATTGGCAAATAGATGCTGATATTTCTTTTTACTGCCTGGAACACAGCCCCCGGCACTGTGCCCCCCTCCTGCTGGAGCCAAACACAAGGTCCCAGCTGCTGTTAACAACTATTAGTCTTTTGTTTTCTCCCATTTCATTGCTGATCAGGTCATGCAGACACCTAATTTAACCGTTCAAGAGCTCAGGTTGCCACAGTAACCCCATAAAGGTGCTCAGGTTTTGCTGCTGAAGCTTCATCATCTGGATAGATTCCACTGGGTTCTTGTTGGGTTCTTGCTCTCTTCAAGAGATGAAGCAAAATTTAATATAAAAGGGATATTGCTAAAGGAGTAAGAAATTAGGTTGACTAATTGAATGCTTCCTTCATTTCCTTTCGACCAGGATGTCTGATTGGACCACTCAAAGAGAGTCCATCTCACCCACTTTTGTTTTTGTTGAGTTGCTATGTCCGATGTCTGGCTCTTCATGACTCCATGGACTGTGGCATGCCAGGCTTCCTTGTCCTTCACTGTCTGCTGGAGTTTGCTCAAATTCATATTCATTGAGTCAGTGATGTTATCCAACCATCTCATCCTCTGTTGCCCCCTTCGCCTCCCACCCTCAACTTTTCCCAGCATCAGGGTCTTTTCCAATGAGTCGGGTCTTTTCCAATGAGTCAACTCTTTGCATCAGGTGGCCAAAGTATTAGAGCTTCAGCTTCAGCGTCATTCCTTCTAAGGAATAGTCAAAGTTGAATTCTTTAGGATTGACTGGTTGATCCCCTTGCAGTCCAAGAAGGCATGGAGTCCAAGAAGGCATGGAGAAGGGACGTTCCGGTGAGAAGGGAAACAGGCACGGAGAAGGGAAGTTCCGGTGAGATGTCTCTTAGTACACTGAGTAGAAAGAAGGCTAAGCCGAAACCTTCAGACTTCCTGCATAGTATTCTTCCACCAATAACTTTTATTCAAAATATTTAAGACCGATTCTTTTCAAACTGTATTCTCCAGAGACAAGGCTTTCAAGAAAAGTTAGAAAAAGTAGAGGAAGAGACAGGGTGACCCGTTCCTCAAAGGAAATCTGAACACGATTGCTCCAGAAGGTTTCAGAGAAAAATCCTTCTTCATGTTGGGACAGGTTTGGATTTCCTTGGGTATTGGGATGTTTGTCTGTGTGTTCAATGTGAACATGGGTAGAAATTATCATGCTTTTCTGAGCCAGCGGCCAGGAAAGTAAGGCCTTTCATTTTTTAACTCCACCAGACCCTCCTCAGGACACAGAGCATATAGACGTGAACAAAGACAAAATCCTGCTTCTAGAATGTGTAACATCTGCAGAACTGATGACATGCTCCCCGATTCCCCAATAATAAGCCCTTACAATGGTGGGGTGACTTCTGACATTACAAACGGCTCCTAAACCTCTTATCTCACTGGAGACACAGCAGATCCCTCAAAGGGAGGTGGCGTATTATGTTCATTTCCTAAGAAAGCCTGTGGTCATAGAGCATAAAGAGGAACAACCAAAATCTCTGATTCTTATTGAGAAATAGTGTCTGACTCTTATAAACCCGGAGCCCAGAGCAGCTTCTGGCATATGTATTTGACCGAATGCTGTGTGAATGGCAATGATGGTGGTGGTGGTGGTGAATCTTTTATATCTGTCAGTGTTCTTCAGAGAAACAGAGCCAACTATACACGTGAAAGCACGAAGCTTACAGCAGCGATGCTGTGTATCTGAGTCTCACGTGTGGCAGCCACTCTGCCGTATAGGAAAGACCTACAGGTTACATATATATACACAGGGAGTTCTGGAAGACTTCCTGGAGGAGGTGCTCTAAGCTCAGATTTGGACTGATGAATCTAGAATTTATCATTCAGGATAGAGGGAAGCGAATTCTGTCAGAGGCAGCAGCTTTTCAAAGTGAAAAAAAATGGCATGAGGGTAGAGGGAGAACTGGGGAGTTTGGGGTCAGGTCATAAGAAGCCTGAATATGATAGGAGCTTGGGGTGTGGGCAGCAGAGGCTGGTGGAAGGTGTGAGATGGGGCTAACAATTTTCCTTGAGTTACAAATATGATTGTGAGGTTTGATAAATCCATCTAACACAATACTCTCTCTTCTTAGTGGGTTCTGACAGTCACATACCTGCCCCAAAGCACTTAGCATCAAATTCTCTGCACTGATTGTTACCTGCGCCCACAGCACAGGGAGGAGGGGCTCACAGTTGGAGCGACCTCATGGCCAATCATCCTGGGCAAACAGACAATACAATACCACCCCATCCCAACAAGGGGTCAGGCCCAGAGAGGACCAGGGGCTCACCAGAGGACGTTGAGATAGATGATGTGAAGGCCAGGGCAGAACCTTGGCTACTTCACACCAGAGGTTTTGCTCCTTCCCTCCCCAGGAGACATTGACAAGGGCTTCCCAGGTGGCACAATGATAAAGAATCTGCCTGCCAATGCAGGGGACTCAGGAGACATAGGTTCAATCCCTGCATCAGGAAGATCCCCTGGAATAGGAAATGGCAACCCACTCCAATATTCTTGCCTGGAGAATCCCACGGACAGAGGAGCCTGATGGGCTACAGTCCATAGGGTCACAGAGAATTGAATATGACTGAACATGCTTGCAATAGGAGACATTTTTATTTTTCACAACCGGGGAAGAGCTACTGGCATCTGACACATGAGACTGAGGATGCTGCTAAGCTTCCTGGACGCACAGGACAGGTCCCTATGACAGAGCATAATCCAGCTCAAAATGCCCATCATGCTGAACTGAGAAACCTCACCCTACACCCTGCCTTGATGACGCTCCTGTTGCATGAGGTCCTTGGAAACCATCTGGCTTCCTTTCCAGCTGAGTAAATCGAGGTTCAGAGAAGACGAGTGACTTCTCCAAAGTCACACAGCGGAACTGAGACTATTGTCATGGCTTCATTAACTTCCAATTCAGCCCTCGAAATTATTGCTTCTCCCAGACTGAATATAAGTCAGGAGTCTGATGGGGGAGAGAAGAGTGATGCTCCCCAAAATGGCCAGGGGAACTTGTTCTGACCAAAGCTGCATAGCAGTCACTAGTATTCTCAGTTAGAGGAGGAAAAAACCCAGGCTCCAAAGGAACAAATGGTCATGCTCTTCACACAGGAAGTCAATAGATATTGACAGGGCACCTGGTTTTATGCAGGCACCTCGATGAACACTGATGATTCAACAAGGAACAAGGCACCGTCCCTGATCATGCACACAGGCAAAGAAACACTCTTCCCCCTGATACAAACTCTGATGATTCAGTGCTTGGAATCCAGGCTCTGAACTCAAATTAACTTCACACACTTCACCACATGCTAGCTGGTACACTTTAGGCAAGGAACTCGACCTCTCTAATCTTCTGTTTTCTCATCGCTATAATGGAAATCATAATAGTACTTCCCCCATAGGACTGTTTTGAGGACTGAATGAAGCAGTTGACGTAAAGCATTTAGCCTGGTGCTGAGAACAGCAGACAGAAGAAGTAGGAGAACTCGTAGCAGTCGTGGTTATAATTATTATTGACAGGAGCCTTGAATCCTTGTCTTTCTTCTCCCACTCTCAGCTAAGTCATCTTACATAAGTTACTCTCAGTTTCTGGGTCTCAGCAAAATTAAGAGACTGGACCAGCTCTTTGTAGGCTATGAATCTTACCCTCTGTCCCCTAACTAAATGTTCTGGAAGGTCGCCATCCTGCCCAGCTCATGCTAATGTCCTCCTTGCACCCACATCGCCCACAGCCTGATCAAGGTGGGGCTGGCAGGACCCCTGAGATTCAGCCAAGCAGCAACAGTGGTTCCAGGCAGACCAGGTTCCGGGCTGCCCACTGGCTGTGCCTGGCTGCTTGGAATGCATGTCAGCGCCAGCCTGCAGTGATCATGAACAAAGCCATTAGAGGGAAGACGGTCGTGTTTTTATTTTTAACAAAATGACTCATTCCCCCTCTGGCGCTGAGCTGTCGAAGGCTCAGGAGGAAGCAAGAGATGTTAGTGCAAGTTCAGGACACTTTCGCCCTGTTGGGAGCCAATGGCAGGGGATGCCACACACTTTTGCTCAGCCTAATAGGGCCTGGATAAAGGTGTTTAAACCAAGGAGGCTGTCTCAGGGCTGTGGATTTAAGGGCCAGGGGGAGGAAAGACAATTGTACAGCCAGTAAATGACGGTGGCAGAACTAGAACTCTAGCTAGGGGAGGGAAAAATTACTGATGGAACCTTAATGCTAGGTGCGACCAGGGGCTGAGGGGTTTCTGGGGCTTGCTTTCCAGATGTTGGCTTAAATAGGAGCTTTTGTTTATTTTTAAATTTTAAATCATTTTATTTTTTGGCCATACCACACAGCATGTAGGATCTTTGTCCCTTGACCAGGATGGAACCTGCACCCCTGCATTAGAAGCACGGAGTCTTAGCCACCAGACCACCAGGGAAGTCCCCAGGGGCTTTCAAATTGTGCTCTGCAGAGTCATGGGGGTTTTCTTGGAGCCCACTTTGTGGTTCTGGTCCTCTGCCGGGCTTCAACCAGAGTGTCTTGGCTTGTATCTATTTCAAATATTAAAATCTTAAGAGTTAACATAATTATTGGCTCCTTGCGATGTGCCAGGCATTGCACTAAACACTCAGTAGGTATGAAGTTATTTAGGTTCATAATAACCTTATGAAATATTTACAAATACTGTTGCTAGTTTACACTTCCGAAACTGAGGCTTAAAGCCAAGGTAAATCATTTGCCCTGAGTCACAAGGCTAATAGGCAGCTTTGCCAGAGCTGGAAATCAGACCTGTCTGTCTGCAAAGCCCATTTTCTTAACCACAATGCTTCATGGCCCCCCATGCTGGGCTTCCACATATGCTTTCATTTTCAAAAAGTGCTCCACGGTTATTTTAAAAGGAATAAAATAAAAGTTTGAAAGTGACTGATTAGATGTTCGGAGGTCCCTCCCAGCTCCGGATTTCCAACTTTTATGATTTACAGAAGGAAGAAAGCAGAGAGCTTGTTATAAAGGTTGGCGGTGGGAGACGAGACTAGCTCTGGGATAATAATAGCAGCTAATATCTGGGCGCTTAATAGGCCAGGCAATGCTCTAAGTCCTTCATACACATTAACTCACTTAATCTCTGCACCAGCACTCTGTAGTAGGTGGTGTTCTTATTATTCCCATTCCCAGATAAGAAAACACGGTATTGCAAGGTCACAACACATTCAAGGTCACACGAACGGAAGGTAACAGCTAGATTCCAGAGCCTGCACTCTTCACGGCTCTGCTGTTGAGATGCCTTAGTCTGGGTGGAAAACCACTTTCCTTAATATCAGCATTTATTTTTTAACATCACACCAATGCAAATTTATGTAAATAGACATGCAGATCAGCTGCTACTCTGGCATTGGTGCCAACTTCCCATCAGGGATGTTGATGCAACAAAATTTGACCATTGTTGCTGATCTGAGCTATCACAGTGGTAGACATTTCAATAATTCCCCACATTTCTCAGGCATGGAAGAAATAAATGCATGTTAGATAGCTATATGCCTGTATATGCTGCAATTTGGCATTTCTTTTCTTTTAGATATTTTTCAAACTGTGGAGAGTTGGTATCCATTGAAACCAAGATAATGTCTAGAACTGCATTTTCATACCGATTGATGTATCCTGCAAAGGAGGTCCCTCTTTTCAAGGGGCAGGGACTGAATGGAGGGGCTTGCTCAGAATATTCTCAGAAGTTGTGGGCCTGGATGATCCTTCTGTGCCTCCTGGCCCCTCCACCATTGATTTTTCCTAACTCTGCAGCACTGCTTTCTTAGTTGAATGCAGGAAAGCTGGTGGTTTTCTCACAGAAAGAAAGCAAAAGGAAACCATGTCACGTGCCCCTTTACAAATGGACATGAGCTTCCACAGGAGAAGACCAGCAGCCTGATAGAGAGAGGAGAGCTAGGGTTCCTAGGGCAACTACTCTGCCTGGCATATCCCTGCGTTTTGGATAGGCTGACCATATTGTTTATCTTCCAAAGAAGGAAAAAGGGTGCTATTAATGATGTTATCTGGGGCAAACTGGTATGTGTGGTCAACCTGGCGGAAAAGATACTATTCATTTCATATTCAGTGTAGCCCCATAATGTAGGTGACTTTCTCCTTGTTCTGAATCTCAGAAAGGTGAGGCACACCTGGGGTCACAGAGCAAAGGCTTGGCAGAGCTGTCTGCTGATTCTACACACTTGAGTCAAAGCTGACATCAGAGACGGGATACTTGATGTTCCAGCCACATAAGAGCTGACTCTAGAGACTGATGAGTTAAGCCTTTCTCATCCCCACCATATTCCCAGTCCTTGTCCTTGGCCATTGGTTCCGGGTGGGGCGCGATGACTGAGCTTCTCCAGCAGAGGGCAGTGTTGCTATGCCAGCCAAGACACAGGGCTCCGGGAAACCGGAAGGAGGCCCGGACTAAGCCGACGCGGTGGCCTGTGCAGCGTGCCTAAACCAGCCAACCTCACCCGGCTGCCTGCGTCCAGCTGCTTCCCTGGCTCCCATCCCCTTAAGGCTCACCGGGGATAAACCTGTTGTCCCTTCACCTGTCTATTGGCTCCCAAGATAAGACACCTGAACAAATTCAAGAGCCCAGGGAGAGTTTCCAGAGTGTTAAGGAGAACTATGGCCATTTTCTTGTTTGCTCTGAATCGCTCCAGCGCTGGAAGCTCTGTTGACATACGTGTTACCACTTAATCTTTCATAAGAAATCCTTTTCATGCGGAAGCTGAATTCTGGATCCACGCCAGTTTAGATAATTACACCCCCCTAGAAGACTGAAGCTCTTGAGGGCTGTACTCTTTCCAGCAAGAGTTAGGGGTTTCAAGGGTGGGGCTTAGGCCCCAGTGCGGGTGATAAAATGATCCCTGGATGAAGAAAGAGCAGGGTTTGATGACGAAAAGTAAGCCTCAAAGTGTTACCCACTAGGAGTTTCTTTCTTTTTTTCCTTCCCTTGGCCTCATTCAGAATGAGATTCATTTGTAGTTTTTGTCAGTAACTAGGAATTCAATTTTTGCTGTTTTAAAAGAAACCTGATTTACAGAGAGTGTGAAACAAAGCAGAAAATGATAAGAGGAGGGCAAAAAAAAAAATTAATAATAACTATTCAAATGGAAAAAGGAGAAAGAAAAAGTCCTTTTAACAATTTCTCTCGTCTAAAGTGGATGGGACAGTGTTTTTATATTAAGTTCAGCATTCTGTCAGGAGGGGATGACAATACCCTATGATCCTCACACTAAGAACTGCTGGTGATTTTATCCTCTCATGCTGGCACAGATCTTAATCAACCAGAAAGCCTCAAAATGACAAACAAACAAAAGACAGCTTTGCTCTCTGAGGTTCATTAGCTCAGGCCAAGGTTGAGAAGACGCAGTAGAAACAGGCGAGCTTGATAAGTCACTTTGTGGGTCATTCTTCCCTCCTGTTCCCAGCTGTCCACTTCTCCCTCCAGGAACCAGTAGCCTTTCTTGATGGTTTCCTGGAGCTCTCACTTCTTAGAGTCAGTGGGGAGAGGACTGCAGGCTGATGGAGCCAGTGGGGAGGACAGAGGGTTCTCCAGTGCCCTGGCTTATGCAGAGTCTAAAGTTATTTGCCTCTGCTTTCAAGGGCACTTGCCAGCATCCCAAGAATCACAGTAGACCCAGGACAAGCTCTATCCCTTCATCTTCCTTCCCAGTCTAGCTCCTTTGCCTCTGACCCTTCATCATGTTTAAAAAGCATTGCCATCTCCTGGACTGCTGGCTGGAAACCCCCGAGACACCTACCTATTATTCCCCTCTCTCTTTCTGTGATCAGTTTTCCAAGTCTTATCAAAGCATATCTTTTAAATTTCTCTTTCCCTCTCTCCGACAAGTCTTCTCTTCATAGTTCCAGGTCTGGTCTTGACATCTTCCCCTTTAGCTACTCTCCCCACCTCTCTATGCATGACAGTCAAAGTGAAAGTGAAGTCGCTCAGTTGTGTCCGACTCCTGCGACCCCATGGACTGTGACCCTCCAGGCTCCTCCATCCATGGGATTTTCTAGGCAAGAATACTGTAGTGGGTTGCCATTTCCTTCTCCAGGGGATCTTCCCAACCCAGGGACAGCCAAAGGAAATCTCCTTAAGCCCATTTCTGATGGTATAATTTCTCTCTAAAATCCTTCAGCAGCTCGCTACCACCTACAGGATCAAGTCCCAAATCCTTAGCCTGGCAACTAAGGTCCCTGATGAGCTGACCCTCTCTTGCCTTCCGGTCTCTGTTAGTATCCAAGGTCCCTGGAGTCCCTGGACTCCAGCTGTGCGGAGCCTCCCCTTGCCCCTCAGAACATTCTTCTCCAGACTCTCTGTGTTTTCTCAGCCCACCGCCTGTGCTCGTGTGGCTCCCTTGGCCTCGCTGCCCCATCCCTATTCTTGTCATACTTCAGCTTCAAGGTTAACTTCTTTTAAATAATAACAGGCTCCCTCCCCATAACATCTCCCCACATGGAAGTAAACTCCCCAGTTTTAACTTCCACAATATTTTACTTGCAACTCATTTTTAAGCCTTTTTATGCACATGTTTTCCCCTCTCCTCTTAAGTGTGCATTCCATGAAAAAAGGGAATCATCTTTATTCCACACATAGATTAATTCAGTGATTTTTTGGTATGGTAAATTTTAAATGGCAATTTGTTGAACAGATTAATGAATACTTTTGAGAGCCCATAAATGAAGGAGTGTATCAAAGTTGCATGGATGCATGAATAAATGATGTTGTGCATGGATGAATAAATGAATTTGTGTACTTATGCATTCAAATATATCTTGGGAGCCTACTATGCAAATTAATCCAGGAATAGATGAATCTTTACATGCATAAATGAATAAAAACATCCATGCATGAATCTGTGAATGAGTGACTGGCTTGCTGGATTTCTGATTCTGGGGATTGTCTCTCAGAGAAATGTGGGCAAAGATACTCTTACATCTCTTACTGCTGTTATGCTATACCTTCATCAACATTTCTCGAGTACAAGTTGGATTTTACTAATTAAGAGCCTTAACTATATTCATATCATGAACCAAACAAATCCATTTTTTTTTTGTTTGTTTGTTTAGTGACCCTTTCGGTAAGTTGATATGCTTCTGCATTTTGAGCATAAACAATAAAATAATAATAATATAAGTGAAATTAATTCTAGTCAGTTTCCCAAGGCTTATTTTACATTTTAACTGGGCTTCCTATTCAGCTCTTAGATATTCATTCTTTTTATATTGCTTTAGCACCCACTAATTACCCAAGACGGGCGGGTCATGGTGGAGAGATGTGACAGAATGTGGTCCACTGGCGAAGGGAATGGCAAACCACTTCAGTATTCTTGCCTTGAGAATCCCATGAACAGTATGAAAAGGCAAAATGATAGGATACTGAAAGAGGAACTCCCCAGGTCAGTAGGTCCCAATATGCTACTGAAGATCAGTGGAGAAATAACTCCAGAAAGAATGAAGGGATGGAGCCAAAGCAAAAACAATACCCAGCTGTGGATGTGACTGGTGATAGAAGCAAGGTCCGATGCTGTAAAGAACAATATTGCATAGGAACCTGGAATGTCAGGTCCATGAATCAAGGCAAATTGGAAGTGGTCAAACAAGAGACGGAAAGAGTGAATGTTGACATTCTAGGAATCAGCGAACTCAAATGGACTGGAATGGGTGAATTTAACTCAGATGACCATTATATCTGCTACTGTGGGCAGGAATCCCTCAGAAGAAATGGAGTAGCCATCATGGTCAACAAAAGAGTCTGTAATGCAGTACTTGGATGCAATCTCAAAAATGACAGAATGATCTCTGTTCATTTCCAAGGCAAACCATCCAATATCACAGTAATCCAAGTCTATGCCCCAATCAGTAATGCTGAAGAAGCTGAAGTTGAATGATTCTATGAAGACCTACAAGACCTTTTACAACTAACACCCAAAAGAGATGTTCTTTTCATTATAGGGGACTGGAATGCAAAAGTAGGAAGTCAAGAAACACCTGGAGTAACAGGCAAATTTGGCCTTGGAATGCGGAATGAAGCAGGGCAAAGACTAACAGAGTTTTGCCAAGAAAATGCACTGGTTATAACAAACACCCTCTTCCAACAACACAAGAGAAGGCTCTACACATGGACACCACCAGATGGTCAACACTGAAATCAGATTGATTATGTTCTTTGCAGCCAAAGATGGAGAAGCTCTATACAGTCAACAAAAACAAGACCAGGAGTTGGCTGTGGCTCAGATCACGAACCCCTTATTACCAAATTCAGACTTAAATTGAAGAAAGTAGGGAAAACCACTAGACCATTCAGGTATGACCTAAATCAAATCCCTTATGATTACACAGTGGAAGTGAGAAATAGATTTAAGGGCCTAGATCTGATAGATAGAGTGCCTGATGAACTATAGAATGAGGTTCATGACATTGTACAGGAGACAGGGATCAAGACCATCCCCATGGAAAAGAAATGCAAAAGACCAAAATGGCTGTCTGGGGAGGTCTGACAAATAGCTGTGAAAGAAGAGAAGCGAAAAGCAAAGGAGAAAAGGAAAGATATAAGCATCTGAATGCAGAGTTCCAAAGAATAGCAAGAAGAGATAAGAAAGCCTTCCTCAGCGATCAATGCAAAGAAATAGAGGAAAACAACAGAATGGGAAAGACTAAAGATCTCCTCAAGAAAATTAGAGATACCAAGGGAACATTTCATGCAAAGATGGGCTTGATAAAGGACAGAAATGGTATAGACCTAACAGAAGCAGAAGAGATTAAGAAGAGCTGGCAAGAATACACAGAAGAACTATACAAAAAAGATCTTTATGATCCAGATAATCACGATGGGGTGATCACTCATCTAGAGCCAGACATCCTGGAATGTGAAGTCAAGTGGGCCTTAGAAAGCATCACTACGAACAAAACTAGTGGAGGTGATGGAATCCCAGTTGATCTATTTCAAATCCTGAAAGATGATGCTGTGAAAGTGCTGCACTCAATATGCCAGCAAATTTGGAAAACTCAGCAGTGGCCACAGGACTGGAAAAGGTGAATTTTCATTCCAATCCTAAAGAAAGGCAATGCCAAAGAATGCTCAAACTACCGCACAATTGCACTCATCTCACATGCTAGTAAAGTAATGCTCAAAATTCTCCAAGCCAGGCTTCAGCAATACGTGAACTGTGAACTTCCTGATTTTCAAGCTGAGTTTAGAAAAGGCAGAGGAACCAGAGATCAAATTGCCAACATCTGCTGGATCATTGAAAAGGCAAGAGAGTTCCAGAAAAACATCTATTTCTGCTTTATTGACTATGCCAAAGCCTTTGACTGTGTGGATCACAAGAAACTGTGGAAAATTCTGAAAGAGATGGGAATACCAGACCACCTGATCTGCCTCTTGAGAAATCTGTATGCAGGTCAGGAAGCCACAGTTAGAACTGGACATGGAACAACGGACTGGTTCCAAATAGGAAAAGCAGTACGTCAAGGCTGTATATTGTCACCCTGCTTATCTAACTTATATGCAGAGTACATCATGAGAAATGCTGGACTGGAAGCAACACAAGCTGGAATCAAGATTGCCAGGAGAAATATCAATAACCTCAGATATGCAGATGACACCACCCTTATGGCAGAAAGTGAAGAGGAACTAAAGAGCCTCTTGATGAAAGTGAAAATGGAGAGTGAAAAAGTTGGCTTAAAGCTCAATATTCAGAAAATGAAGACCATGGCATCCGGTCCCATCACTTCATGGTAAATAGATGGAGAAACAGTGTCAGACTTTATTTTTTTGGGCTCCAAAATCACTGCAGATGGTGACTGCAGCCATGAGATTAAAAGACTCTTACTCCTTGAAAGGAAAGTTATGACTAACCTAGATAGCATATTGAAAAGCAGAGACATTACTTTGCCAACAAAGGTACGTCTAGTCAAGTCTATGGTTTTTCCTGTGGTCATGTATGGATGTGAGATTTGGACTGTGAAGAAAGCTGAGCACTGAAGAATTGATGCTTTTGAACTGTGGTGTTGGAGAAGACTCTTGAGAGTCCCTTGGACTGCAAGGAGATCCAACCAGTCCATTCTGAAGGACATCAGCCCTGGGTGTTCTTTGGAAGGAATGATGCTAAAGCTGAAACTCCAGTACTTTGGCCACCTCATGCGAAGAGTTGGCTCATTGGAAAAGACTCTGATGCTGGGAGGGATTGGGGGCAGGAGGAGAAGGGGACGACAGACGATGAGATGGCTGGTAGCATCACTGACTCGATGGACGTGAGTCTGAGTGAACTCCGGGAGCTGATTATGGACAGGGAGGCCTGGCGTGCTGTGATTCATGGGGTCACAAAGAGTCTGACAGGACTGAGCGACTGAACTGAACGAACTGAATTTCTGTTGAAGGTGGTCTCTGCTAACCCCAAGTCAAGACATCCTAAGATGGCAGGAGGGGAGATATTCTTCTCTTATTCTGCTCTTATACTGAAAAGTCCGTATAGTCAAAGCTGTGGTTTTTCCAATAGTCATGTACAGATGTGAGAGTAGGACCATAAAGAAGGCTGAACACTAAAGAATTGATGCTTTTGAACTGTGGTGTTGGAGAAGACTCTGAGAGTCCCTTGGACTGCAAGGAGATCCAACCAGTCAATCCTAAAGGAAATCAACCCTGAAAATTCACTAGAAAAACTGATGCTTAAGCTGAAGCTCTGATTCTTTGGCCACCAGAAGCAAAGATCTGACTCATTGGAAAAGACCCGGATGCCGGGAAAGATTGAGGACAGGAGAAGAAGGGGACGACAGAGGATGAGATGGTTGGATGGCATCACTGACTCAATGGACTTGAGTTTTAGCAAACTCTGGGTGACAGTGAAGAACAGGGAAGCCTGTGTGCTGCAGTCCATGGGGTCACAGAGAGTCAGACATGACTCAGTGACTGAACAACGAACAACGGTTTGTACTGAATTGGTTTGGCTCTTTCTCTGGAAAGGTACTGAATGATCAGTTTGTAAGTGTTTTTTAAGAATGGCATATTTACCTTTCTGTATCACACAGTGGCCGAAGTCTATGGGTTTCCCTTTAATCCACAGTAGAGATTATCTGCTCTTTAAGTCCTTGTTAGAGGATTTGATTGTGAATCGAATGAGAACCAGGCTTCTCAGGGGCTTGTTTACGATATCTGATGTTTGATAGAGAGAGTCTAATAGACATGCTAACTATCCATTCATCTCCACTCTCCACTAGAAAGGAAATACCTGAGTCACATTATCTCAGCCCATGGCAGAAATGCTTTCCCTGACTTATGACTTAATATTTTGCTCCTTGCCTTTACTGAGAGTCGATAAGAAAACTGCCCAGGAGAAAAAAGTGTGTCTGTACTGAAATTGTGCTTGAAGATTGGATCCACTATTGAACTCGTGGACTTCCAAGTCTCTATTTATATTATAGAAAGGGTCCTAAAATTAGATAATGTCCATACTATGAAGCTAAATAAGGAGCCTGGGGACTGTGCTCTACCGTGATGAAGATGACTCAGGGAAAGGTATGGCATAGTGATTGATGATAGATGTGGGCCATGTCTGACACAAGAAATGCCACTCTCTGTGACTGAGGACCTGGGGCCGGGCCCAGATCGTAAGGTGTTTATTAGGCAGAATGAACACGCAGTGGCCACTAATGTTTGCATGCCTGTTTGTCAGGCTTATCACCAGGTATCAGAGGTGGGAGTCCAGAGAGCTTTCCAGACGTCACAAAACTAGTGCCTTGTAAGTAAACACAGTGGGGCATTGCTGGAACATGGCTACAGTCATTAGTTTGTGCATCATCCGTGGCTATTTCCATGTTGTAAAGACAGAGGTGACAAGTTGCTATAGAGACCCAAATATTCACTATTTGGTCTGAGAGAAAAGGGCACTGGGACGGATCAAAGGACATGGGTTAGGATCCAAGTGTGCATGTGTTTGAAAACTCCCCATATCACTTGAAATGTAGTATCCTCAATTGTAAAACGAGACTAGTAATTCTGTCATTAGAGAGGCTTTTGCAGGATTGAACAAAAGAACACACGGGTGTAAATAATGAGCATGGTGCCAGCAGAGCCTCCATGAGTCAGGCATCGTGCTTTATCTTAGGGACCAGGGCAGGAGGGCACCTACAGTGGGGGCAGACACGGGCAGGATCTCTTCCAAACAAGCACCCGTGCTTCACTTTCTCTCCAGGAGAGTCACTCTTAGAAGAATATTCTCCAAAAGCCATGGCCAAGAGGAAGACCATTTTCCTGCCGGAAAGAAAAGCAAGGGACAAGGGAGGGGGGAATTGAGAATCCTCTGTCTGCCCTTCTTATTACACAGGAGCTAGACAGAGATAATCTCAGGTGGGGAAAGCATGGAGCACTTCTTCCAGGGCCTCATATGTCAGGTATGATTTTAATTTCAGATAATGTCCACACTAGATAAGACTCCCACTGGCAGTGTGAGCAGATCTTCTGGGGATGTCTGTGTCTGTGGCTGGCACCTGCCCCCGTCCCTCACCCCAGCTCCGAGCTAGGGGAGACTGCTGGGGTGAAGGTGTACTCTGTCTCACATTTCCTCTTTGTTTCCTGAAGCCAGATTCCTTGATGCAAATTTCCATCTGGGACTCCATGCTGCTCAGTCCTGTTATGACACAAGCAATGTCTGATATGTCTTCATTGCCACTGCTTAGTACCAGGATGGCCAGTGCACTCAGATCATTCAAATGAACTCGGTCCGTCCAATGACACAAGAGCAGAGGACAGAACTCCACCATATGGCACAGTGCAGACACACAAGTGATTTCACTTCCAATTAAATTGAACAAAACCGGGCTTGAGTCTTGCTGGGGATTATAACGATGACGATGAAAGCAGTGGTGGTGATGAAAAGACCGCAGCTACAACTTGGTGATCATGGTGAGGCTTTAAAAACCGGAATGTGTTACACCAGGAACTAGGTAAATGCTCCAAGACTGGTTTCCTGCTCACACATCCTGGGAGCTCTCAACTGAGATGACTATGTCCATAATGGAAATTATCCACATGGGGAGACAAAACTCTTCTCAATTAAAAGCTGAACCAATACCCAATAACCTCCAGTGATGAGCTCTGGTTAAAAAAAAAATCTACTTGCAGAATGAGGTTAAGGAATAGAGGCTGGTTTATTTAACCCCCCTTTTAAAAAATTGAGTTTGGCTGGGACTTATCTAGTGGTACAGTGGCTAATTCACCACAGTTCCAAGGCAGGGGGGCCCAGGTTTGATCCCTGTTCAGGGAACTAGATCCCACATGCTGCTACTATATAGCCCACAATTTGAAGACCCCATATGCCACATCAAAAATCAAAGATCTGGCATGCCACAACCAAGACCCACCACAGCCAAATAGAATACTTCTAAAAATGGAGGTGACTGAGTCTGCAGAGGAGGTCACTCACTTGATTAGAGACACACATGAACTTGGCTTCCTCCAAGGAGACATAAATGCACCTATATTTCCTTACCCTTTGGGAGCAGGAAGGAACCCTGACCATGGCTAATTCAATGCCCTGCAGGTGGCCAACTAGATTGGCTATTCAAGGGTCCAGCAGAGATGGAAGCATGAGGGATGTGGTAGAAATTTTCCTCTCCTTACAATTCATTGTATTAGAACACTTTGCTCAGTGTTTGCAGGCATATTTTTTCCCTTTAATCCTCACAACAATCTTAGGAAATAAACAGAATCATTTTCCAGATGAGGAAATAGGTTCAAAGCAGTTGATGACTAGCCTGAAGTCACACAGCTAATAAATGGCTGAGCTCGATCTCAAGCTTTGCTTGACTCCAAAGCCCTTGCTTCTCCTGCAACACTCTTGCTATTCGATGTGTGACCTCTGAATCAGATACTCAGCATCACTCGGAAGCCTGCAAGCATTTCAGGAATGCAAGTGTCTCTGGCTCATTCCAGTCCTACTGAGCTGGAATCTGCATTTTAACCAGATCTCCAGGTGATCTGTCTGTGTGTAAAAGTAGAGCGGCACCATGCTAACAGTACTGCCTAGCTCCTGCCATTGTCTCTTCCCAGAAAACAAGACTATTCATCATGGTCACACCATGCATAGAAGCCTTCCCAGAACTTGGGAACCCCCAAGTGACTGGACTTATTCTGCCTGCTAAGGCCTGCCAGAGCACGGACTGAGTTTTCAGAGGTTCCTGGGCTGTATATTCATTGGTTGTCTTTACAGGAGCCAACGTGCCCAGTTCCTACTCTGTCTTCCTTTATTGCCATGCATCCCAGCAAAGGTTGGGGAGGTTTTACCCAAACATCCCAATGTATGGCCATTCACACCCTCCAAGGAGGGGAGAGTCTGCTCTATTTCCCCATGAAGGAAAAAACAACAACAAAACTCACAGATGCTTTTGTGGAATCCTGTAAACCCTGAAGAAATGAAGTCCCAGTATAACCTAAAAATGAGTTGCTTCTGAATTGAAGCCATTTATTTTCCTTTTTCAATTTTGGTATAGTTTTGCTATTTCTCAGTGTAATTTCCTATGGCAGATTAAGATCCATAATGCTCCATGATACTGTGATTCGTGCACAAGAGGTATTTGAAATGAAAGATACATTTCTTGATACTTATTGCTCAGATACTTGATAAATGCTCTCTCATGGTAGCCTCAAAACAACACTCCAAAGATGGGAGAATTATTCTTATTTTATGGATGAAGGCAATAATCTCAGTCTCTGGTGATGCTCCCAATGCCAGTTTTCAAGCTTAGGTTGGTATTATTCCCAAGATGCATCTATTTGAGGTGAATGACAGGTAACATGTGAGGGGAAAAGGATGCCTAGAAATGAATAATACCTAGGGTCCTAAAATGACCATCTGATTTGAATACTTGAGATGGGGGGGGGGATTAATGAATTTAACTGGTAGATGCTTTTAAACTTTTAAAAAGAAGTCATGTAAATATTAAAGGGTAGAAAGCAAATGTAGAGATTTTGAATACATTTAAGACCAGTAGAAGATTTGGTAAAAGTTTTGAGATCATGGATGGCTAGCTTTTCAATTCTGCCCTGAAGTCCTGGGGCTAGGCTCTTCTTCTTCTCTGCTGTTAACAGTCGCAGTGGCAGAAGCATCAGTGGTAATAGCCTAATAGCTACTGCATCAGTTATCTACACTGCATAGCCACTTATTGTCCAGCTTGGTGACTCACAAAATACACGTTTATTATTTCATAATTTCTGTGAGCCAGCAATCAGGACATGGACAGATGGGTGCCTGTGTGGTCTCACACAGGGCGCAGTTGTGCTGTTGGTTGGGCTATAGTCTCATTTCAAGGCTTCACTGGGGAAGAATCTCCTACTGGTTGTTGATGGGATTTGGTTCTTTATAGGCTGTTGGATTGAAAGTCTCAGCTCTTCACTGGCTGTTGGCCTGAGGCCACTCTAGCTCCTGGCTGCATGGATTTCTCCAACATGGCCATCTAAGTTTCATCTAAGTGTGTAAGCTGAGAAGCTAGTAGGGAGAGTCTAGTAAGACTGAAGTCACAGCCTTTCAAAACTTAATCATAGAAGTGATATCCTATCACATCTGCTGTATACTATTTGCTAGAAGCAAGCCACCAAGGGAGGGGTTGCATAAGGACTTGAATACCAAGGGCAGGGACAACTAGAAAGATGAACCTTGTACCTACTATTCACCAGGTGTCTCTGATGTGCCTTATTGTCGTTCAGTTGCTAAGTGGTGTCTGACTCTTTGCAACCCCATGGACTGCAGGCTTCCCTGTCCTTCACTATCTCCCAGAGCTTGCTCAAACTCATGTCCATTGAGTCAGTCCATCCAACCATCTCATCTTCTTTTGCCCCCTTCTCCTCCTGCCCTCAATCTTTCCTAGTATCCGGGTCTTTTCCAATGAGTCGGCTCTTCGCATCAGGTGGCCGAAGTATTGGAGCTTCTGCTTCAGCATCAGTCCTTCCAGTGAATATTCAGGGTTGATTTCCTTTAGGATTGACTGGTTTGATCTCCTTGCTGGCCAAAGGACTCTCAAGAGTCTTCTCCAGCACCACAGTTTGAAAGCATCAGTTCTTCAGAGTTCAGCCTCCTTTATGGTCCAACTCTCACATTCGTACATGACTACTGGAAAACCATAGCTTTGACTAGATGGACCTTTGTCAGAAAAGTGATGTTTCTGCTTTTTAATATGCTGTCTAGGTTTGTCATAACTTTCATTCCTAGGAGCAAGCATCTTTTAATTTAATAGCTACAGTCACCATCCACAGTGATTTGGGAGCCCAAGAAAATAAAATCTGCCAGTTTCTGTTTTTTCCCCCATCTATTTGCCATGAAGTGATGAGACCAGGTGATGCGCCTAGAATTCTGCTAATCACTTAATTTACATTATCTCATTTCATATTCACAGTTTTTAGTGTCAGTATAACTTACAATATCCATTTTATAGACAGAGTAACTGAGAAACATAAGGTGAAACAACTTATCTGAGATTACCTAAGTGGCAAGGTCAAGGTGAAAATTGTGGTTTGTGTAACACTGAAGTCCATGTTCTATTTTTTTTTTTTTTAAATCAATGTTCTTAAGTGAAGTACTTGTTGGGAGCAGGGACCAGGGGCTTTTATCTAGCCAAGTTCTTGGAACTTAGAGGTCTAACACTCCTAGGGGGCTCAATTTAGGCAGACAGATACAAATCAGAGAAACATTTTAGTAAGTGGAAGAAGTGGGCATCTATTTACATGAATTACTGTTCATAGAAACATCTGATGTATGTGCATGTGTATGTGTTTAAATGTTATTGATAATTTTGTTTCTTTTTAAATTTTGGCTGTGCTAGATCTTTATTGTGATAAACGGGCTCAGTAGTTGTGGCATGTGGGCTTCCCTAGTTGCTGCCAATGTGCTTAATTGCCCCAAGACTTGGATTTTAGTTCCCTGAGTAGGGACTGAACCCACATCCCCTGCTTTGGAAGGTGGATACTTAACCCCTGGACCACAAGGCAAGTCCCAAAATGCCTAGTGTTGGCTGAAGCAGAAAGCAGGAGCCTCTGGGGAAGTAGGAAAGGAACCATTTCCCCATGCCCTCTTGATGCATCTTGCTCAGACACCTCTGAGATAGAGATTAGGGCTAGAAACTGGGGGAAAAAAAGCAAAAATTTAAAAGTTCCTGAACATAAACAGAATTATCTTGGGAGCCATGAGTCAAGGAATAGCACAGAATTGGCCTATAAAAGAGATAATGCTTTTTGTAAGGAACAGAAAATCATACTGGCTGTAAGTTGAGAAATAGGGTAGATTTCAACTTGACTTGTTTCATTAGCTCTATGGGGTCTTCAAGGCCCTGGTTTCTTCCTGTTTATTTCCTTTGTCTTCTAAAATGTTGATTTCACCCTAAAGCTGGCCCTATTTCTTGCCCATACATTGATCGTCAGAATGTCTGGGGCTCGAATGTCTCCTCATCCATATTTAGAGAATCTCTTGAGCAGTACAGTCAGCTCTGTCCAGAAACTCTCTGCAAACTGCTTCTCCCTCTTGCTTGCCTGAATTTCATCATATGTTCATATAATAATTGTGTGGGGATCATGCTGATTAGCTAGAGGAGACACATGCCTTATACTTAGATCCCTTTTCAACCCAGTTTGTTCCTGCCTTCTGTTTTTTGCAGGATTTGATTGAAACTGGCTGAGATTGAACATCGACTGCCTTAAGAATGAAAGTTCTCTCAGCTTGTCTGCAAATCTCTATCCCTAGACCTTCTTCATATCTGGACATGGGAGTCAGGAACAGCAAGGTTTGTTGAAAAGAACACTGAATATGGACTCAAAATTCTTCTGTCTTTGCCATTCTTCACTAAGTGATCTTAGGCATTCTGTAACTCGTTCTATTAACCTTAAACGTCAGATGAATTTTGAGCCACATGCTGTGCTAGGCTCTGTGGGAATGATAAGAACATGACAGATAATGGACATTCCCCTGATGGAACTTCTAGTGGGGACATAAGCCATAAACACACTGTTTTATTATAGGCTAAAGATTACATTTGAGAAAATATAGAATCCTGTGAGGGCACAAAAGGGGAGCTTGTATTGAATAAAATAATATTTAGTCAAAAAGATATATCAACCGTGGTTGAAAGGATGACTTCTGATGAAATGATCCAAGGAGTGGAATTAGCTCCGCAGGGATCCAAGGAGAGGAGAGCTCCCCAGGGAAGTTACTTAGCAACATGGCCTCAGTTTACCTTCATGAGCTCCAAAATCACTGTGGATGGTGACTGCAGCCATGAATGTAAAAGACATTTGCTCCTTAGAAGGAAAGCTATGACAAACCTAGATGGTGTATTAAAAAGCAGAAACATCACTTTGCTGACAAAGGTCTGTATAGTCAAAGCTATGATTTTTCTAGTAGTCATGGATAAATGTGAGAATTGGATCATAAAGAAGGCTGAGAACCAAAGAATTGATGCTTTTGAACTGTGGTGCTGGAAAAGACTCTTGAGAGTCCCTTGGACTGTAAGGAGGTGAAACCAGTCAGTCTTAATGGAAATCAACACTGAATATTCATTGGAAGGGTTGATGCTGAAATTCCAATACTTTGACCACCTGATGTGAAGGGCCAACTCATTGAAAAAACCCTGATGCTGGGAAAGACTGAAATCAAAAGAACAGTGCGGCAGAGGATGAGATGGTTAGATAGCATCTCTGATTCAATAGACAAGAATTTGAGCAAACTCCAGGAGATAGTGAAGGACAGAAAAGTCTGGCACACTGCAGTTCATGGGGTTTCAAGGAGTCAGACATGACTTGACAACTGAACAGAAACAACTATGGTCAGGGCAGGTTATGCTAAGTGATCCTGAAGGTTCTCCCCATTATAAGACCTGATGCCGAGAAAGATAGAAGGCAAGAAGAGAAGGGGACGACAGAGGAGGAGATGGTTGGATGGCACCACCAACTCAATGGATATGAGTTTGAGCAAGCTCTGGGAGATGGTGAAGGACAGGGCAGCCTGGTGTGCTGTGGCCATGGGGTGACTGAAAAGTCGGACATGACTGAGTGACTGAACAAAGAAATGTACAACTAGCGAACTGTGGAAAAAGAATTTTGTAGGTATTCAGTTTGAAGGCATTGCGGTGTTGAAAGACTACTACTCCCCATCTGCACCCTGAGAGTTGTGGAGCAGTACTTCTCTGAGTAAACTTTCCCATAATTGTGATTATTTATGTGGTTATGAAATGTCTGCTCCCCCCTCTGTAACCTAAATACCATGTGCTTCTTCGCCATTGCTCTATAGATGTGTATCTTCAATGCATCCCAAGTAAGTGCTCAATACATTCATGAATGAATGACTTGATGCATGATTAAGACTCAAGAGGTCTGGAATTTAGTGCCGGATTTGTGGCTGACTGGGTATTTGGCTGTGGGCAAGTCACCTCCTTTCTTGGCCTCGGTCTACTGATTTTTGCAACAGAAAAAAAATGCATGTGAATGATCTCTGAAAGCCTTTTTAGCTCTAAGATGTTATGATCTAATGTCTTTTCTCTTTCAAAGGTAGCAAACCCATAGTTTTCTTACAAATAGGATATTAAACATCTTGGAATATGCGAGAGAGCGTGTTATTGGCAATAAATGAAATAGGTCCATAAAGCACTTACCAGACCCCTAGTAAATGTTTAGAAAGTGGCAGCCCTTCCTGCTCTGTGGTGGTTGATGGAATTTGAAATTCAGGTGCTTTGACTTATAATCTAGTGCTCCTCTAAATTTTGCTTGAATACACCCAGGCTTCTGATGCAAGCATGCTCCACAGGAACAAACATACACCAGGAACTCAGTATGTCAGTGGAATGTGTGAATGTCTTTTATAATGTAAAGTCAGAAAAATGTCACTAATAAAAATATCCCCAAATAGCACAAAGTGCAGCTCCAAAATTCCAAGCTGATACCTTCCTTTTTCCTATGTTTATACCCATCGTGGCTTAAATCCCCAACAGTGATTAAAAACATTACCCTTCCTCCAGCTGTACATGAAGAAATTGGTTCAGACGGTAAAGCGTCTGCCTGCAGTGTGGGAGACCCGGGTTTGATCCCTAGGTTGGGAAGATCCCCCGGAGAAGGCAATGGCAACCCACTCTAGGACTCTTGCCTGGAAAATTCCATGGACTGAGGAACCTGGTGGGCTACAGTCCATGGGGTTGCAAAGAGTCGGACATGACTGAGCAACTTCACTTTCACTTTCCTCCAGCTGATCATAAGGGCTGTGGGGTCCAGATCAAGTGAAATTTGTCTGCAATATAAATTGTTCAAATTAATCCAGATAATATCAGAATAAGACAGCAATGAAAGACATCCTGGAAGAAAAAAGAATTGAATAGAATGGGTAGAGCAGAACAGAGTGGGTGAAGAGAAGTCCCAGAGCGCTGAGTGCATGTTAAGGAATGCACTTGAAGGCAGAGAACGTCAATGCCCTGGTGAAGATGACCACCGGGGCTGCTACAGACTGGTTGTCGGTACGTGAAACACTGCATTATTTCAAATCAGTCAAGAGAAATACAGGGCACTAGACACCAGCACATTTTAAAAGGTATTATTTTCAGGGAGCGCCCATTAAAAACACAACCACTCCACTGTAATAAAGCATGGTCCCTTGCAGTGGAGAGAGCGGTGACAGTGTGATCTATGGGCAGGGGGTGACCTGTGTTGATGCCAGTGTGCATCAGGCCACTTCACAGCCGCAGCACGGTGTGGGTTCTAATGGACAATGACCATGATGACCATGACATCACAGAAGTCTAAGTGACAGTGAGCATGATTTTTGTTCCCAGATAGGTTGGAGTGATAGTGTTTTTTAACCATTAACTTGACATTATGCAAATATATGTATATTACATGATAATTTTTAAAATGATTTTTAAGAGAATCAAATTCCAGAAATACAGTTGCTCCAGACAGAGCAAGTCTACTGCTTTTTCGTGTTTCTCTTCTTTCTCTCTTCTATTCATTAAGTTTGGGGGGATGGGCTTCTTAATGTGGAACTCTATATGGATTTAGGAGGTCAAGACACTCCCTGAAATTTCATAAAATTTGATACATGGGAGGAAATGCATTTTTTTTTTTTCTGGAGAGAGTGTCTCACATTCTTAAGGCGATGGGTAAGAGTATCCATCCCCTATCACTTCCATATTAAGAATCAATACATTCATTGGAAGTAACAATACACTGTGAAAAAAGCCATGCATTTTAAGAGTAAGACAGCCTTAGATTCTAGCCTCATAAATTTCTTGAACAAATCACTAAACATCTTGTATGCCTTAGACCCCTTCTTTTAAAAATGAGACAATATCAGACTTACAAGGTTATCATTTAAGTAAGATAATTAAATAAGCCAAATAAATGTTTTAGAGCATCTAAGCCAGGCTTCAGCAATATGTGAACTGTGAACTTACAGATGTTCAAGCTGGTTTTAGAAAAGGCAGAGGAACCAGAGATCAAACTGCCAACATCCGCTGGATCATGGAAAAAGCAAGAGAGTTCCAGAAAAATATATATTTCTGCTTTATTGACTATGCCAAAGCCTTTGACTGTGTGGATCACAAGAAACTGTGGAAAATTCTCAAAGAGATGGGAATACCAGACCACCTGACCTGCCTCTTGAGAAACCTATATGCAGGTCAGGAAGCAACAGTTAGAACTGGACATGGAACAACAGATTGGTTCCAAATAGGAAAAGGAGTACGTCAAGGCTGTATATTGTCACCCTGCTTATTTAACTTATATGCAGAGTACATCATGAGAAATGCTGGGCTGGAAGAAGCACAAGCTGGAATCAAGATTGCCGTGAGAAATACCAATAACCTCAGATATGCAGATGACACCACCCTTATGGCAGAAAGTGAAGAGGAACTGAAAAGCCTCTTGATGAAAGTGAAAGAGGAGAGTGAAAAAGTTGGCTTAAAGCTCAACATTCAGAAAACGAAGATCATGGCATCTGGTCCCATCACTTCATGGGAAATAGATGGGGAAACAGTGGAAACAGTGTCAGAATTTATTTTTGGGGGCTCCAAAATCACTGCAGATGGTGATTGCAGCCATGAAATTAAGACTCTTACTCCTTGGAAGGAAAGTTATGACCAACCTAGATAGCATATTCAAAAGCAGAGACATTACTTTGCCAACAAAGGTCCATCTAGTCAAGGCTATGGTTTTTCCAGTGGTCATGTATGGATGTGAGAGTTGGACTGTGAAGAAAGCTGAGCACTGAAGAAGTGATACTTTTGAACTGTGGTGTTGGAGAAGACTCTTGAGCATCCCTTGGACTGCAAGGAGATTCAACCAGTCCATTCTGAAGGAGATCAGCCCTGGGATTTCTTTGGAAGGAATGATGCTAAAGCTGAAACTCCAATACTTGGGCCACCTCATGTGAAGAGTTGACTCATCGGAAAAGACTCTGATGCTGGGAGGGATTGAGGGAAGGAGGAGAAGGGGACAACAGAGGATGAGATGGCTGGATGGCATCACCGACTCAATGGACGGTTGAGTTTGAGTGAACTCCAGGAGTTGGTAATGGACAAGGAGGCCTGGCGTGCTGCAGTTCATGGGGTTGCAAAGAGTCCGACACGACTGAGCGGCTGAACTGAACTGAGCTGAATCCAGTAACTATCATATAGTAGATACTCAGAAAGTGATTACTGACATTATCATTATGATTATTCTTGAGCATACTGTTTCCAGCAGCAAGGAACCAGGTCATGGTCCCTGATTGTCCCTTCAGAAGGTTCTATCTTATTTTATCTATACCGATCCACCTAGCTGTTGCTGCTGCTGCTAAGTCACTTCATTCGTGTCTGACTCGTAGCGACCCCATGGACAGTAGCCTACCAGGCTCCTCTATCCATGGGATTTTCCAGGCAAGAACACTGGAGTTGGGTGCCATTGCCTTCTCTGGATCCACCTGGCTACCCATCCACAACTTCATTTGGCCATACCTCTATTTCCTGCTTGGCTACTTTGTTGAAAAAACCTTCAGTTTTCCATCTCTCTATTTTGTCCACTGTGCTTAGTCGCTCAGTCATATCCAATTCTTGGTGACCCCAGGGATTGCAGCCCCCCAGGCTCCTCTGTCCATGGGATTTTCCAGGAAGAATACTGGAGTGGGTTGCCATTCCCTTCTCCAGGGGATCTTCCTGATCCAGAGATCAAACTCACGTGTCTTAGCAGCTGCTGTATTGGCAGGCAGATTCTTTACCGTTAGTGCCACCTGGGAAGCCCCCATTTAGCCCACTAGCTTAACCTAAACCATTTCTGACAGAAAGAAACAGGACTGGGTTTATTAAAAAAAAAAAAACAAAAAACCACTTTGATCTTTAATCATGGCTGAAGATAATTCCATCTGGTATTCATTATTACAGTGGTTTATATCCAGCAGCTGCAGCCCTTGACTCAGATAAATGCTTGCCCTGCATTATTACAATAAAACCAACACCAGAGAATGATATTTCCCTCCCTTTTTTGATGATATCATCACTGAGAATTAATGTTCTGGATTTTTTTTCCATTACTAATTCCTTGCATGAAATATGGACTAAGTCAAACCCCTGGTCGGATAGTTTCATCCACAATATTGAGGAGGAGGGTGGGAAATGCAGCCATTGAGCTCAACAGGTGAAACTAGAATGTGGAGTAATCAGTGGAGAATGTTTGATGTGTGTTCATAAAGAGAGGAGGCAGAAAGTATATTCCATTTAAAGCTTTCTCCTTAATCTAAGCTGTTCTGTGTCCTCTGTTTTAGTTGCTGGCATTTCTGTTCTCACTAGCACGGAGGTACACTTGCATCCATGCATGCTGAGTTGCTTCAGTTGTGTCTGAGTCTTTGCAACCCCATGGACTGTAGCCTGTCAGACTGCTCTGTCCATAGGATTCTCTAGGCAAGAATACTGGAGTGGGTTGCCGTCCCCTCCTCCAGGGGATCTGCCCAGCCCAGATTTCGAACCCACATTTCCTGCATTGGCAGGCAGGTTCGTTACCTCTAGCGCCACCTGGGAAGCCCATGGAGGTGCACACTTTATTTTAGTAATGATTGCGTGTTGGAGCATTATTAAATAGTATTTGGCTAGAATACCTAAACACGCAGAATACCTGAATCCCACTTTATACCCAAGTCCTGCTTTTCTTTGCAAGAATTCCCAAGGACAATAAACACATAAAGAGTGACCAGAACGTGAGAAATCAAACTTCCCCCTTCTTTTGGCAGTGCTTGTGCCAGAAATCCGAAATTGTTCTCTTTGCTTAACTGGACAGGAACACTTGGCTTAGAACTAAGGGTTAAATGGAAATGGCGAAGGAGAAAGGGAGATGATTTCTCCTGTTATGTCCAGTCTAACTCCTTTTTTTAAGTGTTTATTGACTTTGTTATAATCTTGTTTCTGTTTTATGTTTTGGTTTTTGGCCAAGAGGCATGTGGGATCTTAGCTCTACTGACCAGCGATTGAACCTGCACCCCTTGCATTGGAAGGTGAAGCTTTAACCACTGGACCACCATGGAAGTCCTGCAATCTAACTCTTAACTGTAGTCTAGTGGTTTTAAACCTTAGCCACATATTAGAATCACCTGGGAAACTTTTTAGAGCCCTGCAGCCTGGGGCTTCCCTGGCTCAGTGGTAGAGAATCCATCTGCCAATGTAGGAGACACAGGTTCTATCCCTGGTCGGGGAAGATCCCAGATCTTGGGATCTTGGAGCATCTTGGAGCATCTTGGAGCAACTAAGCCTGTGCACCAAAACTCCTGAACTCCCAAGCTCTAGAGCCCATGCTCCATAAGAGAAGCCCCTGCAATGAGCAGCCCACACACTGCAATGAAGATCAGCCCTTGCTCGCTGCAATTAGAGAGAAGCTACACAGCAACGAAGATCCAGCACCATCAAAAATAAATAAATAAAATTATTTAAAAAAAGAAAGTAGAAATTAAAAAAATAAGCACTGAGGCCCTGTTCCTACTTCCAAAGATTTTTTTTTTAATTATTTATTTATTTATTTTTTCAAAGATTTTGATTTAATTGGTCTGAGATATAGACTGGAGAATTAGGATTTGTAAAAGTTCTCACATGATTCTAACATGCAACCCAGGTTGAGAGTCATACTGTCTAAGCTAGTTGTCTGACACTTAAGTGACAATTCCCTGGAACAGTACTTCTCAAACTTTCGTGTGTGTATGGATCATCTGGGATCTTATTAAAGTTCAGACTCTGCTTTAGTAACTCTGGAGTGGGGCCCAAGAATCTGAATTTCTACAAGCGTCCTGGTGCTGCTGCTGGCTCTGCGGGTTCAGGGACCATGCTTTGTGTACCAAGGTCCTAGGGTTATCGACAGGAAAGAGTAGGGGGGAGTTGCAAACTTGATCAGCTACCTTATGGATCTGGCTGCAGTAAAAGAAAAGACTAGAAGAGACCATGGCAATTTGGTTCCTAATCCAGTCTTCTCTGGTGGCACAGCGGTGAAGACTCCGCCTGCAATGCAGGGGACGCGGGTTTGATCTCTGAGTCAGGAAGATCCCCTGGAGAAGGAAATGGCAACCCACTCCAGTATTCTTGCCTGGAGAATCCCATGGACAGAGGAGCCTGGTGGGGTATAGTCCATGGGGCCACAAAAGAGTTGGACACAACTTAGCCATTAAACAACAACACCCCGGGGTCCATTCTCCCTATCTCTGTCCTGAAGTCTGAAGTAAGCAGATTAGTAATGCTTATCTTAAAGCAAGGGGGCAGCAGCAGGGAGGAGAAGGATATAGGAACATCTCTTCCCAACAATGTTTGCAGTGGTGAGCAGGCCTATATGAGCCTCATCCTTGACCCTTTACTCTTCTTCCCCTTTTTAGCCAATCCACGGCCAACTTTTGTTCATTCTCTAGAATATCCTCCTCTTTCTTCTCTTCATTTCAACTATAGGTATTGCATTTTGTTGTTTCATCATCTAAATTGTATGGTTTCCTCCGCTTTCTCCCTTGCCAAAATTTTCTACATGCTACTGCTAGGTTAATATTCTTAGGAGATGATTCTGGTCATTTATATAACCTTATGTAAGATAAATTTGAAATCCCTTAGGCTGTCATATAAACCAAGCACACTGTGTTCTCAAATAAGCTAGGTCCCAATCCCTCCAGACTTGCCATTTTTTGAATACTTTATACATGATTCCATTCATCCATTCATTCACTCATTCATTCAAAGAACATGACACCAGACAAGCAAAGAGTTGTAATATATTGTGATATCATCTGAGAGCATCAGGGAAGGCTTCATGAAGGAGGTAATATTTGAACTTGAGGCATTTATCTATCCATTTCAGGTAGATAAATGAATTTTGAGCCCAGACAGCAAATGCAAGATTTATTAGAGAGGCATAAAATGGCAGACGTTTTGGTGTTCAAAATGTACAAGCACTTTTTGGTGTAGTTTTAGGAAGGTATATGTAGGAATAGTAAGTGGACTCCGGCTGAGAAACTATGAAACATGAGATGTGTTTCAGGCAGCAGGGAATGGATAAGGATTTTATGCTCATGGAGAAACATTGAGATGTGACTGTCCCCCTTTGGCGTTTGCCTCTGTTGTTCTCTCTCTCCCTGGAATATTCTTTTTCCTCTGTTTTCCCCAGTGAAGGTCTACTCACTTATGCTCTAGTTGAAATAACTTCCCCTGGCTTCATAGAATCAATCTTTCTTTTTACACTTTGGAGTCAAGTTATTTAGGTGACACATGTGTCTTTGCCTAGATTTTAAGATATTTATACAGTAAATACTATACTTTATTAATCTTTGAGTCTCTTTACTCTTGAACATCTAGGCTTTCTCCTGGCACATGTTACTTGTTCAATAAACAGTTGTTGAACCAAATTAAATAGGATAGAAAAAGCCATGCCATCAATTACAGTTTAAGCATTCGCCATCTCTACTCTCCTTACATTTGACTTGAGTGTTGATCAAAGAGTATTTACTGACAAAACCATGTATTCACTCTAGTACTTTCTCCACAGAGACTTTGCTGCAGAGCAAAGGGTTGGGAGTTAAAAGGCCTCTTACATCACAGCCAAATTGATGGATCAATTTCTCCTGTCAGTGCTTCGAGTCCAGATGCTGGGTACCACCACAAAGCATAGCTGGGTCTTCTTATGCCAGGTGGGAATGAAGGAACAAAAGGCTAGAATTCCACCTGCCTTTGCTACGTGAGCTCTTCAGAAATGACACTGTCTACCAGGCCATTCAAGTGTACACAGCATTATAAGAGTAGTTATAATTTCTAGTGCACAGACCTCAATTCAGATGCTGCCATAAGCATGTCCTATAAAGTCTGCATGTACTATTTACAGCAGTCCTGCAAGGTAGTATTCCCTTTCCATAGATGGGAAGACTGAGGCCGTGGGTGGTTAAATAGCACAGTAAGTGTTGGAACTGTGAATTAAGCCTAGGCGATCTGACTCCAAAGCCCAGGTCTTTAACCAATCTGCCACATCATCTCAAGGAACTAAAAAGGAGACTCTGAGAGTCAGGAAATGTGTTGGCAGGTACAGCGAGGGCATGAAGAACTTCATGCCAACTAGGAGTCTTTAAATCTGCACCCCCCCCCCGCCCCACTCATTGTCATCAGCTCCCATCAATGCAATAGCAGAGGGGCACACCAGGGCATTTGAAACGTTCCTACTGATTGGAATTGAATAATTATTACCTTTTCTAGATTACAGATTCACTATCAGAAAGTAATAGCAGGAATGCTAAGCAAGATTAATGGCGATGTTTCATTATTTTTAATGCAAACTATTGATTTTAAAGCTGTGTAAGGTATGGCAGTTTATTACAATGAAACAATAAAATAGACTATATGAAATAATTGAGAATAATCTTTTCCCTTTTTTGCCGCGGCTATGGGACATAATGTGCTGTGCATGGGAAGGCATTTATGGTGAGCTCTATCCAGCGATGGCAGCTTAAGCACTCTATAAAGAAGCACTTTGGAAACAGAGTATTATAAATAATCGGCAATAAAGCTGGTAAATGGGCCTTTAATTTGGTTCCATTATGTCACAGGATCACAAGGACCAAGCATTGAAAACAGTAACTGCTGAGCAGAACACAGAGGTGAATACACCAAATGGCCTCAAGGTGGCCTCCTCACCGGGGAATTTTCAGGTAAGAGCTGAACCATTGGCATCCGATATGGGGTGATACCTTACATGTGAACCGATGTGTCTACATCAAGGGCACCCCTGCTCCCATCCTCGCTGGGCTTTGTTTCTCCTCCACTTTCATTCACTTTCTCCATTTCCAAAGTTAACAGTCAACACCTTCAGAAGCAATTTCTGTCTGACTCAATTCATTCTGCCCATTAGGATCTTGTTATTCAGTCGCCCTATCGTGTCCAACTCTATGCAACCCCGATGTATTGCAGCATGCCAGACTTCCCTGTCCCTCACCATCTCCCGACATTTGCTCATTTTCATGTCCTTTCATCTATGATGCCATCCAGACATCTCATCCTCTGATGCCGTCTTCTCCTTTTGCCCTCAATCTTTCCTAGCATCAGGGACTTTTCCAATGAGTCGCCTGTTTGCATCTGATGACCAAAATACTAGAGCTTCAGCTTCAGCGTCAGTCCTTCCAATGAGCGTTCAGGATTGATTTCCTTCAAGATTGACTGGTGTGATATCCTTGCTGTCCAAGGGGTCAGGAGTCTTTTCCAGCACAGTTTGAAGGCATCAATTCTTTGGTGCTCAGTCAAGGAAGCTAGTTAAGTGGAAATGAACAGCTAGAAAAGTGGTTAGTGTGTAAAGGGAAGAGAGAATGTCATGGGATAGTTAGGGAATGGATGGGTAAGAGAGAGATGAGACAGAGCAGGAGGTTGGGTGCAGGGATAAGCTGTACAGCAGGTGTTCCCAGTCCTGGCTGTACATTTGAATCACCTGGAGAGCTTTATAAACTGATGCATGCTCACACTCCTCCCTGTGAAATTCAAAATGAATTGCTTTGGGGTAAGGCAGTAAGGAATCTGCCTGCAATGTGGAAGACCAAGGTTCGATCCCTGGGTTGGGAAGGTACTCTGGAGAAGGGAACAGCTACCCACTCCAGTATTCTTGCCTGGGAGCTACAGTCCATGAGGTTGCAAAGAATTGGACACGACTGAGTGACAAACACACAGCACAAGAAGAGGGCATCTGTAGTTTAAAACATCTCCCAAGCATTGAACAGCAAGGCTGAGTACTACTATCTCATGAGGTATCACATGGCCGGGTCCTGCCGCCTGTCCACCTTTACTTCTCTCCCTTTAGGGGTAGGCTGCTGACACCCTGCCCTCCTTGAGCACATTATAGAGTTTTTCAACTCCTACTCATCTTCGAAGCTTTACCTCTATTGTCAATCTCTCAGAATCCAGAGACCTCCCCTGACTGTCTCATACCAACCGAAGCCGGATGTCCTCTCTTACTGTCTCTTCTGCTGCTGCTGCTGCTAAGTCGCTTCAGTCGTGTCCGACTCTGTGTGACCCCATAGACGGCAGCCCACCAGGCTGCCCTGTCCCTGGGATTCTCCAGGCAAGAACACTGGAGTGGGTTGCCATCTCCTTCTCCAGTGCATGAAAGTGAAAAGTGAAAGGGAAGTCGCTCAGTCGTGTCCGACTCTAGCGACCCCATAGACTGCAGCCTGCCAGGCTCCTCTGTCCATGGGATTTTCCATGCAAGAGTACTGGAGTGGGGTGCCATTGCCTTCTCCGACTGTCTCTTCTAATAGTGTATATTTCTTAATTAGATAGTTCAAAGCTATATCTTTATTTTTGTGCTTTTTATTTACTTATTTCTCTACTGTGAGAGCAAGTCATTGCCCATTTTAATCACTGCTATATCTCCCAATCCCTTGTATAATATGCCTGCTGTATCCTGGGTACTAAACAACTGTTTGTAAAAGTGAATTAATAAAATAAAGGCTCCATGTGTCGGACTCGGTTGTAGAGTGGCAATTTTTGCAGTCATTGGAGGGGAACCGCCACTTTAGTGCTTTATCAGAGGCTCCAGAGTGCCCATGGAGGAAAGACTAGAGCAAAGCAGGGAAGGGACCCTAGTCAGAACATTATTTCGGCATTTCAGGAAAGAGATGGAGAGAGCAGACACATTTAGCCCTAGGTACCCAGCGCCCAGCTCTGTGCCTGGCAACAAACAACCCAAGAGTGTCTGGAAAGCAGAAAACGGAGAGCTAAATGAGTACTGATGGAAGAGAGCTTTTATACAGAGCAGATTGCCAAAGAGCAGGAGACCTCTGCATTCTCAAAGAGGGGAAAGGATGCAGAAAATGCGCACAGGGGTATGATAGATTAAATTTGTCAAATTCACAGCACCTTGGGCAGACGTTAAGAGTTTTCCAAGAGTCCTCAGCTGGTGCGTGTAGTGGGGGACAGCAGGTTAATGCAGCTTGTGGCATTTTCTTTCTTTTCTTTGTTAGTAAAGGGAGAATTTAAATGAGTGTAACCTTTGATGATCTGGCGATTGTAAAAATCAACCTACCAAAGTTCAGGCAGTGTCAGACGCAGAGACACCCTTTCTGAACAGCTCATCTTCCCAGACCTTTCTCTGTCAAATGTCAAGGCCCAAATGAGCTTGTTTGGAAGGCAAATTACATGTTGCAAGCAGTCATTTTCCATAGTAGGTGACTTCTATTTTGAATAATTAAATAATACAGCAACTAAAATACCCTGGTCTTTAAGTCTAAACATAAGTGCATACATATATTTAAAAGTGTCCCCCTAGTCCCAGCACATCAGGGACTTTAGGTCCTGAACCAGATATCAATAATAATCCACCAAAAACTAAGCACTATTTAAGGACTGCAATCTTTTTGATGTAAAGGCTGAGTTATGAGCATAATTTTAATAGGACAAGAGAATAGACAACAATTATTATTATTATTCTTTTCTGGAAGGGGAAGAAGCTCAGGACAAGGTACTATATGAAAGATTAAATTCATGGATAGGGCTTAATCTGTGAAAAAGCCAAGCCAACTGTGTTCAGTTGTCTGACTCTTTGCGACCCTTTGGACTATAAGCTGTCAGTGGCTCCTCTGTCCATGAGATTTTTCAGGCAAGAGTACTGGAGTGGGTTGCCGTTTCCTCCTCTAGGGGGTCTTCCTGATCCAGGGATCGAACCCACATCTCCAGCGTCTCCTGCATTGGCAGGCTGATTTTTTACCCACTGAGCTGTCAGAGACCAAAGGGAAATGGCTTCTGGAAAGGTGGGGCTATCCATATCCTCGTCCTCATCCTCACCCTCTTATGTATCTGCACAACACAACCCTCACATTACATCACAGTTGAATATTCATAAAGCACAAATTTGAGTCAACCTGATCTGCATATAAGCAGAGCAGGCCATGCCACCGTCATTTAACATGTGAGGAAACTGAGGCTCAGAGAAATAAAGTGGTCTATCAGATAGTCCGGCTGGTAAGGAGTGAAGTCCAGAGACCACAGTCAGGGATGTTTTGCGTGTTCTGACAACTGGGAGACACTATGAAATAAGGAAGGCAGTGGCTCAGATGGAAAAGCACCTGCCTGCAATGTCGAGCTCTGGGTTGGGAAGATCCCCAGGAGAAGGGAATGGCTGCCCATTCCAATATTCTTGCCTGGAGAATTCCATGGATAGAGGAGCCTGGTGGGCTACAGTCCATGGGGTCTCAAAGAGTTGGATGGGACTGAGTGAACTAACACTTTCACTTTTTTTTCAAAGAATATAGACTCAGAAAGAGTATGTTTGGCCCTAACTCGCTAAAATTTATATTAAGATGTAAAACATCATGTATTAGGCTGACCTCAATTTCCATTTTTTTTCTCAAAGCTGGTTGAAAAGAACAAACTCTATACCTCGCTGTGTGGCCCTCAGCAAGTTAATTGCATCTTGACTCCTTGAACACTGCTTCCTAATTCAGGTACTCAAATCTCTCACCTGGAACTTGCCAGCAGTCTGTTCACTGATCTTCCAGTCTCTGGTCTGAAGCTCACTCATATCCAGCCATCACCATGCAATGGAAATCAGTTCAGTTCAGTCTCTCAGTTGTGTCCAGCTCTTTTTGACCCCATGGATTGCAGCATGCCAGGCTTCCCTGTCCTTCACCAACTCCTGGAGCTTACTCAAACTCATGTCCATCAAGTGAGAGATGCCATCCAACCAACTTATCCTCTGTCATCCCCGTCTCCTCCTGCCTTCAATCTCTCCCAACATCAGGGTCTTTTCTAATGAGTTGGCTCTTCACATCAGGTGTCCAAAGTATTGGAGCTTCAGCATCAGTCCTTCCAATGAATATTTAACACTGATTTCCTTTAGGATTGACTGGTTTGATCTCCTTGTAGTCCAAGGGACTCTCAAGAGTCTTAATCATTGTAAAACATCCACTTGATCCAGATCAAATCATGCCCTTTTGTAAGCATCACCCCCTAGTTAAATCCTAACTCTCCAAACCTACTCACAAAACCACCAAGATCTGGAACTGTCTACTTTTGAATTTGGCTTCTCCCAGTTTTTTTCAACTCCTGGAGCCTTAAGCTCTAGGTGTTCAATGAGTTAGAATGTGTAAAATGCTTAAGAACAGGATTTGGCACATTGTAAATGCTATAAGTGTTAGTTTCTACATTTCTATTACTCTTATTATTAGTATCCCGGTCCTTATCAGCACCTAGATTTCCCAACAAGCGCATGTTCTCATTCTCTGTTCATTGATACATACCTTTCCTTTGTCTTGGAGAAGAAAATGGCAACCCGCTCCAGTACTCTTCCCTGGAGAGGTCTATGGACAGAGGAGCTTGGAGGGCTACAGTCCATGGGGTCGCAAAGAGTCAGATATGACTGAGCGATTTTCACTTCACTTTCCTTTGTCTGGTTGACTCCAGATCTGAAAAACTTAGCTCAGATGCAGCTCCCTCTGGAAAAAGTTATCAGCTTCATTCAGAGGAAAGCAGTGCCGGTTCCAATGCTCCATGCTTCTTAGAGAGACACGTTTACCAGCTTGTTTTGTAATTCTGTTATTTTTTCCCTAGATCATGCTTCTTCCCTGGCCAACAAAGACTTGCCATTTTCTCTGTAACTGTACTGAGCATGGTGCCTGGCACACGGCACATTCTCAGTATACAACAGATAAGAGGTCAGTGATACAGCTGAGACAAAAAGAGTGGTTCTAGACGTCTGCTTTTTGAAGTACTGTGTTGGAGTTTTAAATAGCCTGTAAATTCCCTTCATTCTCTGTTCTTTCTTTGAAAACATTAATTGCAGATAAGCTGGCTATTTATTTCACTCAATTTTTAGCCACCATCTTCCACACCAGTTAGTAAGTGTGTAATAAATGGCAGTGGCTGTGATCTTGTAGCTCCCTGGGGATAAGGGCAGGCTGGCTGGGTGGCTTGGGGAAGGAACTAAAATAGATTAGCACCAAAGAGTCCCCACAGGGCCATTCCAGTCGATTAGGCTCTAAGTGTGAGGAGGAGCTACGTGTGCAACAGAGAAGGGAGCTAGCTTATTCATCACTGCAGTGCACAAGCAGAAACACACCTGCAAATACAACATACACTCACACACACATTCACACCTTATTTTAAAAGCCTTTGCTCAGGACTTCCCTGGTGGTCCAGTGGTTAAGAATCCACCTGCCAATGCAGGGGCAACGGGTTTGATCCCTGGGCTGGGAAGATCAGGGCCACTAAGCCCACAACTGCAGAAGTCCCGTGCTCTGAAACCTGTGCTCCATGATAGGAGAGGCCACTGCAGTGAGAAGCCTGTGCACCACAGCTAGATAGTAGCCCCCACTTGCCACAACTAGCAAAAGCCCATGTGCAATAACCAAGACCCAGCACAGCCCCAAAATAAATAAAATTATTTAAAAAGTGTTTGTCCAGCTTCTGCTTTCCAACATCTATTTCACAAATACTTTTAGAACCTATCTGTGTACCAAACATTGGGTGAAGAACCCATAGTGAGCAAAACAGGATCCTTGTCCTCATGGAGTTTTCAGTCTCAAATGGAGACAAAGTTGAAATAAGTAGGTGAGTCCAGAGGTAAATGCTATGAGCTCATGATAATGATGAAGATGATGGTGATGACAAAATTAGCGCTCATATGTTGGGTGCTTCCTGTAGAGGAGGCTCTGTGTTAAGCGACTAAGCGCATTGTGTGTATTTTCTTGTGTAATCTTCCTGATGATGGTATGAGATATATACCACTATCCTAGCTTATAAAATGAGGAAACTGAGGCTCAGAAAAGTTGCATGTCTTGATGAGGTTCAGCTCTGACTCTGAATTAACTTTATTCTCTCCCAAAACCAAGTTTAGAGGAGATGAGAGTTGAAGGGAAAGAAAAGAGAATGCGAGGTAAAGAGATTAGGAAAAATTAGGGCACTTTTCTTCCAAAGGTGAACAAGTTAGGAGATTCCAGGAGATCAGAGCCACCCTTATATCCTGTGGGTAGAGGTGTGTCTGGGGCATCCCTGATAATGGCTATTATCAGACCAAACACAGCCATCCAAAAATCCAGCCACACAGAGTAAAGGCCTGGGCTCAGTCAGGCATGCAAAGATGCTCATGTTGCCATGCCAACAGCAACGGTACAGGTAGAGATATGTACCAGCACCGAGAGCTGGTGATTATTTGGGTTGGTGGAAGAGTTACCATCATGGTCTTAGAAAACTTACTCACCACAAGTAAGTTTTTGATGTGTGTGCAAACTGTTAAAAATCCTTGGTTTTCATGGCAGCTCTTCCTATATTTTTTAGGTTGGGGAAATGTGTAGGGGCCAGAGACTTGTCTGGAGTCTGATAAGCAGTCAAGGGCAGAAAAATGGGAGCACAATGCTTTCTGCTCTTTTCCTCTTCCTCTACGAAAGGAAGGTTTGTTTCTGCCCTGTGTTATGGCCAGCGCAGCCAAGAGTCTCCATGGCTCCCTGCGGTTTGGCCCGCGGTTACATTCCCTCCTGTTTCCTCTGTTTTTGTATTTTCACTTGGCCTGCCTACTGACAGGTGCAGAGGCCATCAGAGAGCCTGCTGGTCACACCTGCTCAGGCTGTACCTGCGCTCCGGGTGTCGGCAGTACTTCTTGGAGTGGGCCTCTAGCCAAGGCCAACGTCAGCCCTGTATTGGGAGGGACTGGCCTTTAGATCCTGGCTGGCAGGCTCTGCACACTCTCCTTCTCTCTCTGTCCATCCTCCTCTGCCTTCTTGGCAGACCAGAAAGTCCTTGGTGAGAGGATTAGCTCTGGGGCAGTGATGCTTTGCTAATACATTCTGAAATTATATGTTCCTTAGAAAGTGTTCAATGATCAAAAGTATAGAAGTCAAACTATAAACTACCATGTTGTAAAGGAGGGTTATTTTCCAAAATAGCGAGAAAATAAAATACGTTATTTGCTTCTAATTTTAGAAAAATATCTTCTACCATATATTTTCAACATTTCATAGTGCTCTTTAATTTTGATTTTCCTCCACAATTAAGCATGAAGCCAATTGGATTAAGTACAAGTAAAGTCTAACGTAAAAAAAAAAAAAACAACAAAACAAAACAATAAGAGCCAGCAAACAACCAGGTATCATGTACTGAAGACTTGCTATACGATTGGTAGATTTTTAAAATTTTCATTACAAATCTAGGGTAAACATAATATTGTTGCAAATATGCAGATGAGAAAACAGAGACACCAACATGTTATATGAAAAAAGTGAAAGTGCTAGTCACTCAGCTGTGTGTGACTCTTTGTGTCCCCATGGGCTGTAGCCCGCCAGGCTCCTCTGTGCGTGGAATTCTCCAGGTAACAATAGTGGAGTGGGTAGCCATTCCCTTCTCCAGGGAATCTTTCCAGCCCAGGGATCAAACCTGGATTGCCTGCATTGCAGGCAGCTTCTTTACTGTCTGAGCCGCCAGGGAAGCCCAACATGCTATATAGCTCATCTCAAGTCACACAACTACTGAGAGGCAGAACTGGAATTTAAATCTAGATCAGTTAACTTCTGAGACTACTTTTATCCATCATCATGTATGTCGGATTCTCCTTAGAGTACATCAGAGTCAGCTAGATTGCTTGGTGACACACAGATTGCTGGGTCCAATCCTAGGGTTTCTCATTCAGTAAATCTGGGGTGGGGCTAGAGAATCTGTATCTCAAACAAGTTCCCAGGTGATGCTACTGCTGTGGTCGGGACACTCTAGTTTGAAAAGCACTGCCTTACTGAGTGTCTAAATAGCATCTTTCATGACTATGTAATTGAATCCTTGCATAATGCATGAGAAAGTAATTTTATTATAATCCCCATTTTGTAGAGGACAGAAAAGCATTTTGCCTGAGGTCATCCAACCAGTAGGTGATAGAGCCTAAATTCAAAGCGGTCTGTGTTCAAAGCCCACACACATATTGAAGCATTATACTGGGGTGATTTAGAGCTTTTTTCCGATTGTATTAAGTTGATTACATCTCTGCTTTTGCTACAACTAGCGACACTTACATTTTTCTACGTTCCATTCACAATTATAAGACAGGAAGGACAAAATGCAATAAAAAAGGCAATCCCTTGGACAAACAAGCCCTGCTATTCAGAGAACATGGCAACATCGCCCACTATGCACCGTTGACTGGCATGCAGTGCCGCCAGGTGGTAGCTCAAAGTGCCGAATGATCAACGAATGCACAGAAGTCCAAAGTCAGTTTTATGTACTGTTGAGTAAAGTTAAAAAATAGTAGTAGGTGATCATTTCTCCTTGACTTCAGTGTCTCGGTCCTCCTAAGCCCTGCGCTTCGGCCAGACCACCACGCTCTCTTGGTTTACAGGGCTAGCATCATGGTTGTTGTTGTTGCTCAGTCATTCCATTGAGTCTGACTCTTTGTGACCCCATGGACTGCAGCACATGGGGCTTCCCTGTCCACCATCTCCTGGAGTCTGCACAAACTCAGGTCCATTGAGTCAATGATGCCATCCAAGCATCTCATCCTCTGTCATCCCCTTCTCCTTCTGCCTTCGATCTTTCCCAGCATCAGGGCCTTTTCTAATGAGTCAGCTCTTTGCAGCATGTAGCCAAAGTATTGGAGTTTCAGCTTCAGCATCAGTCCTTCCAATGAATATTCAGGATTGATTTCCTTTACAATTGACTGGTTTGATCTTCTTGCAGTCCAAGGAACTCTAAAGAGTCTTCTCCAGCACCATAGTTTAAAAGGATCAGTTCTTCTGTGCTCAGCCTTCTTTATAGTCCAACTCTCACATCCATACATGACTGTTGGAAAAACCATAACTTTGACTAGATGGACCTTTGTTGGCAAATAATGTCTCTGCTTTTTAATATGCTGTCTAGATTTGTCATAGTTTTTCTTCCAAGGAGCAAGCATTTTTAAATTTAGTGGCTGCAGTCACCATCTGAACTGATTTTGGAGCCCAAGAAAGTAAAGTCTGTCATTGTTTCCATTGTTTCCCCATCTATTCGTCATGAAGTGATGGGACTGGATGTCATGGACTTCATTTTTTGAATGTTGAGTTTTAAGCCAGCTACTTCACTCTCCTCTTTCACTTTCATCAAGAGGCTCTTTAGTTCTTCTTTGGTTTCTGCCATAAGGCTGGTGTTATGTGCATATATGAGGTTACTGATATTTTTTCCAGCAATCTTGATTCCAGCTTGTGCTTCAGCCAGCCTGGCATTTCACACGATGCAGTTTGCACAAATGATGTGCAGTCTGACAAATTCCTCCAACTACAGACCCACTTCTACTATGCACAAGCCAACCAAACTCAATGAAAGGAAAGAAAAATGGAGAAAAGCATTACAAACTGCTAAGCACTTGAACTTGTTGTTGATCAGAAACTCTAGGTTAGTTGGTTAAAATGATTAGGCAAATCACTGTTTTTTTTTTACACATAGGGAAGAAGGAAAGTCATTTTGAAATCATTCATTTTTGCTTTGCTGAAGAAGATTAGAGGAATTTAAATTTTAGTTTAGCCCTGTATTTGGCCATTACAGAGAATCCTCCAATCTCTCGGATCTGGATTAAATGAAATCAAATAAGATCATGCTTGGTAAACTGTAGAGTATAATGCCAGAGGGTGAGATTATTACAATGAAACACAGTGCAGTGAAATGGTCAGTTTAATAGCTTTGAAGGCAGACAAATTGAAGTATAAATGTCAGTTATTCTAACAGTGTAGTTTTAGAATGCAGATGAACCTCTCTGAGTCTCCTTTTTCTTAACTATGAAATAGAAATTATAATCCTATTGCATTAATTGGATTCTGGGATTGAATTGGAAAATAAAATATGGTTAAACAGATATTACAATTAGACATTATTTGGGAGTAATACTGGTTTGAAAGTGTTTTAAATCAAGGAAATGTATAACTAGGATACAGAGACCAATGTACTTAAAGAAGAATAAAAGTTTGCTAGCCCAATCTGATTTTGCGCCAAAGTGACATGTGAAATACTATGAATGTTTCTTTTTGGCCCATATCTAACCTTATTCAAAATTTTAAATAACTTATAAAGTAAGAAACTGCTGAATGGTATGATAAGTATGGCTTTAAGACATCTGAAAGATTTAAAGTTATGCCCAATAGGCCCTCTCAGTCCCAATAGGACCTCTCAGAATCTTAAAGGCTTTTTTTTTTTTTTCCAAAAAATGCTTGGTCAAGAGAGGCATATCAAAACGACATAGTTGTTGTTTCTGCAAAATGAATTGGACATTTGATTTTACATTCTACATTAATATATCAGATCAGATCAGATGCTCAGTCGTGTCTGACTCTTTGTGACCCCATGAATTGCAGCACGCCAGGCCTCCCTGTCCATCACCAACTCCCGGAGTTCACTCAGACTCACGACCATTGAGTCAGTGATGCCATCCAGCCATCTCATCCTCTGTCCTCCCCTTCTCCTCTTGCCCCTAATCCTTCCCAGCATCAGAGTCTTTTCTAATGAGTCAACTCTTCGCATGAGGTGGCCAAAGTACTGGAGTTTCAGCTTTAGCAGCATTCCTTCCAAAGAAATCCCAGGGCTGATCTCATTCAGAATGGACTGGTTGGATCTCCTTACAGTCCAAGGGACTCTCAAGAGTCTTCTCCAACACCACAGTTCAAAAGCATCAATTCTTCGGTGCTCAGCCTTCTTCACAGTCCAACTCTCACATCCATACATGACCACAGGAAAAACCATAGCCTTGACTAGACGAACCTTTGTTGGCAAAGTAATGTCTCTGCTTTTGAATATGCTATCTAGGTTGGTCATAACTTTCCTTCCAAGCAGTAAGAGTCTTTTAATTTCATTGCTGCAGTCACCATCGGCAGTGATTTTAGAGCCTCCAAAAATAAAGTCTGACACTGTTTCCACTGTTTCCCCATCTATTTCCCATGAAGCGATGGGACCGGATGCCATGATCTTTGTTTTCTGAATGTTGAGTTTTAAGCCAACTTTTTCACTCTCCACTTTCACTTTCATCAAGAGGCTTTTGAGTTCCTCTTCACTTTCTGCCATAAGGGTGGTGTCACCTCCATATCTGAGGTTATTGATATTTCTCCCAGCAATCTTGATTCCAGCTTGTGTTTCTTCCAGTCCAGCGTTTCTCATGATGTACTCTGCATATAAGTTAAATAAACAGGGTGACAATATACAGCCTTGATGTACTCCTTTTCCTATTTGGAACCAGTCTGTTGTTCAGACTTAAATTGAAGAAAGTAGGGAAAACCACTAGACCATTCAGGTATGACCTAAATCAAATCCCTTATGATTATACAGTGGAAGTGAGAAATAGATTTAAGGGCCTAGATTTGATAGATAGAGTGCCTGATGAACTATGGAATGAGGTTCGTGACATTGTACAGGAGACAGGGATCAAGACCATCCCCATGGAAAAGAAATGCAAAAACCCAAAATGGCTGTCTGGGGAGGCCTTACAAATAGCTGTGAAAAGAAGAGAAACAAAAAGTAAAGGAGAAAAGGAAAGATATAAACATCTGAATGCAGAGTTCCAAAGAATAGCAAGAAGAGATAAGAAAGCTTTCCTCAGTGATCAATGCAAAGAAATAGAAGAAAACAACAGAATGGGAAAGACTAGAGATCTCTTTAATAAAATCAGATACCAAAGTAACATTTCATGCAAAGATGGGCTCGATAAAGGACAGAAATGGTATGGACTTAACAGAAGCAGAAGATATTAAGAGATGGCAAGAATACACAGAAGAACTGTACAAAAAAAATCTTCACAACCCAGATAATCATGATGGTATGATCACTGACCTAGAACCAGACATCCTGGAATGTAAAGTCAAGTGGGCCTTAGGAAGCATCACTACGAACAAAGCTAGTGGAGGTGATGGCATTCCAGTTGAGCTATTCCAAATCCTGAAAGATGATGCTTTGAAAGTGCTGCACTCAATATGCCAACAAATTTGGAAAACTCAGCAGTGGCCACAGGACTGGAAAAGGTCAGTTTTCATTCCAATCCCAAAGAAAGGCAACGCCAAAGAATGCTCAAACTACCACACAGTTGCACTCATCTTACACGCTAGTAAAGTAATGCTCAAAATTCTCCAAGCCAGGCTTCAGCAATATGTGAACCGTGAACTTCCAGATGTTCAAGCTGGTTTTAGAAAAGGCAGACGAACCAGAGATCAAATTGCCAACATCCGCTGGATCATGGAAAAAGCAAGAGAGTTCCAGAAAAACATCTATTTCTGCTTTATGGACTATGCCAAAGCCTTTGACTGTGTGGATCACAAGAAACTGTGGAAAATTCTGAAAGAGATGGGAATACCAGACCACCTGACCTGCCTCTTGAGAAACCTACATGCAGGTCAGGAAGCAACACTTGGAACTGGACATGGAACAACAGACTGGTTCCAAATAGGAAAAGGAGTACATTAATATATAGAAAGCCTATAAAGCTTTTAAGGGAGTTGTATCAAGAATGAGCCTCCAACTTCCATTAAAAGGTCCTGAGATTTCTCCTGTTTCTAAAAGGGCTTCAAGTCCCTGACTTCCAGTTGGCAAGAAATAGGCTAAGAAATTTACTCAGTTGCAAACCAACACTGTTTCTCATAAAACAGCAAAAACATCTCAGATGGTAAAGTGAAGATCCTGTGGGGATAGTCAAGCACTAAATGAATTAATGAACTTATTCAACATGCCCTGGAGGTCCTAGTTATAGCAATCAGACAAGAAAAATAAATAAAACGTACCCAAATTGGAAAGGAAGAAGTAAAATTGTCAATATTTGCAGATAATATGAGACTATATATAGAAATCCTAAAGATTCCACCAAAAAGCTATTATAACTAATAAATTAATTCAGTAAAGTTTCAGGGTACAAAATTAATACACAGAAATCTGCTGTACTTCTACCCATTAACAATGGCCTATCAGAAAAAGAAATTAAGAAAACAACCTCACTTACTATTGCATCAAAAAGAATGAAATACCTAGGAATAAATTTAAACAAGGAGGAGAAAAACTCTGAAAACTCTAAGACACTGATGAAAGAAACTGGAGACAGCACAAACAAATGGACAGATATAACATGTTCATGGAGTGAAAGAATTAATATTGTTAAGATGTCCATACTACCTAAAGCAACATGCCGACTCAATGCAATCCCTATCAAAATACCAATGGCATTTTAAATAGGACTAGAACAAATAATCCTAAAATGTATATGGAGCCACAAAAGACCCAGAAAGTCAAAGTAATGTTGAGAAAACAGAAAAATGCTGAAAATATCACACGCTCTGGTTTCAAACTATACTACAAAGCTATAGTAATCAAAACAGCATGGTAGTGGCACAAAAACATACACAGATCAAGAGAACAGAATAGAGAGCCTAGAAACAAACCCTTAAATTGTCAGTTAATATAGGGCAAAGGAAACAAGAATATACAATCAGCAAAGGACAACATCTTCAATAAATGATGCTGGGAAAACTGACAGCTACATGCAAAATAATCAAAATGGACTACTTTCTCATACCATATATGCAAATAAGCTCAAAGTGGGTTAAAGACTTAAATGTAAGTCCTGAAACCATAAACTCCTGGATGAAAACATAGGCAGTGTGCTCTTTGACACAGATCTTTGCAATTTGGGAGGGGGGTTCTATTTTCTCAGGCAAGGACAATGAATACAAAGATAAATGAGACTCTATCAAATTGAAAAAGCTTTTGTACAGTGAAGGAAATCATCAACAAAATGAAAAGGCAACCTTATGAATTGGAAAAGATATTTGCAAATTATATATCCAGTAAAGTGCTGATGTTTAAATTGAATAAAGAAAGTAAACAACTCAATATCAAAAAACCCAAACAATCCAATGAATAAAGGGACAGTGGACCTGAATACATCTTTCTCCATCAGTTCAGTTGCTCAGTCGTGTCTGACTCTTTGTGACCCCATGAATTGCAGCACACCAGGCCTCCCTGGCAATCACCAACTCCTGGAGTTCACTCAAACTCACATCCGTCCAGTCGGTGATGCCATCCAGACATCTCATCCTCTGTCGTCCCCTTTTCCTCCTGCTCCCAATCCCTCCCAGCATCAGAGTCTTTTCCAGTGAGTCAACTCTTCGCATGAGGTGGCCAAAGTACTGGAGTTTCAGCTTTAGCATCATTCCTTCCAAAGAACACCCAGGACTGGTCTCCTTTAGAATGGACTGGTTGGATCTCCTTGCAGTCCAAAGGCCTCTCAAGAGTCTTCTCCAATACCACAGTTCAAAAGCATCAATTCTTTGGTGCTCAGCTTTTTTCACAGTCCAACTCTCACATCCATACATGACCACTGGAAAAACCATAGCCTTGACTAAACAGACCTTTGTTGGCAAAGTAATGTCTCTGCTTTTGAATATGCTATCTAAGTTGGTCATAACTTTCCATCCACGTAGTAAGTGGAGACATACAAATGGCCAATAGACACATGAAAAGATGTTTAACATTACTAATCATCAGGAAATGCAAATCAAAACTCACAATAAGATATCACCTCACTCCTGTCAGAATATCTATCCTCAAAAAGAAAAAAAAAAGCAAATGTTGGTGAGGATGTAGAGAAAAACAAACCCCTGTGCCCTGCTGGTATGAGTGTAAATTGCTGCATCAACTATGGAAAACAGTATGGAGGTTCCTCAAAAAACTAAAAGTAGAGCTATCTTATAATCCATCAATTATACTCCCGGGTTTATACCTGAAGAAAATGAAAACACAAGTTCAAAAAGATACATGTACCCCAATATTCATAGCAGCATTACTTACAATAGCCAAGATATGGAATCAACCTAAGTGTCCATTGACAGATGAATGGATAAAGAAGATGTGCTATATATGTACATGATGGAATATTACTCACCCATAAAAAGAATAAAAATTTGCCATTTGCGACAACATGGATGGACATAGAAAATATAATGCTAAGTGAAAGAAGTCAGAGAAAGGTAAATACCAAATGTGAAATCACCTATATGTAAAATCTAAAAAACAAAACAAATGAACAAAACAGAAATAGACTTATTTTTATAGTTGTTGCCAGAGGGGGAGAAAGGGTAGAGATTTGGGCAAAATTGGTAAAAGTGATTAAGAGGTACAAAATTCCAGGTATACTATAAATAAGTCATGGGGATGTCAGATACAACATAAAGAAATATAGTCAGAAACACTGTAATACTTTTGCATGGTGAGAGATGGTTCCTAGACATAGTGTGGTGATCATTTTGTAATGTATTTAAATTTCAAGTCACTATGTTGTACTGAAACTAAAATAATATTGTATGTCAACCACATATCAATAAAAATACAAGCAAACAAATGAACAAATAAATAAAGGGAGTAGTGATTTGGGGAGCTACTTCTAGGGACTAAATGCAGAATCTATTCAAAGAACAGTAAATCTTCCAAAGTAAGGGGTCCTGACAGCATTTACTCAGAATTGTGGCAGGTATGGCCTCCCTCTCCCTGTTAGGTGAGATTGTCCTTTGTGGTTATCCAGTCTCTAGTTAACCATTGTACACTGTGTCAGTGGGGTAAGATGCTGTCTTTATAGGCCGCAAGTTTTTAGATAAAGAGTGATTCATGAGCAGATGTATCTGGGAAACCTCTTCACATCTGGACCTAAATTGTAAGATTCTAGGATTAGAGTCTGAGCCTACAATGGCTTTGGTCAGGGGCTCCTCCAATAGCTTCAGCAGAAAATAAAGGGAAAAGACAACTATTTCTGGAAGAAGATCTCTGATGGACACTCTTTGGCAGTTCTGTGCTAACAGACTGTGGGTCTATTTGTGTCTTGCTGCCATAAAGCCTCCAATATGGAGAGCCCTCTGGGACTATCTTTCCCTTTAGCAAAAGTTCCCAGATGGCTAAGGGTCTGCCACATTAAGTTCCTAAGGGTTGTCTTTCAACAACTTGGAAAGCAATGCATTTCCGAGGTGCATCATATGCTTCCCTGATTCTTGAAATAGTGAAGCCAGAACATTAATTTTGTGTTTTCCTATGGTGGTGGGAATTCCTTGGAGTCCAGTGATTAAGAGTTTGCACTTCCACTGTAGCGGGTGAGGGTTCAGTCCCTGGTTGGGGAACTAAGAGCCCACATGCTGTGTGGCATGGCCAAAAAGTTAAAAAAAAAAAAAAAGGTAATATTTTTAGAAACTGTGATAACACACAACAGAATTTTCCTTTTTAACTATTTTTAAGCATACGGTTCCAGAGAAGGCAATGGCACCCCACTCCAGTACTCTTGCCAGAAATATCCCATGGATGGAGGAGCCTGGTAGGCTGCAGTCCATGGGGTCGCTAAGAGTCAGACACGACTGAGTGACTTCCCTTTATGACTATGCCTTGGGCTTGCCAGGTGGCGCTGGTGTTAAAAAACCCACCTGCCAAAACAGGAAACATAAATGATGTGGGTTCAATCTCTGGGAGGAGAGAGCATGGCAACCCACTCCTGTATACTTGCTTGAAGATTCCCATGGACAGAGGAGCCTGACGAACTACAGTCCATAGGGTTGCAAACAGTCAGACATGACTGAAGCAGTTTAGCACGCATGCATGACTATGCCTTACTTATACTTCTTTTCCTAGAAGAGTTGATCTGATTTCCACCTATGAGCATCCTTCCCATCCACTATAAACTGCTGAAATGCCATTTCTTTCATGAAGAATTTCTTGATTCTTTGTCTCCAACTAATTTAATAATAATATATAATTATCATGATAACAGCTATCATTTATCTACCAGTTGCCACGCACTCATTACTGTGCCTAAATGATGTAATTTTTAAAAAACAGAGAACTGTTGTCCTATTATTATTTGATGAGTTAGAAAGCTACAGGATTTTGCAACTGAGGAAAATGGGGTTTAGAGATTTAATACACCTGCTGTAGTCATAAAGCAAATGACACCTGTAAGCGAAAAAAGTCAGGAAGAGTCCCAAACGGTACTGTTACCAAATCAGACTGCTTTACATTCCACATATAAAGATCTGCCCAACCACATGGAAAGGGTGATATTCTTTTCCCTGTCCTACCTATCCTAGGATATCTTGACTTTCCATACTAGCTTACCATGTGAGGCTCTATGAAAGTGAAAATCACTCAGTAGTGTCTGACTCTTTGTGACCCTATGGACTATACAGTGCATGGAGTTCTCCAGGCCAGAATAATGGAGTCAGCAGCCTTTCCCTTCTCCAGGGTATCTTCCCAAATCAGGGATCAAACCCAAGTCTCCTGCACTGCAGGCGGATTCTTGACCAGCTGAGCCACAAGGGAAGCCTGTGAGGCTATATAGTGGAGGGTTTAGAAAGTCAGTCTCTGGAATGAGACTGGTGGGGTTAAATGCTGACTCTCTCTTTATTCTGTTAGATCTTGGGCAAAGCACTCAATATCTCAGCACTTCAGTCTTTACCTATAAAACAGGGATAAGAGTAACATCCCTGTAGACATGTTGTGATTAGTAAATGTATTAATTCCTACCCAACACCTAAAACTGTGCTGGGCACGTAGTAACAACTTAGCAAATGTTAGCTATTATTATCTTATTCTTGTTTTCTTCCCTATTACTCACTCTACCACTCTCTCTTCTCGCCTTGATTTGAAATTTTAAAAAATTAGCAATTTGGCCTCGATTGATGAAGCTGAAAAGTAAATAAATAGCAGGTGCAGGTGGAAAGCAGATGGAATTCACTCTGGGTTTCCCTTCCTGTTAGCTTTGGACAGGTTTGCTGTTTACATAACTTGTTCTCTTTCTTTCCCCAAACATCCCCATTTAAGTGGGGTCTCTGGTTTGTTATTTAACTCACAAATTATCTCCACCCCTGTTCTCTCCAGCTATGCCACCTCATCCTTCCCCTTTACATTAATAACAGTTGCTATTTATAGAGTACTTACTCTGTGACATGCACACTCCATCCTTTCTTATACAATACTCACATGAACTGTAAGACATCAATATCATTATTCATAGATGAGGAAATTGGGATTTTAAAGAGATAATCTAAGCTTCTGCTTGTGATTATTTTAATATTTATGCAATCTTAAAAGACAGAGGGACTTCCCTGGTGGCTCAGTGAATAGGAGTCTGCCTGCCAATGCAGGGGACACAGGGTCGATCCCTAGTCCAGGAAGATCCCACAAGCCACAGAGTAACTAAACCCCTGTGCTGCAACCACTGAAGCCTGCACACCTCAGGCTGTGTTCCACAACAAGAGATGCCGCCACCATGAGGAGCCCATGTACTGCAATGAAGAGTAGCCATTGCTTGTCACAACCAGAGAAAAACATGCAAAGAAACAAATACCAAGCACAGCCAAAACAGTAAATAAATAATACACAAAAAATACGAGAGGCTTCCATTTGTATACAGAAATTTTTATCTTCTGACATTCTCTCTTGTAGAAATGGAGAAACCACCATTTTTCACTGGATGTATTTTAAAAACAAACAAACAAAAATTGTAACTGAGTTAAAAGATAACTTTTAGAAAATAGGATCCAGGCTGGAGAATGTTTGATTTATCGGAAATATTGTCCTCCGTAGGCTAAAGGAGCTGCACCAATTGCAATAAGATGACCTCTTTTTCAATTGGTCTTGGGAGGAAATAAGTCAATAAGCAATGAGCCCCTCACCTAAAATATAAGGGCCTCGGGGAGCTGCTTCTGCTCTGAGGACAGGTGTAGGGATGAGGTTGCACACAAGTCTGAGGTATAACTATATACCAGCATTATTGCATTTGACATTGCACTCATCTTGCCATTGTGATGTCTTGATATCCAACCCTATTCCTCCAGCTCTCCCCAGGAGATAAATGTTGGGATAAGTGCATGTTCAGTCACATCTGACCCTTTGCGATCCCATGGACTGAGCCCACCAGGATCCTGTGTCCATGGAATTCTCCAGGCAAGAATACTGGAATGGGTTGTCATGACCTCCGCCAGGGAATCTTCCTGACCCAGGGACCGAACCTTGGTCTCCTGCATTTCCTGCACTGGCAAGTGGATCCTTCAGCACTGTGCCATCTGGGAAGCCAGTGTTGAGATAATATTCTTTAATTCTTTCTGCAGAATAACTTCCTTTGCTTTCTTAGAGGTTTTCTATTTCCTCATACCTATAATTGTATGTGACTTCACAAACTTTGTGGTTGGCTCTTGGCCTAAGTGTGAATGTATCAACCAACTTTTATCCAGGCTATGCTGGGCAACAAATCTTATCAACCTTCAAATCTTATCGACACATATTTAATTCTTAAATTTCTTGGGGATTTTGAGTCAGCCACAGCTCTGCTGGACTTAGCTGTATTCTATATGTCTTCTCATTCTATGTATGGTAAGCTGCTTCAGTCGTGTCTGACTCTGTGCTACCCCATAGACAGCAGCCCATCAGGCTCCCCCATCCCTGGGATTCTCCAGGCAAGAACACTGGAGCGGGTTGCCATTTCCTTCTCCAATGCATGAAAGTGAAAAGTGAAAGTGAAATCTCTCAGTCGTGTCCGACTCCTGGCGACCCCATGGACTGCAGCCTACCAGGCTCCTCCGTCCATGGGATTTTCCAGGCAAGAGTACTGGAGTGGGATGCCATTGCCGTCTATAACCCAGGCTAAAGGAGAAGCCACTATTTAGGATATGCTGTTCCCATAGAGGTGGCCCAGAATGAGACTCACATAATTCAAGAAATCAAATTGAAAGCTTCTGTGATAAGAGACTAACATCATGTTTGTTCAAATTACATTGGTTAGGATAGGACACTTGGCAAAGCCCCAAGGAAATGGGGCAGGAAAGCATGACAAGGCTGGAGAGTGAACAAATAACTGTGAACAAGTGATACACAACAATAAGGAACATTGGGTCTGCCATTTCAAAAGCCCATGGTTATCTGACTACCTCTTGTGTCACATTAAAAATTCTTAATAAAAACTCTGATTCACTTAGGATAGCCCAGACTATGGTTTAATTTTCCTGGACCAGGTATCCATCCTTGAGTCAAGCAACAGTGACCAGGAAAGAGGGGTATAATGACATTGCTGCTGCTGTTGCTAAGTCGTTTCAGTCGTGTCCGACTCTATGCGACTGCAGAGACAGCAGCCCACGAGGCTCCCCTGTCCCTGGGATTCTCCAGGCAAGAACACTGGGGTGGGTTGCCATTTCCTTCTCCCGTGCATGAAAGGGAAAAGTGGAAGTGAAGTCGCTCAGTCGTGTCCGACTCTTAGCGACCCCATGGACTGCAGCCTACCAGGCTCCTCTGTCCATGGGATTTTCCAGGCAAGAGTACTGGAGTGGGGTGCCATTGCCTTCTCTGATAATGACATTATGTCAAAGGAAAAACAAGGGCTGTGACCAGAGATAAACTATTTAGGAAGGATGCATGGGAAAGGCATGCAAATTCACTGAACTTGAGTTAACTGAATGTTGAGCTATTGTTTTTTTTCATTATTATTATTAACTTCATTATTATCATCAGCTTCACTTTGCCACCTCTCTACCATCGCCACCCTCATTAACATTATCGTCTTTATTACCCACATGGCTTTACCAACTTCATGCTCCTGTTCTTCACTACTTTGTCACCTTCATCATCTGTACCACAATCAGCATCATCTTAACCCTCAGCATTGTAGTGTAGTATTCCTTTTAAGACCTATTCTTTATCTTAACTGCTGTATATCACCCATGAAGTTTAGGATGGAATTAAATTCTCCCCCTGGCTCAAGGAGGTGGCATTGATTTCAACAAATCAACAAACTTAACGTTGCCCAGATGACAGCTATTATATGTTATTGTATTTATTCCCTCAGAATGGATTCGTGGTAAAAGTTGGTCCAAATAAGAGCCAGATTCGGAACTGTGTGTGTCCATCAGAAGAAGCAGATGACTTGTCTCTCATTAAACAAGTGTAACGAAATATGCAGTCCAAGATGCTGCTGGAAGCCACCTCATAACTATGAAAATACAACTTTAGGTTGAAACCCACACTAAAGCAAGTAGAAACAGGAAACAGACGAGCTCCTAGTATTTTTCCCAGTAACATTGTTGCTCTATTGAATCAATCCTTACTGGTGGCTTACCTGTATGTGTACATTTTATGCATTTGATGGAATAAAATTCCTTTATTGTCTAAGTATGAATTTCTTTTTTTAACTACAAAAAGTGCCCCAAATTATATAACTAATGACTTCCACTAACTTCATCAATATCAATCAATATCAGTAATTCTACAGCTGCTACCATTTCCATGACTGCCTCCACAACATCCCTGAAAGTCCTTAATTACATATCAAATTATAGATATGAAAGAAAGAAACATAGTGAGGAGATACTTTGTTTTCTGTTAATACTTTTTGTCATTTTGGGGAAAAAAACCTGTTTGCCTGCACCTTTCATATTAGTAAACTTATTGGTTGTAACAGCAATCTTAGGCACGCTTAATACATTTCTACTACAAAACTAATTGAGTGATTTTATATCTGGAAAAAAATGTAAATATCCAGTGCTGAATGTATAGGCAGCAAGGCGGTGCGGTGTGGAGTGCCCTGGATCACCTTCCTTCTTGAGTAAGAATCCAGAAGCCAGGCTTCTAAGAGCGCCAGCCCCTAACTTGCATGTGACCTTGGGCAAGTTCTCTTCTTTTTCTTGACTTTGGTTTCTCCATCTATAAATTGATAGGGTTAGTCCATGTTCTCACTAAGGAGCCTTGGATTTTAAGGAGGATTTCAGACTTTCTGAGCCACGTGGAAATGCATTTTAATAGATTGAGTATTTCTGGACAAGTCATACATCTAAGTTTAGTAGCTTATAAGTTACTTATATTTTATAAAAGTATAATAGAATCATAGACTGTAAAAGCCAGAAAGGATCACCTAATCCAATTCCCTTACACCTGAGATAAGGAAACCAAGGCCCAGTGAAGTTAAGTGACTTACCCAAGGGCACTCAGGCAATCTCATGGCTTTGCCCTTTGCCCCTTCCTCATGACCTTTTCTGGAGATAATCTTGCCTTGCCATCTCTTCTAAGACTGAAACTTCCCAGGTGCTGTTATTTTCCCCCTCCCTCACATAATAAATGAACTACAAGACTATGAGCTCTTCCCAAACAAGGCTGTGATTTCACTATTGCTATAGCCTCCAGTTCTCCTAGTCTGACAGTCAAGGCATGTTGACCGAACGAACCTCAGCCACAAGTGACATCATTTTAATCATTAATCGGCTTTTAATCATTAATCGGCTTCTGAAATACTTTCCCTAAACTATTCCAGATGAGTCAGTTGGGTGACATTTTAACCTCTAAAGAATTAGGTTGGAATCACGAGAAGATCTGAGCTTGCATCCCGAGTATCTAGGAGATGTTAGGGAAAGACTAAGGAAGAGTTTCCATCTGCATTTCTCTACTACCAGCCCATGGTACCTGTCTCAAATTTGCCTTCTACTTCTGACACAGCTGCCAGGCAATCATTGCTAATGGATACCATGGTTATTTGATTGTTTTGCTGTGAGATCATCAGGGACAAATTGAGAGGGCAGCATCAACATATATACAGTGCCACGTGTAAAACAGCCAGTGGGAAGCTGCCGTGTGGCACAGGGAGCTCAGCTGGGTGCTGTGTGATGACCTAGAGGGATGGGAGGGAGGCTACAGAAGGAGAGGATATGTGTGTACATGCAGAAACTAACACAACATTGTGAAACAATTATATTCCAATTAAAAAAAAAATCTATTCACCTTCTTTGTCCTAAGCAAAGAGGAGCAGGTCCTCCATGACCTTTGCTGACCTCCTGAAACTAAGAATCCAAAGGGAGATTTTATTCTGTGATTATAAGGAATGACTCAAAGGGGCACCGTTTGAAAGTGGCTCCCTGGAGTGTCTCCTTTAGACGGGAATCTGTGAAAGAGGTCATCAGCTTATTCTGCTTTGAGTAACCTGTAGGGGTCACAGTAAGATCACGCACAAAGTCCCACATTCTCCTTGAAAGAAAAGACAAAAAAATCTATGAATTTTCTGAGAAACCATACATTGGGATCTTTGCACAGAGCTAGAAACCCATCTCCTGCTCAATCTCCTTTCTGAAACTTGAAGTGAACAGACCAAGCTGAATATGGATGAGCTTGCATCTCTGTGACCTTCTTTACCTCTTTTCCTCTTTCAGATACAAGCAAGGTCATGGCTTCAGAACATGAATCTCACAGAATGTCCTTCCTGGAAGCCAGCATGTCAGGGAAGCAGCTGTGGAGTCATGGAAAGAGATTCCGGAGACCAGGGTTCAAGCTGTGATCCTGTCCCTTTCTGATCATATCACTCTGTCACTTAGTATCTGTTTTATTCATCTCCTAGGTGGGATAATCCCTATTTCACAGGGTGAGTGTGTCGGTTATGAGTTATATAAGTAAGATGTTTGGCCACAGTTGGTGCTTAACAAATAGTATCTATGATTATTATTTATATTAACAGCCACCAGGTAGGGAGAAAGTATTGTTTAAGGCTATTAAACTCAAAAACAGTGTTTGCTTAAATTTAGGATATACAGAAATATCATTTGGGGAGCTTATTAAAACACAGATTCTAGACATTAGCTCCAGAGAGTCAGATTCAGTAGGAGTGAGTCTAAGAATCTACATTTTTAACATGAGCTCCAGGTGATTCTGATACAGGTGGCTCACAATCCATACTTTGAGTAAAATATCATGAAGAGGAAAATGAGCAGCAAACAGGCTTAGCAAAGATTTGTTGATTCATTGATTGACTCATTGGGGACCCAAGCTCTCACCTATAGAGGAGTATGAAAGTAAGCATCATTTTATCCCTGCAGTAATCAAGAAATCTCTCCATATGTCTAATTACATCCTTGCCTGCAGTAACCAAAGTCTGTTCTTTTTATTGAAAGTGAGAACAAGTGATCAGCAGTCCTGCCATAAAACTCTTTAGATATTTGCAGAGAGCGGTCATGTCATAACCTACAGTCTTCTCATGTTTTCAGAAAACTCTTTTATTTGCTGTAATTTCGAGTCACTACTAAGACTCAATAAATGATCTCTAATGAATAAAGTCCTGATAAAACAGAAATAAGGATCAAAGAATATCAGTGCTCACTGGGACCTTTGAGATTTTCTAACATGAATCTCTCATTTGACAGATGAGCTAATTAAGACCTAGAAGTCACATCATACATTTGTGACAGGATAGGGTTTAGACCCTGGGCTTCTTGTATTCCATTTCTTACTGCTATATGGTGTAGACTCTATATTTCACTTTAAATCAATGGGGACCTACCCTTTCCAAGGCCATGTGTTGACCTCTGTTGGGAATGAGGAGGTGTGTTGACCTAAGAGAATAGGCTCTGCACTATAGATCACTGTCTGGTAGAGAAAACATAAAGCTACCAGGCTGTTGACCAATAACATAACCATTGTGAATTGTCCTTATTTTAATAAAATGAAAATTGGAGAAACTAGAGTGGGAGAGCAAATTGCCCAAAGATCAAAGAGTATCTGAAAGAGCCTGAACATGGTCTTCTAATTCATTCAATTAACAGATATTTATGACAGGCTTACTTATTACATGCCGGTCCTATACTAGGCATTTGCTATATCATAATGAATGGGATCTCCATCATGTCAGTGTAATGAGTCAAGCATGGAGCATAATGTGAAGTCCTAGGGCTTAGGGTCCAAAGTTCTCCTCCCTTTCTCTCTTTCAGCAAAGATGAACTGGTTTGCAGTCATCCCGGGACTCTCAAAAGGCAAAGGCAATTCCAGAGACCTCAGGCAAGGAAAGCAAAGATTTTTTCCTGCCTAACAAAAGTGAAGACATAAACCATGGAAAGTCAAATCAATTTTTCCTTAACTCTCTGGAAGCCCAGTGGCTAAGGACCCCAAAGATGGATGGCCTAGCTTCAGGCTGTAATTAAATTTGCCACAGTTATGTTCCCAGCAGTCAGACGCCAGGGCCATGAGGGAAGGAAACACACCCTGGTGCCCCCTACCCGTGTTAAATGTTGAATTATCTCACAGTTGATAGTTCCCTAGATTCCTCGACCTTTAAATGCCGAACACTACATGCCTGTTGAATTTTAATCAATTTATTTTTTCCACTGGAAATGTCAGACTTCTGTATGGAATTACTTGGTGCTGCTGATGTGACAAAGACTCAAAGTTCAGTGTCTGAAGTCATGGAATTCCGAGGAACCAGCATGCATCAAGAGACATCATTTGCTGGCAGCGAAATAAGGGAGTGAGAGAACATATATTTTTCATTAGTTTTCATTTAGAGGTCCAGGACCTGAATTTATTTTGTCTTCTATCCTCAGCAGGAAGAAAACTACTCAGGCTTGCTAATCACCTGGACCATGTCACTAAGAAAGCTGAAGAGGGAATGTGATTTCTTATTCATAAGCCCACTGTGTGTCTGAAAATGTATTACTATTTAATCCTCACCCAAACTCTGTGATATAATAATTACAATTCTCATTTTACAGGAGAAATTGAGGTTTGAAGAAACTTGCCAGTTACTGCAGAGCTTGTGACAGAGCACAGTCGAAACAGTGGTCTTGGTGAGTCCAAAACTCACACTCTTGTTGTTACACCAACTGCCCTAAACTGAGTCAGTATTCCTTTACTCATCTTGCAGAATAATAATCAGTCTCCAGGTTAAGCTGAGTACAACTGGTTCACCTGATTTCCAACTGCTCTTGGCTTAACTGACCCAGAACCTTCACATTCATGCATTTTTACATCCACATAAATAACTTCTATAATATTTGTTGTCTGTGAAAAAATTGTGTCTCGCATGTTCGTTAGTCTGATCACCAGGGGAGGTACCTGGCATGTAGTAGCTACTCAATACATATTTGTTGAATTTTTCTCTTTTTGCTGCTGTGCCTGTCTCTGTGGCCGTTTCTCTCTGTCTCTTTCTCTTTCTCTCTCTTGCCTCGATGTGTGTTCCAGCATTTATCTCTAGGTTAAGAAAATGCCAAACCAATCTTAGAAATTCATGGATCTCCCCCTTCATTGAGCCATTCCTGTCTCTCTTGCTGGCTAAATAAAGCTAACATTTAAGTCACAGAACAGTTCCCAAGGTGATCATGGAGAAGCAGAACTCCACTAATCACTGACTAGTTTCACATGTTAAGAAAAGGCTGTTTGGTCAAGCCCACAGCTCCACAGCCCATGTTCCATTCACATGCCCACTTTCCATCTATAGAACTATGTGCCCAGCAGGCTTAGCAGATTGAAAATTCCTAGGCAGGAGTGGACTTGTCCAGGACTGTCGCTGCACCCTGCTTCCATTTCTGCAGAGAGGAAGGTGCTAAAAGCTTATTGAAGCAGCTAACAGCAGACAGGCTTGGTACTCTTAGATGACGCCTTCAGCTGGTCTCCTGGGGAAAGAAACCTGCCAATGCCCCAACCCATTTTTGTAGCTTCATGTATAACCACTTTACACCTTCTGGTCAAAGGATTGAACTCAAATGCACACAGTGACTGAGCAAATAATATAAACGTGTATATCAGCTCAAGAGAATGAAACTAGATACTCCCTACAAAAAGGCCATATACTGTCAATGCCTAACACGAGCAGATTGTGCCCAGGGGAAGGATGCCCTGTGCTGCTATAGCTTCAAATGTTCAAAAGGATTCTGATAGCCAGTATATATACAACACCTGTCAAGCTTAACTACAATTTAAATATTCTAAAATTAGGTGTGGAATAGAGAGCTGTGGAAATCTCTCTTCCTGAGTCTTGGGGGCCTTGTAACCTGTGTTTGCTGACCCTTGGATTTCCTTCATGCTGTTCCCTTTCCCTAGAATTCCTGGCCCTCTGTTCCCATCTATACTCGTTCTGAGACACCACCTCCTCTGTGAAGCATTTCCCCACTTATAACGGATCTCTCTCCTCTGTGTTCCCAGGATATGTTTCATGAACTTTAATAAATGTAAAACGTTGTAGACTTTGAGTTCCTCGGATCTTACTCAAAGCTTCATTCTCTCCCTTCCCATACTATCCATCCTTAGGACTAATAGTAAATATCTTCTGAAGCCAAGTGAAAGTGAAGTGAAGTCACTCAGTCGTGTCTGACTCTTTGCGACCCCATAGACTGTAGTCCACCAGGCTCCTCCGTCCATGGGATTCTCCAGGCAAGAATAGTGGAGTGGGTTGCCATTTCCTTCTCCACGGAATCTTCCTGACCCAGGGATCGAACCCAGGTCTCCCGCACTGCAGGCCGATGCTTTAACCTCTGAGCCACCAGGGAAGCTCTTTGAAGCCAAGATGGAATGAATAAATTAGCTAGTAAGCAAATAAAAGTGTGGCCTAATAGAGCATGAATTTTGGAGGTGGACTTTGGTCTCTGGATTCCAGTTTTATGTCTGCCAGTTATCAAGTTTGTGATCTTGGAAATACTTCTCTTGTCGTCTGTAAAAGAAAGACAAAGATGTCTATACTGCAAGGTTGTTGTGATGATTAAGGAAAATGAACTTCTCCTATTGCGGTGTTTTTAAACATAGCTAATCATAAGAATCACTGAGCCGTTTATTATTAATCAAACAAGGCCCACCCATGGCATAGTGAATCCAAACCATTGGTGTAAGAACCTAGGGATGTATGTTCTAACCAGAAGGGATTAGAAAATCAAACACATTACTTGTTACCACTTCTATATTTCTAATAGCATCCTTCTGGATATCTCAAGGTAGTTCAAACTTTTGGGGTCATACTTACTGCCATTGTTTAAATTAAAATGGAACATACACTCATTCCTTTCCTTAGTCTGATGATGAGGCCATGTTCCAAGTAAAAGTAATCATCGCAGATTTACTGATAGGAGGCTTACCATTAAAGTTATTTTAAAAAGTGTTTCCTTTTTCCTTTGGATCCCATTAAAATGTTAGCACCATAAGGACAGGCAATTCATCTTTTTTTGTTTGTTCTTATATACACAGAGCTTAGGACATACCTGCAACATAGGTGTGCATTTAATGTTTTTTGAATTAGATCAGATAACTCAGTTTGCAACACACATGTTCTAGGAATAGGCTGACATTTTGAATAGCAAATGGTTCTTCCACTTTAGTTCTCAATCCCAAACAGCACCTGGGGTAAAACTATGCTAAGGACACTTTAAATCACAGCTCAAAACCTCAGTAGCTAAAATTTTAGCTGAATACTTGATGGTTTTATTACTACCTGTTTATTTTCTCATTAATCACTTTATGGACTGTTTGTCTAAGCACACGCCTTCGTGATGTATAGAACCAAGGGGTGGATAAGAAAGATGGAAGTATTAGTATGGCCATTCACTGTGGCAGGCTCCAAGGAATGGTTCTATTGAAAAACAAGTAAGAAATCTTGAATTGTTCTTTGTTAAACCACACTGGAAATAAGTAGAGACAACTTATTTACTCAATTCCAATATTGGTCAAAAACAGCAAGAATTACAAATCGGAAAAATTTTAAAAAACACATTGTGTTGAATATACATGTCTATTTACACCGTCCAAGGGAACAATGTTGTAATAAATCACTGATGAAATCAGGAGTTAACTTTAATTTTACAATTTATCAAAAAGAATTAAGTATACAGTAAAAGGAAATTGTCCTTTGCCAAATGAAGAAGAGGCAAAATAAGGATTAACTACCAGGTGGCCAAGACACAAAATTTCATATGTAAATAACTCCCAAACAAATAAATATATTAATATATAAATAAATAGTAAGAACAAATATCTTAGTTCAGGGAAATACCGACTACATAGCTGGATGGTATCATGGGGAAAGATAATGTAAGATTTCACAGTCATTTGAAATAAAATCCATTTATTTAATTCTTTCTATTATAGTACAATTCCTATGGTAGAATGTACCTTTTTTCTGATTTTAGATTTTTCCCTTTAAGAGAATTACACACCTATGCCTCACCTCCAAATACATTGGGCTTGGTCACCTGACTTACTTTGGCCAACGATATATTGGCAGAAATGCCATGAACAGAGGCTTTAAAAGTGCCTGCTCAGTTCGTTTTGGTCTCTTGTGTTTTTGCCACCTACCATGAGAAGACTAGGACTTCCCCAACAGCTTAGCAGATAAGGAATCTGCCTGTAATGCAGGAGACAAAGGAGATGTGGGTTTGATCCCTGGGTCTGGAAGATCTCCTGGAGGGGGAAATGGCAACCCATTCTGTATTCTTGCCTGAAAAATCCCATGAATAGAGGAACCCAGTGGGCTCCAGTCCAAAGGGCTGCAAAGAGTCAGACACAACTGAGCATGCACGTGCGCACGCGCGCGAGCACATACACACACACACACTCACACACTCACTCACACACACACCTGAGAAGACCATGCCCTGGATAGACTAAGCCCAGAATGAAACAAGTGTGATATGAACGATACACAACCTATGGCAGAGTACCTACCCATCCTCTTGGTAGGAGACCCATAAACTAGTAAGTGAAAGAATCAGAATCATACATGATTTTGGTGTAAAACTACCACAATTTTGTGCAGCATCATCATAGTAATATCTGGCTGCTGTAGACCCCATAAACCTGCAACTGCTGCTGCTGCTGCTGCTGCTAAGTCGCTTCAGTCATGTCCAACTCTGTGCGACCCCATAGACGGCAGCCCACCAGGCTCCCCTGTCCCTGGGATTCTCCAGGCAAGAACACTGGAGTGGGTTGCCATTTCCTTCTCCAATGCATGAAAGTGAAAGTGAAGCCACTCAGTCATGTCCGACTCTAAGCGACAACATGGACTGCAGCCTACCAGGCTCCTCCCATGGGATTTTCCAGGCAAGAGTACTGGCGTGGGGTGCCATTGCCTCCTCCTGCAACTGCTGAGGAAGACTAATATTGCTCAAGGTGGCCTTTGCTTCATGTGAATTTCTCCAACTCCTTGTATGTATGGAACTTGGGCTGTAAGAAGCAATGTATTTTATAGCATCTCTTGTAGAATCTCATGTAGCTGTCTGTGACATGCAGGATGGTACATATACAGAGACCAACCATGAACTCTAAATCTTAATGACACCTGTTATTACCTTGAACATTAGCTATAAATGGAACTTGGGTCATATTACATTGTGCTTGATTATGAAATAAATCTTTACTGGTAAGGAAAGTCTAGATTATACTGCTGTGATTTAAAAAAAAAAAAATCTCAAAATGGAACTTTCCTACAGTGTTGGTAGGAATGTAAATTGGTGCAGCCATTATGGAAAACAGTGTGGAGGCTCTTCAAAAAATTAAAGAAAGAGTCGCCATATGATCCAGCAATCTCACTCCTGGGCATACATCTGTAGAAAACTATAATTCAGAAAGATACATGCACATCTATGCTCATAGCAGCACTATTTACAACATCCAAGACTTGGAAGCAATCTAAATGTCTATCAACAGATGATTGGATAAAGAAGAAGTAGTGCATATATACAATCGGGTACTACTTAGCCACAAAAAAGAAAAAATTCATGCCATTTGCAGAAGCATGGATGGAGCTAGAGATTATCGTACTAAGTGAAACAAGTCAGAAAGAGGAAGACAAATACATAGAAAATCTAAAATATGACACAAATTAACTTATCTAGGAAACAGAAACTGATTCACAGACATAAATAACAGTCTTGTGGTTGCCAGGGAGCGGGTAGGGGAGAGCAACTGATTTGGAGTTTGGGATTAGTAGATGAATACTATTATATAGAGAGTGGATAAACAAGTGCCATCCCCACTGTATAGCACAGGGAACTACATTCAATATCCTGTGATAAGCCACAATGGAAAAAATATGCAAAAGAACATATATATATATAACAATCATTTTGCTATATAGCAGAGATTAACACAATATTGTAAATCAACTACATTTCAATAAAATAAAATTTTGAAAAAGCTCTGTGGTTTAGAAAAACCCAGGTATATTTTTCAGTAAGAACAAAAATCTATCTGGTGACTCAGTGAAACAGGTGAATGGAGGCTTTGACATCCTACCGCTGTGCCATCTGGAATACGTGGCCTCCGCAGTCAATGTGGCAGATAAAGGGAAGTGCAAAAGGTCTTATATTGGCCATTAACCATTTCGTCTCAGAGTTGGTGCACAACACCTCCTCTCACAGTCCACTGACTAGTACTAGACACAAAGTCCTATCGGACCAGGCACAAGGCCGTGTGTGTGTATTAGGCACTCAGTCCTGTCCGACTCTTTGTGAGCCCACAGACTGTAGCTCACCAGGCTCCTCTGTCCATGGAATTCTCCAGGCAAGAATACTGGAACGAGAGGTGTAATTATTATCTTGTGGCTGAAAAAGAGTGGAACTGGATGTGGGTAAACATTGGTAATACCAACCACAAAATCATATTGTTCTAGTTTATTAAATGGAGAAGATAATCGGTGTTGTCACTGTGATAATGATAGTTATTGTGTCAAATATGACACATGACAAACTAGCTGATTGATACGTGAACACAATTTTTAAAAGTATCCTGGAATATGACTAGTGACAGATGTTAACACATTTAAAGTGAGTATCTCTATTAACACAAAAGAATATTCAGTAAGGGCTCACCCGCACTCTTGAGTGGTGAAAGCCTCTGAGGTACTACTGTCTATGCCTCTGTTTGGGGTAATGAACTTGTCTGATATAATTGGAATCCAACAGAGAAAAGGGCACAACCCTTTGAGCCCTTCTGGGAGTAGGACTCTGAAAGATATAGGTAGAAGGATGAAGCATTTTAAGTTTCTCCATAGATCTAAATGACTTTGGGGCAGATAAAACATCCCAAATTGCTCTGAAGCCATCCAAGCATTAAAAATTCCATGCAACAGAGAGCAATGCTAAACTGAAATAAGACACCATGTAGACACCCAGCCTGGGGGAGACAAAAACAACCACCTCTGCTCTAGAGGCCATGGTTGGGAGGAGGGGGGTCGGTCATGGGAGTGTGTAGCCAAGTCTCATAATGTATGATCTCAGTAATGTTTATCCACTTTCTAATGAGCTAGACTCTGCAATAAGACATCAGTACCCAAAGTACTGAAATTGTGAATTGGACAAAATAACCACGGGGATAATAAAACTATTTTATGGGCTTGGAAAAATAGAAAGCAGTGTTTCAAAATGAGTCATGCTATACAATCGGTAAGTCCATACAGGAAGAAAAATCGGTAATCGTTAGGGAGTTAATAAGAGAGAACTAGATGAAAACTGTGCCTTTGTGTCTTGGACATGATTTTATTTCTAACTTCTCTATTGGGTTTAAAAAGTAAGAGCTGCCTGGGAAGTAACATTGTCCAGACATAACTCCCCGAAGTATCATTTTACTTTTGTTCTTCCAAGCAATTGAGTTAAATTTATGACTATCCCAAGTGGCCAGACACACCTCCTGAGTATAAGTGGACCACAAGGCTCCATTCTCCCATTTCAGCTCAGAGTCCTAGAAACCTGTTCAGTGATGCTTCTGTAAAACTTTCTGGTTTTGCTGTAAGGAACTGTGGATAGCAGAGATGACCATTCTTCAAAGGGTGAAAAAATATGAGATGACTCTAATACTGAGTTGAGAAACTCTGCTGTTGTCATTGTTTAGTCACTAAGTTGTGTCTGACTCTTTGTGACCCCATGGACTGTGGCCTGCCAGGCTTCTCTGTTCATGGAATTTTCCAAGCAAAAATACTGGAAGGGGGGTTGCACTTCCTACTCCAGAGAATCTTCCAACCCAGAAATCGAATCTGCATCTCCTGCATCGTCAGGCAGATTCTTTACCACTGAGCCACTGGGGAAGCCCTGAGAAACTCTGCATTCCATGAAAATAAAGTGACATATATGTCTGTCAATGTCTTAGAAGCTCACTGCCTTTAAGACTCTGGGATATCTGTTAGCTCTTCTTTATTGGCTGAGGGTAGATGGTGTACCTCAGAAGGAATCTACAATGTTTGTGTGAAATTTCTACAGGCTAACAGAGTGTCATTCTTGTACACAACATTCTGAGGTGAATTAGAACTTACATCATTTGTAGGTCATCTTGCATGAAATTGAAAACACATGAACCCAGAACTACACATAAACTCACACGTGTATACACACCCATGCATAGATAACTTCACTGTTGCTATTTTAATGGCCTTATGTTCCTAGGAAACACTAGCTTCATTCTTTAATCTACCATGGGTTCTGGCCAAATGCAAGAATTTCTGTACTTTGAAGAGTAGAGCATTACAGCATTCACCTTTCTTCTAATTAGTAAGAAAAAGTAAAAGGTATCACATATATATGGAATTTAGAAAGAGGGTAGCAATAACCCTGTGTACGAGACAGCAGAAGAGACACTGATGTATAGAACAGTCTTATGGACTCTGTGGGAGAGGGAGAGGGTGGGAAGATTTAGGAGAATGGCATTGAAACATGTAAAATATCATGTATGAAACAAAAAAAAAATAAAAAAAATAAAAATTCCCTCAGGCAAAAAAAAAAAAAAAAGTTATCACAGACTCTTAGAAAATTCTTCCCTGAAAACCTAGGCATCTTGGCCATTGTCATGATCATAACCATTCCTTTACCGAGGGATAAGAACAGACTTGAAACTTTGTTACCTGGAGACCGTGGAACACAAGGTGTGAGTCCTTCAACTCTCAAAGGAAAAGTAATGTAAGTTAACATAAAAGTAGACAATACATGTTGAGATATTCTGTAGTCCTTTTATCCAATACCACAGCATGATAAATGTTTCACGCTTACTACTTTGTCATATCCCTATTAGTAAATAGGCGAAACAACCTACTTTTAAATATCTTTCCTAGAGACAAGAAGCCCCGTTTACAGAGCCCCACAGGCAACATGAAAAGTTGTCACTGGATATTACTGTTGTCAGACAGGCAGAGAATGGGTGACACGGTTAGGCTCTCATCCTCAGAAGCAGTGTGGGGGTGTGGTCTGCTGAGGATGACATGGGTGGTCAAACATATCTGCTCATCTCTTATAAGATGGAAAAGGAGGGCATAGTCTTCATTGCCTCCAGAAATGGGAAAAAAAAAAAATCTACTCCAGGAATAAGCCAAGAAGCCATATCAGGCATTTTCTTCATTCTGTACCAAGATTTTTTTGAGTAGAAAATAAAAATATTCTCTAAAGGAACAATCTTTCCTTATACATGCCGTGTGTCTGCTAGCACACCCACTGGCTGACGTATACAAAGAACCACATGGATCTTTACTGACCTTGAGAATATCAGCTTCCTGCTATGCTCACGGAGCTCTTCCTCCTCCCTCATCACATCTGCCTCTTACCCCTTGCTTTTAAGTCATTTCTTTAATTCCCATCTTACCTTTGAAGATTTTCCTTTTTTCTGTTGTTAACTCACGGGGATCAGACATTTTCTCCTGGAAGTACAAAACTCACAAAAAGATTCGAGATCCTTAAGTCACAGCATTGGCAACCTAAATTGAAAGTCTCAGGATGAGCTGTTTTCATCTGGGGGATTATTTAGCCTTCAATCACTTCATTTCTCTCTGCCTAATGCTTTTGTCCAAATGGGGAAAATAAAAGAGAGGGGTTATTTATCCATATCCTTCAAAACAAAATACAAATTCTATGCAAATTTAAACATTCCAGATCATTGAAGTCCCTTGGCCATTTTACCAACTAAATTCACCCACTGGCTATCTCTCCCTTAGACTTAAGTACCCGTGGGCACCCCTTTGTCCCAAGATCTAGCCAATCTTTAATATCTCCAACACATTTGCATGTGTATGCACAAATGTACACACAATTGTTTCTTCTCCTCACCTGGCAACTAGATTTCTTTACCTCTTTATTTGGGTTCATGTACGTAACTCAAAATCCCTCTCATTTTTTCCTAAGATTTCTATTGTGTTAAAATATACATAAAATCTTTATTACTTTAATCATTCTTAAGGGTCCAATTCAGTGGCATTAAATATACTCATAATGTTGGTTAACCATCACCATTTTCTGTACCCCAAACTTTTTCACCATCCTCAACAAATTTTGTACCCATAAAATTATAACTTATCCTTCCTCTCTTCCCCTAGCCACTGGTGACATCTATCCTACTGTCTGTCTCTGCAAATTCACCTATTTTAGGTACTTCATATAAAGAGAATCATACAATATTTGTATATATACCTGGCTTATTTCACTAAGCACAATCTCTTGAAGGTCCATCCACCACCTATCGTTTAGCATACATCAACATTTTATTCCTTTTTTCTATTGAATAATATTCCATTTACATATATACTCCTGGAGAAAGAAATGGCAACCTGCTCTAGTATTCTTGCCTGGAGAATCCCAAGGAAACAGGAGCTTGGTGGACTATAGTCCATGGGGTTGCAAAGAGTCAAACATGACTGAGTGGCTGAGCCTGCACAAATGTACATATATACCACAATTTTACTTACCCACTAAGCTATTGAAAGGCACTAGAGCTGCTGCTGCTGCTGCTAAGTCGCTTCAGTCGTGTCCGACTCTGTGCGACCCCAGAGACGGCAGCCTACCAGGCTCCCCCATCCCTGGGATTCTCCAGGCAAGAACACTGGAGTGGGTTGCCATTTCCTTCTCCAATGCATGAAAGTGAATAGTGAAAGTGAAGTCGCTCAGTCGTGTCCGGCTCTTCGCAACCCCATGGACTACAGCCTACCAGGCTCCTCCGCCCATGGGATTTTCCAGGCAAGAGTACTGGAGTGGGGTGCCATTGCCTTCTCTGAGAGCTACTTCTACCTTTTGGTTATTGTCAACAATGCTGCAGTGAATACTGATGCACAAATAATCTATTTATGTCTCTGCTTTTAATTCTTTTGAATATATACCTAGAAGTGGGGTTCTGGGTCACATGTAATTCTACACTTAATCTTTTGTGAAACTGCCAAACTGCTTTCCACAGTGGGAGCAATGTTTTATGTTCCTACCAGTAATGCATGAGGATTGAATTTCCCCATATCCTTGACAGCACTTCCTATTTTCCATTTTTATTATTATAGTCATCCTGATGTGTGCTAAGTGTATCCTGTTCCCATTTACGTTTCCCCAATGACAAAGATGCTGAGCATCTTCTTGTGTGTTTACTGGTCATTTGTGTATTTCCTTTGGAGAAATGTCTCTTCAAGTCCTTTGCTCATTTTTGAATGGGGTTGTTAGGTTTTTTGCTTTTGTGTCTTAGGATTCTTTATATATTCTGGATATTAATCTCTTATCAAGCATATGATTGGGAAACACTCTTATTAAGGAGATTGTCTTTTCACTTTCTTGATATATCCTTTGATGTACAAAGAGTTCTTAATTTTGATGGCATTTAATTATTTTATTTTTTCTTTTGTTGACTGCTTTTAATGCCGTATACACAGTCATTGTCAAATCCACTGTCAATATTTTCTTCTAAGAGTTTTATAGCTGTAGCCCTTAAGGTTAGGTCTTTGATCCATTTTGAGTTACTTTTTATACATGATGTGACAGAGAAGTACAGCTTCATTCTTTTGCATGTGGATATTTAGTTTTCCCAGCACCACTTGTTGAAAAGACTGTCCCCACTTCTTCCACTTTATATTCAAAGCAGTCAATAGAAGTAAACCAGTAAAGCCATTTACCCAGAGAGAAAAGATCATAAAAGCATGTCCAGGAAGTCTTGACTTGATAGACTAGAGATGATTTACTGTAAGTTCCATGGAAGGAGAAATTGCTTGTGTGAAGTTCAACACAGTAACCTCAGCTCCTAGAATCATGCCTGGCACATCATAGGCTTTCCATAAATATTCATTAGGAAAAAAATCAATGAGTAAATGACCTATTTTTGCACTCTGAAATAAAGTGTAAGAAGGCAAAGATTATGTAGGCTAGCGATATAGAGTTGAAAGTTCAGACACGTGGTAATGGAGATATTTCTGGGGAAATCAGGCCTTCTTGGTCTAGAACGCTGCTGCCATGTAGCATCCACAGCTGCCATCTGCTAATGTTCACGGTTCTCTCCTTTATTAGAGTGAAACCTTGAAGGCCGCAACCACTTCCACACTCCCTCCTGAGGAACTGTGCCTGCACTTTGTCCGTGGTCTAAAATACTCTTTTTACTTCCCAGTTACACTCGTCACACCTCACACACAATTGAGCATATACCCCATACACACAACTTACCCAGCTAACTCTCTGTCATGTTGAATATCTCAGCTCAATATCACTGTCTCATCATTACCTTCTCTGCCAGGACAAGGTCAGTCCTACAGCCAGATCACCCTTACCACTCAGTATATTCCAATGTAGGTAATTATATTTGTGACATGATTTGATAAATGTTTCTTTCCCCCAGCTGGTATATGCCTACCACACTGAGATGTGGTTGCTGCTAAGTCACTTCAGTTGTGTCCGACTCTGTGTGACCCCATAGACGGCAGCCCACCAGGCTCCCCCATCCCTGGGATTTTCCAGGCAAGAACACTGGAGTGGGTTGCCATTTCCTTCTCAGTGCATGAAAGTGAAAAGTGAAAGTGGAGTCGCTCGGTGGTATCCAACTCTAAGCGACCCCATGGACTGCAGCCTACCAGGCTCCTCCATCCATGGGATTTTCCAGGCAAGAGTACTGGAGTAGGGTGCCATTGCCTTCTCCGGAGATGTGCTTAGTGGGATTTTAAAAACTACCCAGTAAACAAGCCTATAGGAGACACCCAAATGTGGTTAATGGTCATTATTTGGAATCAATCATTATCTAGGTCTAAAGATAATGATAAAATAGTGAGTTGGACCAATGGGAAAAGACCATCAGATGACAACCATAAACACAATGACAAAAACAACTCAAGAGAACAGCTCTTAGATATGTTCTGCTCTCACTAATCACAGACAAGCAACATTCACATTTGAAAATGAGTTTGGCTGAGGACTATTGATTTCCTCTCTGCCCTGCCTCAGGCTCTGTGTTGAGACCCCATGTCTCAAGAGGGAGAACACCCTGCCTGGCTCCACTTGGCCTTGGTTTACCTCCAGCTCGAACACCCCTGCCTGCATGTCAGGTTTAATTAAAGGCCAAAACAATGGCAACAGCAGCGGAAGCAGGGTGGTCAGGAGACCTTGCTTGTTTTGTAAAGTAGAACATTTAGAGGGGATTTTCAGAAGGCAAATGAGCAAAGCAAAGATCTCTGGAGCATCCCTTCCTGGCAGCTGTGGAGAGGGCCACTCCACAGGTCTTTGAGTCCCTTACTTTCTAGGTGGGTAATGTGGGAGGGAAGAACAACTCTGTCATTATGGCCCCAGAGGACATAAACCAGACAGAATTGGAACAAGGGCTCCAAATAGCCCGACTTGCTCCTGTTCTGGGCCGCCAGCTGAAAACATTCAATCAGACGTGGCTGCACCCACAGCCCCAACCTCAGGTGCTTGACACAGGCTGGGGATGGATTAGAACACTAGAGGGTGGAGAATGAGAACAGGGTGCCCATAGTGAAGGAAGGTGGCAATGGTTATAGCAAAGGGCTCCTTGGGGCAGACATTCAGCCACCCTCGTGATTCCTATCAACCCCCTTATGGGCACAAGCCACGTTTTTCCGTGGTCTCCCTGCAAACTCCTCTCCAATTGTAACACACATGCTTTCTCCTCTTCCTTACCCTGTTCAGCATCATGACTCCCCAGGTAAGTCTTCCGTATCGCGTGAGAATACATGTGTTGCATGGGGAGAAGACAAAGTGACAAAGTCCAAACCTTTTGTGATGATGAGGGGAGAGGGAAGGATAGGGACTTTCTAGGTGCTTTTGTCCCATCACTCAGGATACCCGCTAAGAAACAGATAAATTTTACAAGAGGTTAGGTCTTCCATCTTCCGTACTTTTTATTTAAAGCAAAACAAGTCCAACTCTCAGAGAATTTGAAATAATATTATAATGAATGCATATATACATTCTTCACTTAGATTCACCATTGCTAACATCTTCTCACATCCGCTTTATCTGCATATATATGTACACACACAGAGCATGGATTTTTCCCCCCCAAAATCCTTTGAATGTAACCTATAGGCATAGTAACATTTTAACCCTAAACACCTTAGAATATACCTATCTATGGAACACAAGGACCTTGCCTTACTGAATATACTAATATTACACCCAAGAGATTTAACATGAATAAGGTAATTGCCTAACATGTGGCCCATATCCAAATTATCCCAAGTACTCTCCAAATATACTTTTTTAAAAACGTAGCTCTTTCAACACCAAGACGCAATTAAAGGTTTCTTATTGTATTTGTTTTTATGCTTCCTTATTGTATTTAATATGCACCCTCCTCTAGTTTATCCATCTGCTTATTTGGTGGTTTATATTTGAAAAGTGAAAGTTGCTCAGTCGGGTCCAACTCTTTTCAACGCTGTGGACATATGGTACATGGAATTCTCCAGGCCAGAATACTGGAGTGGGTAGCTGCTCCCTTCCCCAGGAGATCTTTCCAACCCAGGGATCGAACCCAGGTCTCCCACATTGCAGGTGAATTCTTTTTCAGTTGAGCCACCAGGGAAGCCCAAGAATAGTGGAGTGAGTAGCCTATCCCTTCACCAGTGAATCTTCCTAACCCAGGAATTGAACCAGGGTCTCCTGCATTGCAGGCGGATTCACCAGCTGAGCTACCAGAGAAGTCCTGTTTATATTTATTCATGGGCAATTTTTTAGAAAGTTTCAGGCTAGCTGTCTTGCTGAAATGCCCCAAATTTTGGATTTTTCTGTTTCCTCATAATGGGATTCAAGTTAAGCCTTTTGTGGAGGATATCATGTAACTGACTTTGAATCACATCAGGAGGCACCTAATGCTAGTTTATCCTATTATTGTTGTTAAATTTGATCCCCGTTGGTTAAGGTGGGAGTCCCCACATGTCTCCATGATTAAGAATCTCTTTCCTCAATTAAGATGTGACCTGTGAGATTATAGCTGGAAACTCCATAAACGTCCTGTTTTTTTAAGACCCTTTTAACCAATGACTTAAACCTGTTATTGACCCTTTGTGAATCAGTTATTTCTTGATGTTACCAAATGATGACTTTCTATTTTATTATTTCAATAGCATATATTAGTATTCTTTATTAAGAATGTTTCCTTTCTCTTTCAAGGTGGAAGGGTGTAGAGTGCATCTTAAAGACAAGACCCCAAAATACATAGGAATAAAGCTTATGGTACTGATCACATCTGCTTAAATATTCCACGTGGAGTCAGATGCTTCCCTTTATGACTGGTCTGCTCTGATGTGGGTCTGAAGCCCTCCAAGATCTTCGGATACCCCAATATCTTCATCCTCCTGGCTCCCTGAGCATGACAAATCACCAACACTATGTGAGAAATTTAGAGAGAACAGTATGAAACATTCTTATAAGCTATACACATGAAATTTCTCATTTGGGAGGAGATTAACCTAGTAGGGAATTGGTTTATTGTGGAAATAGGGTAGGAGATCTTAGGGTTTAGACGAAACAGTTGTAGCAAGGAAGATGCATTAAGCACAGTCAAACCTATTGAAGTTTAACTCCTAGTAGAGAAAGTGAGCAGGGTGAGAGACTAAAGGAGAACGAGCAAGAGTTGGAGGCTCCAAGGCATGTCTGGGACGAGTAGGATAGGGCCACAGTGGGGGTCTCTCATCTACTTCAGAACACTGCGGACTTTCTGGGGACTGAATGCAGTCTTAGCTCCTCCACGGAGCCCCTCCTACGTGAGGACAGACTGCCTTAATTGAATCAGATGTCTGACTGGGGAGGCCGTAGTTGCTGGGGTGAAGGCCACCATGACACTCTTGCACAGCCTCAGCTGCTCCCTGTGGCTCAGTTCTGGTGCGATTTGGTGTTCTGCAGCCTCAGAAACAAAGCTGACATCAAATCTCTCCATCTCTGCCTGACTAGGGAGTTCCTGCCGAGATTAGAAAAGGGGAAAGCAAGCACAAATGTGGGTGGAGAGGGGGCATGGCAGCAGGGAGCAGAGGGTAGAGACGGGTGTCTTTAAATCAGCAGAACAATCAGTACTAGGCAGGGGCAGTTTTGAAATTAGGCTTCGGATTCTATTTTATCTTATTTTTTATGAAAAGTACCATCCTCTCTCTGATGAAGAAGTCCTGCTGCTCTATTGTTATAATCTCACCTCCACTCACACAGTTTCATGCCGGTACATTTCTGACCCACTTTCTTCATCTCCTTTGCTTGTTTCCTTCAAGAGCAGTTTTAGCTCCCAACCCCAGCTAGTACCTTGCTTAAATTGCTTTAATCTCCAAGTGCTTCTTATATTGATTTTAAACAGTTAAGCTGCCAATCAACTCCTCTCCTTGTGCAGCAGCTGAGGGTGAAGAGATTAAAACAACAAACAAATAAGGCCTGAGCTAGGAAGTTGGTTAGAATTTCCAAGTGAATGTCAGCACCTACCAGCAGTGTCTCTTCACCCCTCCCATCATGAAGGTGCAAAGTTATTACAAACAGACTGTGCCTAGCTTTGTAATGTTAACAATAGCAGGCATTTAATGAATAGTTGCTCTGTGCAGTAACCCTTCCAAATATTGCGCTCTTAGTAACTCATTTAATCCTTGCAACAATCACATGTGGTAAGTCATATCATTATTCTGTTCTAGTAGAAGAGGAAACCGAGGCATAGAAAAGTTAAGTGACATCTAAGGTCACCTTAGCCAGTGAATGGTAGGGCAAGTTCCCAAATGCAGTCTGTCTTTAGCATATGAACTAGTAGGGACTCCCTCAGCTTGTTGCAAAGTCTCCCTTAGGCTGTAGCAAAGAGCAAAACAGGAATGCCACCTTCCAAGAAACAGAGGGCAGACGTGAAAGTTAAGTACATCTTGCTTCTTAATCTAATGAACATTCACGAAGCCCTGGTTATGTACAGGCATCCAGCTCGACACTTGGGGATACAGAGATAGGTGCAGTTTCGGTTTTTAGAGATCTCAAAATCTAGTGGAGTCTGATCACAGAGAAGCACGTCATCTGGGAATAGTGGTGAAGGAGGAAGGAGAGGCCAGCAAGTGAGCCAACGGTTCTTAATCTTTCGAGTTATAACTCACACCTCACCCCTTCTAGGAAGCCTTCCCTGACCACCTTCGGTGGCTCTTCTCTCGTCAGATCACTCACTCTTGAGCACTGCAGCAGTAGAATCACTTGCCTGTTTCTCTAGCTAGACAAGGGGCCTGAAAATGACATCTTGAGGCCCCTTATCTAGCGGGGCCACCATCTGCTTTCACAAATAGAGTTTGACTGAAACACAGTTGTGTTTACATATTGTCTATGACTGCTTTTAAGCTACAAGAGTGCAATCAAACAGTTGCATCAGAGACTATCTGGCCTGTGAAGCCAAAGCTAATTACTATCTAACCCTTTTCATAAAAAGTTTGCTGACCCCTATGCTAGGCTATCAGTATTTTTAGGGCAGGAAACTTGCTCTTTACTTCTGAATCTGTGGTAGCCAGCACTGAGAGAGTAGGATCATTCTGGGTAAAATCTCACTGAAGCATCATTTTTAAGTTTGGCCTGGGATAGAGTCTTAAAATGAAGGTTCCTGCTAGACAGAGAAGCAGAGGGAATGCTGGAACTCCTGCTCAGCTCTTTGGTTTCCTGGCTCAGCACACACCCCACCAATGACAGAGCAAAAGGCTGGGTGATTTAGCAACCAAACCCAGGACTGCTGAAGTCACTCTGTAAGAACTAACATACATAACAAAGAGAGGCTCGGGTATAGACAGAGGGAACAAAGTGGAGACAAAGGAAAAATAGACCCTGCACGAGATGATTTGCCACTTTAATTTTCCTAGGGGGTGACATAACTTCTGTAACAGGTAGGTTATTTTGGTTCTTCATTAGGACCCTTATTATTAAATAACATAGTGTTGGATGTATCTAACTGCACCTGCTGTGTTAGAGATCGTGAAGTGGAGTGCATGATATCACATCTATCTTGGGAAGGACCAAACGGGAGTGGGCGTGAGGGTGGGCAAACAACAGATTGGATGTCGGGTAGAAATTACCTGCAAGATTTCCGTGCTCTGAGCTGGAAACAGGCCCAGTGTGTTTGAATGAACATTCTGTCCAAGCAATTGCTGGCAAGAGGGTCATCCATCTTGAAAGAGAACAATTTTGCTCGAATCACAGTGTGCCCAGCAAGAGCTCAGCTGGTCTGAACGTTTTTGGTATCTTGGCTGGCAGTTTTCTCCCAAGTGGTATGCAGGGAACAGTTAAGTTTTCAGAGGACAGGCTGCAGCCTGCAGAGAGGCCTGGGAGTCAGGAGGGAGGCGTTAACCTACCGAAGAAGGCTGACCCACGATACCTAATTTATAAAACTCAGACATTGCCAGAGTGAGACGGGCTGGACTTTTGTTGTTGCTATAGGAAATCTTGCTGTGTTGGGTTCCATGTGAACTTGAATCAAAATGCCCTGAAGGCTGTCAGATCCTATATTCATTCTTTCCTTGTGGGCCAGCTGAGAATCTCCGTTCATCTGTTGTAGGTGATGGGGTCATTGGAACTTTAGGTTCAAAAGGATCTTAAAAATAAGGTTCTAGGCCCCAAGCCTGTTACACAGAGTGAAGTAAGTTAGAAAAGAAAAAACAAACATTGTATATTAATGCATGTATACGGAATCTAGATAAATGGTACTGATAGCAGGGCAGCAGTTGGGACTCAGATATAGAGAACAGACTTGTGGGCACAGCAGAGAAAGTTAAGGGTGGGACGAAGTGAGAGCGTAACAGCGAAACATATACACTGCCACGTGTAAAGCAGAGAACCAGCGGGGACTTGCTGTGTGACACAGGGAGCTCAGCCTGGGGCTCTGTGACGACCTAAAGGGGTGGGATGGGGTAGAGGGATAGAGGCAGATTCAGGAGGGAGGGGACATATGTGTGCCTAGGGATGATTCATGTTGTTGTATGGCGGAAATCAGCACAACACTGGAAAGCAATTATCCTCCAATTAAAAATAAATGAAAAAAAACAACAATGAGGTTCTGGGAATTCCCTGGTAGACCAGTGGTTAGGACTCTGAGCTCTTGGGGCTGAGGACCTGGATTCAATCGCTGGTTGGGGAACAAAGATCCAACAAGCTGTGCAGTGAGGCAAAAAGAATAAAGAGGTTCTATCATTTACCAGTGGTCCCCAGCGTTTGGCACCAGGGCCTGGTTTCGTGGAAGACAATTTTTGATGGACCGGGAAGGGGGGATGGTTTTGGGATGATTCAAGCACACTACACTTATTGCGCCATTTATTTCTATCTAAAGCTGCCACTGATCTGACAGGGGGCATCAGCCCGTGGCCCAGAGGCTGGGGACCCCTGACCTAAGCAACATTACAGTCCAGTTAGGGAGCTCTTATGACTGGTGGTGCTTGAATACCTAATTGCTTGAATACCTCCTTTCTTGGAGATTGCAGCTCTTCCCAAAGCACACCATAATATCTTAAACCGACTTAACTATTAGAAAATTGTGCCGTGTACTTCATACTGTGTCAATATGTCTTCTTGATGTCAAGGAGGAGCCAGTCTTGCTTTTACACAATATACCTTCAGATATTTGCAGAATGTTTCCTTTCCACCCCACCCGCCTTCACCCCCACACACACATATCATGCGTTTTCTCTTCTTGGGCGTATACAAATCCATTTCCTTTAACCTTTCCCACAGATATGGTTTCAGCTTCACTCACGGCTTTGACTGGCTATTTGGTAACATGTCTCAACCTGTCCTTAGCCTTATTTTAGTCTGTGATCCAGAATGAATACAATGAGACAATGCTCCTTTCCTCCTGCTAAAGGTGCTTCTCTCACGAGGCAAAATACACAGGACGACTCTTAGGTGTTGAAAATAGTCAGCTTTCAAGGAGAAGCCCTCAAACCCTTACCATAAGGTTAAGTACAAAGACCAGACAGCATTTAATGGAAGAGGGGTGTTAGGCACAGTGGATTCCTCCTTCTGATTTCAGAAGAACTCACACAGTCACTGGAACATTGAGCGCTCTGGTTTACATCCAAAGATAATTTGGGGCTGGGGTGGTGGTGGTGGTGGTGGTGATTATTTTCAAGGATTTGGGAAAATGCATTCACTAATTTTGAATTTTTTTTTCCCCTAAGACACCGTTCTGCAATAAAATAAAAGTAACCTGAATGGTTGTTAGCGATGCTTTGCGAACTTCGGCAACTAAGCTCTGAACTAACTCCTTCTCTGTGACTGAAGTGGCTTGAAAATGCAGAGCTAGTTTGCATGAAGTAAAGCAGTGAGCTTCTGCTTGCTTTCTCTCTTTATGATTTTGGCAAGAGAGTTTTACTTCCCTAGCTATTCAGGGAATTCCCAAATGATTTTATGGACAAAGATGTGGCATTTTGCTTGGGCCAGAACTTTTTCGAAAGAACCAAGGTATAGGATGTCAAGGGTGGAGAAATCCGAGAAATCGGCCAGCCAAGGCTCTCACTTTGTGAGTGAATGTCAGCTAGAGCTGATCCTGGACTGAGGCAGAACCCGAACCAAGGCTTCCTAAGAGTCCTTAACTTCTGCTAAAATGGAGGGGTCTCACTAACATTCCTTTTAACTCTTCTAGGATGGTAGCATCAGAGATGCAATCTTGGAAAATTAGATAATTTCTATACGGCTTTTACTTCCTTCTCTCCCCATTCTCCCCCGACAACCCCCACCCCCAGCCGCCGTTTTCCTTGGCTTTTTCCTAGAGCTCTTCTTGAAAATGTCAGGCTGTCTCAGCTACACTGAGGGGAGATAAGAAAAGGGGGATTATCCAACACTAAAGTAGAGTGTTGGGAAGAAGCCTGTGAATCCTGGGAGCCTGTGGTGAAGCTGGCAAGACAAATCGAAGCCAGAGACAGATGAGAGCCAGTAGATAAGTACCCTGACGTGGGCCATGCAGAGCCATCTTCACGAGGCTTTAGGGTACCCTGGAGTCCTGGGTATGGGGTATTTCATAGTATTTCATAGCCCCAGGCGATGAAGGTGGCCAGGGAACCCTGCAGAAACTGCAACCAGCTCTAAACAGTTCCAAAATCTCCCATCTTTGTCTTTTAAAATTTTATGTGAACTGTAGATTGTACTCCATAATACTATAATCCATAAAATCTAAGATGCGTTTATTGTGAGACACATTATTGCTTTATCACTAAGAAAGAAAGAAAAAACACTGCAAATTAAACTGCGACATTGATTGTGAAATGCATTCTAATTTCAAAGGTGTTAAAGCACGAATGAAATATTGGATATTTGTCTGTTTTTAATATAAAAAACAATATTGTCCCCTCAATCTTTAAATAAGCTTGCTTCATAAAATGTACTGTGGTTGTCCTTTGGCTTGGTGTATCCACTGGTACCTTACCACACACCCCCAGAAAGATTCACACTGTCATTTAAGACATTAATTATACTGTTTCCTGGACTTGGTGGTACAAAGTACCTTTGAGGGATACAGGGAGAAGCTGTGGAACCATTTCCATTTAAAATCCTACAAACTCAGGAAAATTAAAGACATATGGTCAAACAAAAACTTGCATATCAAGGTTTATGGTGGCATTATTCATAACAGCCAAAAAGTGGAAAGAAGGCCAGTGCCTATCAAGGGATAAGTGGATAAGCACAATGTGGCATATCTATGGAATATCATTCAGCCCCAGAGAAAAATGAAGCACTGAACTGACGCATGTTACACCTTGAAAGCATGATGCTAAGTGAAAGAAGCCAGTGGCAAAAGACATATTTTATAGGAATCCATTTATACGAAATATCCAGAATAGGCAAATCCGTAAATGCAGAGACACTAGTGGTCTCCAGGGGCTGGAGGAAGGAGAGGATAGGGAGTGATGCGTGACTTCAATAAAAATAGGTTTTGTTTGGGGGTGATGAAAGTGTTCTGACATTAAATAATGATAGTGGAATGGCATCATGACGAAAAGACACTGAACTGTACACTTCAAAATGATTAAAATGGTGAATTTTACGTTATGTGAATTTGATCTCAACTTTAAAAATGGGTTAAAAAACTATAAAAATTTTTCTTGTTTCTCTCTGCACCATCACCCCAGTTAAAAGCAGAAGCAGGGACTTCCCCAGCGGTCCGGTGGCTAAGACTTCACGCTCCCAAGGCATGAGGCCTGAGTTTGATCCCTGGTCAGGGAATTAGACCCCACATGCTACAGCTAAAGATCCCACATGCAGCAGCTAAGACTCAGTGCAGCCAAATAAATAAAGCAAATAAGAATAAATATTTAAAAAATAAAGCAGAAGCAACTTTGTTGGAAGGACTGGGAGGAGGTTGAGCCTTGCTCTTGTCCCCAAGAGTGACCCCTGGGAGGTCTTTCTGCAAAACCCTGGGGTTCTGAGAAGCCATGATGAAACCCAGTGCTTTAACCTCTCCTCTCAGAGTGGCCTCCACTTTCCCGGTGTGTTGCAAGGCCCACACTGCCTTCTTCCAGGAGCAGGTTCCCTGAGTAGCAAGAAGAGTGCACTTTTCCAGCATATGTCCCCACTTTCCCTTTCCAGATCTTTCAGGTACTTCAGATTCAAACTTCTCCCCCCACCGCACCAAGTTCCTCACACGTTCTGGAGCCAAGTTTATAAATACCGCCCACATCCTCCATGAAAGGCCAGCCCTGAGGACACAGGAGAAGCAGTGCGTTCTGCTGGAAAGACTACTTCCCAACCTTGAATTCCCTCCAGACTGATCTATATGCACATGTACATTTCACATGCACATGTGAAGTATGTGCTTTGTTCAGGCCAGGTTCTACTCTGCTCAGGCTCACCTGAGCACAGCAGGTGAAATATCCAGGGGAGCCTACCCTAAGCCCAGGATACTCTGAGAGTTGATCATGTCAGACTGACTTGTTTATTCTATGTTTTGACTGGGCTTTTTTCCCCATAGAGACTTAGTTGCCCCATACCTCCATATCTTGGGTTTCATGGCAGACACACCATCTCTGACCCAGATTTGCCTGATCCTCATGCCTGCCACTGTGCATTCTCTCCTTCCAGTGACTGCTTCTGTTGGCTCTCAGAACAGCCTGGATAAGCAGCCAGGAGCCCCAGGCTCCACCTACGCTAAGTCACCAAGATGGAGCTCACGATGCCTTTTCTGACTTCTTACTTGATGCTATTTTTTTCTCCTTGACATACTCTTCCCTCCTCTTTTTGCCTGACTGTCTCACTCATGTTTGAAGATGTAGATTCAGTAAATGGAGGCTTGTGCATATTTGGAAAGATTCATCTTACTCCCACTCTACATACATAAAAATGTTAGATATTGTATAATGAAAAGTACACAATACACATCCAGTCTTAAAGCATAAAGAGGGAAATCCACAATACCTGGAATCGTAGCTGTGACTACAAACTGATCTTAACTTACAGGGGTCGGGAGTGGTTATATAATTCAACATGTGGCCTGCTCTCCCACAGGAACTGAAACCCTGGACAAAGTCAGAAACCTTAAAGTACTCCCTTTCTTCAGGATGGGGATTTTACCAACAGCCCTCCACACCCAGGGCTAGACGTGGAAGTCAGAGCCCCGTGAGAAGTCAGCATCCTTGGCCAAAGCCTAAGACTGTTATAGAACTTAAAGCCACATGATTTGGACTGTTAAGACTCCAGATGAGAAACTAATATATATATTTAAATATATTTATTAATCTATATATTAAATATATTTAAATATATATTTAAACTATATATATATTTATTTAATCTCAAACTAATCAATAGGGATGCTTCTGTAAGACAAGTCACCTGTGGGCTCCTACTATACACCCTCTTCTGAGATGACTTCCAGTAAAAATTGTGTACCACATAAAGAAATAAGCTGCAGTGAAGGTGCGTCTGAATATGAAGCCAATGGAAGAATTTACACTGAATGAACTGGATAGTTGGACAATCTGAAACATATTTTAAATATACATTTAAAGTGGTAAAAAGATAAAAGAAAGTAGTATACATGAGTCAAGAAAATAGAATATGGAAAAATAATAGATGGGTTTGAAAAATATAAATAGAAATTTTATTTTTTTAATATAAATTTATTTATTTTAATTGGAGGCTAATTACTTTACAATATTGTATTGGTTTTGCCATATATCAACATGAATCCGCCAAGGGTATACACGTGTTCCCCATCCTGAACCCCCCTCCCATCTCCCTCCCCGTACCATCCCTCTGGGTCGTCTCAGTGCACCAGCCCCAAGCATCCAGTATCATGTATCAAACCTGAACTGGTGATTCATTTCTTATATGATATTATACATGCTTCAATGCCATTCTCCCAAATCATCCCACCCTCTCCCTCTCCCACAGAGTCCAAAAGACTGTTCTATACATCTGTGTCTCTTTTGCTGTGTCACATACAGGGTTATTGTTACCATCTTTCTAAATTCCATATACATGCGTTCGTATACTGTATTGGTGTTTTTCTTTCTGGCTTACTTCACTCTGTATAATAGGCTCCAGTTTCATCCACCTCATTAGAACTGATTCAAATGTATTCTTTTTAATGGCTGCATAATACTCCATTGTGTATATGTACCACAGTTTTCTTATCCATTCATCTGCTGATGGACATCTAGGTTGCTTCCATGTCCTGGCGATTATAAACAGTGCTGCGATGAACATTGGGGTACCTGTGTCTCTTTCAATTCTGGTTTCCTCGGTGTGTATGCCCAGCAGTGGGATTGCTGGGTAAAATCACAATGGATTGATAATATAGTAGACTAGAGGAGAAGATAATTTATAAACTGGAATATAGCTTTGAGGAAATTGCCTCAACCTAGAGAAGAATGCAGTTCACAGATATAGAGATAATTGGATCTCTCCTATAATTAGATCCTCTTAAAAACTAAGAATATCCAACATGCATTTAATGAAGAAAATGTAAATCTAGAGGAAACTGAAATTCATAGAAAATTAGGCAATTTTTTCCATTTTTAAGTGAAAAAGCTCATAATAAAATTATGAGTCTAGCCATTTAAAGTGTGCAGAACATTAATGATAAGTATTGATATCCACATTGCTGTGAAACAGATCTCCAGAAGTTTTTCAACCTGAAATTCTTCATTATATTTGTTTAATGACCAATTTTCAGTTCCCTTCCCTCCCAGCCCCTAGTAACACCCATTCCACTCTCTGTTTCCATGAATTTCATTACTTTGTTGTTCAGTTTCCAAATTGTGTCCAGCGCTTTGCAATCCCATGGACCAGAGCAGGCCAGGCTTTCCTGTTCTTTACTGTCTCCCGGAGTTTGCTCAAATTTGTGTCCATTGAATCAGTGACGCTATCTAGCCATCTCATCCTTTGCTGAGGATAAAAACAAATAAAACCAAATCTATACCCAAGATATTTTATATCAATATGATAGAATATTAAAGATAATTCTTAAAAGCTACCAAAAGGGAAAAAAGCTTACTGATGAAGAAATGACCATTAGCCTGACCACTGTCAACCTAGCATTCTGTAACCAGCTTAATCTATCATTTTGATATAAGATTATAATGGAGACATTTTCAGACAGAAAGAAAGACCGAACTAATTTATCTACCCACTGGCCTCTTCAAAAGGACTATTAAAGGTTGAACTGAATGATAAAGAAAATTGAATCTGAATGGGAAGTATAAGATGCAGGAAGCAGAGTTGAGTAAACAGTATTAAGCATACCGTTAGCACTAAATAAGCATAAACCAAGTATGTATGCTGCTGCTGCTGCTAAGTCGCTTCAGTCGTGTCCGACTCTGTGCGACCCCATAGACGGCAGCCCACCAGGCTCCCCCGCCCCTGGGATTCTCCAGGCAAGAACACTGGAGTGGGTTGCCATTTCCTTCTCCAATGCATGAAAGTGAAAAGTGAAAGTGGAGTCGCTCGGTCGTGTCCGACTCTTAGTGACCCCATGGACTGCAGCCTACCAGGCTCCTCTGCCCATGGGATTCTCCAGGCAAGAGTGCTGGAGTGAGTTGCCATTTCCTTCTCCGTATGTATATTCAGTGTTGATTTCCTTTAGGATTGACTGGTTTGTTCTCCTTGCAGCCCAAGGAAGGGACTCTCAAGAGTCTTCTCCAGAACCATAATTCTAAAGCATCAATTCTTCAGCATTCAGCCTTCTTTATGATCCAATTCTCACAGCAAGGAGATCAAACCATAGTGTGATTGTTGCAGAGTCCTACGTGCTTCACAATATTTATTAGAAAACAGAGATGATCAATTTTAAACTTATTAAATATAGGACGCATGTTTAAAACTGAAGAGCAATCTCTAAGCTAGAGTATATAACTTCCAATTTTAAAAAGAGGAAAGAGAAAACTTTCTATTTAATAGAAGTCAGGAAAATAGGCAAAAAAGAAGCCAAGGAATGGCACCTAGTGACGCAAACGAATATCTAGAGCTGGATATATTAACATGGGCAGATCACATAACTATAACATAACATTCAGAATAAAGAGAAAGTTGACAATGCTCAGGTAAGAGTCTAACTTCCTGTAACACATGATATCATGGTATGTATTGTTCATGGATATGTACAAATGCATAAATATAATTGTGAAGTTCTAATGCTATTACAAGGCCAGGTGATGCTTCTAAAGCATAGCTTTAAAAGCTTTTAAAGCTTCTAAAGCATAGAAGAAACGGAGCATAGAATTTAAGAGTTCCACAGAGAAGTTTTCTACTATATTGGTAATGTCTAATTCTATATGAGTTTTGAAGCAACTATGAAACAATGTTGGTATTATTTACTTCCAGGTGGGAGTATGTGAGTGTTTTATGATGTTGTATTATTCTTATACATTTCTATAGATTTAAAATATTGGTGGCAGTAGTGGTAAAGAACCTGCCTGCCAATGCAGGAGACAAAAGAGACGTGGGTTCCATCCCTGAATTGGGAAGATCTCGTGGAGACGGGCATGGCAACACACTCCAGTACTCTTTCCTGGAGAACCCTGTGGACAGAGGAGCCTGATAGACTATTGTCCACAGGGTCACAAGTAGTTGGACATGACTGATGCAACTGAGCCCCACATGCATAGAAATATTAGCTCTGGATGCCTCTCTCCCATGAACCCCTCGTAGGTCCTTTGACTCTAGACCACATTCTGTACCTCTCTCCTGTGCTCACAGCTCCATGCACTATCGAGCACTTACTGTATGATGACTTAGGAGGTGTTCTCCAGGGACAGAGCCTGAGATAGGGGTTTGGTTTCATGTGATTTGCATAGGGAGGATAATAAGCAAGGCAAAAGAGCCAAGCACAGACATGGTCTGAGGCACAGCTTCACACTGACCTGATCCACAGGCCAGGACTCTGGAGCAAAACCCACACCTCAGTGTTGTCTCTCCTCAGCATCCATTTGGCTGGGGGCTGATCACTCATGAAGGTGGGTGGCTTCAGGCAGCCAAGTGTCATTCTCTCAACAGGAAATGTGAACCCTACCAGTCGACATTCACTGCAAGTAGAGCTCAGTGCACTGGCCTTGTAAATGGCACCCGAGTCAGCCTCTATGACACCCACGTTATCCTCTCTACATTTCTAGCATATGAGCTTCTTAAATCAAGGACTGTGTCCTACAAGTATCCTGGCCTCCAGGCCTAGATCAGTGCCTACGTAGTTAGAATCTACCACGCATTTAGTGAACTGAAATGAACCCAGAAGAAAATGATCCAGCAATGCAAAAAGATGCAAGTCAATAGGAAAAAGCCAAAAGTCTGTTTTGGCTTCTACATTCCTGAATCCATCAGTGGAGTGCTGTCTTATTGATTTTCTGATAAATATACCTGTACACATGCATCTATTCATCAAACATTTATTCAGAATGTACTATGTGCTAGGATTTAGAGATTAGAAACTGTACATATTATGCTCATGTCATCAAGGAGGCTACCTTATAGTCAAATGAGTAAGGCAATCAATTCCTATCAATTTATAGTCATGGAAGTCTCAGCTTCTGGTGTCTGTGGAACATTCCATGCTGAATAATTGATGTTAACTGTCCCTAAGCCCTTACAATTCAGAAAGGGAAACAGGAATGCACATAAACAAATTTGGAATCAGATAAGCTGCTGTAGGTTTTCCCTGTGGTCAGGTATGGATGTGACAGTTGGACTGTGAAGAAGACTGAGCACCAAAGAATTGATGCTTTTGAACTGTGGTGTTGGAGAAGACTCTTGAGAGTCCCTTGGCCTGCAAGGAGATCCAACCAGTCCATTCTGAAGGAGATCAGCCCTGGAATTTCTTTGGAAGGAATGATGCTAAAGCTGAAACTCTAGTACTTTGGCCACCTCATGCGAAGAGTTGACTCATTGGAAAAGACTCTGATGCTGGGAGGGATTGGGGGCAGGAGGAGAAGGGGAGGACAGAGGATGAGATGGCTGGATGGCATCACTGACTCGACAGACGTGAGTCTGAGTGAACTCTGGGAGTTGGTGATGGACAGGGAGGCCTGGCGTGCTGCGATTCATGGGGTTGCAAAGAGTCGGACACGACTGAGTGACTGGACTAACTAACTAAGCTGCTGTAAGGGTTTCCCTGGTGGCTCAGATGATAAAGAATACACCTGCAGTGTGAGAGACCTGGGTTCAGTCCTTGGGTTGGGAAGATCCCCTGGAGGAGGGCATGGCAACCCACTCCAGTATTCTTGCCTGGAGAATCCCCATGGACAGAGGAGCCTGGTGGGCTACAGTCCATGGGGTCACAAAGAGTTGGACATGACTGAGTGACTAACACTTTCACTTTTCACTTCAAGAAGCTGTGAATGCAGTAACTTGAGTTTGACTATGTGATATATGTTCAATATGATATATAATTCATTCATTCATTCAATTATTCATTTGTTCATCATTCTTTTGAGCAAATATTTAACAAGGGACTGTGTGTACTAAACCCTGAGAGGCACCGGGTATAGAGTGTTGAACAAGATAGCATGGTTCACAAATTTACAGACTGCAGACTAGTAGGAAAGGCAAATATTCAAAAGTTACTTGTAAATAAAGAAATCATGGCAAGCTGCAATAAGTCTATGACTGAAGAAAACCAAGTGCTATGAAGCAAGGTAATGGAGGATGACCTGATACAGTCTTAGGGGTTATGAAAATGGCCTCAAATGAATTAATGCTTTTATCTGGTATGAACAAAGAATTAGGACAAGCAAGGAGTAATGGAAAGCATATTTCACACATAGGGAGAAGAATCACAAAGTCTCTAATGCTGGCTGGCAGATAGCACAGGAGTTGGAGAACGGCTTGATGTGGGGTCAGAAGGGCCAGATGATGAATTTACAGGTCTCCTTAAGATATATGAATCTCATTCCAAACATAAAGAGAGGCCACTGGAAAGTTTAAGCAGAGGGGTGATATCATACAATCTGTGTTTTTAAAAAGATTAATCTACTAGAGCGGAGAGTGGACTAGCGGCAAACGGGAATGGACCTGCGGAGGAAAGACGAACAATTGTCCAGCACTGAGATAACAGTGGCTTGAAGTAGTAGGTATGACAGGTTCAATGCATATATTGAGGGTTGGACAGATGGACAAAGCTGGGAGACAGATTGACTAGGACAGGTGGAGGAGGAGAAGACAGAAGAACAATTCCAGATTTCAGGTTTAAGCAAGTCTAGATCGCAGGACTATTATCTGAGATGCAGAAGGGTGGAGTAGAGACTGTTATTCAGTTACTAAGTCATGTCCGATTCTTTGCAACTCCATGGACTGGAGCATGCCAGGTTCCCCTGTCCATTACTATCTCCTGGAGTTTGCTCAAATTCATGTCCATTGAGTCAGTGATGCTATCTAACCATATCATCCTCTGCTGCCTCCTTCTCCTTTTGTCTTCAATCTTTCCCAGCATCAGGGTCTTTTCCAATTGCTGACTAATACAACTCAGGAAGGCTTCCAGGGACAGATGCTATCTGAATGACAGGAGTTATAAAGAAGGATGTTAAAGAAGATGAATATAGAGAAAGAGGGTTGTTTTAAGCAGAGAACAATGTGGACAGAAGCCTGAGGATGAAAGAGTGCATGGTCTGGAGAATGGCAGTGAAGGAGTATAACAATAGGTAACTAACAGGAACCTGCTGCATAGCACAGGGAACTTTACTCAGTACTCTGTAATGGCCTATATGGGAAAAGAATCTAAAAAAAGAGTGAACATACATCTATCTATAATTGATTCACTTTGTTGTACACCTGAAACTAATACAACATTGTAAATCAACTATACTCTGGTACAAATTTAAAACAAAACAACAAGTATGACATTGGTATGCAAAATGACACAACAGGCAGATGTTGCTATCAGGATACAAAATTGAAAAGTTAAGTTATGAGATACCAAAATCTTTGAAATTAAATGGGGAAAAGATAATCTTTAAAGGCTTTCAGACAGTGAAATAACATGTTCAGACCTGCATTTTTTTGTTGTTGTTTGTTTTTAGTTTTATTTTAGGAAGATCTCCAGAATTTCTAGAACTCTAAAAGGGAGGGGAAAAAAATAGTTGGTGTTGGAGAAAGAGACATTTTGGGAAAATTGAAATATATGCAATCTTTTTTTAGCATCTCTAACAGATCAGTTTAAGAATATGAGCATGCATTATGTATAATTTGGGTTGTTTTTAAAAGGATCATGTTTCATGTTTGTTATATATAGAGCTGCTAAGGCTTGCACAATTCTTGCAATAGATTTTATCTTCCCATTAGGATGGAGGTGGGGGGTGTGTGGTGGCTACCCATTGGTCAACAATATTGCCCTGTCAAATCTTGCCATTTCCAACCTAAATTTTCATCTCTTTTATAATTCAAAAGAGAAAGGCTGGCTTTGTTTTTGTGTTTGGATGGCCTGCTCTATCAACCACTTAAGTGTTCTTTGGATAAAAAGCAAAGGAAAGAAAACTATGCCTGGGAAATTATGGAACACCATATACTATTCATGGTGTGGAATTATAAAAAAATAAATTTCCTATTTATGCCTTCCTGGTACTTTATTTATTAAAAAACAAAAAAAATCAAAACAGTGTCCTTGACCAGGAGTCAGTAAACTTTTTCTGTGAAGGGCCAGATAATAAATATCTTAGGCTTTGTGGACTCTGATCTCTGCTGCAACTCTTTAACTCTGCCTCTAGCATGAAAGTGAAGAGGAACTCAAAAGCCTCTTGATGAAAGTGAAAGTGGAGAGCGAAAAAGTTGGCTTAAAGCTCAACATTCGGAAAATGAAGATCATGGCATCCAGTCCCACCACTTCATGGGAAATAGATGGGGAGACAGTGGAAACAGTGTCAGACTTTATTTTTCTGGGCTCCAAAATCACTGAAGATGGTGACTGCAGCCATGAAATTAAAAGACGCTTACTCCTTGGAAGGAAAGTTATGACCAACCTAGATAGCATATTCAAAAGCAGAGACATTACTTTGCCAACAAAGGTTCATCTAGTCAAGGCTATGGTTTTTCCTGTGGTCATGTATGGATGTGAGAGTTGGACTGTGAAGAAGGCTGAGCGCTGAAGAATTGATGCTTTTGAACTGTGGTGTTGGAGAAGACTCTTGAGAGTCCCTTGGACTGCAAGGAGATCCAACCAGTCCATTCTGAAGGAGATCAGCCCTGGGATTTCTTTGGAAGGAATGATGCTAAAGCTGAAACTCCAGTACTTTGGCCACCTCATGCGAAGAGCTGACTCATTGGAAAAGACTGTGATGCTGGGGGGGATTGGGGGCAGGAGGAGAAGGGGATGACAGAGGATGAGATGGCTGGATGGCATCACTGACTCGATGGACGTGAGTCTCAGTGAACTCCGGGAGTTGGTGATGGGCAGGGAGGCCTGGCGTGCTGCGATTCATGGGGTCGCGAATAGTCAGACACGACTGAGCGACTGATCTGATCTGATCTGATCTAGCACAAAGGCAGCCATAGATGGTACATAAACAAAGGAACATGGCTGCTTTACAAAACTTTGTTCACAAAAACAAGTGTTGAGCCATATGTGCTGACCTTCGCCAGAGACTCGCAAATCTGACATCATAAGGATTTTATTTGCTGCTCTTTAAACATGTCTGTTTCTGCCTTTGTGTATCATACATAGCTTATAGAGTATCACTACGTTTCCTTTGTTACTTACAAAGGTTGCTCATTGCAATCCACTCATATTTTTGGGTCCGAAAATAGTGAGCCCCAGATATGGTAGTCCTTTGTCTCAAGCAAAGTTATGAAAATTTGTCTTCAAATTCAAACTTACTTTTGTGTCTCCCACTTTTGATTTGTCTTGAATTAATGTTTTTCAACCTCTTGCTTGATGACTAATAAAATTTGCTTCTCAGGCAAAATTCTCACCCACCCTAAGAGAGTAGGGAAGAGAAGCATGCTGCAGCAGAAAGAAAAGAATAGGGAAACCAAGGATGATGATGCCATTTACATTTTGGTAGGAATTTTAGGCTGGGTTTCTCCACAAGGAGATAGGGGGACAGGATTTTAAAGCAAATAGTCTATCTGAGAGGCAATCCTGGGAAACAAATGGAGGAAATGAGCAGTAAAAAAGGAAATCCCATCCGGAATGTTATCCCATGGGCAAACTGTTACTCGGTCCTTCTAGGGAGCCTTTTAGAGTCTGTAGAACATACCTCACAACTGTCCCTCTGAAAAGCCAGAAAGCTGAGGTATTCCTTCATCCCTTCCATGGTGGCTCAAGCAGTAGATAATCTGCCTGCCATGCAGGAGTCTCGTGGGTTCGATCCGTAAATCGGGGACATTCCCCTGAAGGAGGAAAGGGCATTGGGCATGTATTCCAGTATTCTTTTCCGTAGACAAAAGCAGACTGGTGGGCTATTGTCCTTGGGGTCACAAAGAGTCAGACATGACTGAGCACAAATAAACAGATGCCAGTGGCAGGAAGTGACGGTGTAGACAGAAACTGTCCACTGAACTTCCAGGAGACCTCTGATGGGGATAAAGGAGATATGGGTGGAACACCAAGAGTATATGCCATAGACATGGATGACCAAGTCTCCAATGCACGCATGGTGCTATTTTACCAGACTCACACCCATTATTTATCCACTCAACACTAATGTCAGTCGTAGAGCTAAAGGAGAGTCTGGGGCCAATTTCCAGGAATGGGCTTTAAATTAGAACATTCTTCTAATTTTTCCAAGCCCTCTCTCTTAGCAGTATATCAGAATCCACTCTTAACACTAAAAACTTCACCTTGCATTCATGCAGGCATGGTACAATTTTAGCACGAAAGAAATCAAAGCAACATAGTCGTAATCCACTAAATCATCCCCAGCCTGTCACTGACCTGCAAGGAATATAGATGCAGGGTTTACTAGGTAACCATCCATAGATGGTGTGGTTCACAAGTCAGATGACGGCTGTTTTAACAGCCATGGGGAAATTTTCTTGGTTTGGAAACTTAAAGACACATATCCAAGAAGAGAGGGAAAGACAGTGTTTCAGTAGAAATCTTAGATGCTTTATAAATGTTAGTTCACGGTATTCAATATTATGGTAATCCAAGTCTGTGCCCCAACCAGTAATGTTGAAGAAGCTGAAGTTGAACAGTTCTATGAAGATCTACAAGACCTTCTAGAACTAACACTCAAAAAAGATGTCCTTTTCATTATAAGCGACTGGAATGCAAAAGAAGGAGGTAAAGAAAAACTTGGCAAATTTGGCCTTGGAGTACAGAATGAAGTGGGGCAAAGGCAAATAGAGTTTTGCCAAGAGAACGCACTGGTCATAGCAAACACCCTCTTCCAACAACACAAGAGAAGACTCTACACATGGACATCACCACATGGTTGACACCAAAATCAGATTAGTTATATTCTTCGCAGCCAAAGATGGAGAAGCTCTATACAGTCAGCAAAAACAAGACTGGGAGCTTACTGCGGTTCAGATCATGAACTTCTTATTGCCAAATTCAGACGGAAATTGAAGAAAGTAGGGAAAACCACTAGACCACTCAAGTATGACCTAAATCAAATCCCTTATGATTATACAGTGGAAGTAAGAAATAGATTTAAGGGACTAGATCTGATAGAGTGTCTGATGAACTATGGACAGAGGTTAGTAACATTGTACAGGAGACAGGGATCAAGACCATCCCCATGGAAAAGAAATGCAAAAAACCAAAATGGGTGTCTGAGGAGGCCTTACAAATAGCTGTGAAAGGAAGGAAAGTGAAAAGCAAAGAAGAAAAGGAAAGATATACCCATTTGAATGCAGAGTTCCAAAGAATAGCAAGGAGAGATAAGAAAGCCTTCCACAGTGATCAATGCAAAGAACAGAGGAAAACAATAGAATGGGAAAGACTAGAGATCTCTTCAAGAATATTAAAGATACCAAGGGGACATTTCATGCAAAGATGAGCTCGATAAAGGACAGAAACAGTATGGACCTAACAGAAGCAGAAGATATTAAGAAGAGGTGGCAAGAATACACAGAAGAACTGTCCAAAAAAGATCTTCATGACCCAGATAACCACAATGGTGTGATCACTGACCTAGAGCCAGACATCCTGGAATGTGAAGTCAAATGGGCATCATTACAAACAAAGCTAGTGGAGGTCATGGAACTCCAGTTGAGCTCTTTCAAATCCTAAAAGATGATGCTGTGAAAGTGCTGCACTCAATATGCCAGCAAATTTGGAAAACTCAGCAGTGGCCACAGGACTGGAAAAGGTCAGTTTTCATTTCAATCCCAAAGAAAGGCAATGCCAAAGAATGCTCAAACTAATACACAATTGCACTCATCTCACACGCTAGTAAAGTAATGCTTAAAATTCTCCAAGCCAGGCTTCAGCAATACGTAAACCGTGAAGGTCCAGATGTTCAAGCTGGTTTGAGAAAAGGCAGAGGAACCAGAGATCAAATTGCCAACATCCACTGGATCATGGAAAAAGCAAAAGAGTTGCAGAAAAACATCTATTTCTGCTTTATTGACTATGCCAAAGCCTTTGACTGTGTGGATCACAATAAACTGTGGAAAATTCTGAAAGAGATGGAAATACCAGACCACCTGATCTGCCCCTTGAGAAATCTGTATCCAGGTCAGGAAGCAATAGTTAGAACTGGACATGGAACAACAGACTGGTTCCAAATAGGAAAAGGAGTATGTCAAGGCTGTATATTGTCACCCTGCTTATTTAACTTATATGCAGAGTACATCATGAGAAACGCTGGACTGGAAGAAGCACAAGCTGGAATCAAGATTGCTGGGAGAAATATCAATAACCTCAGATATGCAGATGACACCACCCTTATGGCAGAAAGTAAAGAAGAACTAAAGAGCCTGTTGATGAAAGTGAAAGAGCAGAGTGAAAAAATTGGCTTAAAGCTCAACATTCAGAAAACTAATATCATGGCATCTGGTCCCATCAGATCAGATCAGCTCAGATCAGTCACTCAGTAGTGTCCCACTCTTTGCAACCCCATGAATCGCAGCACGCCAGGCCTCCCTGTCCATCACCAACTCCCGGAGTTCACTGAGACTCACATCCATCAAGTCAGTGATGCCATCCAGCCATCTCATCCTCTGTTGTACCCTTCTCCTCTTGCCCCCAATCCCCCTCAGCATCAAAGTCCTTTCCAATGAGTCAGCTCTTCGCATGAGGTGGCCAAAGTACTGGAGTTTCAGCTTTAGCATCATTCCTTCCAAAGAAATCCCAGAGCTGATCTCCTTCAGAATGGACTGGTTGGATCTCCTTGCAGTCCAAGGGACTCTCAAGAGTCTTCTCCAACACCACAGTTCAAAAGCATCAATTCTTCAGCGCTTAGCCTTCTTCACAGTCCAACTCTCACATCCATACATGACCACAGGAAAAAGCACAGCCTTGACTAGACGAACTTTTGTTGGCAAAGTAATGTCTCTGCTTTTGAATAAGCTATCTAGATTGGTCATAACTTTCCTTCCAAGGAGTAAGCGTCTTTTAATTTCATGGCTGCAGTCACCATCTGTAGTGATTTTGGAGCCCAGAAAAATAAAGTCTGACACTGTTTCCCCATCTATTTCCCATGAAGTGATGGGACTGGATGCCATGATCTTCGTTTTCTGAAGGTTGAGCTTTAAGCCAATTTTTTCACTCTCCACTTTCACTTTCATCAAGAGGCTTTTGAGTTCCTCTTCACTTTCTGCCGTAAGGGTGGTGTCATCTGCATCTCTGAGGTTATTGATATTTCTCCCGGCAATCTTGATTCCAGCTTGTGTTTCTTCCAGTCCAGCATTTCTCATGATGTACTTTGCATAGAAGTTAAATAAACAGGGTGACAATATACAGCCTTGACATACTCCTTTTCCTATTTGGAACCAGTCTGTTGTTCCATGTCCAGTTCTAAGTGTTGCTTCCTGACCTGCATACAAATTTCTCAAGAGGCAAATCAGGTGGTCTGGTATTCCCATCTCTTGAAGAATTTTCCACAGTTTATTGTGATCCACACAGTCAAAGGCTTTGGCATAGTCAATAAAGCAGAAATAGATGTTTTTCTGCAACTCTCTTGCTTTTTCCATGATCCAGCGGATGTTGGCAATTTGATCTCTGTTTCCTCTGCCTTTTCTAAAACCAGCTTGAACATCAGGAAGTTCATGGTTCACATATTGCTGAAGCCTGGCTTGGAGAATTTTGAGCATTACTTTACTAGCGTGTAAGATGAGTGCAATTGTGTGGTAGTTTGAGCATTCTTTGGCATTGCCTTTCTTTGGGATTGAAATGAAAACTGACCTTTTCCAGTCATGTGGCCACTGCTGAGCTTTCCAAATTTGCTGGTATATTGAGTGCAGCACTTTCACAGCATCATCTTTCAGGATTTGAAATAGCTCAACTGGAATTCTATCACCTCCACTAGCTTTGTTCATAGTCATGCTTTCTAAGGCCCACTTGAGTTCACATTCCAGGATGTCTGGCTCTAGGTCAGTGATCACACCATCGTGATTATCTGGGTCATGAAGATCTTTTTTGGACAGTTCTTCTGTGTATTCTTGCCACCTCTTCTTAATATCTTCTGCTTCTGTTAGGTCCATACCATTTCTGTCCTTTATCGAGCTCATCTTTGCATGAAATGTTCCTTTGGTATCTCTGATGTTCTTGAAGAGATCTCTAGTCTTTCCCATTCTGTTGTTTTCCTCTATTTCTTTGCATTGATCGCTGAAGAAGGCTTTCTTACCTCTTCTTGATATTCTTTGGAACTCTGCATTCAGATGTTTATATCTTTTTCTCCTTTTCTTTTCACTTCTGTTCTTTTCACAGCTATTTGTAAGGCCTCCCCAGACACCCATTTTGGTTTTTGCATTTCTTTTCTATGGGGATGGTCTTGATCCCTGTCTCCTGTACAATGTCATGAACCTCATTCCATAGTTCATCAGGCACTCTATCTATCAGATCTAGGCCCTTAAATCTATTTCTCACTTCCACTGTATAATCATAAGGGATTTGATTTAGGTCATACCTGAAAGGTCTAGTGGTTTTCCCTACTTTCTTCAATTTAAGTCTGAATTTGGCAATAAGGAGTTCATGATCTGAGCCACAGTCAGCTCCTGGTCTTGTTTTTGCTAACTGTATAGAGCTTCTCCATCTTTGGCTGCAAAGAATATTATCAATCTGATTTTGGTGTTGACCATCTGGTGATATCCATGTGTAGAGTCTTCTCTTGTGTTGTTGGAAGAGGGTGTTTGCTATGACCAGTGCATTTTCTTGACAAAACTCTATTAGTCTTTGCCCTGCTTCATTCCGTATTCCAAGGCCAAATGTGCCTGTTACTCCAGGTGTTTCTTGACTTCCTACTTTTGCATTCCAGTCCCCTATAATGAAAAGGACATCTTTTTGGGGTGTTAGTTCTAAAAGGTCTTGTAGGTCTTCATAGAACCGTTCAACTTCAGCTTCTTCAGCATTACTGGTTGGGGCATAGACTTGGATTACTGTAATATTGATTGGTTTTCTTTGGAAACAAACAGAGATCATTCTTTCGTTTTTGAGATTGCATCCAAGTACTGCATTTCAGACTCTTTTGTTGACCATGATGGCTACTCCATTTCTTCTGAGGGATTCCTGCCTGCAGTAGTAGATATAATGGTTATCTGAGTTAAATTCACCCATTCCAGTCCATTTCAGTTAGCTGATTCCTAGAATGTTCACATTCACTCCTGCCATCTCTTGTTTGACCACTTCCAGTTTGCCTTGATTCATGGACCTGACATCCCAGGTTCCTATGCAATATTGCTCTTTACAGCATCGGACCTTGCTTCTATCACCAGTCACATCCACAGCTGGGTATTGTTTTTGCTTTGGCTCCATCCCTTCATTCTTTCAGAAGTTATTTCTCCACTGATCTCTGGTAGCATATTGGGCACCTACTGACTTGGGGAGTTTCTCTGTCAGTATTCTATCATTTTGCCTTTTCATACTGTTCATGGGGTTCTCAAGGCAAGAATACTGAAGTGGTTTGCCATTCCCTTCTCCAGTGGACCACATTCTGTAAGATCTCTCCACCATGACCCACCCATCTTGGGTTGCCCCATGGGCATGGCTTAGTTTCATTGAGTTAGACAAGGCTGTGGTCCTAGTGTGATTAGATTGATTAGTTTTCTGTGAGTATGGTTTCAGTGTGTTTGCCCTCTGATGCCCTCTTGCAACACCTACCGTCTTTTTTGGGTTTCTCTTACCTTGGGCGTGGGGTATCTCTTCACGGCTGCTCCAGCAAAGTGCAGCCATTGCTCCTTACCTTGGATGAGGAATATCTCCTCACCACCGCCCTTCCTGACCTTCAACGTGGACTAGCTCCTCTAGGCCCTCCTGTGCCCTCGCAGCCATGGCTCCTTGGAGGTGGGGTTGGTCCTCCAGCCCGCCACCCCTGGCCTCGGGCTTAGGGGTGTGGGGTAGCTCCTCCTGTCCGCCATAGCAAATAGATGGTGAAACAGTACAAAGAGTGACTGACTTTCTTTTTCTGGGATCCAAAATCACTGCAGAGGGTGATTGTAGCCATTAAATTAAAAGATGCTTACTTCTTGGAAGGAAAGTTATGACCAACCTAGACAGCTTGAAAAGTAGAGACATTACTTTGTCAACAAAGGTCTGTCTAGTCAAGGCTATGGTTTTTCCAGTGGTCATGTATGGATGTGAGAGTTGAACTGTGAAGAAAGCTGAGCACCAAAGAATTGATGCTTTTGAACTATGGTGTTGGAGAAGACTCTTGAAGGTCCCTTGGACTGCAAGGAGATCCAACCAGTCCATCCAAAAGGAAATCAGTCCTGAACATTCATTGGAAGGACTGATGTTGAAGCTGAAATTCCAATACTTTGGCCACCTGATGCAAAGAACTAAGTCATTTGAGAAGACCCTGATGCTGGAGGAGAAGGGGATGACAAAGGATGAAATGGTTGGATGGCATCACCGACTCAATGGACATGAGTTTGAGTAAACTCCGGGAGTTGGTGATGGACAGGGAGGCCTGGCATGCTGCGGTTCATGTGATTGCAGAGAGTCGGACATGACTGAGTGACTGAAATGAACCAAAATGTTAGCTGGTGTCCTTATCATAGATATTTGGGGGGGGGGGGTGGGAAAGAAAGAACTGACTAGCTTTTAACATGCTTCCCTGTTTTGAGGTAAAGAATCTGCCTGCCAATGTAGGAGACACAGGAGATGCAAGAGACATGTGTTTGATCCCTGTGTCACAAAGATCCCCTGGAGAATGAAATGGCAACCCACTCCAGTATTCTTGCCTGGAGAATCCCGTGGGCAGAGAAGCCTTCAGGTACAGGTCATAGAGTCGCAAGAGTCGGACACGGCTGAGCACACACACAGTCTCCCTGGTTTAGATCCATCTTTCTGAGTTGGAGTAAGCAAGGCACTGATTTAATAATAGCACAAGGGCTAACATATGGGAAAGACATGAAACCTGGTTTCTGTGTTCCTCTGGAGGGCAGAGCCAGAACTGATGGTGGGGAAAAAACTCTAAGAAATGACTGAACTCAATATGAGGGAGAACTTTCTGGCTGTTAGCACCATCCAGTAGTAAAGCTCCGCTGCCTCATGAGGGAGTGATCTCCCCACCAGTGGAGGGGCTGGCTTCTCACGTGTTGCAGCCAGAATACTGGGAGAGCTGTGGCCTTAAGTGAATGCAGGGAAGAGATATAACCCCCCTGGTTTCTTTGCAATAACAAGTCTCTTGAATCTGATAGCCTGGGCTTAATCTTGGCTTGGTTATTCTTATCTGCTCTGAGCTCTAGTCTTCAAATATGTTAAAATGGGAGTAATGATAATGTCTTCACACTGTTCATGGGGTTCTCAAGGCAAGAATACTGAAGTGGTTTACAATTCCCTTCTCCAGTGGACTATTGGTTCCAAATTGTGAAAGGAGTACCTCAAGGCTGTATATTGTCACCCTGCTTATTTAACTTCTATGCAGAGTACATCACAAGAAATGCCAGGCTGGATGAAGCATAAGCTCGAATCAAGATTTTCGAGAGAAATATCAATAGCCTCAGATATGCATATGGCACCGCCCTTATAGCAGAAAGTGAAGAAGAACTAAAAGCCTCTCAATGAAAGTGAAAGAGGAGAGTGAAAAAGTTGGGTTAGCACTCAACATTTAGAAAACTAAGATCATGGCATCTGGTCCCATCACTTCATGGTAAATAGATGGGGAAACAATGACAGACTTTATTATTTTGGGCTCCAAAATTACTGCAGATGGTGACTGCAGCCTTGAAATTAAAAGATGCTTGCTCCTTGGAAGAAAAGTTATGACCAACCTAGACAACATATTAAAAAGCAGAGAGATTATGTTGCCCACAAATGTCTGTCTAGTCAAAGCTATGGTTTTTCCAGTAGTCATGTATGGATGTGAGAGTTAGATTATAAAGAAAGGTGACCACCGAGGAATTGATGCTTTTGAACTGTGGTGTTGGAGAAGACTCTTGAGAGTCCCTTGGACTGCAAGGAGATCCAAACAGTCAGTCTTAGAGGAAATCAGTCCTGCATATTCATTGGAAGGACTGATGCTGAAGCTGAAACTCCAATATTTTGGCTACCTGATGTGAAGAACTGACTCATTGGAAAAGACCCTGATGCTGGGAAATGTTGAAGGCAGGAGGAGAAGGGAATGACAGAGGATGAGATGGTTGGATGGCATCAGTGACTCGATGGACATGAGTTTGAATAAGCTCTGGGAGTTGGTGACGGACAGGGAGACCTGGCATACTGCAGTCCATGGGGTTGCAAAGAGTTGGACACAACTGAGCAACTGAACTGAACTAAACTGAATGATGGTATATTTTAATAGGTTTGTTCTGTGAATCTTTTAAGATTATGTATCTAAAGTGCTTAGCACAGATCTAGCTATTGCATTGTTGTTTAGTCTCTAGGTTGTGTCCAACTCTTTGAGACCCAATGGACTGTAGCCCACCAAGCTCCTGTGTCCATGGGATTTTTCAGTCAAAGATACTGGAGTGGGTTGCTATTTCCTTCTCCAGGGGACCTTCCTGACCCAGGGATTAAATGGGCATCTCCTGAGTCTCCTGCATTGGCAGGAGGGTTCTTTACCACTGAGCCACTGGGGAAACCCCAGGTCTAGCTATAATGCTCATTGAATTGATATTGCTGTTTGTCATTATAAGGGGTTCTAATAGCGTAGGGGTTTACATAGAAATTCTCTTGGTAAATACATCCAGAGCACTCTGTTTGTCTCAGAAGCGGATATGCTGGATTCTACTCCACAAGGTGCTCCAAGAATACATGTGTTTGTGTACAGGGATTTCCTAAGGATTAACGAGTCTGGAGAATTCTGCTAGCATGAGTCATAGGGGATGATATTCTGCTGAAACCCAGAAGCTCTGCCTGGGAGAGAGTTGTTCTTGTGGGTAATGGAGATAGGTGAGACACATTGTCCCATGCCATTTCTAGAAGGGTAGCAAGAGACACAGTAAACTCCAGAAGACTATAAGCAATCTGACAAGTTGCACGGTTTTATCTAGGAAAATTAAAATGAATACTGAGTCAGCCTTCAAGGGGAAGAAGAAGACTCAAATAGGTGTCAACCTCCATAGTGTTTGTTTGTCCCAGGCCCATGGAAACAGTAATTGAGAGAAAGAAAAAGAAAATGAACTGCAGAGAACTATAATTTGTTGAGTGGTTACTAAATACTAGGCACTGTCCTAGATACTTCATGTGCATTGAAGTATTTAATCTGTTCACTAGACTTATGATATAGGTATGGCTATTATTAATATTGTTCTACCATTATAGTAGAAACTGGAGTTTGGGAGGTTAAACTATATCGGATCAGATCAGATCAGATCAGTCCCTCAGTCATGTCCGACTCTTTGCGATCCCATGAATCGCAGCACGCCAGGCCTCCCTGTCCATCACCAACTCCCGTTCACTCAGACTCATGTCCATCGAGTCAGTGATGCCATCCATCCATCTCATCCTCTGTCGTCCCCTTCTCCTCCTGTCCCCAATCCCTCCCAGCATCAGAGTCTTTTCCAATGAGTCCACTCTTCGCATGAGGTGGCCAAAGTACTGGAGTTTCAGCTTTCGCATCATTCCTTCCAAAGAAATCCCAGGGCTGATCTCCTTCAGAATGGACTGATTGGATCTCCTTGCAGTCCAAGGGACTCTCAAGAGTCTTCTCCAACACCACAGTTAAAAGCATCAATTCTTCAGCGCTCAGCCTTCTTCACAGTCCAACTCTTACATCCATACATGACTACAGGAAAAACCATAGCCTTGACTAGATGAACCTTTGTTGGCAAAGTAATGTCTCTACTTTTAAATATGCTATCTAGATTGGTCATAACTTTCCTTCCAAGGAGTAAGCATCTTTTAATTTCATACATACATGTGGTCAAAATATGCACAAGTGGGAGAATTCTTTTTACGCAGAAGGAGAAGACGAGTGGAGAATCCGTCACTTGCTAGCCATTTTCCCTAAGCTAGAAGGCTCTTGACGGTGGTTTCTAAGCTCTGTGGGAACAGCTGAGCATTCTGGACTTGAGATGTGTTTCACGACTTCTACTTCTCTGCTGTAACCAGGAATACCAACCTGTTGGTAAAACTGCTTTGAGATGAATAGTATGAAATGGGGAATGAGGATTGAGGACAGACTTGGCAGTTGCCATGGAAATGCAGGGGTTTTTTTAGGGCCCAGTTTTGGGTGATGCCACTCATAAAGGTGTGTGAAATGAGAATGTTCTCCTGCAATGGTAAATAAAGGTGGGGCGATCACAAGGAAGACTCCTTCTCCAGAAGCAGTGGTTGGATGGTTTGACCCATGTGGGGGCACAGAAATAGTCTCGTATTTATAAGCCCGAATTCTATGTGATTTCCTAGCTGTGTGATCTTAGGTCATCTAAACTCTCTTGGTTTCAACTTCCTTTTCGATAATACTATCTCCTTTGTAGGACTGCTGTCCATATTAAATGAGTTAATAATGCAAAGTATCAAAGATTGTCAGATATTTCAGACTGTTAATAGTATCTGACCCCCTGTGTGACCTTGGATTTCTTCTTCTACCTGTCTCGAATGAGGTTCATTCAACATGAAAAACAGGCCAGAAATCAGTTTCGTTCTAGACTTGGCAGCAGAGTAAAGGTGGAAATGATTACCTCTGCCAATCTCAGCGAGGTCTGACCTTGTGGAAAATCAAACAAACAGATTCTTATTTTCAATCCCTACAGGAAGAAGCATGTGTAGGGGTCACACTTGCTCTGCCAACTATTGCTCTTCTTTCATGGACATTTTAAAAAATATATTTTGCTGATGAAACAAAGCCCACAGGTGTCTGGCAGAAAAGCAGAAGGCAGAAGGGGGCTTCTACTCTCTCCTGCCTGATTACTAATGCTCATCTGGGCCTGCTGATGAGAAAGTAGTATCAGTATTAGAAGGCTGGCAGCTTCAGCGTAGTGATGCCTAGGGCTTTCTAGAATATTTCAGCCCCTGACTTATAAGCAGAAACCTCTTCAAAAGTAAGACTGGACACCAGGAGAAAAGCACACTGTGGTTGTGTCAAAGAGTTTCTCTGTGATGTCTGATGGTTCTAAATGCATTGGCTGGCATGTGATACCTGCTCAGATCATTCACATCTTTATCCAACCATCCATCCTGCCTCTTCCCCACCCCCACCCCCAAAAAAACCAGAAATGCCATCTTGTTAATATAAAATCAATAAGCTTTCCCTAGATGGATCCTAGAAGAACCATCCTGAGGAGTCTTGAACAAATGACTGTGTCCTTGGGGTTTCTGTTTTATTTTCCACTATAAAAGGAGGACAGTGCTACTTACCTTAAAGACCATTATAAGCATAGAGGCTTCCTACCAACTTATAAATGAATGGGTATGTATCTGGCATTATTCTGAGGGCAGCAGCTGGGGTGAATAAGACAAAATTGCCCTCAAGGCAATATTCTTACAGGGGAGTCAGACAATATATTTATAAGCAAATAAGATAGTTTCAGCTACTGACATGAGGAATGAAGAAGATAAAACAGTGTAATGGGATGTAGAAAGACACGTGGTCCTACTCTAGTGAAGTGATTAGAGGAGGTCTTTGAAGCGGTGACCCTAGAGTTGACACATGAATGACAAGTGGATGTCAGTTCTGCAGATATCTAAGGGCAGGACATTGTTGGAAGAAGAAATAAATGGAAAAGCCAACAGACAGGAGCACAATGGGGCTTCCCCTGTGCCTCAGCTGGTAAAGAATCTGCCTGCAATGCAGGAGACCTGGCTTCCATCCCTGGGCTGGGAAGATTCCCTGGAGAAGGGAACGGCTATCCACTCCAGTATTCTTGCCTGGATAATTCTATGGACAGAGGAGCTTGGCACAATGTGAGATGTTTGAAGGTTGTGGCTGGCAGTTAGTGAACAAAGGAAATATTGGAGAGAGATGAGAGATCTGAACAGCTTTTTAGTCACAGTAACTCTCAGCTGACTCTCAGTTCCAGAGCTAAAATCTCAGTGGAGAGAATTCTGGTTAAGCTTGAGTGAAGTGTGTACCACTCAACCTGCTAATTCTAGCTGGAGGGTCAGGCTTATAGCAGAACTTGGTAGCTCCAATGGGAATCATATGGATGGAGTAAGGGGAAAATGCAGTTCTCAGAAAGAAGAAAAAAAAAAAAGAGAGAGTACTGTTCCCAAAATGAAAGAAGAATGGCTGGTACTTAAAGTGAGTCATTCATGAATCAACCCAGGTTCTGTGGTTCCAAAAAATTTTATAGTTTTGGCTACCTCTCTCTTGGGGTAGGTTGAACAAGTCATCCTATGTCCAACTTTGGAAGAGGAACCATGCTGCAAAGACAGAGAAGTCTTATCTAAGGTTACATAGGTTATAAAAGGCTAAACAAGATAGGTAGGAGATTTGAGTTTGAAATCCTAAGACACCATTCTCTATCCTTGTTCACTTATCTGTTCATGTTTATTGTCTATCTATTAAATTCTAATAGCAGTTGTCCTTTAAAACATTTTTTTCAAAGAACTTTGGAGAAAACCAAATTTCTATGAAGACCTACAAGACATTCTAGAACTAACACCCAAAATTCAGGTCCGTTTAATCATAGGGGATTGGAATGCAAAAGTAGGAAATCAAGAGACACCTGGAGTAACAGGCAAGTTTGGCCTTGGAGTACAAAATGAAGCAGGGCAAAGGCTAACAGAGTTTTGCCAAGAGAATGCACTGGTCATAGCAAACACCCTCTTCCAACAACACAAGAGATGACTCCAAACATGGAGATCACCAGATGATCAATACCCAAATCAGATTGATTATATTCTTTGCAGCCAAAAATGGAGAAACTCTATTCAGCCAGCAAAACAAGACCAGGAGCTGACTGTGGCTCAGATCATGAAGTCCTTATTGCAAAATTCAGACTTAAATTGAAGAAAGTAGGGAAAACCACTAGACCATTCAGGTATGACCTAAATTAAATCCCTTATGATTATACAGTGGAAGTGACAAATAGATTGAAAGGATTAGATCTGATACATAGAGTGCCTGAAGAACTATGGATGGAGGTTGGTAACATTGTACAGTAGATGATAATCAAAGTTATTCCCAAGAAAAAAAAATACAAAAAGGCAAAATGGTTGTCTGAGGTGGCCTTAAAAATAGCTGAGAAAAGAAGAGAAGTTAAAGATAAAGGGGAAAAGGAAAGATATATCCATCTGAATGCAGAGTTCCAAAGAATATCAAGGAGAATAAGAAAGCCTCCCTAAGTGATCAATGCAAAGAAATAGAGGAAAACAATATAATGAGAAACACTAGAGATCACTTCAAGAAAATTAGATATACTAAGGATATATTTCATGCAAAGATGGGCCCAAGAAAGGACAGAAATGGTATGGACCTAACAGAAGCAGAAGATATTAAGAAGAGGTGGTAAGAATACACAGAAGAACTATACAAAAAAGATCTTAATGACCAAGATAACCATGATGGTGTGATCACTCACCTAGAGCCAGACATCCTGGAGTGCAAAGTCAAGTCACCCTAGGAAGCATCACTACAAACAGAGCTAGTGGAAGTGATGGAATTCCAGTTGAGCTATTTCAAATCCTAAAAGATGATGCTGTGAAAGTGCTGCACTCAATATGCCAGCAAATTTGGAAAACTCATCAGTGGCCCAGGACTGGAAAAGGTCAGTTTTCATTCTAATCCCAAAGAAAGGCAATGCCAAAGAATGCTCAAACCAATGCACAATTGCACTCATCTCACACAGTCGCAAAGTAATGCTTAAAATTCTCCAGGCTAGGTTTCAACAGTACGTGAACCAAGAACTTCGAGATGTTCAAGCTGGATTTAGAAAAGGCAGAGGAACCAGAGATCAAATTGCCAACTTCTGTTGGATCATAGAAAAAACAAGAGAATTCCAGAAAAACATCTACTTCTGTTTCATTGACCATGCTAAAGCCTTTGATTGTGGGGATCACAACAAACTGTGGAAAATTCTTCAAGAGATGGGAATACCAGACCACCTGACCTGCCTCCTGAGAAATCTGTATGCAGGTGAAGAGGCAACAGTTAGAACTGGACATGGAAAAATGAACCGGTTCAAAATTGGGAAAGGAATGTGTCAAAGCTCTATATCATCACCTGCTTATTTAACTTATATACAGAATACTTCATGCAAAATGCTGGGCTGAATGCAACACAAGCTGGAATCCAGATTACAGGGAAAATGTCAATAACCTCAGATATGCAGATGACACCATGCCTATATCAGAAAGAGAAGAGGAATTAAAGAGCCTCTTGATGAAAGTGAAAGAGGAGAGTGAAAAAGGTGGCTTAAAACTCAATAGTCAAAAAGCAAAGATCATGGCATCCAGTCCCATCACTTCATGGCATATAGTTGGGGAAACAACAGAAACAGTGAGACTTTATTTTCTTGGGCTCCCAAATCACTGCAGACTGTGACTCCAGCCATGAAATTGAAAGACACTTCCTGGAAGAAAAGCTACGACTAACCTAGGCAGCATATTAAAAAGCAGAGACATTACTGTTGTGACAAATGTCCATATAGTCAAAACTATGGTTTTTCCAGTAGTCATATGTGGATGTGAGAGTTAGACCATAAAGAAAGCTGAGCACTGAAGAATTGATGCTTTTGAACTGTGGTGTTGGAGAAGATTCTTGAGAGTCTCTTGGACTCTCAAGGAGATCAAACCAGTCAATCCTCAAGGTAATCAGTTCTGAATATTCATTGGAAGGACTGATGCTGAAGCTGAAGCTCCAAAACTTTGGCTACCTGATGTGAAGAACCAACTCATTGGAAAAGACCCTGATGCTTGAAAAGATTGAAGGCAGGAAGAGAAGGGGATGACAGAGGATGAGATGGTTGAATGGCATCACTGACTCAATGTACATGAGCTTGAAGAAGCTCTAGGAGTTGGTGATGGAGAGAGAAGCCTGGTGTGCTGCAATCCATGGGGTTGCAGAGTCAGACCCAATTGAGCAACTGAAATGAACTGAACTAAACTTCTATCTTTGGACATTCTTAGCATTAAAAAAAAATTCTCAGAGCACAACATTTGTTAAAATTTCTCCAAACACTGAGCTTGATTTTTACTATGTGCAATGCTATACTAAGTGTCTTTTAGTTATTTCTATTCATTCAAAAATTATATATCAAATGTCTGCTATAAGGTATAATGGAAATAACAAGGAGTTGAAATCAAAACATCTGGTTTAATTTCAACTTCTGCTAGGTCATGGTAGGCAAATCATCTATTATCTGTACGCTGGGTTCCTCATCCTTTACCTATAAAATTAGGAGAGTTAGATTAAATGAGACTAAAGTCTCTCCCTGCTCGGATAGTCAGTAATTGTATTTCCATTCTCCAATGCTGTTAAAAGTTACAGACCAGAAGAAATATGCTTCTTGACCTCAAGGAATTTACGTTGCATTTGCAAAAGGAGCATGCACACACACATGCAGGATCATAAATGTGTGATTATATTTTCCTAATTATATACAACCTTGTTCATCTGAAGGTGAGGGTAAGGATGAATTTGTTTGGTTGTTCTATGAGGAACACAGGGACAATGAAAAGGTTACATGAACTCCCTTAGGTCATACTACGTTTAACTGCAGTTGCTGTGGCCACATGTGTCCATAGTTCAGGATCTCCACAAGTTAACCCGTCCTTAGAATAGAATTTAAGCTGTTTCGAAAAGTACAAAATGGACAAAATGAGAACTCATATTTGTATAAAGAGCTTTGCCTGGACATGTTTCGCCCAATCTGCACAGCCTCATATACACATCATAATGACCAGTATGTTTACATAAATTAGAAAGCTGCAGGGCAGAGCAGCCTGTTCTAAGGTAGAATAATTGGTAGAGCTACTTTTGTCCAACTCTGTAACTATTTGTGTTCATTATTCTGCCCTCACTGGCTTAGTTAAAACATTGTATTCCTAGACCTGGAGGTTGAGAAGAGAGGATTCTCCTGTCTACTCTGGAATCCCAATGTTTCACACCAAAATGGAAGAAAAGAAACCATCCCCTTCCCTTTCCCTCATAATGTGAGTATTTTTATTCCCAATTTTTTTTTTTTTTTTTTTGCACTTGGAATAGTTGAGATGGAAAGGAAATAAAAGATATTAAAGAGATTATTCATCCTAGTAAACAGTTAGCAACTCACTCACTTGGCATTTGCTACTTGTTGGTAGCATGTAAAATATACGAATCCCTTAGCTCCTGGTCTTAGTTTCCTGGAAAAATAGTCCTCACAGAGATATCTTTAAAATAGAATAAGGGCTTCCCTGCTGGCACAGTAGTGAAGCATCTGTCTGCCAATGCGGGAGACACGTGTTCAATCCCTGATCCGGGAGGATTCCACAGTAACTAGGCCCATGCACCACAAATATTGAGCCTGTGCTCTAGAGCCTGGGAGCCACAGCTGCTGAGCCCATGTGCCTTACAGCCAGTGCTCCACAACAAGAGGAGCCACCTCAATGAGAAGCCCACACACCGCATCTAGAGAGTAGCCTCCACTCGCTGCAACTAAGGAAAAGCCCGTGCAGCAACAAAGACCCAGCATAGTCATAAAGAAACAAATTAAATTATTTTTTTTAACATACTACACATTTTGATATATGGCAAAACCAATACAATATTGTAAAGTTAAAAAATAAAATAAAAAAATAAAAAATACTACACAGGAGAAAGTATATTTAGAATCCAAATCCCCAGTACCTGCAAGGGTTTAAAAGTTGTAGAGTCTTGGTTGATTTACTTCTTTGAACCTCAACTTTCTAATCTGTGAAATAGGACTAATTTTGATATTTTAATAATCAACTACCATCATAAACATCAAACAAAATAACCCTTGGAGGTGCATTCTAATCTTCCATGACAGATGCACACATAAGGAAATACTGCTTTGAGAATGAATATTGTATGGATAGTATTCTAGGAAAGTGTATGTGACAGCTCAAATTCGGTTGTAACTAGATAAAGCATTGTTCCTGGGAGTCAGATACCAAAGTACAGACCTAGGTTTGTTCTGCAGAATTCTGCTTTGTTACTGCCATCTTTTTGAAATGTAATTTGACCTGTTTTCAAGAGACAATATAGCTAGATGTTGGAATCAGAATTTGCCAAAGACAAACTGTGATAAAGGAGAGGGGTGTGAAGGAGAGAAGAGAAACAAGAATCAAATTGTGATTGTATAGATAAGCCTCCAGGTGAATCAAATCCTTTCCCCAGCAGCTCCCAAGCCGCATCTGGGTAAACACACCGTCAGCGGTCAAGGCCACGTGCTCTCCCTTCCCGTGTCCAGTGACGGTCAGTCACAGCTTCTAAGCTCTGACAATGGGGAAGAGTTTAGCAATCTCTCAGCTGTCACACCCAAGTATCTGTATGCAAAGCTGCAGCAGCCATAGGCAGTGAGAGCTCTATGATTCCACATCCCTGCTATGAAAAGAATGCTAGTATTTTACAGCAGTATTTGAGTTTTACTGCCTTTGATATTCCCAAGAAGTCTCCATCCAATTTCAGTATTTTGTAAGACAGCATACATGGAAACTCCTCGGTGATTCAGATGTTAGGGCTCTACACTTTTTGGCTTCCACTGCCAGGGGTTCCATCTCTGGTCCAGGAACTAAGATCCCACAAGCTGTGAGATGCAGCAACAAATCAATCAATCAAACAAACAAAAAGATAGCACATATGGATTTGGGGACAGACCTAGGTTTGTCTGAATAAGTTGCCTTGGACCAAGTCACTTTTCTGAATATATTTTCCTTCTTTACAAAAATAATCCTCCCCTACTTGTCTCAAAGAATTATTGTAAAAAGTATAAAGGCTATGTTGTGAAAGATATTAGTTAATTTTTAAAGTCACCATTAATTCAGTGGCCAAGCCAACATTTGAAATTAGGAATTCTGGCAGTCAGTTGGGTACTCCTTTTCCTGTTTCTTTCAGGGGTCATTTTGAACCAAGCAGAAGTCTCAAAGTGAAAAGAAACTGTTTTTATGTCCAAGGGCAGGGTTAGATATATTTTAAGACCACCAGATAATTGGGACTAAAATGCTCCATGGAGAACTGACTGCTTAAAGTTTGGGCAAAGATGCTTGCCCCACAAAGGGAAGGAGACAAACACAAGCTTCCAGCTGCCCCTATGAGCTGTGATTTCCACAATGCTGCAAATCATTAGGGAGGAAGGAGGACATAGGTTTAGCCCATAGCTTTTCAATCAAAAGGCTAAGTCCCTACCAGCTAATTTCCACATTGAAGAACGTCTATATTGATGCTTCCCAGACTCTGTGTGGAAAGAACAGTTGTTGCTTTTTCCCCTTATATACAGAGGTGGTTTTTCTCAAGTAAAATACAATTAAAGAAAATTGAAAAATGAAATAAAATGTAGACATACAAAATACAAGATCAAATTTTGTTGTGTTAGATTTGACAGAAATAAAATTGCTTTGTCAAATGAATACAAAAGTTTCCAGAGCCTTTCTCTAAATTTGTATACTTGTCTCATCATGGATGGGTTACAAATAGCTTGTGGTTCAGTACCAATTTGGGCTTCACTTTAAATGTTACTGCTGTGTATCAGAGTGAATCAGGAGCCTCTGAGCACCACTCTGGACTGGGAGTCCTGGAAGAACAGTCAATTACAAGATCATTAACATGGTATATGATTTATACAAGGGTTATGTCTATTGTCTATTTTCTCCCAACGGAATGCCGGCTCCATGCAGGGAGGGATTTTTGTGTGTTTGTAGCCTAGATATCCCCCAGGGCTAAACAGGGACTGCTACATACTAACCACTCAAATAATATTTATATCTAAATAAGCGGGTAGTACAAGAAGGGGTGAGAAGAAGAATAGGGAGAAAAACATCAAAATGACCACCCACACTCACACACACACCTCCCACACACCCAACACAAACACACCCACACACCTACCCACCCCACACCCACACACCTAACACACATACACACTCATGCACACATATCCACACCCTCACAGACACCCAACACACATACACAGACACACACACATGTGCACACAAACACACCCACACACCTACCCTCTCCACACTTTCCCAAATGAGGAAAAGTTAATACTGAGAAAATAAGCCAACAAAACCAATATCACAACATGATTACACCATGAGTTGAATCAATTCTGCAAAGTGTTTGACAAAGATTCATAATAAGAATGTGTAGGTTGATCATAGGAAAAACAACAAAACTTGAATCACGCCAGAAATTAGAAAACAAGCAAAAAAAATGAAACTGAAGAATGTGGACATGAAGAAGCAGCCAGAAATTTTGAAAAAAGATACATTTAAACAGAAAATATAGAGAATGGAAGGAAGGTTAGTTAATAAATAAAAATAATGATTTGGAGAGGAGTAAAAAGAATCTCACCCAGAACTGTTCAACAGAGAAGCAACTAAAAAGAAAAGAAGAGAGCTATCAAGGATATCTTGAGAAGCTCCAATTTAGACCCTGTTAAAGTTCCAGAAGATGTAATGAAAGAAAAGGGAGGAGAAATTTTTGAAGAGGTAATTACTGAGTTTTAAGGAGCTGAAGAAATACAAGTTCACAGATTTAAGATTCACAGAGGAGAATAAATCATACCAAGTAAACACCTACTCATTGAATGAAATGGTAGAAGAGTGAAGGCAAAAATACAGTCTTAAAAACTACAAGAAATCAAAGTAAAAATGGCTACAAAGTCATAGAATTTAGACTGACAAGATTTTCCCCGCATTTTGACAATAATGATGCCCAAAGGTCAAAGGGTAATATATAACTGCATTAAAGGAAAATACATATTATAACCCAGGGTTTATACACAGCTAAACTTTTAGACAAGTCTGCAGGCAAGATAAAGCAGTTTTTAGAATGCAAAAGATTGAGAGGTTAAGAGTCCAAGGTTCTTTCAAGAAGAAAAAACATGGGATGTCTTTTATTAATAAGGAAATATTAACCTGAAATAAAAATGTGGGATATAAGAAACAATGTTAAAAGTTAGAAAAACAAAATAATGGAAAAATTTCTATGAGCACAGAATCGAAAAAAATACCAGTACATTTAATGAACTTTCAATGTAAAATTAATAATTGTTTGTTTAAAAATGCAATTCAAACTCTGAAAAATAATTACCATGATGGGTTGGAGTTCAGCTGTAAATAATATGTTCTAAGATATTTGTTATGTTCAGGAAAACATTAAACTTTTTGAAAACTCTTAGTCAAGGGTAAAAATTTATAATTACAGTCGTCCCTTGGTATCTGTGTGGGACTTTTTCCAGGACTCCTATGAAATCCAAAACCCACAGATGTTCAAGTCTCTCATATAAAATGGCATAGTACTTGCATTTAACCTATGCACATCCTCCTGTGTACTTTAAATTATTACTAGATTGTACCTAATACAAAGTAAATGCTATGTAAGCAGTTGTAAATATAACATAAATGTTATATAAACAGTTGACAGCAAGTAACAATTTCAAGTTTTGCTTTTTGGAACTTTCTCTAATTTATTTTACCAAGTAGTTCATGGTCGGTTGCATTTGCAGATATAGAACCCCAGGATATGGAGGGTGGACTGTATCTATGTATATATAAAAAGATACATTTCTGAAACATCAGAAGGAAATAATAAATATGGAAAATGTATCAAGCCTAACAGAATCAAAAAAAGGAAAAGAAAGAAAAAAAGAAGGTAGAAAAATGTCTAAATATACCTGTAATCACTATTAGAATATATGAATAAAATTTGCCATTATAAGGTATATTACCAGAATGGATTTTTAAAAATAAAGTTATATTGTTCCATAAAAGAGAGTCATTTGAAACAAAAATCACACAAGTTCAAAAGGTAAAATAAATGATATATTATACAAATACTAATGCAATGAAATATAATGAGGCAACATACCGGCAACATAAAATCCAAAGCACAAAAGCATTACTATAGATAAAGAAATATATTGTTGTTGTTTTGTTGTTTAGTCATTCAATTAAGTCCAACTCTTCATGAACCCATGGACTGTAGCCCACCAGGCTTCTCTGTCCATGGGATTTCCAAGGCAAGAATACTGGAGGGGGCTGCCATTTCCTTCTCCAGGGAATCTTCCCAACCCAGGGATTGAACCTGCCTCTCCTGCATTGTCAGGTGGATTCTTTACCACTGAAGCACCAGGGAAGCCCCCAAAATACATTACTTAATAGTAAAATTAAAAATTACTAAGCAAGCAATTTAATGAATGCTGATGCTATCTAAATATACTCAAAATATAAGAGCAAAATTGATATCACATTTTTGCAAAATTGGCAAACATACTATCTTTAGGGTGAGGTTTTAAAATATCTTTATCAGAAATTAATAGATTAAAGAGACAAAAATAGTTATCAAAACCCCAAGGTTCTCATATGTGTGTGCATTTATAGCTATGTATAAATACACTATACCCAAAAATTGGTAACATAGTTTTTCTAAAATATAATAAGTATATATATCTATCTATCTGTTGCTGCTGCTGCTGCTAAGTCACTTCAGTAGTGTCCGACTCTCTGCAGCCCCTTAGATGGCAGCTCACCAGGCTCCTCTGTCCCTGGGATTCTCCAGGCAAGAATACTGGAGTGGGTTGCCATTTCCTTCTCCAGGGGATCTTCTCAACCCAGGGATCAAACCTGGGCCTCCAGGAAACTCATGTATTTATAACATTTGCTAAGTCACGTCAGTCGTGTCCAACTCTGTGCGACCCCATAGACAGCAGCCCACCAGGCTCCCCCGTCCCTGGGATTCTCCAGGCAAGAACACTGGAGTGGGTTGCCATTTCCTTCTCCAATGTATGAAAGTGAAAAGTGAAAGTGAAGTCGCTCAGTCGTGTCCGACTCTTAGCGACCCCATGGACTGCAGCCCACCAGGCTCCTCCGTCCATGGGATTTTCCAGGCAAGAGTACTGGAGTGGGTCGCCAGTGCCTTCTCCAATTTATAACATATATGGTCACAAATAAATTATCAGATATTTTGAAGAAATGATATTAAACAGACTACATTTTCTTTCTGCAACACAAATAATTTAGACATTGACCATAAAGCGGAAGAAGTCTACTTTACATTTGGGAAGATAAGGTATGAGAAACATATATTTTGACAATCTTATTGGCTGAACATTGGCATCATCCAAGGGGACTATAGGGTTTCCCAGGTGGCTCAGTGGGTAAAGAATCTACCCACAATGCAGGAGATGCAGGAGATGTGGGTTTGATCCTTGGGTTGGAAAGTGACCCTGGAGGAGGGCATGGCAACCCACTCCAGGATTCTTGCCTGGAGATTCCCATGGACAGAGGAGCCTGGTGGGCAGTCAATAGGGTTGCAAAGAATCGGACACCACTGAAGTGACTGAGCACACACATGCATACATTCAGGGGTACTATAATAAACACTAAAGCCTGGATCTCACCCCCAGGGATTCTGATGAAACTGGTCTCTGAGTATGTAACCTGGGATTCTAATGTGAGGTCACAGCTGAGTACAGTGGCCCCTCAGTATACACAGGGGATTAGTTCCTGGACACCCCCATTCTCCCCCTGTGGACACTCAAGTTCCATACAGCATAGTTGTTGTTCAGTCACTAAGTCATATCTGACTCTTGCAACCCCATGAACTGCAGTATGCCAGGCTTTCCTGTCCTTCATCAGCGTATAAAGTACACAAATCCTCCTGGGTACTTTAAATCATCCCTCGATTACTTATAATACCTGAAAAAGTGAAAGTGTTAGTCGCTCAGTTGTGTCCAACTCTTTCGGACCCCACAGACTGTAGCCCTCGGGGCTCCTCTTTCCATGGGATTCTCTAGGTAAGAATACTGGAGTAGGTTGCCATGCCCTCCTCCAGGGGATCTTCCTGACCCAGGGATGGAACCTGAGTTTCTTAAGTCTCCTGCATTGGGAAGCAGTTCTTTACCACTAGTGCTCCTAATACAATGTAAATGCTATGCAAATAGTTGTAAGTACAGGGTTGAAGTGAAGTGAAAGTCACTCAGTCATGCCTGACTCTTTGTGACCCCTTGGACTATACAGTCCATGGAATTCTCCAGGCCAGAATACTGGAGTGGGTAAGCCATTCCCTTCTCCAGGGGATCTTCCCAGCCCAGGGGTCAAACCCAGGTCTCCTGCATTGCAGGCAGATTCTTTACCAGCTGAGCCACCAGGGAAGCCTAAGAATACTGGAGTGGGTAGCCTATCCTTTCTCCAGTGGATCTTCCCTACCCAGGAATTGAACCGGGGTCTCCTGTATTGCAGGTGGATTCTTTACCAACTGAGCTATTAGGGAAATCCCAACTACAGTGCTAATGCTATGTAAATAGTTGACAGAGGGTGGCATATTCAAATTTTGCCTTTGGAACTTCCTGGAATTAAAAGAAAATTTCTTTCTTTTTATTTTTTGTTCTTCAGTTGGTTGAATTCGCAGATGCTTCAGAGGGATGATTGGGCCAATTATTTAAGTTCTGCCGATATTTCTAACCTATATATGTTAAAGCCTTTAAAGATGCTATCACATAAACAAATGTTTTTATTTATTTTCAGGAGTTATCAAGTTACAGTCTTCATTGAAAGCCAAGTGTCTTGTGATGTAATCACCACAGCAGCTGTCAAAGTGCCTTCAGTCACTGTGACCAAATTCCTCCATCTGCAGTTTATTTCCTTGGTTTACTGTCAAACATGCATCTTTTAATTTATTTTTAGCTTTATTTTATATTGGAGCATAGTTGATTAACAATGCTGTGTTAAGTTCAGGTGTACAGCAAAATGATTCAGTTATACACATACATGTATCTATTCTTTACCAAATTCTTTTCCTGTTTAGATTATTGCAGAATATTTAGCAGAGTTCCCTGTCAAGCACATATCATAACTGAGCCTTACACAGAAGGCATTGGACTGTGAGTTACTGTGATCTCCATATGTGAAGGGGTCTGAGTTAATCATTTTGCCCATCTTCTCATGGGAAAGAAAGTAGTATGCACACTGAAGCATTTCTCTCTGGTCTAATTCAAAGGCCAGAGTGATGGGGATGAAGTTCTCCCTGAAGAAGAGTGAATTGGAATCCAATATAAACGTGCTGGAGTTGGCCAAAAGCAAGGATGGATGACTGAGATTTTCAGGAATAGAATTCTATATGGTTTGATACGTTGCAAGCAGAACATATTATGTATGAATATGCGGGTTTTGAAATTAGATAGAGCAGGAACAAGTCCCAGCTCAGCTAATTGTGAGCTATGTCTCCTCAGTTGTTGCTCTTTAGTCCCTAAGTCATGTCTGACTCTTTGCAGCCCCATGGACTGTGGCCTGCCAGGCTCCACTGTCATTTCCTAATCCAGGGGGTCTTCCCAACTCAGGGATTAAACCAGTGTCTCTTGCACCGCAGGCAGATTCTTCACCACTGAGCCACCTGCAAATCCCATCTCTCTTTAGGTCCACTATTTATTTGTCAGACTTGTGATATTTAAATGAGGTGATGTGGATAAAGTACTCAGCTCTGTGCCTGACACATAGTAAGTAAGTGGTCCACAGTATCCATTACTATTGTCATTGCTGTTATTATTCAGTATTTTGCAAAGATATGTATCACAAGGATCATGCTAGCTGTCAGTGTTTGAAAGCTAATGCATCTTCCTTCCACTAGAGAGGTGATAGGGTGGGCCAGGAGCTATAACCATGTCTTAGAAAGTAAGAAATATAAAAATATAAGTTCAGAGATGGAGAGAGAATTTTAGAATCAAAATACCTTAAGAACATCATTTCTAGGTTTCCATAGACAGGGATCTCCCTTGAGAAATGATCACTTCAGTGGAGCACGATGCTCTAAAACTTCAGCGTGGTGATTGGTAGATAATACTTTTTTACACCACTATCCCAACCAGGAGAACAAAAAAACATGTAAGCATAAAGTGGCCCAGGGCACTGAAGCAGAAAGCTATAGATCTCATTATCTGCTCCCTGAATTTCTATTTTCCTTCCCTAACAGAGGTCTTCTCAGTTGGCTCAGTGCTAAAGAATCCACCTGTCAGTGCAAGAGACCCAGGAGACATGAGTTCAGTTCCTTGGTCAGGAAGATTCCCCAAAGGAAATGGCAGCCTACACCAGTATTCTTGCTTGGAGAACCCCATGGACAGAGGGGCCTAGTGGGCTACTGTCTGTGGGGCTGCAAAGAGTCAAACACGACCGAGCAACCAGCACACACATGTCTCCAGCAAGTCATGGATGGACACCTGTGTGTTCTGCCACTGCCTCCACTTCCTCCAACATCGCAACCTAGGTACTGAGAAGTCCTGATTCACACCTTTTAGTATGGGCCTCACAAGTTACATTCCTTTATGATAATCTGTCCACGTCCAAGACTTCAATCCACGTCATCTGTCCTACGTATTTGTGTTCAGAGTTTTCTCTTCCTCATTCATAAGATACACAGGATATATTGCTTTCCTCTGGAGGCTTGTCTCTCAGGAAATAATACGTCTTCCTTGTGCTATGACACATTTGTTGAGTGTCTACTATGCTACCGTGCTATGCATTAGGGATGCAGGAAGCAAAGTAGAATCCCTGCTCTCAAGAAGAACAAAGTCTAATGGAAGAACGATAGAAACAGGCGATGATGGAAATGCAGAGAACAAGAACCCAACTGAGACTACAGGAACAGAGCATTTGAACTACGGCACATCCTAATTAAGATGTACTGAGACTATAAAATATACACCAAATTTTAAAGACTTAGTTCTGGAAAAAGATATACAATATTTCATTAATTATTATGTTGAATTCATGTTAAAGCAATAGTATTTTTGATATACTGACTTAAATAAAACTACTATTAAAGTTAACTTCACATGTTCACTTTTATGATTTAAAATATGGCTACCAGAAAAAAAATTATATATGTAGCTTACATTACTTTTTCTATTTTCCTGAAGCACAATATGCTTCTTTAGAGGCTTTTAAAAGACAGACTTTGTGATCATATTTAGTAATATTTTTCAAAGTTGGACATTCCCTTAATATGACAAATATACTGCTTAGAAGAGAAATGCTAAACACTAAAAGCACTTCCATTAAAGTTAGAAACAAAGAACTCACCATCAACAAAAGTAACAATGACAACAAAACCCACAGCTATTATTAATTTTCTTTTCTTTTCTTTTTTTGCAGAAGGTGCTAGATAGTTCTGTGGGACAAGAAAAGAATCACAGAAGCATTGAGAATAAATATGTAAAATTATTACTATCATAGATAATATGATGGTATGCTTAAAAAGCCTAAAAGACTAAAGTGAAAACTATTACAAATAAATTGAAGAAACTGGGAAAAACCATTAGACCATTCAGGTATGACCTAAATCAAACCCCTTATGATTATACAGTGGAAGTGAGATATAGATTTAAGGGACTAGACTTGATAGACAGAGTGCCTGATGAACTATGGACAGAGGTTCATGACATTGTACAGGAGACAGGGATCAAGACCATCCCCAAGAAAAAGAAATGCAAAAAAGCAAAATGGCTGTCTGAGGAGGCCTTACAAATAGCTGTGAAAAGAAGAGAAGCCAAAGCAAAGGAGAAAAGGAAAGATATACCCATTTGAATAGAGAGTTCCAAATAATAGCAAGGAGAGATAAGAAAGCCTTCCTCAGCGATCAATGCAAATAAATAGAGGAAAACAACAGAATGGGAAAGACTAGAGATCTCTTCAAGAACATCAGAGATACCAAGGGAACATTTCATGCAAAGATGAGCTCGATAAAGGACTGAAATGGTATGGACCTAACAGAAGCAGAAGATATTAAGAAGAGGTGGCAAGAATACACAGAAGAACTGTCCAAAAAAGATCTTCATGACCAAGATAATCATGATGGTGTGATGACTCACCTAGAGCCAGACATCCTGGAACATTAAGTCAAGTGGGCCTTAGGAAGCATCACTACAAACAAAGCTAGTGGAGGTGATGGAATTCCAGTTGAGCTATTTCAAATCCTGAAAGATGATGCTGTGCAAGTACTGCACTCAATATGTCAACAAATTTGGAAAACTCAGCAGGGGCCACAGGACTGGAAAAGGTCAGTTTTCACTCCAATCCCAAAGAAAGGCAATGCCAAAGGCAATGCTCAAACTACCACACAGTTGGACTCATCTAACACGCTAGTAAAGTAATGCTCAAAATTCTCCAAGCCAGGCTTTAGCAATACGTGAACCATCAACTTTTAGATGTTCAAGCTGGTTTTAGAAAAGGCAGAGGAACCAGAGATCAAATTGCCAACATCCACTGGATCATCAAAAAAGCAAGAGAGTTCCAGGAAAACATCTACTTCTGCTTTATTGACTATGCCAAATCTTTTGACTGTGTGGATCACAAGAAACTGTGGAAAATTCTTCAAGAGATGGGAATACCAGACCACCTGACCTGCCTCTTGAGAAATCTGTATCCAGGTCAGGAAGCAACAGTTAGAACTGGACATGCAAAAACAGACTGGTTCCAAACAGGAAAAGGAGTACACCTCAAGGCTGTATTTGTCACCCTGCTTATTTAACTTCTATGCAGAGTACATCATGAGAAACACTGGGCTGGAAGAAGCACAAGCTGAAATCAAAATTTCCGGGAGAAATATCAATAACCTCAGATATGCAGATGACACCACCCTTATGGCAGAAAGCGAAGAAGAACTAAAGAGCCTCTTCATGAAAGTAAAAGAAGAGAGTGAAACAGTTGGCTCAACATTGAGAAAACTAAGATCATGGCATCCGATCCCATCACTTCATAGCAAATAGATGGGGAAACAGTGGAAACAGTGAAAGACTTTATTTTTGAGGGCTCCAAAATCACTGCAGATGGTGATTGCAGCCATGAAATTAAAAGACACTTACTCTTTGGAAAGAAAGTTATGACCAACCAAGACAGCATTTTAAAAAGCAGAGACATTTCTTTACCAACAAAGGTCCATCTAGTCTAAGCTATGGTTTTTCCAGTAGTCACGTATGGATGTGAGCATTGGACTATAAAGAAAGCTGAGCTTTGAAGAATTGATGCTTTTGAACTGTGGTGTTGGAGAAAACTCTTGAGAGTCCCTTGGACTGCAAGGAGATCAAACCAGCCAATCTTAGAGGAAAGCAGTTCTCCATATTCATTGGAAGGACTAATGCTGAAGCTGAAACTCCAACACTTTGGCCACCTCGTGTGAACAGTTGACTCATTGGAAAAGACCCTGATGTTGGGAGGGATTGGGGGCAGGAGGAGAAGGGGACAACAGAGGATGAGATGGCTGGATGGCCTCACCAACTCAATGGGCATGAGTTTGAGTAAAGTCCGGGAGTTGGTGATGGACAGGGAGGCCTGGCATGCTGCAGTCCACAGGGTCTCAAAGAGTGGGACACGACTGAGATACTGAATTGAACTGATACATACAAAAATCTTGATGAGACTTGGACAGAAATTCTGGTAAATTTATATGTCAATTTGGAGAAAATTTACATCTTAACTGGGCTTTCTAGGTAGCTTAGTGGGTAGAGAACCCACCTGCAGTGCAGGAGACTCAGGAGATGTGCGTTCAGTCCCTGGGTCGGGAATATCCCCTGGAGGAGAGCATTCCAGTATTCTTGCCTAGAGAATCCCATGGACAGTGGAAACTGGTGGGCTACATTCCATAGGATCACAAACAATCAGACACGACTAAAATGACTGAGCATGCATGCATACACGACATCTCAACACACACATGATGAGTCTCCCAATCCATGAGCGTGGTTACTTAGTTGAAATTTCTATGATTTCATTCACTGCTGTTTTATAGTTATTAGCACACAAGTCTTATGCATGTTTTGGTAGATTTAAAACTAAGTATTTGGGATGCTTTTAGTGATTGTAAATGGTGTTATTTTTAATTTTGATGTTCATATATTCATTGCTAGTATAACAACATAGACAATAAATGATTTACAAGTGTGTTGCTTAGTTTTCAAATGTTTTAAGATAGTCTTGTTTTCTTTCTGGTATTGATTTTAGTTTTACTTCCTGTGCAGACAAATGCATTCTATTTCATATCAATTCATTTAAATTTGTTGAGATTGACTTTACATCTGAGCATGTGATCTATGTTGGTATAAGTTTCATGGGTATTTGAAAAATAATGTGTATTCTGATGCTGGGTGTAGTGTTCCAAGAGTTTCAATTAGATGCTTTTTATGATAATATTGTTGAGTGATTCTATGCTTATTTTTTTTGTCTAATTGATCTATCATTTGCTAAAATATAAGTGATATCAGATCAGATCAGATCAGATCAGTCGCTCAGTCGTGTCTGACTCTTCGAGACTCCATGAATCGTAGCACGCCAGGCCTCCCTGTCCATCACCAACTCCCGGAGTTCACTCAGACTCATGCCCATTGAGTCAGTGATGCCATCCAGCCATCTCATCCTCTGTCATCCCCTTCTCCTCCTGCCCCCAATCCCTCCCAGCATCAGAGTCTTTTCCAATGAGTCAACTCTTCACATAAGGTGGCCAAAGCACTGGAGTTTCAGCTTTAGCATCATTCCTTCTAAAGAAATACCAGGGCTGATCTCCTTCAGAATGGACTGGTTGGAACTCCTTACAGTCCAAGGGACTCTCAGGAGTCTTCTCCAACACCACAGTTCAAAAGCATCAATTCTTCGGCGCTCAGCCTTCTTCACAGTCCAACTCTCACATCCATACGTGACCACAGGAAAAACCATAGCCTTGACTAGACAAACTAGACGAACCTTTGTTGGCAAAGCAATGTCTCTGCTTTTGAATATGCTGTCTAGGTTGGTCATAACTTTCCTTCCAAGGAGTAAGCACCTTTTAATTTCATGGCTGCAGTCACCATCTGTAGTGATTTTGGAGCCCAGAAAAATAAAGTCTGACACTGTTTCCACTGTTTCCCCATCTATTTCCCATGAAGTGGTGGGACCGGATGCCATGATCTTCATTTTCTGAATGTTGAGCTTTAAGCCAACTTTTCCACTCTCCACTTTCACTTTCATCAAGAGGTTTTTGAGTTCCTCTTCACTTTCTGCCATAAGGGTGGTGTCATCTGCATATCTGAGCTTATTGATATTTCTCCCGGCAATCTTGATTCCAGCTTGTGTTTCTTCCAGTCCAGCATTTCTCATGATGTACCCTGCATAGAAGTTAAATAAACAGGGTGACAATATACAGCCTTGATGAACTCCTTTTCCTGTTTGGAACCAGTCTGTTTTTGCATGTCCAGTTCTAACTGTGGCTTCCTGACCTGCATACAGATTTTTCAAGAGGCAGATCAGGTGGTCTGGTATTCTCATCTCTTGAAGAATTTTCCACAGTTTATTGTGATCCACACAGTCAAAGGCTTTAACATAGTCAATAAAGCAGAAATAGATATTTTTCTGGAACTCTCTTGCTTTTTCTATGATCCAGCGGATGTTGGAGTTTGATCTCTGGTTCCTCTGTCTTTTCTAAAACCAGCTTGAACATCAGGAAGTTCACGGTTCACATATTGCTGAAGCCTGGCTTGGAGAATGTTGAGCATTACTTTACTAGCGTGTGAGATGAGTGCAATTGTGTGGTAGTTTGAGCATTCTTTGGCATTGCCTTTCTTTGGGATTGGAATGAAAACTGACCTTTTCCAGTTCTGTGGCCACTGCTGAGTTTTCCAAATTTGCTGGCATATTGAGTGCAGCACTTTCACAGCATCATCTTTCAGGATTTGGAATAGCTCAACTGGAATTCCATCACCTCCACTAGCTTTGTTCATAGTGATTCTTTCTAAGGCCCACTTGACTTCACATTCCAGGATGTCTGGCTCTAGGTCAGTGATCACATCATCATGATTATCTTGGTCGTGAAGATCTTTTTTGTACAGTTCTTCTGTGTATTCTTGCCATCTCTTAGTATCTTCTGCTTCTGTTAGGTCCATACCATTTCTGTCCTTTATCGAGCTCATCTTGAAATGTTCCTTTGGTATCTCTGTTTTTCTTGAAGAGATCCCTAGTCTTTCCCATTCTGTTGTTTTCCTCTATTTCTTTGCATTGATCGCTGAAGAAGGCTTTCTTATCTCTTCTTGCTATTCTTTGGAACTCTGCATTCAGATGTTTATATCTTTCCTTTTCTCCTTTGCTTTTTGCTTCTCTTCTTTTCATAGCTATTTAGTTAACTATAATTGACAATTGATATAAGTGATATAGACAAGTATAATTCTCGATTTGTATATTTATCCTTTAAGTTCCATTAAGTTTGCTTCATATATTTTATGGTTCTGTTGTTTGACACATATGCGTTTAGGGGTTGATATATTTTCTTGGTGGATTGATCTTTCTATTTTTATAAGATCTCTCATTGTGTTTTTTGTAATTTTCTTTGCTCTGAAATCTATTTATGTGTTAATAGATAACTGTCCCTGCATTCTCTTGATTAATGCTTGCACAATATATATTTTTTCATCATTTTACTTTTAATCTACCTATATCATTAAATTTGAAGTGAGCGTCTTGTACACAGCACACAGATGATACATATTTTAAAATCCAGTTTGTTAATCTCTGTCTTTTAATTGGAGGGTTTAGATCATTTAAAATGAATACAGTGATTGACAGATGAAGGTTAAATCCTCCACTTGCTTTTTAGTTTATTGTTTATTTATTTCTGTTTTGCATTCTCTCAGTTTTTTCTAACCTTTCCATTTTATGCTTAGTGTTTTTGAGTATTTTTCTTTTTTTAGTGGTTGCTCCATATATTACTTTTTAAATTATTTAATTTTTGTGCACTTGAAAAACACCGTGACAGTTCCATCTGACCTCTACAGTGTCTGCTGAGAGCTCTGCTGGAATTCAAAGTGCTCCCCCAACCTCCTCACAGCTAAGGTATTATCTCTCTGTTTCAAAAATTTTCTTTATGCATTGTTTCCAGAATGTTTTAGAAGCTTGCCTATAATATTCATTCATGGATTTATTTGGGTGTCTCCTGCTTGGGGTTTGCTCAACTTTTTGAATGTGGAGAGACTAATTTAACACTATACGAAGACAATAGTTTTTAATTTTCAGATTATCCAATATCCAAAAGACTGACTACATACTTTATTGATGCAGATGTAAGAAAATAGGCAATCTTATATAATACGGGTAGGATTCTAATTTGGCAGGAACTTTGTGAGGAAAATTTGAAAGTATATGTTTAAATTATAAATATGCTTACTTATTGACCATAATTTTGCCTCTAGTAATTTATTCAATATAGACATTTAAATGCATACAGAAAATAGACAGCATTGGTCACCTTTCATGTAGAGATGGGCTACTGGGAGATAGGGATATTCTGCCGTATTTCGATTACTGTGTATGTTTTAGCTATTAAAAAGTATAAGAATCCCTAGTCAAATATTAATATATGTTAGGGTATCCCATTAAAAAATTGTTTAAACAGGGTCAAAGAAGCTCTGACAAGAATATTAGAGGACCAGAGCAGAGTATGGGTAAATACAAAGAGTACTATCATTTTGGCAATGAGAAAAAGTGAAAAGTTCAGTGATACTGTGAACTGGTTAAGTATGCAGACACTTGCATTGGGCAATCCAAGAAGCATATACATGTTTGGTTACTTCTTAGCTAGAAGACCATGGACTAGTTCCTCAACTTCTCTGAGGTTTAGTTTCCACATGCAGAAGTTGGCATTAATAAAACCAGCCTTATGCTGTGAAGGATGATGAAATAATTTGGTATATGTACACTTCATACACAGAGGATGACCTGTAAGAGACAGTCAATGAAGGGAAGCTATTGTTTTTTTTTTTTCCTTTCTTATATTTATATGCTCATCCAAAATCTTATTTTATGAGAAATAGGATCATACCATAAAACTATTAAAAAAAAAAACTGTTCTACACATTTTGGGCTTAATTTAAAATATTATGAGCACTTTTCTCTATCAGAGAGCATGATTTTACCTCCATTTTTAAAATGACTAAGTACTAATCCTGTGTGTGCGAGTACTATGATTTATGTCATTATTTCACAGACAAGTATGGTTAGATTTTTTTCTAATATTCTATTCTCACAAATAAGGCTGAGGGAACACCTTAGACCTGTATATTTCACACTGATTTTGTAGGATATTTTCCTATATTGGATTATTATTATTATTTGTATTTAAGAGGTCACAGAGTTTGATTAGTAAATAATTTTCTAAGTCAGCAAAGCTTCTCAGAACTCTGCCTTTCATTTCAGGATGGGTCCACTTGCAGATAGTCTTCTGTAGGCTTAGAGGATGAAATGGCCCATGAGACCCTGGCAGAGAGTGCCCTGGTCCCTGCAATGTCTCTAATCATTCTCTCCAGCTTGATGGATGCTGAAGGAGGTGGATGCCTGTCGGCTGGGTAATTTCTACAGGGCTATAATGGCAGATTATTTTTAAGTGAGCAAAACTCAAGCAGCACATTCTGGTAATGAGGTGGGAAGTAGAGTAATGAGCAGAGTTCAGGGTATGAAAACATCATGATAAAGAAAACTGCTTTCAAGCAAGATGACGAGGAAAGTGATTAAGGGGCAATGGTGGGAATGAAATGATCCCAGGCACAGCACAAAGATCATGGACCCATAGAGCTTAGATGGGCTTTGAAAGGTCGTCTAGTCCTTTCCCTCCTTCCAGGTAGAATTACTGACTGTTAAGAGTAGGACAGTGTTTAGAGAACCATGGATCTGTGCCAATCAATAAGAGCCTGTGCAACCCCATAGATTAAGCCTCAGGGGTTCAAGAAGCCTATGAGCTTTTTATTTGGAAGACTTTTAAGTATACAAAACAAATCAAACAAGCAAAATCACAGAAGAATGACATTGTAAAGTCATCTACTCAGCTGCTTACAATTAACAAATATTTAGATTGTTACTTTCCTTGCACTTAAGAAATAAAGAATAGCAGATAAAATAGAAGACTCAGCCTCTCACAGCTCCCTCTTCTTTCAGTCTGCCAGAATGTTATAAATGTGTGTGTGTACAGTTAACAAGAGTGGATGTCATACATCCTTCCCTTTCTTGCACGCTTATGGCACCATTCTTATCAAGAGATAGAGACTATTTCCCCTCCTCTTGAATCTGGGATTGTGACCTGTATTGAACAATAGGATGAAACAGGTGAAATTTTATGGGCTTCTGACCCCATGCCTTAAGAAATCTGAAAGCTTCTGAGTTTTCCCCCCACAAAGCCAGCTATAAGAAAACCAACTACCCTGAGATCACTATTTCATGAGGAAACCCAATCTAACCACATGAAAAGACCATATGAAAGAGCATTGAGTTTTCAGATATGTGAATGATTTCATGGAACTTGTGGCTCAGACCATTTATTGCTGAATTCAGCTGAATTAGAGACCCCATCAATGTCATGTAGAACAAAAGATCCATCCAGCTGAGACGGGTCATCCAACAGAATTATGAGGAAAACGTATGTTATTATTTTAAACCACTAAGTTTTGGGGTAGTTTTTTTGTACAGCAGTAGATAAATAGAATATGCACATATATTTATACCAGTAAAATATTAATAGCGTACATGACAACAGTTTCTTCCACTAATAGGCAAATAAACCTCTTTCAACTTGGCCACCCCATGGACAATAATAAATAATGAACAAAATATTAAATAACACCGACTTCAAGGCAATGGAGAGAGAATGAAAGTAGGTGTATCCTGGAGGGGATTTGACCCTTGGAGGAAAAATGAAGTCTGCCTTTTCAGAGCTTATCTCAACATGAAGGTAATGCCTAGTCTGCCTCATTCAGGGCAGTTAAAAACTCTGATAGAAGGCACATTGTCTTTCTGGCTTCAAAAACAGAAGTTAGAGTTTGGATGGGTTCCCCTGGTGGCTCAGATGATAAGAATCTGCCTTCAATGCAGGAGACCTGGGTTCAACCCCTGAGTTGGGAAGATCTCATGGAGAAGGGAATGGCTACCCCCTCCAGTATTCTTGCCTGGAGAATCTTATGGAGAGAGGAGCCTGGTGGGCTACAGTCCATGGGGTCACAAAGAACTGGACACGACTGAGTGACTAACACTTTCACTTTCACTTTTTAAAGATTGGAGCAATTATATTTGCTTGAACATGAGGGGAAGCTCTTAGAAAGGACAGAGCCAGAGACAGACAGCCCTAATTCTGTATATAAACTTCCCAAATAACTGACAACTGAATCAGTCATGCATGGAGTAGGGTTTAAATAAGCTAGCTATGGGGGCCATGTGGATCACAATGAACTGTGGAAAATTCTGAAAGAGATGGGAATACCAGACCACCTGACCTGCCTCTTGAGAAATCTGTATGCAGGTCAGGAAGCAACAGTTAGAACTGGACATGGAACAACAGATTGGTTCCAAATCAGGAAAGGAGTACTTCAAGGCTGTATATTGTCACCCTGCTTATTTAACTTATATGCAGAGTAAGTACATCATGAGAAATGCTGGGCTGGATGAAGCACAAGCTGGAGTCAAGATTTCTGGGAGAAATATCAATAACCTCAGATATGCAGATGACACCACCCTTATGGGAGAAAGTGAAGAAGAACTAAAGAGCTTCTTGATGAAAGTGAAAGAGGAGAGTGAAAAAGTTGGCTTAAAGCCCAACATTGAGAAAACTAAGATCATGGCATCAGATCCCATCACTTCATGGCAAATAGATGGGGATACAGTGAAAACAGTGGCTGACTTTATGTTTTTGGGCTCCAAAATCACTGCAGATGGTGATTGCAGCCATGAAATTAAAAGATACTTACTCCTTGGAAGGAAAGTTATGACCAACCTAGATAGCATATTAAAGCAGAGACATTACTTTGTCAACAAAGGTCCGTCTAGTCAAGGCTATGGTTTTTCCAGTAGTCAAGTATGGATGTAAGAGTTGGACTATAAAGAAAGCCAAGAGCAGAAGAATTGATGCTTTTGAACTGTGGTGTTGGAGAAGACTCTTGAGAGTCCCTCGGACTACAAGGAAAGCCAACCAGTCCATCTTAAATGAGATCAGTCCTGAGTGTTCATTGGAAGGACTGATGTTGAAGCTGAAACTCCAGTACTTTGGCCACCTCATGTGAAGAGCTGACTCATTGGAAAAGACCCTGATGCTGGGAAAGATTGAGGGCAGGAGAAGGGGATGACAGAGGATGAGATGGCTGGATAGCATCACCAACTTGATGTACATGAGTTTGAGTAAACTCCAGGAGTTGGTGATGGACAGTGAGGCCTGGTGTGCTATGGTCCATGGGGTTGCAAAGAGTTGGACATGACTGAGCAACTGAACTGAACTGATGGGGAATTCCCTGGTGGTTCACAGGTTAAGATTCACACACAGGGTCAATCCTGAATGCTCATGACACAGCCAAACAATTAAATAATCAAGCTGCTGCTTCTGCTCCTGCTGCTAAGTCGCTTCAGTCATGTCCAACTCTGCGCGACCCCATAGACAGCAGCCCACCAGGCTCCCCCGTCCCTGGGATTCTCCAGGCAAGAACACTGGAGTGGGTTGCCATTTCCTTCTCCAATGTATGAAAGTGAAAAGTGAAAGTGAAGTCGCTCAGTCGTGTCCGACTCTTAGCGACCCCATGGACTGCAGCCCACCAGGCTCCTCCGTCCATGGGATTTTCCAGGCAAGAACACTGGAGTGGGTTGCCATTTCCTTCTCCAATGTATGAAAGTGAAAAGTGAAAGTGAAGTCGCTCAGTCATGTCCAACTCTGCGCGACCCCATAGACAGCAGCCCACCAGGCTCCCCCGTCCCTGGGATTCTCCAGGCAAGAACACTGGAGTGGGTTGCCATTTCCTTCTCCAATGTATGAAAGTGAAAAGTGAAAGTGAAGTCGCTCAGTCGTGTCCGACTCTTAGCGACCCCATGGACTGCAGCCCACCAGGCTCCCCCGTCCCTGGGATTCTCCAGGCAAGAACACTGGAGTGGGTTGCCATTTCCTTCTCCAATGTATGAAAGTGAAAAGTGAAAGTGAAGTCGCTCAGTCATGTCTGACTCTTAGTGACCCCATGGATTGCAGCCTACCAGGCTCCTCCACCCATGGGATTTTTCCAGGCAAGAATACTGGAATGGAGTGCCATTGCCTTCTCCGAAATAATCAAGCTAGTTATGGCTAAAAGAATTGAAGTGTGAGTTGCTGTCCAAGACACAGAGTTTGCATTCTGCACCCAAGCTTGTTATCTTATATTAAAATAAACTCCTCACCTTTTGAAAGAGTATACCAGAATCTGCTGTCTCCATACCACGATATTTTCAAAATCTAGGAGATAACCATAAATGACTTGATATATGAAGAAACAGAATCGTGAGACATATCCTCAAGGGTATCATGAATTTGCCTTTAGCAGAACCTAACAGGTAATGAATGCCTTCTATCTTTCAGGATATATTCTATTTTTACACGTGTTAATATTCATGGCAAATCTATTATGTTGATATAATTAACTCATCAGTCAATATAGAATCAAGAAAGCATAAACTAGTTTAGGTATTTCAGGCAAAGAGAGATAAAACACACAAATTTAGAAAACTAAGGCCTTCCCTGGTGGCTCAGTGGTAAAGAATCTGCTTGCCAATGCAGGAGACAAGAGTTCAATCCCTGGTCTGGGAGGATCCCACATGCTGCGGAGCAACTAGGCCCACACACCACAACCACTGAAGCCCACACCCCCCGGAGCTTTGCAACACGAGAGGCCAGCACAGTGGGAAGTCCTTACACCACAAATAGAGGGTGGCCCCCACTCGCCACAACTAGAGAGAAAAGCCAGTGCAGCAACAAAGATTCAGTGAGGCCATAAATATACAAATACATAAGAAAAAAATAAAATTGAGCTATTTAATAATTAGAAGGACTAGACAAAGCGGGGAGCCGCTCCTTGCTCCCAGACAAAGGGAAGTGTTATTCAGATACAAAGAACTGTGAGAAGCCACTACGACCCTAACGCGCCTCACTAGGTCATCTGCTGCTATTACTGCAAGAGTTGACACAGTCACTTTGAGTCTGTCACGTCCGCCACACTCATGGAAGGGAAGCTCCCTTGCCTGCCCCCACCAGCATCACTGCCACCATAGGAGTCTATTTAATCTGCTGCCACTGAGTCTGGAACCAAAGGAAGAATGGCTCTTTTTTCTTCTCCTCTATCATTTTGCTTAAGTGCTTTCCTTTGGCTGGACCTATATTGAAACACTACTGGGAAGGATGTAGAGGAAATGTAGGCCTTATTCTTCTAGACCCTTTGATCCAGGGGAGAAGTCAGAAGGGCAGGGAGAGAGTAAATATGAACAGACATTATTCAGCATGACTGCCATTATTATTTACACAACAGAAACAAGTTTAAAGAGCTTGCCCAAGGTCACCCTGGAGAAGGAAATGGCAAGCCACTCCAGTATTCTTGCCTGGAGAATCCCATGGACAGAGAAGCCTGGTGGGCTACAGTCCATGGGGTAGCAAAGAGTTGGACATGACTGAAGTGACTGAGCACAAGGTCACACATCTAGGAATTGGTGGTTAGCATTTGAACTCAGGAAGCTTAACTCCAGGGGTCATGATCTAATCTGATGGACATTTACCTTGCTTTTAATTATTTAAAATCAAAGTCACAGAGAATTTTTTTGTTTTGTCTCTGGGTTCACATGCTAATTATCATCTTGACAATGACTTACATTTTGCCTTCTTTAGATTTTTCTAAATTACACTGCTACAACCAAGTCGACTACCAACTAATTTCAAAGTCTGTATTTTTATTTGTTTTTCATAATTATATCAATGCCAGATTATGATGCCAAGTGACAGCATTTAACTTTTCATGCATTAGTAAGCAAGTTTGACAGCATGTAGCTTTCACATCCTAATGTCAAAATGACAATATTTGCTCTGCATCTGCCATTGTATTCATTAATTCTTTAATGTTTATAACGACAAAATTACTCTTTCTCAGCAATGGGTTCTATTCAAAGATATTTTCATGAACTATGAAATTAATTTATTGGCTTAGTTGATAAATTAAGAATTTAATTTGACATCATGAAAATGATTTAGTGAAGGGGAGTGTCACACTATCTTGAATGCTGCAGGCTAATGAGAAAACCATACTGCCAAAATCTTCACAATAAATGATGCATGTGAGAGCCAAGTGACCTCACGACAAGCTATAGGGACAAATAGTCCTCGGCAGTTTGAACAAAGAAAGTGATGGGAGAATTGAGTCATCAGAAGGCACATGATGGTCTTCCTAAAAAAGAACAAAATAAAACATGTGACTTTGCACTTACTGCCATATTTAAATTTTGAGCAAAACTGAAACATAGAGCTCTTCTTTATATATATATTATATATATTACTTAATGTAGTTTATCAATAAATTTGTGAGTAAAGACATTAGGAAGAGTTGATATGTGTATAAGTAAATAAATGTATATAAATATACATACACATATTTAGTAACCTACTGTAAGGTATTATTAGGGAGGCTGGCTCTGTTAAAGTAACTGATCGATTCCAAAATTTTAGTTTTTAATGCAGTCAATGTTTACTTCTCACAAACATAACAATCCAAGATGATAGGTGGCTAAATGTCATATGATAATTCAATAGTCTTCCATCTTAAAGCTGTGTCATTCTCTGACTCTCGCCAATATCATCATCCAAATTCAGGAAAAAGAAGGAAAGAACTCAGACGCTTATATGGGTCAGCATAGAAATGAAACAGACTGTGTCTATTCACATACCTTGGAGATAAAGCAAAATGTGAGTCTTACTTGCCATTAAAAAAAAATCAAAGGACAGAGTTTGGGAGTACCAGAGCAACTGGAAATTAAAAGGGGGAAATGCTGGAAAAGAGGAAACCACAGGAAACAAATTCTAAACCTAAGTATAAGCTTCCCTTGAGTCCTTGGTTGACTCCTGAACTGCACACCAGCAGCATGAGACTGCAAAGTGTCCACAGGCAAAATCGCAACTGGAAGCCCTGAATTTCTGATCAGAGGTTTCAGCAGCTCCCTACTTCATGGGAGGCAGAGTTTTGGGTTCAGGTCAAGTTACGTAAAAGGGAATTGGTAAACACCTTGAGCTGGTATTAGAAGGATGCCACAGGAGAAAATAACAAGTCTCAGGATTGAAGTATTTGTTTTAGAACTTGGAAAACTAACAATAAACAAACAAAAATTGGAATAGATTATTTTTCCAAGACCCAAACCTAAACCTCCAAGATCCAGTTGATCCCTAGTAATTTAACTGTCTGCCAGAACAAAACTCAACACGACAGAGAGGGAAGTAATAGAATCTAGAATCTTTACAACTTACCATTCACAATATCCAGTTTACAACAAAACATATTGTAAAAGGTATATCTTGTGGGTGTATTGCGGGCTCAGTTCCAGATCACCGAAATAAAGCACTTATAATGATCAAGCAAGCAAACTTTTTGCTTTCCCAATGCATATAAAAGTTATATTTACACTATAGTCTACTAAGTATTCAGTAGCATTTTGTCAAAAAACACACATATCTTAACTAAAAAATTCTTTATTGCTAAAACATGCTAGCCATCTTCTGAGCCTTTGGTGAGCCATAATCTTTTTGCAATAGCAACATTGAAGGTCACTGATCACAGATCACCATAACATATGTAATAATAATGGAAAAGTCTTAAATATTGTGAGAATTGCCAAAATTTGACACAGAGGCACAGATTGAGCAAACACTGTTGGAAACGATGTTCTCATAGATTTGCTTGACAGCAGGGTTGCCAGAAATCTTCAATACTATTGCAAAGTGCAATAACGGCAAAGAATAAAGCAAAGCAAAATAAAATGAGGTATGCTTGTAATCATTAGACATCCTAAACATAGCAATGTGATCTGTCAAAAACAAATCATTCAATAGAAACATTGACAACCAAAATATTGTAATTAGCAGACATAGATTTAAAAAAAAGAGAAATAAATTAAAGAATTTTCAGTAAAACTTTAGTGAATATTTGTGAAATTTCAGGAAAATATTAAAAGTAAACCAAATGAACCAAATGAATACTCTAAAACTGAAAAGTAAAAATTTGCTACCTGAAAAGTAAAAAGAAGAAACATTGGTTGAACAGTAGATTGAAAAGGAAATAATAGAGCCTCAATTACTTGTGATAAAATGTCAAGTGATTAGTGTATGTTAATTGAAATCTCAGAAGGAGATGAAGGAAAAAATAAGGCAGAAAGATATGTCAAGAAAGACTGGTAAAAAATAATTCACATTTAATCAGAAATAGAAACAAAGATTCAAGAAATTTAGAAAATTTCAAGCAGGAAAAATGTGAAGAAAACCACACATAAGAACATCAAATTTAAACTACTTATAGCAAGAAAAAAAGAGACTGAAGAAAAAATCTTAATGGTAGAGAGGAAAAAATGCATACATCTACAGGAAATGCTGGCTAAATTCTTGCCAGCAACAATGGAAAATAGAAATCAGCGAGATTTTCTTTAACATACTGAGAAAAACAATAATCAAAATAATTGTTAACTAGAATTATGTATCCGATAAAAATGTATTGTAAAATTGAAGTTGAAATAAATATGTTCATTTGCTCAGTCATGTCCAACTTTTGCAACTATATGGACTGTAGTTTGCCAGGCTCCTCTGTTCATGGGATTTTCCAGGCAAGAATACTTGAGTGGGTAGCCATTTCCTATTCCATAAAATAAATATAATTTCAGACAAACATAAGTTGAGAGCATTTTTTTCCACTCCAAAAAATACAAAGGAAATTATTTAAGCATAATGAAAAACCAAACAGATAAAAATTCACATGTACAGAGAGTAATACAGAGAACTGAAAATAGTAAATGTGTGGGTAAACACATATATGCCTCATATACGCCTCTTGAGAAACCTGTATGCAGGTCAGGAAGCAACAGTTAGAACTGGACATGGAACAACAGACTGGTTCCAAATAGGAAAAGGAGTACGTCAAGGCTGTATATTGTCACCCTGTTTATTTAACTTATATGCAGAGTACATCATGAGAAACGCTGGACTGGAAGAAACACAAGCTGGAATCAAGATTGCCAGGAGAAATATCAATAAGCTCAGATATGCAGATGACACCACCCTTATGGCAGAAAGTGAAGAGGAACTCAAAAGCCTCTTGATGAAAGTGAAAGTGGAGAGTGGAAAAGTTGGCTTAAAGCTCAACATTCAGAAAATGAAGATCATGGCATTCGGTCCCATCACTTCATGGGAAATCGATGGGGAAACAGTGGAAACAGTGTCAGACTTTATTTTTCTGGGCTCCAAAATCACTACAGATGGTGACTGCAGCCATGAAATTAAAAGACGCTTACTCCTTGGAAGGAAAGTTATGACCAACCTAGATAGCATATTCAAAAGCAGAGACGTTACTTTGCCAACAAAGGTCCGTCTAGTCAAGGCTATGGTTTTTCCTGTGGTCATGTATGGATGTGAGAGTTGGACTGTGAAGAAGGCTGAGCGCCGAAGAATTGATGCTTTTGAGCTGTGGTGTTGGAGAAGACTCTTGTGAGTCCTTTGGACTGCAAGAAGATCCAACCAGTCCATTCTGAAGGAGATCAGCCCTGGGATTTCTTTGGAAGGAATGATGCTAAAGCTGAAACTCCAGTGCTTTGGCCACCTTATGTGAAGAGTTGACTCATTGGAAAAGACTCTGATGCTGGGGGGCATTGGGGGCAAGAGGAGAAGGGGACAAGAGAGGATGAGATGGCTGGATGGAATCACTGACTCAATGGACGTGAGTCTGGGTGAACTCCGGGAGTTGGTGATGGGCAGGGAGGCCTGGCGTGCTGCGATTCATGGGGTCGCAAAGAGTCGGACATGACTGAGTGACTATCTAATCTGATCTGAAACACATATAAAAATATCTTTTTTCTTAAATTATTTAGAAGTTAATTGACTCAAAATAATAATATATTTGGTGTTTATATTATACAAAGCAATAAAATATGTGATAAAATAAGGATGAGAGGGAGTGTACATGAAATTATACTGTAGTAAAGTTCTTACAATGTATATGATATGGTACAATATTAATTTAATATATATTTTGAGAAGTTAAGGAGATATATTTTAATCATAGAGTAACTAATAAAACAAAAATAAAACAAGCATCTCCCGGAGTTTGCTCAGACTCATGAGTCGAGTGCAAACTCTGGGAGGTGCTGAAGGACGGAGAAGCCTGGAGTGCAGCAGTCCATCGGGTTGAATCAGACACAATTTAGATAGTGAACAACAACAGCAACCCCAAAAGGATTCAAATGACATAGAAACAGAGAACAGGATCTATTAATAGGAAACAACTAACAAAATGGTTGGAGAAGGAAATGACAACTCACTCCAGTATTCTTGCCTGGAGAATCCCAGGGACAGGGGAGCCTGGTGGGCTGCCGTCTATGGGGTCGCACAGAGTCAGACACGACTGAAGTGACTTAGCAGCAGCAGCAGCAGCAGCAACAAAATGGTTAGCTTAAACCCAATCATATTAGTGATTATACTAAATGTAAATGGAGTAAATACTTTGATTAAAATGGGAAAACATTTCAGGTTAGACTAAAAAAAAAAAAATAGTCCCAAACATACACTACTTACAAGAGTCACATTTCATTAAGATCTAGAGAAGCTCACTATACAAACGTTAAACCAAGGAAAACTGGAGTTACTTTATTGATATCAAACAAAGTCAATTTTAAGACCAGAGATGCTAATAAAGAGGGACATTTCAAATGATAAAGAGTTAATTCCTCAAGAAGACATGATAACCTAAACGTATGTCTTCATTATAAGGAATTTCAAATACATTGAAATCTATAGGGAGAAATAGGACCAAAGCTATACTTTCTACCCCTGCAAAGATGTTGAAACTATATCTGTTATTTCAAAGAGCAAATATTTGGGCCCAATATTATTGACATTCTCTTTAGTATTCCCTTAGAGCACATTTCATTGTTTGTTCCTTTAAGAAAATACTTTTAATTTTAGCTTTTTTTTCTCTATTGAGCTTAGTTCTGTCTCTATTTTCCTTTTAAAAATAACTGTGTTTTTCTAGGTATGATAGACAAAAGGTACACAGTGTGCATATGTTCAGAATGCCAGTAAGCTCGGGCTAAAATTTACAAGGGCATCAAACCCGTCAATCCTAAAGGAAATCAATCCTGAATATACATTGGAAGGGCTGATGCTGAAACTGAAGCTCCAATACTTTGCCCATCTGATATGAAGAGCTGACTCACTGGAAAAGCCCTGATGCTGGGAAAGATTGAGGGCAGGAGGAAAAGGGGACAACAGAGGACAAGATGGTTGGATGGCATCACTGACTCAATGGACATGAGTTTGAGAAAACTCTGGGAGATAGTGAAGGATAGGGAAGGCTGGCATACTGCAAGTCAGTGGGGTTGCCAAAGAGTTGGACATGACTTAGTGGCTGAACAACAGCAATAAAAATTATGGACCAGCATAAGCCCGAGGATGTGTTGTGGTCGCTTCTACAGGGCTGAAGGTAAAACTAGATTCTGTAAGCAGGTGAAAGTAGGTGAGAGAAGTTGCCAGGAGCCAGCGTGAGGAACTCTGCCCATGGCAAAGGTCATGAGGAAGGAGGCTCAGCATATGCAAAGGCGGGATTGAGCCTCAGGAGTCCCCCTGGAAATTCTCGAGCATCTACCCCCAAAACCAGAGTCTGCCTACTTTACTGCTTTGTGCTCTCACCTACACCTCTGACTTTACGGGGGGCTGTCCCCCACCACCTCTCTCTGTAAAGGAGTTAACTTATAGCTCCAGTTAATAAAATAATTCCTGGGTGTGACAGGAGTGTTTCAACCTACAAACTCCTCTGAAGGTTCTCTAGCCTGCCTGACAGGCTTGTCCGGCCACATGTGATTGTTCAGAGCTTCCCAACCGTGAGAGGCACAAGATGCTCTAAACTTTCTAAAAACAGATTCTTTTAAGAAGTTAGGAAATTATTAGTGTAGTATAGTGGGCTGATTAAAAATTATATTGGTAAAGGGTTTTTCATTTGCTGAGCCAATGTTTGCTGCCAAGTCTCCACATCCCCTGCCCTTATACACATTAATGAATATATAAAAGAAATAAGTATTAACCTTTGATATTAATCACGTTAGACCTTAGGCTAAGCAAATTTTTTCCTTAATTAAAACCCACTACACCCTCACCCTACAGGAATGTAACTTTATCTGTTGCCTTCGGAAGGTGGCATCTGTTTTAAGAATAATCACCCCTGGAAAAATAAGTGTTCTGGTTGACTGACCGCTGTCACAAGAAGAGGGTCATAAATTGTCAGCAGGCCTCCTGGCCAAAAGATGATGTAACACCCCTAAGACCTTTGTATGAACCACCTGATTTTGATAGAAGTCAGGACTGCTGACCCCGCGTGACTTTTATATTATATCTCTGTGTATAAAAAGCGGACCCTAGAAAACAAAAAATGGGATCAGTTCCTCGAAAGACTGATCTCCCCATGTCGTTCTTTCTCTCACCTTCTGGCTGAATTCCCATATGGAACGTGGAGGCTCGTCAAGCCTACTAATTATGCCTGGGCTTCTAAGATCTGACCAGAGAGGCCTTAGTGTCTCCTCTCCTTTGGGAGAATGGGAGGACGCCTGCGGCCTATGTAGGTGATGTAAATTCCTTGCCTTGAAATTGTATTAGCTTTCCACGTAAACCAAGTTATTCAGCCTCTTTTTCTGCTGAATTTTCCTACTGAGCTATCCCTATTTAACCACTCTTTATATCTTTAATTAATGCTTAATTGATCTATTGTTTCCTGATCACCAAAACCGTCTCCCCTTCGAATTCCCTGGATCCACAGGGGCTGGACCCCAGCAAGAAGTCACTATGTAACGAGCACACACTATCATGAAGGCTTGTGCTGAATACTTGATGTCTATCACATACCTAATTCTTGCAATATCCGATAAGGTAAGCATCCTTTTGCAAGTTTTAGATTGGAGGATACTGCCCAAGATCACATAGTTTATAGACAATGGAGATGAATTACAGATTCTGTTTCCCATGACTCTAGAGCCTAGAGAGTGTCACACAGAGAAGTAAGTCAGAAAAACAAATTTCATGTGTTAATGCATATATACGAGATCTAGAAAAAAATGACAGAGGTGACCTTGTTTGCAAAGCAGAAATAGAGACACAGACATAGAGAACAAATGTGTGGATACCAAAGGGGGAAGCACGGGTGGGAGGAACTGAGAGCTTGGGATTGACACCATACACTACTGATCCTACGTACAAAGTTGATAACTAGTGAGAATATACTGTATGTAGCACAGGGAACCCTGCTCAAAGCCCTGCAGTGCCCTACATGGGAAGGAAGTCCAAAAGGGAGGGGATATATGTCTATGCATGGCTGATTCATTCTGCTAGAAACTAACACAGCATTGCAAAGTATCTATACTTCAATGAAAATTAATTTTAAAACAAGCCTGTATGTCTATTGCCAAATGAACTTCTACCAATAACGAGAAAGTAAGACCTATGCTGAGGAAGATGGAGGAAAGATAATGCATCTGTGACAGGGCAAGACAGTGACACACCAGGTCTGATCATTAAAATGACTGAGGAGGGCAAGCAAGAGAAACTGGAAGAGACAGAGGAAAGAGAAAACAGGAACGAAACATCTTTTCAGAATAAAACCCTGGTGCTAAAGGGTAGCCTGGCTCTGTTCCCCACTTCCTGGTTTGTCTTTGTAGACAAGACTGTCTCCCTTTCTGAGACTCAATTTCCTCCTCCATAAGATGAGGGAAGTAGAGGGACAGATTTTAAAGACGGCATCCAGGTCAAAACTTCCATCCTTCTCAGACCAGGCTGCCAATTTCCCTATGCCAGCCACAGTGGCCAAAAAATGCACTGCAGGACTTCGTCAAATCTGTATCAGCAGGAGAAGCAAAGGTAGAGAAACACCTCAGGCCAAACTCATTAACAGTTGTTTCATTAATCACAGTTTGTATTTCAAATCCAAAGACAATCTGTCCAATTAACATTAAAGCTCTGGCAGCCATAGGAAGACCTTTAGGAAAAGGCAATTTGACACAATTGCTAATAATGCTCGCATTTAGAAGAATGGCTCCCAAACATAATATTCTCCTGGTGACAGCTTGAGTCCTGACAAGGAGGGAACACAGATTTCAGGCACCTCCACAATCTGATCCTTTCTTTCCACCTGGGCTCACTGCCCCGACGCTTGTCATAGGCCAGCTGCCTTTTTTTGTTGTTCAGTTGCTAAGTCCTGTCCAACTTTGAGACCCCATAGAGTGCAGCACACCAGGCTCCTCTGTCCTTAACTATCTCCTGGAATTTGATCAAATTCATGTCCACTGAAACAGTGATGCTATCTATCCATCTTATCCTCTGCCATCCCCTTCTCCTCTTGCCTTCGATCTTTCCCAGCATCAGGGTATTTCCCAATGAGTCAGTTCTTTGCATCAGATGGCCAAAGTATTGGAGCTTCAACTTCACCATCAGCCCTTCCAACAAATATTCAAGGTTGATTTCCTTTAGGATAGACGGGTTCGATCTCCTTGCTATCCAAGGGACTCTCAAGAGTCTTCTGCAGCACCACAATTAGAAACCATTAGTTCAGGCCCAGTTTTTCAGGACACACCACTGTCATCAACATCTCTGTACTTGGTCCATCTGAACCCACAGCATTTTGCCAAACTCAAGTTTGTGTGCCCCAAAGCACAGTGAAGACAGACAAACAGAAATGCAGTTTAGAGAAGAGAAACGTTTACTGCAAAGGCCAAGCAAGGATTATAAGCTGCTCACACCCCAAAGACCTGAGCTCCCTGCTGGCTTTCAGGGAAAAGTTTCTTAAAGGCAAAATTTGGGGTGAGGGCTGCAGGTGAGTGCCTTTCTTTTGATTGGTTGGTCGTGAGGTGACAGATGGTACTCTAGAAATCCTGGGCTCAGCTTGAAGTTACTATTCTCCACCCAGGGGACAGAGTTTAGTCCCTGCTATTGCTGTTTAGTCACCAAGTCATGTCCAGCTCTTTTGCAGCCCTTTGCGCTGTAGCCCACCAGGATCTATTGTCCATGGGATTTCCCAGGCAAGAATTTTGGAGTAGGATGCAATTTCCTTCTCCAGGGGATCTTCTTGACCCAGGGATTGAACTCACATCTCCTGCTGGCGTCTCTTGCTTTGCAGGCATATTCTTTACCACTGAGCCACCAGGTAAGCCTTAGCTCCTGTAGAAGAACTCAGATCCATGTATCAGATGGCTCTGTATATCCACTGGAGAGGGCTAGGCCTCTGCTTTGTACTGTACCATGTGTGCTCAATTTTGTCCACCTGTTTTGTGACCCCATGGACTATAGCCTGCCAGATTCCTCTGTCCATGGGATTCTCCAGGCAAGAATACTGGAGTGGGTTGCCATTTCCTCCTCCAGGGGATCTTCCCGACCCAGGGGTCGAACCCACATCTCTTGCAGCTTCTGCCTTGGCAGGCAGGTTCTTTACAACCAGCGCTGCCTGGGGAGCACAGGTCTCCACCTTATAGCTGCACTATTGTTTCTTGCACTCATCTCACATGCTAGTAAAGTAATGCTCAAAATTCTCCAAGCCAGGCTTCAGCAATATGTGAACCGTGAACTTCCTGATATTCAAGCTGGGTTTAGAAAAGTCAGAGGAACCAGAGATCAAATTGCCAACATCTGCTGGATCATAGAAAAAGCAAGAGAGTTCCAGAAAAATATCTATTTTTGCTTTATTGACTATGCCAAAGCCTTTGACTGTGTGGATCACAATAAACTGTGGAAAATTCTGAAAGAGATGGGAATACCAGACCACCTGATCTGCCTCTTGAGAAATCTGTATGCAGGTCAGGAAACAACAGTTAGAACTGGACATGGAACAACAGACTGGTTCCAAATAGGAAAAGGAGTTCGTCAAGGCTGTATATTGTCACCCTGTTTATTTAACTTATATGCAGAGTACATCATGAGAAACGCTGGACTGGAAGAAACACAAGCTGGAGTCAAGATTTCCGGGAGAAATATCAATAACCTCAGATATGCAGATGACACCACCCTTATGGCAGAAAGTGAAGAGGAACTCAAAAATCTCTTGATGAAAGTGAAAGTGGAGAGTGAAAAAATTGGCTTAAAGCTCAACATTCAGAAAACGAAAATCATGGCATCTGGTCCCACCACTTCATGGGAAATAGATGGGGAAACAGTGGAAACAGTGTCAGACTTTATTTTTCTGGGCTCCAAAATCACTACAGATGGTGACTGCAGCCATGAAATTAAAAGACGCTTACTCCTTGGAAAGAAAGTTATCACCAACCTAGATAGTATGTTCAAAAGCAGAGACATTGCTTTGCCAACAAAGGTTCGTCTAGTCAAGGCTATGGTTTTTCCTGTGGTCATGTATGGATGTGAGAGTTGGACTGTGAAGAAAGCTGAGCACCGAAGAGTTGATGCTTTTGAACTGTGGTGTTGGAGAAGACTCTTGAGAGTCCCTTGGACTGCAAGGAGATCCAACCAGTCCATTCTGAAGGAGATCAGCTCTGGGATTTCTTTGGAAGGAATGATGCTAAAGCTGAAACTCCAGTACTTTGGCCACCTCATGCGAAGAGTTGACTCATTGGAAAAGACTCTGATACTGGGAGGGATTGGGGGCAGGAGGAGAAGGGGAGGACAGAGGATGAGATGGCTGGATGGCATCACTGACTCGATGGACGTGAGTCTGGGTGAACTCTGGGTGTTGGTGATGGACAGGGAGGCCTGGGGTGCTGCGATTCATGGGGTCACAAAGAGTCAGACACGACAGAGTGACTGATCTGGTCTGATCTGATTGTTTCTTGGCTGCTCCTCCTTTGGCTCTGTGTGCCTTCACTACTCTGAATGGTTTGATATGCTCTTTGGAACTCACGGAAGGCCTACAGGAGAAGATTTTTGTACACAGGAAAGTCCCACGGAGTTCTGCGGAGTTTTAAGCCCACATGCCTTCCCAATTATTTTGTGGCCCAGCCAAAGCTTCTCCATATTATATTTCCAGTAATATTGATACTTATTCCAATAAATAATTATTAAACTATATTGAGACTTGTGTTTGAATCTCACCACAATCGATTATTAACATGGTGATGCTTATGTTTTTAAGTAATAGATATACACAGACAAAAACATTCTAATACTACAAAGGGCTATACAATAAAACCTAAATCTCCCTTTCTCTCTAACTACCAGGATCCTCTTTGGATGCACTCTCAAGTTAATAATATCTTGTATTTTCTTCCAAAGACGTGCATATAAGAATATACATAAATTAAAATAACAATTCCCCACACAAATAGTAATAGGCACATCATTTTACACTTGGCTAAACAAAATATCTTGGTTGTGGTTTCATGTGAGTACATATAAAACTGACCTTTCTGAGCATCAGTGCCTTTTTAGGTGAAGTGGCATAAAGAAGTGATTTGAACTGGCTTTTGGGTGCCTGTACTCTGGGTACATACCTACTCCCTGAGTGCATAGCACCTAGGACACTGTAATATAATCATCTGATAGTACCTTATGCAACGCTGGCAACACATTATTGCCATTTGTGGGCTGAATGACAATGAATCTAAGGAATACTTAGAGGCTCCCCTGGTGGTTCAGAGGTTAAAGCGTCTGCCTCCAATGCGGGAGACCCGGGTTTGATCACTGGGTCGGGAAGATCCCCTGGAGAAGGAAATGGCAACCCACTCCAGTATTCTTGCCTGGAGAATCCCATGAATGGAGGAGCCTGGTAGGCTACAGTCCATGGGGTCGCAAAGAGTCAGACACGACTGAGCGACTTCACTTTCACTAATGGTATTTTACTGAGTCCTAGTCAATTGACTGGGAGGCTGAGATGCTTGGTAGAACATTATTTCTGGATGTGTCTGCGAGGGTGTTCAGGAAGAGAGTAGTATTTGAATTGGTGGAGTGCAAACAGGCCAGCCTCATGAGTGTAGGTGAGCATCAGTCAAGCCACTGAGGGCCTGGCAGGAACAAAAGCACAGAGGACGAGTGAGTTTTCCCTCTTTGCCTGAGTTGGGACGGCCATTCTGCCCTTGGACTTGGAGCTTCTAGTTCTCAGGACTCCAGACTTGGGCTGGGGGGACCTATATCATCAACCGCTATGGCTCTCAGGACTCCAGACTTGGACTGGGGGACCTATATCATCAACCGCTATGGTTCTGAGGACTCCAGACTGATACTGAACAACACCAGTAGCTTTCCTGGTTCTGCAGCTGTCAGGTGGCAGATCATGGGACTTCTAATAAACAATCTCCTCCTATGTGTCTAAATCTGTCTATCTATCTATTATTGGTCTGTTCTCTTGAAAACTCCAGTTAATACAGGTAGTTACCCAAAATCATAGCATCAAGAACAATACCTGACAAGCAGAAGGTAGGTACTATGGGATTTCTCTTCCTCTCCTCACTTTCATAGTAAGCACAGGATAAATTTTACAACAGAGTGCTGAACTTTATTCTCCATCATTTGCCAGTGTGCGTGTGTATGTGTGTGTGTCTCAGTCATGATTTACAGATATACGGAGGCAAACAGGTAGACTGTTTAGGATGAGATCTGAGAGACCTGGGCTTCTCTGGTGGCTCAGACGGTAATGAATCCACCTGCAACACAGAAGACCTGGGTTAGATCCCCGGGTTGGGAAGATCCCCTGGAGAAGGTAATGGCTACCCACTCCAGTGGGTATTCTTGCCTGCAGAATTCCATGGATGGGGGAACCTGGTGGGCTACAATCTTTGGGGTCACAAAGATTTGGACACGACCAAAAGACTTACACTTTCTGGGGAAAATGATCAAGTCAGGAAAGTTATCCCTCCCCTAGCCACCACTTCCCTAAGGAATTTATTGAATGGGAAAAGCCCCAGAGTTAGAGAGAAGCTCTGGTTGAAGGTCATGGTTGCACAATCCCACGGAGACTCCCACGACTTCCATCAGGCTCCTGTCACTCGTCTACATAGTAGGAGTAAGGGACTGAGCCTAGATAGGATTTCTGAGATGTCTAAATCAGATGATGCACATGAAAACACTTGAGAGATGCAGAGTGGCTTTAAAAGTGACCACATTATTGAGGGGATCCTGCATTGACACTCTTACCTGGCTGCCTTCACTACCTCTAACACATTATTAAAACAAGGGCCAGAGAACAAAATGCTCTGGGAAGACTTTAACACATAGAGATTCATGAAGAATTGTAGCGTGTGTGTGTGTGTGTGTGTGTGTGTGTGTGTGTGAGATCTGCCCATTCATTAAAACACCAATCCCTCTGTTAGGGATATGGTGAACAGGAGACCCCTGGGGCATAAAAAGGCAAGGGGTAGTCTCCAGAAAACCCCCCAAAGTGAATGAAGATCTAGTGAGATAGTCCTTGAGGAAGTCTGAAGTATGGAAAGTAAAGAGAGACCATTGTGTTGGGAATACTCTTCTGAAAGATAAACTCTTAGACCTGACAGTTTCTGGCAAAGGTGGATAAAGACATCCTATTTTACAAGAGCTGGTTTACTGAGAAGGGGGTGTTGGGGAGGGGTGGAAGATATGCAACTTTGAAACTGCCTAGGTACCCACAACTTAGACACCCCAGATGTGGAGTCTGAAGTTAATAATATACTTTCTGGTCTGGACAGGAATGCTTCAGGTATATTGCTGGGTGAGGTGGGGGTTCCTTTGGGAGAATCATTATGGAGAAAACAAGGAAGCCTTGAGCATTGCTGTGAACTTTCCCAGAGCCTGGCCTTCCTGGAGGGTTGGGCATCCCACTGTGCTTACTGGTAATTACCAGACACACTCAGCTGCTCAACGGGCTCAGATGTCAGAGGATGGTGCCTCCCTCCCTGTTTCTCTCTTCCTGCTGGCTGTCTCTCCCAGGGAGTCTTTGCCATTTTCCCTGCAGAGTCCTGCTGGCCCTGGTGGGGAAGCAGAACAAACAGAGGTTATGCTGTTGATTCTTTTCTCTTTTCCCCATGGAATCACTGAACTGCACCTGGGGAAGGGGAATAAAGGGGGTCATTAGATTCTGGGGGAGGAGGGGACAACCTTTGAAATAGTCTTTTTTGGGTGACACCTGAGCAATCCAAGTCTGCAATTTCCTCCATGACTGTTCATCCTTCTCAAATAAGTCCCCTAATAACAGTGTGGGCGATGGATGGAGACAGGGCAGTTGAATGTTAAAATAGATTCCAAGGAGATATTAAAAGCCAAAGGACTACCTCAGATCAGATCAGATCAGTCACTCAGTCGTGTCCGACTCTTTGCAACCCCATGAATCGCAGCACGCCAGGCCTCCCTATCCATCACCAACTCCCGGAGTTCACTGAGGGGTGGGGAAAACAGACGGGTGAGCCAAAGGGACGAGATGGGAATTCTGCTGCCTTGTGTGGTAAGAAGCTGGAATCTTTTGTTCATTCTATTGCTCAGCACACCATCATGCTGATGCTTCATAATCCTTCGGCATCTTCCTCCCTATTTCCAGAGTCACCAAGCTAACCTGAACCTTAATTGTCTTTCTCCTTGACAATTACGGTTATAGACTCCCTGCCCCCAGGCCCTGCCACTTCCAGTCTACCCTGTAGATGTCACCAAATCGAACACTCTAAAATATAATTTTAAACCTGTCATTTTCCTGCTTAAAAACTTCAGCAATTCTCCAATGTCTGCAAAGCAAAGGCTGAAAATCTTAGTCTAGAAATCAATTCTGCCAAGATCTTAGACATTCTGTGTCCACTATGAAGGCTGCAACCAGATCTTATTCATCTTATGCTATGCTATGCTATGCTAAGTCACTTCAGTCGTGTCTGACTCTGTGCGACCCCATAGATGGCAGCCCACCAGGCTCCCCCGTCCCTGGGATTCTCCAGGCAAGAAAGAACACTGGAGTGGGTTGCCATTTCCTTCCCCAATGCATGAAAGTGAAAAGTGAAAGGGAAGTCGCTCAGTTGTGTCCGACTCTTAGTGACCCCATGGATTGCAGCCTAACATGCTCCTCCATCCATGGGATTTTCCAAGCAAGAGTACTGGAGTGGGGTGCCATTGCCTTCTCCGCTTATTCATCTTACTGTCCTAATACTGATATGTAAGGTCTAGGAGAAAAAAAATTGGATTCATTTTTCATTGCTGACATATAATAAAGTTCTCAAATGATTGTTGTTGGATGAACATGTTAATTAGCTCATTAAATATTGTATGGCACAGTATATGGTAGGTGTCCAAAGTCTTTGCTGAACCAAAGGGTGAGTGGAGACAGGCAGAGAAGAAAGTGATGCTGTCTTAAAACAGGCAGCTACATAGATGGATGGCCACTAGGGTTATGGGCCTCAGAATTAGAGCAAGGCAGTAGAAATTTTGCTGAAGGAGTTAAAGATATGGATAAAGCGGAGGCTTAAGGCCATCTGAAATTCAGACCAGATATTGGAAATGGAAGCAGACCAGAGAGGGAGACTGAGTGAGCTGAAGGACCATCAGTTCAGTTCAGTCTCTCAGTCGCGTCCAACTCCTTTCGACCCCCTGAACCGCAGCACACCAGGCCTCCCTGTCCATCACCAACTCCCAAAGTCCACCCATGTCTATTGAGTCAGTGATGCCATCCAACCACCTCATCATCTGTCGTCCCCTTCTCTTCCTGCCCTCAATCTTTCCCAGCATCAGGGTCTTTTCAAATGAGTCAGCTCTTTGCATCAGGTGGCCAAAGTTTTGGAGTTTCAGCTTCAACATCAGTACTTTCAGTGAACACCCAGGACTGATCTCCTTTCATGAAGGACCATAGGTGGGCACTATTTAAGGGGACAGGTAGTTATGAAAGCAAAGCTGTTGAAAGGAGAGTTTGGGAGCCCAGGTAAGGGGACAAGGAGTCATGAGCCATCTGGGTGAAAGCGAGTGACTCAGACATTGTGAACACCAACCAGGATGTGATGGATAAGTTTTAATAACTGCTATTGCTAAAAAGCCTCTGGATGAAAGTGAAAGTGGAGAGTGAAAAAGTTGGCTTAAAGCTCAACGTTCAGAAAAGGAAGATCAAGGCATCCGGTCCCATCACTTCATGGGAAATAGATAGGGAAACAGTGGAAACAGTTTCAGACTTTATTTTTTGGGGCTCCAAAATCACTGCAAATGGTGACTGCAGCCATGAAATTAAAAGACACTTACTCCTTGGAAGGAAAGTTATGTCCAATCTAGATAGCATATTCAAAAGCAGAGACATTACTTTGCCAACAGAAGTCCGTCTAGTCAAGGCTATGGTTTTTCCTGTGGTCATGTATGGATGTGAGAGTTGGACTGTGAAGAAAGCTGAGCGCCGAAGAATTGATGCTTTTGAACTGTGGTATTGGAGAAGACTCTTGAGAGTCCCTTGGACTGCAAGGAGATCCAATCAGTCCATTCTGAAGGAGATCAGCCCTGGGATTTCTTTGGAAGGAATGATGCTAAAGCTGAAACTCCAGTACTTTGGCCACCTCATGTGAAGAGTTGACTCATTGGAAAAGACTCTGATGCTGGGAGGGATTGGGGGCAGGAGGAGAAGGGGACGACAGAGGATGAGATGGCTGGATGGCATCATCAACTCAATGGACATAGGTTTGGGTGAACTCCGGGAGTTGGTGATGGACAGGGAGGCCTGGGGTGCTGCGATTCATGGGGTCTCAAAGAGTTGGAGACGACTGAGTGACTGAACTGAACTGAACTGAACTGATTGCTTTATATGGATGGGGCTTCAATTGTGGATCGTATCAGTATCTTTGAGACTTGCATGACAGCTGAAAGCCCATTTGTCAGAAAAATAAATAAACCCAAGTAATTTTTCACACAATTACAGAAGCCGAGAGATTTCCCTGAAGGAAATCCCAGGTTCAAATAACCTGTTTTATGTAGTCTGGACACCTCATATTTACATTACTTTTTTGGTTTTCATCATCCATAATACATTGAATCCTTGCAACTCTCTGAAATTAGTAATAAATTATTCCTATTTTAAGGAAACTGAGCTTTCTTGAGAAAATGTGCCTTGTCCAAGGGAGAAGTAAGTAGCGGCATATTTAGAGTAGAAGTCAGGTTTTTGGGGTTTGAGTTGAATGGTTTGTTTTTCCTCTCATATGTTCACCCAAACAAGCTGTGCTAAGATTTCTGCATGAACCAGAAGGCACTTTCACAAGTGTTGTTTGAGCGCCTACCATGTACCAAGGACTGTACAAGGCCCTTGAGACACATCAGGGAACAAAACAGCCAACATTCCTGTTTTTGTGGAGTCCAGACCCAAGCTGAAGTCAGTGTTTTCCCAGCCTAAAAGCCTGGGTTGGATCATATTCTGGCCATAAATTATTGATTCAGGTACTTAATGAAAAGCTATAATCTAGTAGGCAGCATTCTAAGTACTAGTTGTCAAAGGTAGGGTTTTATGTCAGGAAACACTGAACAAGCATGCTTCATCTTCCATCACTAGCTATCACAGAATCTACTCATTTTCATCTCTTGTTGTTGTTGTTCTTTTTCCATTAATATATTTTTAGGCTTGAGTCTCTCTATTTTCCATCTTACCAAAGGGAAAAGACACAAATAAGTCATCTAACACATGGTTGTTCAGAAAAGGAGCAATAAAAACTAGACTAAGAGTTGGGCCACCCAGTGCCCCAGAACCAACTTCATCATTTGTGGTACTCCTTTTCCCCACCTGTAAAGCAAGTATGTATGTTTCTGTGCTTCTCTTTGTCGTAAACTATGAGGGATACCTGAGAACTTTGAGTGTATTTGAGAGAAAACTTAAAATTGCAAGGTCGTGATATACAGAAGGTGAGAGAAAACTCTCCCCCACAATTGGTAGCTGCCTGCTTTGGCTCTGGGAACCAAACAGCTCTTAGCTGACTGGGATGTAGGGGGCAGGAAAGGTGAGAGGCAGGACAAAATCTTAGTTTCTCATTAGAGAAGGAGCAAGACAGATTAGTGGATTCGACTGTCGCGTGTAGAATATTGTGGGCTCTGCTTCCTTCTGAAGAGGTTGGTGCCCTTTGAAAAAGCAGTCAGAGAGGCTGTTACTGGACTGGAAAATGTGGGACAAACTCAGACTCCGGGAATGTCAGAACAGAAGAGACCTGATAAAGCTTGTGCAATTCCCTTCATCTATTTTGCATGTGAAGGGCACTTAGGGGTAGAAGGTGTGACTGGGAAAGGTGACATACCCATGGTCACAGAGCTCAGCCAGCAGGGCCATGACAAGAAATCGAGGGAACGCCCCTTGTTGCCAAAAACGAAGTGAACCTCCTCTTTGTTCTGCTTCTCGCCGCCTTTAGTAAAATCGTTCTTTTCCTTCCATCTGCTACTTGCTTAGCATCTCAGAATTAATAAAATGTGGTAATAACAGTTATCCCTTCTTGACAGCCTGGAATCTGACTCTTAAAAATTGAAGATGTGACTCATTAAACCTCTAGGTATGTTTTTAAGAGTCATTTTGTACATGATTAAATGTTTATAATGAGAGTTGATAAAATTATACCTGTGGTTTGAATTTTCAGTTTAGATACATTCTCCTCCATTCTTTCTCTTCCTCACTCCACCTAGTCTGAATTCTCTCTCCAGTGAAAATATTGAATATTAAAATCTCTCTCCCTGCTTGTACCTAAAATATCTCTTTCTCAAAAAGGATTCTCACAGTGTTTATTGGCCCCTTGTGTGCTAAGTCACTTTAGTCATGTCTTACTCTTTGTGATCCTATGGACCACAGCCCACCAGGTTCCTCTGTCCATGGGATTCTCCAGGCAAGAATACTGGAGTGGGTTGCCATGTCTTACTCCAGGGGACTTTCCTGACCCAGGGATTGAACCTGCCTCTCCTGCATTGGCAGGTGGGTTCTTTACCACTAGTGCCACCTGGGAAGCCCATTTGGCCCATTTGGCCCTTTACCCTCCTGGATTAATTCATAGCGCATGCTCTACACCCTGGTCAACCCCACTCTGATCTACTGAAACATCGTTATTCATGAAAGAAATCCAGGCAGACTTCAGAGCAAACTAATTCCCAGCAAATTATTCAGCCTCTTTGCGTCCAGTTTGAGTCTCTAGAAAACAGATAATTAATTCTTAACTCTTAGATCACTGTAGGACTAAATATAAAAATAATCCCTATCATTTCTCCAACACCTACTTCTGGCACCAACATGTGCCAGAGCAAGTCCTTTACACATCTTATTTAATTCATTCATCATAATTGTTCTCATCACTACCTGCATTTTACAGCTTAGAAAACAGCATCAGAGAAATCCCAATATTCCCCGTTGGGGTAGAGTATTTGAATAATGAATCTAACTTGAAGAACCCTGCCATTTTCTAGCTCACCACATGGATTTCTGGGTAGCATTGGTTCTCAATCTGTGCTACGTTGCCTCTCAGAGGACATTTAACGATGACTGGAGATAATTTTAGTTTCACTCCTGGGCAAAGGCATTACTGGCAACTAGTAGAGGCCAAGGATGGTTCTAAGCTCCCTACAATGCACCTTGCAGAGTCCTGCATCAAGGAAATACCTAGCTTCAAGTATCAACAGTGCCAAGACTGAGAATCACTGCTGTGTAGCATCCCATTGTATGAATTTGCCATAATTGATTCTGCTAGATGGACATAATGTGATGAATACAAAGGGCCAAGAACACAGCGGACCTTCAATAAATGCCAGCTACCCTGGTTAGCATTGCTACTTTTAGATCTGCTTCTCACTGTTTCCCCTGATACCTGCTAGCTAGAAGCAGCAGTTCCCTCATCTCTTTCAATGACTACTTACTTTCTTTATAGCTATTAAATAGCTATAATAAATGAATATTTGATACTCATTTATTATAGCTATTTAAACACATTTTTTATCCTCTTTAATTCATTGTCATTTTCTCAAGGGAAACAGTTATGTTTATTTTCTTTTGTATCTCCCCATGTATTTAGCATGGCACCTGGCCCACACTCATTGAATTTGAGAAAATGGACAATTTTCTGAGGAAAGGAAGGCAGGGCTATTATGTCTATTTTATAGCTGAGGAAATAGGCTCCAAGTGACCACGTTATTTAAAACTGCATGACTTACAAGTGACGGAGCTTCTCCTAGAGCTCACCTCTGCATCCAGCATTATCTTACTTAGCTGCTATTTCTGTAATCAATTACAGACCACAAGAACTATAGCCCATTCTTTTAGAGAGAGGTGTCTAAGAGAGCCTGTGGATTCAGCAAGCAAAACTGATAAGAAAAGCAGTTCCAATGTGCATCTGATCTGGAGATGTCTGTTGTGGGGTCTACAAATAGAACTGGAGAGATTTTACCATGGAGGCCAATCTGCTGGGGAAAATAGATGGTGGAGAGTCCAGGCATCTGTATTTGAGGCCTGAATTTGAATTGGCTAGTGGTGCAGCACTGGATAAGATACGGTACCTTTTTTCTGCTCATTTTCCTCATTTGTCAAACAGGGACATCATGCCCATTCTAATAAGCCTACACATTGCTCTGAGAAAACGTATGCTGAGTACATTCAATCCTCACAATTCACAGCAGTTGTGTTCTATGAAATCTCTGCAAACACTGATCTGGTGAATATTGAGCTAGTGCTCCTAAGGTGATATGGGCGGAGTTGACATAAGCTCTGAATCGAACATTTTCATCAACCAATAAGTATGTAAACTTATGTGTGTTTCATTAAAGACACCTATTTTAATGTATAGTGCCAATTCATTAGCATTGAACTTATGGTCAACAGCCCTGTAACTTGTGCCTGAACAAAGCTGAGTTAACACATCTGTTTTATCTGTAAGGCACAGTAGAGTCTTCTTGAGCTTAGGAAAACTAGATGGCATTTTAGCCCTATGCTTGGTGTCATTTCAGTGAAATGACCAACAGAAAACACAAAGAGGCAACCAACATGGCACCATATGTACCACAGAAAGACACTTGTTTATAGGATAAAGCTGAAATAAGAAGGCAGGGCATTACCTTGTTCAGTCTCTGCTAGGAACGTGAATGTCAAAGTACAGTTCTTCACTGCCTATGTCTGTGAATGACCATAAAAGCACATGAGTATTGACCTGGGGTGACAAATGAGCTTTAGCAAGTAGGAAAATTTGGAAACTGAATCCATGAATAATGAGGATCAACTGCACATAAGTTTTAAGAATTGGGTCATTAATATGACCCACAGAGACTGAGACAGAACTGTGTCTGAGTGTCTCCTGTGGAGGTCCAGGCCAGCAGTGGCCTGCCACAGGGACAGGGGCTCTGGGTGCAGCTGACCTGGGTATGGCATAAGCCCTCTTGGAGGAGGTCACCATTAACCCCACCATAGAGCTGCCAGAACTTACACAGGACTGGGGAAACAGACTCTTCTGTGCACCAGGACCCAGGAAAAAGGAGCAGGGACCCCATAAGAGACTGATCCAGACTTGCCTGTGAGTGTCCAGGAGTCTCTGGTGGAGGTGTGGGTTGGTGGTGGCCTGCTGCAGGGTTGGGGGCCCTGAGTGCAGCAGTGAGTGAGTGGGACCTTTTGAAGGAGGTTGCCATTATCTTCATCACTTCCACCTTAGTTTGGCCTCAGGTCAAATAATAGGGAGGGAACACAGCCCTTCCCATCAACAGAAAATTGGATTAAAGATTGGAAGGACTGATGCTAATGCTTAAACTCTAATACTTTGGCCACCTCATGTGAAGAGTTGACTCATTGGAAAAGACCCTGATGCTGGGAGGGATTGGGGGCAGGAGGAGAAGGGGAGGACAGAGGATGAGATGGCTGGATGGCATCGCCAACTCAATGAACATCAGTTTGAATAGACTCCAGGAGTTGGTGATGGACAGGGAGGCCTGGTGTGCTGTGATTCACGGGGTCGCAGAGTCAGACATGACTGAGTGACTGAACTGAACTGAGCTGAATTGAACATGACCCTGCCCATCAGAACAAGACCCAGTTTCCCCCTCAGTCAGTCTCTCCCATCAGGAAGCTTCCATAAGCCTCTTATCCTTCTCCATCAGAGGGCAGACAGACTGAAAGCCACAATCACAGAAAACTAACCAATCTGATCACATGGACCACAGCCTTGTCTAACTCAATGAAACTATGAGCCATGTCGTGTAGGGCCACCCAAGACAGACGGGTCATGGTGGAGAGTTCTGACAAAATGTAGTCCACTGGAGAAGGGAATGGCAAACCACTTCAGCATTCTTGCCTTGAGAACTCCATGAACGCATGAAAAGTCAGAAAGATAGGACAATGAAAGATGAACTCCCCAGGTCAGTAGATGACCAATATGCTACTGGAGATCAGTAGAGAAATAACTCCAGAAAGAATGAAGAGATGGAGTCAAAGTAAAAACAACACCCAGTTGTGGATGTGACTAGTGATGGAAGTAAGTCCAATGATGTAAAGAGCAATATTGCATAGGAACCTGGAATGTTAGGTCCATGAATCAAGGCAAATTGGAAGTGGTCAAACAGGAGATGGCAGGAGTGAACATCAAAATTTTAGGGGTCAGTGAACTAAAATGGACTGGAATGAGTGAATTGACCTCAGATGACCATTATATCTACTACTGTGGGCAAGAATCCCTTAGAAGAAATGGAGTAGCCATCATAGTCAACAAAAGAATCCAAAATGCAGTACTTGGATGCAATCTCAAAAACGACAGAATAATCTCTGTTCATTTCCAAGGCAAACCAGTAAATAGCATAGTAATCCAAGACTATGCATGACCAGTAATACTGAAAAAGCTGAAGGTGAATGGTTCTGTGAAGACTTACAAGACCTTCTAGAACTAACACCCAAAAAAGATGTCCTTTCCTTATAGGGGAATGGAATGCAAAAGTAGGAAGTCAAGAAATACCTGGAGTAACAGGCAAATTTGGCCTTGGAGTACAAAATAGCAGGGCAAAAGTTAATAGAGTTTTGCCAAGAGAAAGCACTGGTCATAGCAAACACCCTCTTCCAACAACACCAGAGAAGACTTTACACATGGACTTCACCAGATGGTCAATACCAAAATCAGGTTGATTATATTCTTTGCAGCCAAAGATGGAGAAGCTCTATACAGTCAGCAAAAACAAGACCAGAAGCTGACTTGTGGCTCGGATCATGAACTCCTTAATGCCAAACTCAGATTTAAATTGAAGAAAGTAGGGAAAACCACTAGACCATTCAGGTATGATCTAAATCAAATCGCTTACAAATATACAGTGGAAGTGAGAAATAGATTCAAGGGATTAGATCTGATAGACAGAGTGCCTGTAGAACTATGGACGGAGTTTCATGACATTGTATAGGAGGCAGTGATCAAGACCATCCCCAAGAAAAAGAAATGCAAAAAGGCAAAAATTGTTGTCTGAGGAGGCCTTACAAATAGCAGTGAAAAGAAGAGAAGTGAAAGACAAAGGAGAAAAGGAAAGATATACCCATTTGAATGCAGAGTTCCAAAGAATAGCAAGGAGAGATAAGAAAGCCTTCATCAGAGATCAGTGCAAAGAAATAGAGGAAAACAACAGAATGGGAAAGACTAGAGATCTCTTCAAGAACATCAGAGATACCAAGGGAACATTTCAGGCAAAGATGGGCACAATAAAGGACAGAAACACTATGGACCTAATAGAAGAAGAAGATATTAAGAAGAGGTGGAAAGAATACATAGAAGAACTATACAAAAAAAATCTTCATGGCCCAGAAAACCATGATGGTGTGATCACTCACCTAGAGCCAGAAATCCTGGAATGTGAAGTCAAGTGGGCCTTCAGAAGCATCACTACGAATAAAGCTAATGGAGGTGATGAAATTCCAGTTGAGCTATTTCAAATCCTAAAAGAGGATGCTGTGAAAGTGCTGCACTCTATATGCCATAAAATTTGGAAAACTCAGCAGTGGACACAGGACTGGAAAAGGTCAGTTTTCATTCCAATCCCAAATAGGGCAATGCCAAATAATGCTCAAACTATTGCACAATTGCACACATCTCACACACTAGCAAAGTAATTCTCAAAATTATCCAAGCCAGGCTTCAATAGTACATGTACTGTGAACTTCCAGATGTTCAAGCTGGATTTAGAAAAGGCAGAGGAACCAGACATCAAATTGCCAACATCCTTTGGATCATCAAAAAACCAAGAGACTTCCAGAAAAACATCTACTTCTGCTTCATTGACTTTGCCAAAATCTTTGACTGTGTGGATCACAATAAACCGTGGAAAATTCTGAAAGAGACGGGAATACCAGACCACCTTACCTGCCTCCTGAGAAATCTGTATGCAGGTCAAGAAGCAACAGTTAGAATTGGACATGGAACAACAGACTGGTTCCAAATTGGGAAAGGAGTATGTCAAGGCTGTATTTGTCACCCTGCTTATTTAACTTCTATGAAGAGTACATCATGAGAAAGGCTGGACAGTATGAAGCACAAGCTGGAATCAAGATTGCCAGGAGAAATATCAATGACCTCAGATATGCAGATGACACCACCCTTATGGCAGAAAGTGAAGAGGAACTAAAGAGTCTGCTGATGAAAATGAAAGATAAGAGTGAAAAAGTTGGCTTAAAACTCAGCATTCAGAGAACTAAGATAATGGCATCCAGTCCCATCACTTCATGGCAAATAGATGGGGAAACAATAGAAACAGTGAAATACTTCATTTTTGGGAGGGCTCCAAAATCACTGCAGATGGTGACTGCAGCTGCAAAATTAAAAAATGCTTGCTCCTTGGAAGAAAATGTATGACCAACCTAGACAGCATATTAAAAAGCAGAGACATTACTTTGCCAACAAAATTCCATCAGATCAAAGCTATTGTTTTTCCAGTAGTCACATATGGTTTTGAGAGTTGAATTATAAAGAAAGCCGAGTGCTGAAGAATTGATGCTTTTGAACTGTGGTGTTGGAGAAGACTCTTGAGAGTCCATTGGACTGCAAGGAAATCCAACTGCTGCTGCTGCTAAGTTGCTTCAGTCGTGTCCGACTCTGTGCGACCCAATGGTCGGCAGCCCACCAGGTTCCCCAGTCCCTCGGATTCTCCAGGCAAGAACACTGGAGTGGGTTGCCATTTCCTTCTCCAATGCATTAAAGTGAAAAGTGAAAGTGAGGTCGCTCAGTCGTATCTGACTCTTTGCGACCCCATGGACTGCAGCCTACCAGGCTCCTCTGTCCATGGGATTTTCCAGGCAAGAGTACTGGAGTGGGGTGCCATTGCCTACTCCAGGAGATCCAATTAGTCCATCTTAAAGGAAATCAGTCATGAATATTCATTGGAAGGACTGGTGCTGAAGCTGAAACTCCAATACTTTGGCTACCTGATGCTAAGAGCTGACTCATTTGAAAAGACCCTGAGGCTGGGAAAGATTGAAGGCAGGAAGAGAAGAGGACTATAGAGCATGAGATGATTGGATGGCATCACCGACTCAATGGACATGAGTTTGAGCAAGCTCTGGAAGTTTGGTGATTGACAGGGAAGCCTGGCGTACTGTAGTCCAGTGGGTCGCAAAGAGTGGGAAATGACTGAGCAAGTGAACTGAATTGAACATTAATATGAAAATTATGACAAGTAATTCACAAGAGAAAAAATGTTAAATGGTCAATGTACACATGAAAAGGTGTTCAACATCACTACTCATCAGGGAAGGGAAAATTAAAATCAAAATGCAATATTACTGGATATGCACCACATTGACCAAAATATAAAAGATTAATAATATTAGATGTTGGAAAAGGCGTGGAGCAATGGGAACTCCAGGTACTGCTGACGGAAATACAAAATCAGTACAGACACTTTGGAAACTTATTTTATAGAATATACTATTGTTGAATATATGCCAATATTAAAGCCCAAGATTTCCACTCCTAGATGTACACCCAACAGAAATATCTACACATGTTTACCAAATTACATGTATATGGAACAGTTATCTTTTATTTCCTAAGACAGTAAAGAAACTAAATGTCAGCCTAGCAGATTAAAAAAATATGACTAGGACTTCCCTGCTGGTGCAGTGGCTAAGACTCCCTGGGTGCTCCCAATGCAGGGGGCATGGGTCCATCCCCGGTCAGGGAAGTAGATCCTACATGCTGCAACGAAAGATCCCATATGCCACAACTAATGATTCCATGTGCTGCAATAAGACCTAGTGCAACCAAATAAACAAATACATAGAAAAAAAAGACAGATATTGAGCACCCTTTTAAAAAAGTATGACTAAATTTGCAATAGAATACTATACAACAGCAAGAATGAAGGGACTATAGCTACACTCAACAGAGATGATTCTCATAAACATAATTTTGAGTCAAAGAGACAGACATAAAAGAGTATACCCTGTATGATTTCATTTATTTAGAGTTCAAGAACAGGTAACATCTATCTACAGTGCAGATCACAACAATCTGTGGAAAATTTTTAAAGAGCTGGGAATACCAGACCACCTTACCGTGCCTTCTGAGAAATCTGTATGCAGGTCAAGAAGCAGCAGTTAGAGCTCAACATGGAACAATGGACAGGTTCCAAATTGGGAAAGGAGTACATCAAGGCTGTGTATTGTCACCCAGCTTATTTAACTTACATGGAGAGTACATCATGCAAAATGCTGGGCTGGATGAAACACACTAGAATCAAGATTGCTGGGAGAAAAATCAATAACCTCAGATATGCAGATAACAACACCTTTATGCAGAAAGCAAAGAGGAACTGAAGAGTCTCTTGATGAAAGTGAAAGAGGAGAGCGAAAACGTTGGCTTAAAACTCAACATTCAGAAAACTAAGATCAGGGCATCCGGTCCCATCACTTCATGGCAAATAGATGGGGAAAAAATGGAATCAGTGACGGACTTTATATTTTGGGGCTCCAAAATCATGGCAGATGGTGACTGCAGCCATGAAATTAAAAGATGCTTGCTCCTTGGAAGAAAAGCTATGATCAACCTAGACAACATATTAAAAAGCAGAGACATTATTTGCTGGCAAATGTCCATCTAGTCAAAGCTATGGTTTTCTAGTAGTCATGTATTGATGTAAGTTGGACTGTAAAGAAAGCTGAGAGCCAAAAAATTGATATTTTTGAACTGTGGTGTTGGAAAAGACTCTTGAGAGTCCCTTGGAGTGCAAGGAGATCAAATCAGTCAATCCTAAAGGAGATCAGTCCTGAATATTTATTGGAAGGACTGATGCTGAAGCTGAAACTCCAAAATTTTGGTCACCTGATGTGAAGAACTGACTCATTGGAAAAGCCCCATATGATGGAAAAGATTGAAGGCAGGAGGAGAAGGGGACAACAGAGGAAAAGATGGTTGGATGGCATCACTGACTCAATGGAGATGAGTTTGAGCAAACTCCAGGAGTTGGTGATGGACAGGGAAGCTTTGGGTTCTGCAGTCCATGGAGTCACAAAGAGCTGGACTGAGCAATGACTGAGCAATTGGACTGAACTGATCTATAGTGTTGAGTTCAGTTCGGTCACTCAGTCATGTCCGACTCTTTGGACCCCATGAATCAGCACACCAGGCCTCCCTGTCCATCAGCAACTCCCAGAGTTCACTCAAACTCATGTCCATCGAGTTAGTGATGTCATCCAGCCATCTCATCCTCTGTGGTCCCCTTCTCCTCCTGCCCCGAATCCCTCCCAGCATCAGAGTCTTTTCCAATGAGTCAACTCTTGCCATCAGGGGGCCAAAGTGTTGGAGTTTCAGCTTTAGTATCAGTCCTTCCAATAAACACCCAGGACTGATCTTCTTTAGAATGGACTGGTTGGATCTCCTTGCAGTCCAAGGGACTCCAAGGAGTCTTCTCCAACACCACAGTTCAAAAGCATCAATACTTTGGCGCTCAGCTTTCTTCACAGTCCAACTCTCACATCCATACATGACCACAGGAAAAACCATAGCCTTGACTAGACGAACCTTTGTTGGCAAAGTAATGTCTCTGCTTTTGAATATGCTATCTAGATTGGACATAACTTTCCTTCTAAGGAGTAAGCGTCTTTTAATTTCATGGCTGCAATCACCATCTGCAGTGATTTTGGAGCCCCAAAAAATGAAGTCTGACACTGTTTCCACTGTTTCCCCATCTATTTCCCATGAAGTGATGGGACCAGATGCCATGATCTTCGTTTTCTGAATATTGAGCTTTAAGCCAACGTTTTCACTCTCCTCTTTCACTTTCATCAAGAGGCTTTTAGTTCCTCTTCACTTTCTACCATAAGGGTGGTGTCATCTGCATATCTGAGGTTATTGATATTTCTCCCAGCAATCTTGATTCCAGCTTGTGCTTCTCTCAGCCCAGCGTTTCTCATGATGTACTCTGCATGTAAATTAAATAAGCAGGGTGACAATATATAGCCTTGATGTACTCCTTTTCCTATTTGGAACCAGTCTGTTGTTCCATGTCCAGTTCTAACTGTTGCTTCCTGTCCTGCATATAGGTTTCTCAGGAGGCAGGTCAGGTCGTCTGGTATGCCCATCTCTTGAAGAATTTTCCACAGTTTATTGTGATGCACACAGTCAAAGGCTTTGGTATAGTCAATAAAGCAGAAGTAGATGTTTTCCTGGAACTCTCTTGCTTTTTCGATGATCCAGCAGGTGTTGGCAATTTGATCTCTGGTTCCTCTGCCTTTCCTAAAACTAGCTTGAACATCTGGAAGTTCATAGTTCATGTATTGCTGAAGCCTGGCTTGGAGAGTTTTGAGCATTACTTTACTAGCGTGTGAGATGAGTGCAATTGTGCCGTAGTTTGAGCATTCTTTAGCATTGCCTTTCTTTGGGACTGAAATGAAAACTGACCTTTTCTAGTCCTGTGGCCACTGCTGAATTTTCCAAATTTGCTGACATAGTGAGTGCAGCACTTTCACAGCATTATCTTTCAGAATTTGAAATAGCTCAACTGGGATTCCATCACCTCCACTAGCTGTGTTTGTAGTGATGCTTCTTAAGGCCCACTTGACTTCACATTCCAGGATGTCTGGCTCTGGGTGAGTGATCACACCATCGTGATTATTTGGGTTGTGAAGATCTTTTTTGTACAGTTCACCTGTGTATTCTTGCCACCTCTTCTTAATATCTTCTGCTTCTGTTAGGTTCATGCCATTTCTGTCCTTTATCGAGCCCATCTTTGCATGAATCAAGGCAAATTGGAAGTGGTCAAACAAGAGATGGCCAGAGTGAACGTCGACATTCTAGGAATCAGCAAACTAAAATGTACTGGAATGGGTGAATTTAACTCAGATGACTATTATATCTCCTACTGTAGGCAGGAATCCCTTAGAAGAAATTGAGTAGCCATCATGGTCAACAAAAGAATCCGAAATGCAGTACTTGGATGCAATCTCAGAAACGACAGAATGATCTCTGTTCGTTTCCAAGGCAAACCATTCAATATCATAGTAATCCAAGCCTGTGCCCCAACCAGTAACACTGAAGAAGCTGAAGTTGAACGGTTCTATGAAGACCTACAAGAACTTTTAGAGCTAACACCCAAAAAAGATGTCCTTTTCATTATAGGGGACTGGAATGCAAAAGTAGGAAGTCGAGAAACACGTGGAATAACAGGCAAATTTGGCCTTGTAGTACAGAATGAAGCAGGACAAAGGCTAATAGAGTTTTGCCAAGAGAATGCACTGGTCATAGCAAACACCCTCTATATTGGTAGAACCTATTGAATGGACAGAATAGTGTTTATTCTTGAGACAATGATTAGAATGCACCTCAGGCAATTTCAACATGGCTGGTGACATTCTGTTACTTGATCAGGGTACTTACACAGCATCCTCACTTTCTGAACACTGACGAGCTGTGCATTTTCCTGTGTATACTTTGTCCTTTAATAAAATTTGAAAACTAAATTTTTATAAGTGGAGATAGACATTGCTGTTACTTGTTAATTAGTCACTAAATCATGCCCAATTCTTCTTGCAACCCCGTGAACTGTAGCCACCAGGCTCCTCTGTCTGTGGGATTCCCCAGGCAAGAGTGCTGGAGTTGTCTTCTCCTCCTCCAGGGGCTCTTCCTCACCCAGGGATCAAACCTGGGATCAACCCTGCATCTCCAGCACTAGCAGGTGGGTTCTTTACCACTGAGCCACCAGGGAAGCCCTGGAGGAACATCTGCTGTGTGTCAAACATTTTACTCAGCACCTTAAAGCACCTACAGGGAGGCCTGGTGTGCTGCAATTCATGGGGTCGCAGAGTTGGACACGACTGAGCGACTGAACTAATAACTAAAGCACCTATGAAAACACAATCCTGTGTGTTTTCATAGCTTGTCTAATAATACAAATCATGGATTGCACTTCCTAATTTTAGAAAATCACCAGATCTCACTTTGGGTCTTAAAAGTTAAAATCTTTAAAGTATAGTATTGGACACCAGATACTGAAATAGATGATGTTATAATCAGCCAAGTTTGACATATATTGACTGCTATGTGATCTGAGGAGTGAGTTTAATGTGATGTCTACTATATCACATGAACATAAATGGTGACTTTTTAAACTTTTAGGTACAGTTGCCTCCATTCTATAGATGAAGATCCAAGGTGCAGTGAGGGAACATGATTTATTTGAGGCCACAGCTGGAAGCAAATGTTTTCTATGTTATCTCACTTTATGCTAATAACCAGTCAAGGGAGTAAATTCCATTATGCTTATCTTACCCAGAAGCAAACTGTAGCTTGAGGAACTTAAGTAAATTGCCCAAGGACATTTAGTCAGAAAATGGTTGAGGTGGAACCAGGTCAGTCTAACTCAGGAATCTCTGATGGATTCTTTTCTCATAGGTCTTGCCATAGGATAGGTTATAAAGGGTAGAAGAAGGTAAATCCAGGAGCACAGAAGACAGACTATTATTTTTACATTTCAGATGCCTGGTCTCTAACACGTACCCTCTTTTCTACTTAGTATCTTCACGTCTGAGCAATTAGGGTAGGATACATACTCAGTCGAATATGACTGAGTGACTGAACTGAACATACTTCTCTGATTCCATCTTTAAATAGAACATGTCAATGGTGGGGGGAAAGGAGATGATAGCATGCTTGGATGTTGTGATCTGCGTCTCAGTTCAGTTCAGTTCAGTCCTTCAGTCGTGTCCAGTTCTTTCCAATCGCATGGACTGCAGCATGCCAGGCCTCCCTGTCCATCACCAACTCCCGGAGTTTACTCAAACTCATGTCCGATGAGTCGGTGATGCCAATAAACCATCTCATCCTCTGTTGTCCCCTTCTCCTGCCTTCAATCTTCCCTATCATCAGGGGCCTTTCAAATGAGTCAGCTCTTCGCATCAGGTGGCCAAAGTATTGGAGTTTCAGCTTCAACATCAGGCCTTGTAATGAATATTCAGGACTGATCTCCTTTAGGATTGACTGATTTGATCTCCTTGCACTCCAAGGGATTCTCATGAGTCTTCTCCAACATTACAATTCAAAAGCATCAATTCTTCAGCTCTCAGCTTTCTTTATGGTCCAACTCTCACATCCATATATGACTACTGGAAAAACCATAGCTTGGACTAGACGGACCTTTGTTGGCAAAGTAATGTCTCTGCTTTTTAATGTGCTGTCTAGGTTGGTCATAGCTTTTCTTCCAAGGAGTAAGCCTATTTTAATTTCATGGCTGCAATTACCATCTGCAGTGATTTTGGAGCCCAGAAAAATAAAGTCTGTCACTGTTTGTTTCCATTGTTTCCCCATCTATTATACACAAAGTGATGGGACTGGATGCCATGATCTTTGTTTTTTGAATGCTAATGTTCAAGCTGGTTTTAGAAAAGGCAGAGGAACCAGAGATCAAATTGCCAACATCCGCTAGATCATCAAAAAAGCAAGAGAGTTGCAGAAAAACATCTATTTCTGCTTTATTGACTATGCCAAAGCCTTTGATTGTGTGGATCACAATAAACTGTGGGAAATTCTGAAAGAGATGGAAATACCAGACCACCTGACCTGCCTCTTGAGAAACCTATATGCAGGTCAGGAAGCAACAGTTAGAACTGGACATGGAACAACAGACTGGTTCCAAATATACGTCAAGGCTGTATATTGTCACCCTGCTTATTTAACTTATATGAGAAATGCTGGGCTGGAGGAAGCACAAGCTGGAATCAAGATTGCCAGGAGAAATATCAATAACCTCAGATATGCAGATGACACAACCCTTATGGCAGAAAGCAAAGAAGAACTAAAAGCCTCTTGATGAAAGTGAAAGAGGAGAGTGAAAACGTTGGCTTAAAGCTCAACATTCAGAAAACTAAGATATTTCTCCCAGCAATCTTGATTCCGGCTTGTGCTTCATCCAGTCTGCCATTTCACATGATGTACTCTGGATATAACTTAAATAAGCTGGGTGACAATATACAGCCTTGATGTGCTCCTTTTCCAATTTGGAAACAATCTGTTGTTCCATATCCGGTTCTAACTGTTGCTTCTTGACCTGTATACAGGTTTCTCAGGAGGCAGGCAAGGTGGTCTGGTATTCCCATCTCTTGAAGAATTTTCCACAGTTTGTTGTGATCCACATAGTCAAAGGCTTTGGCATAGTCAATAAAGCAGAAGTAGATGTCTTTCTGGAACTCTCCTGCTTTTTTGATGATCCAACAGATGTTGTCAATTTGATCTCTGGTGCCTCTGCCTTTTCTAAATCCAGCTTGAACATCTGCACATTCATGACTGTGTCTAGGATAGTTGTAATGTGCCATCTACTCACACAGATAGCATACTTTATTTGGTTACCATCATTACTGATTGGTGAATCTAAGAGGCAGCCCTACCAGAAACAGAGCTTTCTCTTGTCCTTATTTTCTGTGTCTGAGTACTATCTCTGAGAGCCAAGGTGGTGACTAGAATATGTTTTGTAATGTCAGATGTCATGAGCAATGATTCATTGTTATTGTCAAAGAGGGAGAATGCTCCTGTCTCAGGTGTCAACTGAAAAACAATGCACAACCTGAGAACTGTGTGTTAAGTTTTATTTGGGGCAAAATGAGAACTGCAGCCTGGGAGGCAGTGCCTCAAGATAACTGAGCGGCTGCTCCAAAGAGGCAGTGGGAGGAAGGTCAATACATAAGGCTTTGGTGAAGGTGGCGTTCAATACCATTAATCACTCACTTTACAAAAGGTTTTCTGCTGGTCACCATGATGGGATTTACTGCTTTTCTAGATATGAGGAGATTGAGGTCATAAAACATGTTCCTAAAAACATCCAACTGTTTAAAGACCTGGCTCAGACGGTGAAAGCATCTGCCTACAATGTGGGAGACCTGGGTTCGATCCCTGGTTTGGGAAGATATCCCTGGAGAAGGAAATGGAAACCCACTCCAGTACTCTTGCCTGGAAAATCCTATGGATGGATGGAGGAGCCTGGTAGGCTACAGTCCATGGGGTCACAAAGAGTTGGACAGGACTGAGACTTTATTTTTTTGGGCTCCAAAATCACTGCAGATGGTGACTGCAGCCATGAAATTAAAAGACGCTTACTCTTTGGAAGGAAAGTTCTGACCAACCTAGATAGCATATTCAAAAGCAGAGGCATTACTTTGCCAACAAAGGTTCGTCTAGTCAAGGCTATGGTTTTTCCTGTGGTCATGTATGGATGTGAGAGTTGGACTGTGAAGAAGGCTGAGCGCCGAAGAATTGATGCTTTTGAACTGTGGTGTTGGAGAAGACTCTTGAGAGTCCCTTGGACTGCAAGGAGATCCAACCAGTCCATTCTGAAGGAGATCAGCCCTGGGATTTCTTTGGAAGGAATGATGCTAAAGCTGAAACTCCAGTACTTTGGCCACCTCATGAGAAGAGTGGACTCATTGGAAAAGACTCTGATGCTGGGAGGGATTGGGGGCAGGAGGAGAAGGGGAGGACAGAGGATGAGATGGCTGGATGGCATCACTGACTTGATGGACGTGAGTCTGAGTGAACTCCGGGAGTTGGTGATGGACAGGGAGGCCTGGCGTGCTGCGATTCATGGGGTGGCAAAGAGTCCGACATGACTGAGCCACTGAACTGAACTGAACTGAGCAACTTCACTATCAAAAGACCTGTCCCACCAGATTCCCTGGAGCACAGAGTGCCTCACTCCACCATGAACTCCCTCAGGGGTTGCTGAAGGTCAACAAGCGTAGTAGCACAGGGTTCAATCTCCACAGAGGCAGATGTCAAATGCCCTTGATGTTCGGTCATTGACAATGCTCTCGGCAAGTGCCAATTTGTAGTTGACACAGGTTGAGTGAAGAGGCTGATTTCTGACCCCTTTTGCTTATAGAGCAGAATAATCTTCCGTCTCACTGCCTACCACTTTTACTAGTTCACCATCATTTGTTAAAATTTAGGGCCACATTTTATTAGTGGGCAGGATCTCCATATCTTAATGAAAAGAAACAGACCCTGACCTATGTTTTTTTTTTTTTTTTTCACTTCCTGTACTTATGTGTCATTCATTTCCACTAAGTGGTTCTCATCTGGTAGAAAGATGTAAGACTTTTTCCTTGAGTAGGAGGTGAGGCATCTCTACTCTGTTCTCTGGAGATTGCTTTGGAGCTCTGGGTATAGGCTGTACAGTTTATGCTACCTTAACACTAGAGACAGTGGGAAAATATATTCTCTTTTTTCCTGCGTCACTCCTTTTTTTAATCCTGTGACACTGATGGATGTCATGTTGATTTCATTTTCATGGCATTGCAAGGGCAGGATCCTTACCTTAAATAAAGCTTCAATGGGAAGGGTTGAAACAGCTCTGAAGGCTCTAGTCCAGCTTTTGTTAAGAAAGTCATAATTGGCTTTTGGCTTGCCTACTGTTCATGTGCATGTAAATCCCTTAGCCTGAGGTCCCTCTGCTATCTGCTCTTATCCCGCCATCACCGTAGCCAGTACATGTTTATCAGGGTCATCATAATGATCTTTATTCTCAACATTAGAAAGCTTTGACTTCTACTGACTAAAAGCCTTGGCCACCACTGACTGATACCCCATCATGGAGGCAGCGTCATGCTTGGTATATTAAGTAGCAGCCAGAGGCACAGAACTTTCCATCATCCAGACATGACTGACATGGTCTAGGCTCTGCCCCCTCTTCCTTACAAGGGCCCATTCACAATGCAGATTGATCATGTTTATTTACAGTTCGGAAGGAGACACAAGGATGACAAAGAACTCTCAGTGCTTATGCAATCCCACCTATTTTGGGAGAGTCCCAGACACAGAGAAGTGCAGAGATTTCAGCTTTGATAAATGGAAAACCAACCAGACCTGAGATGGAAAAACCAACTGCAACCATTTTTCTAACATTTTGGCTTTGATCACATATCCCAGTTTTGCTTCCGGCAATTTTGCATCTAATCATTTAACTCCCATGTGGTGGTGAAAGGTACATTAATCGATCATGGTTTAGATTCATTGACATTCAGCCCAAACATTCTGGCCTTGTAAGAATAGTCCAATTTCCCAATGCCTGCAGGCAGTTGCTAAGCTGTTGCCCTGTGTTTCAGAGAGGTGGGAAAGTATTCCTTTGTGCAAGAGACAGAAATTCCTAAATCTAGAGGATGAAGAGGAAGAGAATAAAGAAGAAGAGGAGGAGCAGGGGAGGGAGGAAGAAGAGAAGGGGAGTGCCAAAGTCCCGTTTGTGACCTTGCTTAGCTTTTTCAATCCAAAATGGGGGTTGGGGGTGAGAGGAGTCATCTGGCTGAGGGGTAAGGGGATGAATAGAACCAGAGCAAACTTCTAATGAAGAGACAGGCTGACATGAAGGGCAGAACATTGGCTTTGGGAACAGATTGAGATTTGAGATTTGGCTATACACTAACTAATCTGTTGCTACTTTGGACAAATTTCCTCACTTCTCAGCTTCTCAGTTTTCCCAGCCATAAAACTGGGATAAAAATCTTGATTTTTCAAAGGCTGCCCTATGGATCGTAGGTACTGTACCTCATAGAGGTGGTAGCATATTGCTTGGCTTTCAATAAAAGATATGTACTATCCTTCTTTAATTCTACATATTGAATAGATAAAAGGATATAGGACAGACATTTGTTTCTCTAGGTGCCCACTCCATAGTAAATTAAATGTAATGTTTCCTGGCTACCATAATAAAGCTGGACTATACATCCATGTTTGACTACAACATCACAATTATTCCCGTCATCCAAGTAGACGGCTTGAGGTTATCTTGACTCTTCTCCATCCCTTTAGGCTCACATCTGATTATTCTCTAAGTCCTAGCACTTCACTGCTAAAGTATTTCTGAAATCCAGGCCTCTTAGTGCTTCCCAGGTGATGCTAATGGTTAAGAACCTTCCTGACAACGCAGGAGACATAAGAGACGTGGTTTCAATCTCTGGAAAGATTCCTGCAGGTGGAAATGGCACCCACTCCAGTATTCTTGCCTGGAGAAGTCCATGGAGAGAGAAGCCTGGTGGGCTACAGTCCATAGTGTCGCAAAGAGTTGGGCATGACTGAAGTGACTTATCACACAGCATCCAAGCCTCTTATTTCCTTTTGCCTTTCCTGCTGATATCACCTTATCTTTATTTGCTAAACAGGTGCTGACATTTTCCTCTTTCTCTTTTATTTATTTATATTTCTAAGTTGTTTAAAATTTATATTGGAGTGTAGCTGATGATAAAAAAAAAGTTGTGAGAGTTTCAGGTGCACGACAAAGCAACTCAGCCAGAAATATACATGCGTCCATTCTCCCCCAGACTCCCCTCCCATCCAGATTGCATATAACACTGAGCAGAGTTCCATGTGCTATACAGTAGGTCCTTGTTGGTTATCCATTTTAAATGCAGCAGAGTGTACATGTCCACCCCAAACTCCCTGTTTCTTCCTCTAAAGCTTTTCCCGGGTAACCATTAGTTTGTTCTCCAAGTTTGCGACTCTGCTTCTGTTCTGTAAATAAGTTCATTTGTGTCATTTCTTTTTAGATTCTGCATGTAAAGGATATCATACAGTATTTCTTTTTCTGTGTCTAACTTCACTCAGTATGACATTCTCTAGGTCCATTCATGTTGCTGCAAATGGTATTATTACAGTCTTTTTAATAAGGCCTCTTATTTCTGTATCTGTTCTTGCTACTCTTGCCATAGTTCTGGAACTAATCTTCTCTGTCCCATGTTGTTGCAACTCTTCTTAACCGTAAAAGCTTCCTGTACATTAACTTATTTTCTAAGCTAATCATCTTTTTGAAATGGCTCAAATTCTAAGCAATGTTTGATTGTCCTATATTGTCTACTGAATGGGGTTTTATCATTTGTCTTGGTAGTCTGGATGTCAACATTTTGATTCTAACCTCCCTTCCTATGGTGGATCTCAGTGGAGGTGACTGCACTCTCCCAGGGTCATGTTTGGTTGTCAACACCAGGAATGGGGGTTGCTATAGTATTTAGTGGCTAGAAGCTGAGGATACTGCTTAACATCCTACGATGCACAGGATAACATAAAATCATTTGGCCCCAAGTGTCCATATGCCAAGACTGAGAAAACTTGCTTTATAGCTGAGGTAATCAGAGCAAGGCTGGAAATAGAAACAGTAGGCACAATTGCTAGTTAATCAATGGGAAGTTGAAAGAAAGCAGGACAGAGTGTGAGAAAGAAGAGGAGAAGATCAAGAACGGTGTGCCCTTCTAATACACGCTTTGCTCCACAGTAGGAAATGAGCATGAGTGATGCAGAAAGTGGGCCGCAGTGGACAGCTGGGCATAGGATAACCTTCAGGAGAGCGCTGAGCGATGCACATACAAGATAGTAGGTTTGCGAAAGGAGAGAGATATTGTGTTTTCTCTAGGGCACTTCGTAGAGGAAGTACATGAGATAAATAGGCTATTCTCTCTCTCAGAGAGAGGAACAGAAATTTTCCATCTATAAATGTAAAACTGCATAAAAATCATTTCTGGAACTGTGCATTTATATCATTGAAATGTAAGATCAAATTAATCCTGATAACAGAAATTTAAAAAGAACAATTACGATAATGCTAACAATCATGACAGTGGTTTAGATTCATATGTCACCTTTCACCTGAAGAGTTTGATGAAATAAAGAAATCTGAATTAAATTTCTATAGTGATATAAGAAATTGTGTGATAAAACCTTTAGTGATGTTATGTTCAGATAAAACATAAATGTCTGTAGTTCCAGCTGCAAGGCAATGAAAAGTGTTTTTGTGGTTGTTTTATGTTGTTGTTTTTGCAATAAACCAGTGAGTGAGTGAGTGTGAGCTAATTTCAAAGGAGCATTTATGATAAGATTTGTGTAATGAAGATATGGAGAGGGCCACAGACACACACCTTCACTTTCTTAGGTTGCTGTGTCTGATTTGCACTTGTATTAGAATCTCTGTGAGGTGACATGCATAATTAATCACTAATATTATTATTAATATCTCTTAATATAGAAGATGGATCATGGTATATCTAAATTGCACCCTGCCTCAGCTGTTACTTAATTAAAAAACTGAGACCAACAGTCAGAGAGAAATATTAATGGCATGCAATTTAGTTTAAATCTTAGTTCACAAAGAGATCTCAAAAATAATTGTATGTTTTGCCAGGAGGAATACCTGTTATGCAGAAACCATTTTGGACCAACTCCCTTGCTTCTCAGATCAAATGAATGTCTGTTCCATATTAACATGTTTATTTGATCTCAGGTTGTCAATAAGACCATTAAAGAACATTCAGCTTCAAATACAGAGAAGGAACAGTAAAGACACAAGTGTAAATTACAGGGTGAAGCAAGGAATTTATTTTTAACCTCATGAAGGATTGGACTTTAATGAGACACTACTTTAGGTCTGAAATGGAAGGTTTGCAGCAAGAAAAAAAAAACCTCAAATGTGATTATTAACTCAATCTTGTTTTTACAAGATGCTTTCTAAATGACTATAGCTCACATTTGGGTAATACTGAGCGTGGGGTTCCAAAGAGTCAGATACTACTTAGTGACTGAACATGCATGAGCAGTTTATATGTGGAGCACCTATATATGGGCTACTTCATTTAATGTTCATTGTAACCTAGTGATCAGGCAGGGCAGAAATTACCACCTTCATTTTACAGATTACAAAACTAATCATTCAGAAAAGACAAGACTGTTTTAAAGTCACAAGGTAAAATACTCTCTGTTTAAGCAGACTTCCCTGGTGGGTCAGACAGTACAGAATCTGCCTGCAATGCAGGAGACTGGGGTTCGATCCCTGGTTTGGGAAGATCCCCTGGAGAAGGGAATGGCAACCCAACCCAGTATTTTGCCTGGCGTAGTCCATGGACAGAAAAGCCTGGCAGGCTACAGTCCATGGGGTTGCAAAGAGTCAGACACAACTGAGAGTCTAACACTTTAAACAGCCTAATCTAAAGTGGGATTTTTTTTTAAGCTAGATGACTATTATAGTCACTTCTAAACTTATTATTCTAAAATAATATGTTTTAAAAGTATTTTACATTAAGAAAGTATTACATGGTTTATATACTGTTTCCAAATGTATTATCTTATTTGATCCTCAGAATAATCCTCCAAGCTAAATATTATTATCTTCAATTTAGAGGTGCAGGCATAGACGTCCAACAAGTTTAAGGGATTTGCCTCAGGTCACCATTTCGAGGACATGGCTGGAACCCAAGCCATGTGTTCTGAGTCTAAATTCAATGTGAGTTTCTATTATTTTTATTCTGAAATACAGCTTAAAAGTCAGTGAATGCCAGATTCCTGGGATCATTTGACTTTCAGTAAGATACTTGGACTTCCCTGGTAGCTCAGACGGTAAAGCATCTGTCTACAATGAGGGAGACCAGGGTTCGATCCCTGGGTGGGGAAGATCTCCTGGAAAAGGAAATGGCAACCCACTCCAGTACTGAGCGACTTCACTTTCACTTTTAAGATACTTGGAGGGGCTTGACTCCCATGGCTCAGCAGTTAAGAATCTGCCTGCCCTGTGGGAGCCACAGGAGACACGGTTTGATCCCTGGGTGGGGAAGATCCCCTGGAGAAGGGAATGGCAACCCACTCCCCTATTCTTGCCTGGAGAATCCCATGGACAGAGGAGCCTGGCAGGCTATAGTCCAGAGGGTCACAAAGAGTTGGACAAGACTGAAGTGACCTAGCACGCATGCATGCAAGGTTCTGCCAGGGATAGAGGAAGGACTTCCTCTTTGAATAGGCTGCCATCCCAGCCATCGTAAACCTTAGCGTGTGAACTGCTAGACTTAGGATATCCTGATGAAAGACTGACCCATCTGATCCCACTGTCCAATGAAAAGAAATATCAAGAAAATCAACATGCAAACCAAATGTTCAGCAAACCTCTGTTTCTGGGAGACTGGAGCAGGGGGAGGCTATGAAGTCATTTATCATTTTAAAGGTGGCTGTGTCCCTTTAAATGCAATCTGTAATGACTTATGACTCCAGCAACCCTTCTTGATTACTGCCTCTTGCCATTCATCATCACCATGGAAACAGCACTGTTGCCAGCTGTGTGCTCGGTAGTGGAGTGGAGGCGGTGCTATTGACTGGGGACAAGAGGCTAGCACATGGGGGTTTCTGGATTTTCAGGACTCTTTTTTTTTCAAGAGGAGACAAATTGAGGGGACATGCCTCCCTTCTTCCCACTGCAAGCCCCTAGGTGGGGTGTCATCCAGAGGAGCACACCAGACCAGATGGTCTCAATGCCCTTGCGTCTCTCTGGGAAGAAAAGAAGATGAGATCAGAAACACTCCAGCCTGGATGGGAATCCACCAGGCAGCAGAAGGCATGCGGAAGGGGCAAACCATGTGCAAATTTCATTAACACAGTTTCTCATGGAGACTCTTCAAGCATGCAGCCAATCTTCTCTACTGCCTCTTTCCTGAGCCTCTACTGTATTACATCTCTAAGAGCTGTCTGCAAAATCCATCCAGCCTCCCCCTACCTGACCCAGTCTTAATTGCATCCCTATCTTCCAGTTTGGTTTTCTGCCCCTTTCTTTTGCTCTTCTTGTATATGACCTTGAGCCTTTTATGACTGCCTGCTTTCTCTCATCTCCCCTTTCATATCTAATGAATGATGTTAGCAAGGCAGACTGAGAAGGGAAAGAGACCATCTATTCCAACTTCCTACGGTTACAGACAAGAAAACTGACATCCAAAGTGGTTTCAGGAACTCCCCAAAGCCACTCCGAGATCTCTTGGCAGGCTGAGCACTATAGCCGAGGTCTCTGAATCCCCAGCCCAGTGCTTCTTCCAGCACAAGGGCTTGCTCTGTCATATTTCCTCCTGGCTTCTTAGGCTAATGTTCTGCCACACAGAAGTATAGTCAAATCTCAACTCTCTAGGCCAATTATTATTTAGTGTGGAGTAATCCTTGCTTTCATGGAGTGTTTCTCTTTGCAGAACTTGACTTGCTCCAGAGACTTCAGAGAATTCATTCTCACGAGATGGGATGCAGGGCCAGGCTGCTTACTTATCTTTCTGCTTTATTTAGAGTGAGCATTAAAGTCCCAGGACATGGAAGGGCTTGAAATGGGTATATTAAAAAAGTGCTAGAAAAATCAGAATATTGCATTCTGCACTGCTGAACTCTGCTTGAGCTGCAGGCTGCTAGGGGAATGAGAGACACCATCTCTGGGTTTGCTACAAAAATGTTTCACATAAACATTTCTTGGTTAGCAAAGGAATTTTTTACACATGACATTGCATTCAACTTCCAAGATCTCTAGAGAATGCCCACAGCCAAAGTCTGGTGTTAGGATAAAGGCAGGCTGGAAAAGTAAAAAGGAGACTATTGACCTGGACCCTAGTCATGGTTCTGCAGCTGAGGTCGCATTGAAGTTGTGATTAAGCCACTTCCACCTTCTGGACCTCTACGGTTTTGTCTGTGACATCAAGTTGTAACTCAAAGTTATCTGTCCCCTAGAAGACCTAATTGTAACAATAATAACAGAGGTAGGATTGCTACCCTTTATTTAGCCCTATTGTGCAGCTGAGGACTTTGTAAACATCATTATTCCATTAATGTTCATAACCTCTCACATAGACAGGATTGCTATCTCAAATTAGAAATAAAGCAATGGATTCAAAAAGACTAAGGATCTTGCCAAGGGTTATTATATACTAATTTAAAGAGGATTCATGCCCAGGTCTGTTGGTCCAAAGCCATTTTACCAAATGATAATGTCTTTGAGCATTCTATGATTTTACTATTTTTTCTGACTTTTTAAAGCCACATAGTCATTTATTCAATAAGTATTTATCGAGTGACTAAATATATGCAAATTTTTCTTTGTAATATTTGCATTTTAGACATAAACAAAGGAAAGAATACTTTTACCACCTCTCTTGAAAGTAATTTTCTCTTTTGATTTTACTTTGATATTATTTTAGACACTCCAGCTTTTGTTTGATTAGTATATCTTTTTTCATCCTTTTACCCATTTATGGAACCTATTTGTGTCTTTATACTTAAAGCATATTTCTGTTAGATGGTATGTAATTATTAATAGATCTTGTTCTGGTAGATGGTATGTAATTATTAATAGATCTTGTTATTTTATGCCTTCTGACAATCTCTGCCTTTTAAATGGATTATTGAGATAACTTATATTTAATTTAATTATTAATATGATTTGATTTAAGGTGCTGAATATGTGTTTAATATTTGTTTGATCTGTTCCCTTCTTTTTACTCTTTTCTGATATCTTTTGGGTTAATATTTTAAATGATTTTTTTTTAATCTTTTTTGTTAGCTTATTAGATAAGGCTCTTTGATGTGTTACTTTAATGGATGCTTTATGGTTTATATTGTAGTTTATCACAGTCTATCTTCAAATGACACTGTATCACTTTATGTATAGTATAACTTACATTAGTATGTTTTCATGTCTCTATTTCTTGACCTTTGTTCTATTTTTCTCAGAAATTTTATTTCTAATTTTGAATCCCAAAATACATCACTATTTTTGCTTTAAATGATCAATTATCTTTTTACGGTTTTATTGCTTTTTAGAGGAGCTTTGGATTCACGGCAAAATTAAGATAAGGAAGAATATGCAACCTTTTAAGAAGCTGGGAATACATTGATGAACAAGAGAGACAAAACCCTTGTCCTTGTGAAGCTCACAGTCTATTTCATGCATGCAAGGATCTATAATCAGATAAATAAACACGTGACTTTAGGTAGAAGTCAATGTTCGGAAGAAAAAAATTAGGATGATGAGATAAAGCCAGTTTAAGTGGCTTCCTGAGTGAGAGACATCCAGGCTGAGACCCGAAGCAGAAGAATGACCCAGCTATTCAGAGCTGGGGGAGAAGGAAGCCAGGCAGGGAGGAAAAAGAACCGAGTCCTGTGGAGGAAAGAGCTACTCGGCTCTGCAGTTGTAGTGTGAACGCAGCCATAGACAATATAGAAATGAGCGGGTGTGGCAGTATTCCAATGATATTTATGCACACTGAAATTTGAATTTCATGTAATTTTCAGTTGTCTTGAAATTCTTTTCATTTTCGATTTTTTTTCACCCTAACTTGGCTTATAGACAAATGGAGACAGGACAGTTTTGCCTGCTTTGGTGATTTGGAGTTAGAGGAGGTATATGAAGTAAATGGTCCACTGTTTACATAATTTATCCATCTTTTCTTTTTATGTTTTCCATCTGGGGAGCAGGCTCAGGGATGATAAAGTTCTTCTATGTGCTGAGTCATGGTCATTTTCCTGTATTTTCACTGCTGGATGTCACCATTCTTCAGGCTAACATTGAATGGGAGTAGCAGAAGCTGCCAATGCCCATCCATATCCTCTCAGCCTATATCTTATTCGTTGACTGACTTCTAACTGCCAGCACCTACATGTCTTTACTTGATGGTTTTCCCTGGCTTCCAGAGGCCCCTCTTATTATGCAGTAGTAGGTTGGAAGTAGTGGAGAATTAATATCCCTCAAGACCAGCCCTCAAGCAGTCCTCCAGCAATGATTGACAGGAGAGGGCAGGTAAAAGCCCAAGCTCCCTCTCCCTGTGGCTATTCCTAAGGCATGTGTTCCACTGGCCTCAGCAGGATTTAGCTTCAGTTGGCCTCAGTGGCAAATTGACGACTCATTCTCTCTTGGTTGCCTTCCTAACCCTGTTTCACTTCCTGTTCCCTTACAGATGTTTTTGAGGATCACCTTCCTAATAAAGTACTTGAACTGGATTCCTTGCCCTAAGACCTGGTTCTAGGGGAATACAAACCAAGATAATGGCATCTAAACTCTCTGTGTCAGACGGTGTCCAGTGCCAGTCCCCTTCTAAGATACAAGAGAGCTTCCGAGGTCTTCTGCCAATAGTGAGAAGTGAATATTGTCTTCAAATATTTGAGATTTTATCATAGACAAGATTTTACTTAAACATGGCTCTAGAGGACAGAAATAGGATAATCATATAAGCATTATGGGAGGTATAACTCAGATAAGAAAGAGAGCTTCCAAAGTCATAGTTATCATGAATTAATTTCATCTACCTCATAAGTCAGTAAGTTCCTAGTCCACGGGTACAGACACATGAAATTTGATGGTGACTTCTTGGTGGGGATATTAAGGAGTAGACAATCAACTGACTGAAGTTAGACATGCATATGCATTAAGGTTCCTTCACATTATTGCATTTTGGGATTAAATAAATTAAAAAAAAAATCCTGAAGCACTGGGAAAGGCAAACAAACCAAGTGTCAGAAATTGATACACCACAGAAAAGAGACTTTATCCAAATTGTGATGACAGAATTTAGAAAATTGTTTCTTATCCAAATCTTCATAACTCATGTCACAAGACAGTTTTCAAAGGATCTTGAAACTGTTGATGTGAGAACAGTGACTCATAGCCCAGTCTGACACCTCTTTGTACCTGAAGAGACATTTTTCCAGAGCTGAACAACCATAATCTCCCCTAGGAAGAATTATGGCACCATTACCTGCCTTCCAGTGGCTCTTTCTCCTCTCTTCCCAGAGAAAACTGAGCAAAAAGTAAAATATCTTACTGCTTTCAAAACCATGCCAAGTGTTTATTGGGGCAATTCTCTAGTTGTCACCGCCGATTGCAAGCCACGGTCATGTGATAAATCTCATTAGTGTCGTACTCATGGAAGAGACCAGCCTGACTTGGGTAGTTGGTTAGCAGGTCTTTCCTACTTCCCACAGAATGGGATCTTAAAATTTCATGTGGAAACTAGAAAGGGTAATGGAGATTAAGAAGTGGCCAAAAAGTGCCAGAAAGAGAATGAATCAGTTAGAATCTCAAGCAATGGAGTTAGAAATGTTTCAGAGAATGTCAGCACTGAATCTTGTGTACCAGTGTTGAAAGGAAGGAAGGAACACCACATTGGCCATGGTACCAGCTGACCAGCCTTCTTGTCTGTTTTGGGCCTATTTTACTGGGAAACAAGAAGTAGTTGATTCCTTGACAAGTAGTTCGATTTTTTCACTTTTAAAGTAAAGCGATTGAAACATTGACTGCTAAGTTCCTTTCAGGTTTAAAACTGAGTGATTTACAGCTATATCAATTATTATTTGTTTTCAAAGTATTTTTTATATATATTCACTCAATTATATGAGATTAATATCCACATATGAAATATACATATAAACATATATTTGTTCATATATATATACAAGTTTGTATATATATGTATTTGTTTATATATATGTTTGTATATGTACATAGATGGTTGTTTGTATTCATTTAGTATACTTATAAGTACATTTACACAATTGTGTGTATATACATACAAATATAGTATGTGTATGTGCATGAAAAAATAAGAAAGCAGAACGAGGAATATCAAGTAGAGGGATACAATTTCAAAAAATGTTAGAGGTGGGGAAAAGAACTGCTTCATCTTCATCAGTTGAAGATGGCTTCCTGGAAGAAGTAGAATTTTATCTATTATTTAACAAAGGAATGATAAGTTCTAAATGGATTGATGGTGATGGGTGGTGTGTGGTCATGTCATTTGCACAAATAATATCTTGAGAGCAGACTTGGATCTGAGTGGGTCAATCCTTTTAAGATGGCATTAAAGTCATCCTGACAATGGCCATGGGCAAGGATTTTTCAGCTGGATTAGTAGACAGACCATTTCAGTATTAGCTAGCTATGTTTTGGTGATCTACTTTTGCTGAGCATCTAATTTTACCCAGGTGGTAGAAATACCTAGAAATTAGGAAAATAAGTCAGACCTATTATGAAAGTAAGTGCTGAAAACTAAATAAGATGTGGTGTCTGCTTTAAAGAAGCTGACAACATGATGAGGAATAAAGATTAAAGAAAGATGTATTTATTAAAACATGTACTAAGTTCAAAGTAACAAAGAAGAGGAGGAGAAGGAAATAAAACACAGAAAGAACAGACAGCATAGAAAGCATGATGGCAAGAAAAAGGGACAACTGGATGAGCCTAGAGATAATGTTGAAGCATGAAGCAAGGGATGAAATGGTTGTAGATGGTAGAAACACCAGATTGTGAAAGACTTAAAAAGGATGGTAAAGATATTGGAGTCTATCACGTTTAATGCACAGCAGTGATATGATCTTAATTTGCACCTACTGGAGAGTAGCTTGGAGGAAGACTAGACTGAAAGTAGGTAGCTGTTGTTCAGTAGCTCAGTTGTGTCTGACTTTGCGACCCCATGGACTGCAGCACATCAGGCTTCCCTGTCCTTCACCAACTCTCAGCGTTTGCTCAAACTCATGTTCACTGAGTCCGTGATGCCATCCAACCATCTCATCCTCTGTTGTCCCCTTCTACTGCCTTTGATCTTTCCCAGCATCAGGATCTTTTCTAATGAGTCAGCTCTTTGCATCAGGTGGCCAAAATATTAGAGCTTCAGCTTCAGCATCAGTCTTTTCAGTAAATATTCAGGGTTGATTTCCTTTTGAATTGACTGATTTGATCTCCTTGCTGTCCAAGTTTCTCTCAAAAGTTTTCTCCAACAACACAATTGAAAAGCATCAATTCTTTGGTGCTCAGCCTTCTTGATGGTCCAACTCTCACATCCATACATGACTACTGGAAAAACCATAGCTTTTACTATGCAGACCTAACGTAGGGAGAGAGATAGGCTATTATGGTCACCCAAGTGGACAAAAAAGGAGAATCACAGGTATGAAAGTGAGGATGAAGAGAAGACGGCTCTGTTAGTTCCTGTGGCCACTGTAACAAAGTACCACAATCTTGGAGGCTCGAAGCAACTCTGAGAGTTCTGGAGGACAGAAGTTAGAAATCACGGTGTGGTAGGGCCATGGTCATTCCAGAGTTTCTTAGGGGAAATCCATTCCCTGCCTCTTCTGGCTTCTGGTGGGTGGGAGCATTCTTTGATGGTATTTGCAGCTTGCAGAATCTCTGCCTCTCTTCCCATCACCTTCCCCTCGGCATGTCTTAAATCTCCCTCTGCCTTTCTCATATACAGATACTTGTTCTGGTAGTTAGAACTCACTTGTATAATTCAGAATGATCTCCTCATCTCAAGATCCTTAATATAATTGAATTTACAAATTTTTTTTCCCTCAAATAAGGTAACACTTACAACTTCCAGGAATTAGGATGTGGACATATCTTTGGGGGCATTATTCAGCTCACTGCTATGACAGATAGTAGGAACATAGAAGATGGAGAAAATGGTGATCAAGAAGGATCAGGGAGGAAAGTCTAGCTTCATACATAAAGTTCTAATCACCAAATGAAACATAAAATAGCAAAGGAGGAGTGGATTGAGAAATTATGATGATGAGTCTTATTTTGGACTGAATGAGTGTGAGCTGCTCTTGGTTATCCAAGTAAAGACATATGATCCTGAAGTTTAAGAAAGGGGTCTGGTAGAACACACCTATTTGGGAGCCAGTGTCTATAAACTAACCTGGGAGTCAATGCAATAGCTTAGAACGAATGTGTGGTGACATGAGCAGTAGATCAGTGAGGTAACCCTAGGGAACACCAGCTTGAGCGAGGCAGGAAAATTCAAGTTTACAGTTAAAGTAGGCACTTAGAGAAAAAAAATGGTCCCATATGAAATGGGAAGACCAGGTGAGTACATAGATGTCAAGCAAAAATAAAATATCAAGAACCAAATACTCCAAAATGTCAAGCCTAACAGACTTCCGGCAATAATGGCTGGTTTTCCTGACATTTAGGACTTGTGCTATGAACACCACACACATCTTGGAATCTTCACCACTGTCCTGTGGTATAGCTGCAATGATTCTACCTTTAGAGAGGAACTAAGGGTTCTAGAAAAGCTTTTAATTCAAGATCACAAAGCTAGTCCATGGCAGAGCTCAGATTCAAAGGCAGGTCTCTCTGACTTGAGAATATATGATCTTAGCAATCTCTATACAGTCTTTCTTTTAAACCTTGGTTGCAACAGGAGAGGAGGAGAGAGGAGCACACAAATATAGCAAGTGTTCACTGGTTTTCCTAGAGATTGGCTGATAAAGGAAAGAGAGAGACTGAATGGCTAGCAGAGACTAACTGCAGGCCAGATGATTTTTAAAGGACATGTGGGCCTTGATCATGTTTATAGTATAAGGAGAAGGACCCTAGAAGGAAAGAATTAATTATAAAGAGATAGCTAATTACCCAGGTTTGTGGAAGAGGGGAGAGGTTCAAAGGTATAGGTGGTTGTACTTCCTTTTGAATCTCAGTTTTCTTTTTAAAGTTGTTATTGGATACACTGTTGTATTAGTTTCTAATGTATAGCAAAGTGTATCAGCTATACACACATACATCCCCTCTTTTTTGGATTTCCTTCCCATTTAGGTCATCACCGAGCATTGAGTAGAGTTCCCTGTGCTGTACGATAGGTCCTCATTATTTACCCACTTTATACACGGTATAAGAGTGTATATATGTCAACCCCAATCTTCCAAATTCGCCCCCTCCCTCTCCCCACTTGGTAAGCACACATTTGTTCTCTACATCTGTGTCTCTATTTCTGTTTAAGGTCATCTATGAATTTTTTTTTTCATATTCCACTTGTGTTAATATATGGTATTTGTTTTCGTCTTTGTGATTTACTTCACTGTGTATGACAATCCCTGGGTCCATCATGTCTCTACAGAAGCTCATTTTTCTTAACTGAAAAATACAGACAATAATAAACTCACCACTTACAGGATGGTTGTGCAGATTAACTGAAATAAAGCCCCAAGAGCACTTTGTAAGCTAATTACCACTCTAATCATTGGTTTGTTATCCTTAAAATATTTTCTAGTTGAGATGGATTGGTTGGCAAAGTGACCACAAAGAAGCTGGGACATACCTACTCATGTGGGTGACAGTTCTCTACGCTTCAGTTGGCAAGAGATAGAGAACAAGGGGATCTTAAGTCATAGAAACTGTGTTTCTTGGGACACTCAGTGGAGTTTCATTCTTCCTGCCTTTATCTATCTCTGACCAGAGCTAATTCAAAACCAGGAAAGTTCTAGCTGAGGACACAGGGGCTGTAACAGCTATCAAGTACATACTGGTGGGAATCAAGGTTGGATTGAGGGTGCTGATAAAATGTTTTGCGACTGGATCTTCAGGTGGAAAAAGCCCTTATATAACATTTCCTGATGTCCTGGAAAAATGACTTCCTTCGTGGCAGGTTTCAGTCTACCAAGTTAGAATGGAGTTGAAAGAGATTTACATAGTTAGCCTGTGAGTCAGCATGAGAAGGCTCCAGCACTTGCTATAAAAGAAACTTGTGAATATTTCAACTCTCATTTTCAGAGATGGAAACAAAAGCTTAGCAGGATGAAATATCTTGCCTAATTTTGTGGAGCTAGCCCATTGGGGAGCAGTGGTTAAAAACAGTAGTTGCACATACAAAACATTATGCAGCATATTTTATTTTTGATCTTGATTCAAGTGTTGAGATTCCAAATCCCATAATATTCCTGTTAATTTCTGTGATACCTTTTAGGCACTTCTAATTATTTTCACTCCTGTTCCTGGAATACATAATCAGATGTTTCTGCCTTTACATTGTTAAAGTCCAAGGGAACATGGAAGATTTATAAAGTCCTTCTTCCTAGACCAGTCTTTTGACTTAAGGCAAACAAATTTCAAAATATTAACTTTGCTGTAGATAAAGTGAATATTAAGAAAATGATTTGTGCTGCAATGAAGTGATCTATTTCATGCTGAGTCCAACATTGGAGAGACTTATCCATAGACTTAAGCCAAGACAGACCTTACTTTCTTTTTGTTGAATCTTAAGGCATTGAAAACTAAGGAGTTTGCCCCTCCTTCCCTGAAAGTGGGTCACTCACCAACAAAAAAGAGAGAAGGGGGAGGCTGTTTATGGTTTATGTCCAAGTATTCTTCTTTCCAAACTATGCAAATAGTTTACTTCCCTTCCTTTTATCTGGGAATTAGCCCCAATCCTCAAATTCAAAAAAAAAAAAAAAAAAAGAAAAATTGAAAAATTCATTCTATGAGACTAGTATTACTATGATACCACAACCACGCAAAGACACCACACATTAAAAAGAGAGAGACCTATATCCCTCATATGGATGCAAAACTCCTCAACAAAATACTAGCAACTGAATCTAGCGATAAATAAAAAGGATTATACACTAACCAAGTGGGATTAATCCCAGAAGTGCAAGGTTGGTTCAACATATGAAAAGCAATCAATTAAACACACATATTTGGAGAAGGAAATAGCAGCCCACTCCAGTATTCTTGCCTGGAGAATCCTGTGGAGGGAGGAGCCTGGTGGGCTGCACAGAGTCGGACATGACTGAGGCAACTTAGAATGCATGCATGCATTGGAGAAGGAAATGGCAACCCACTCCAGTATTCTTGCCTGGAGAATCCCAGGGACGGAGGAGCCTGGTGGGCTGCCATCTATAGGGTTGCACAGAGTTGGACACGACTGAAGTGATTTAGCAGCAGCAGCAGCAGCAAACACACATATTACTAGAGAAAAGGGGGCGGGGACGCATAATCATCTCAATAGATTCAGAAGAAACTATTTGACGAAACCCAGTACCCTTTCATGACAACTGCTGTTGTTCTGTGGCTAAGTTGTGTCCGACTCTTGGTGACCTCATGGACTGTGGCATGTCAGGTCCCTCTGTCCTCCACTATCTCCCAGAGTTTACTCAAACTCAAGTCTATTGAGTTGCTGATGCTATCTAATCATCTCATCCTCTGCTGCCTCCTTCTCCTTTTGCCTTCAACCTTTCCCAGGATCAGATGAATGAATTGGCTTTTGGCTCTTTACATAATGTGGCCAAAGTATTGAAGCTTCAACTTCAGCAACATTCCTTCCAATTAATATTCAGGTGGATTCATGATAACAGCACTCAATACACTAGAAAAGAAAATCCATTTGCAAAATGCAAATGGAGCTTTCTTCATATGAAAGGAAACATCATCAGAAATAGGCAGAAAATTTCTTCCTTAAAGATTAAACAGAAGTGTGAATTTCATCAATCACCTTGATTTCCTGACCCCAGCCTGAAAAGAGACATTTTATGGGCCCAGTAGCTATGGCTAGAAGGAATGGAGAAAACAATTCTGAAGCGGGCCTGGGCAGACTGCACGCTGTGCGTGCTCAGCCACTCAGTCGTGTTCAACTCTTTGTGACTGTATGGACTGTGGCCTGCCAAGCTCCTCTGCCCATGGGATTATCCTGGCAAGAATATTGCAGTGGGTTGCCATTTCCTCCACCAGGGGATCTTCTCGACCCAGGGATCAAACCCAAGTCTCCTGTGGCTCCTGCATTGCAGGCAGATTTTTAACCACTGAGGCATCTGGGAAGCCCCAAATTGCATGCTAAGACACGATTATACAAGCATTGGTTTAAATTTTGAATGATTATTTATTAGCTGTATGATCTTTGGGCATTTTTAGCTTTGTGAGACTGTTTCCTCATCTGTAGAATTATTATAGTCTTTCTTATTTCCCAAGGTCATTATAGAGTCAGGACTAGCATGTGTGGAGAGCATAGCATGGTCAATAGTCAGGCACAGATTAGGCACTCCCTAAAAGGCTGTGAAAAGAAGAGAAGGGAAAAGGAAATATATAAGCATCTGAATGCAGAGTTCCAAAGAATAGCAAGAAGAGATAAGAAAGCCTTCCTCAGCGATCAATGCAAAGAAATAGAGGAAAACAACAGAATGGGAAAGACTAGAGATCTCTTCAAGAAAATTAGAGATACCAAGGGAACATGTCATGCAAAGATGGGCTAGATAAAGGACAGAAATGGTATGGACCTAACAGAAGCAGAAGAGATTAAGAAGAGCTGGCAAGAATACACAGAAGAACTGTACAAAAAAGACCTTCATGACCCAGATAATCACAATGGTGTGATCACTCACCTAGAACCAGATATCCTGGAATGTGAAGTCAAGCGGGCCTTAGAAAGCATCACTATGAACAAAGCTAGTGGAGGTGATAGAATTCCAGTTGAGCTATTCCAAATTCTGAAAGATGATGCTTTGAAAGTGCTGCACTCAATATGCCAGCAAATTTGGAAAAGTCAGCAGTGGCCATAGAACTGGAAAAGGTCCATTTTCATTTCAATCCCTAAGAAAGGCAATGCCAAAGAATGCTCAAACTACTGCACAATTGCACTCATCTCACATGCTAGTAAAGTAATGCTCAAAATTCTCCAAGCCAGGCTTCAGCAATAGGTGAACTGCGAATTTCCAGATGTTCAATCTGGTTTTAGAAAAGGCAGAGGAACCAGAGATCAAATTGGCAACATCTGCCGGATGATCAAAAAAGCAAGAGAGTTCCAGAAAAACATCTATTTCTGCTTTATTGACTATGCCAAAGCCTTTGACTGTGTGGATCACAATCAACTGTGGACAATTCTGAAAGAGATGGGAATACCAGACCACCTGACCTGCCTCTTGAGAAACCTATATGCAGGTCAGGAAGCAACAGTTAGAACTGGACATGGAACAACAGACTGGTTCCAAATAGAAAAGGAGTACGTCAAGGCTATATATTGTCACCCTGCTTATTTAACTTATATGCAGAGTACATCATGAGAAACTCTGGGTTGGAAGAAGCACAAGCTGGAATCAAGATTGCTGGGAGAAATATCAATAACCTCAGATATGCAGATGACACCACCCTTTTGGCAAAAAGTGAAGAGGAACTAAAAAGCCTCTTGATGAAAGTGAAAGAGGAGAATGAAATAGTTGGCTTAAAGCTCAACATTCAGAAAACGAAGATCATGGCATCTGGTCCCATCACTTCATGGGAAATAGATGGGGAAACAGTGTAAACAATGTCAGACTTTATTTTTTGGGCTCCAAAATCACTGCAAATGGTGACTGCAGCCATGAAATTAAAAGACGCTTACTCCTTGGAAGGAAAGTTATGACCAACCTAGATAGCATATTCAAAAGCAGAGACATTACTTTGCCCACAAAGGTCCATCTAGTCAAGGCAATGGTTTTTCCAGTGGTCATGTATGGATGTGAGAGTTGGACTGTGAATAAAGCTGAGCGCTAAAGAATTGATGCTTTTGAACTGTGTTCTTGGAGAAGACTCTTGAGAGTCCCTTGGACTGCAAGGAGATCCAACCAATCCATCCTAAAGTAGATCAGTCCTGGGTGTTCTTTGTAAGGACTGATGCTAAAGCTGAAACTCCAGTATTTTGGTCACCTCATGTGAAGAGTTGACTCATTGGAAAAGACCCTGATGCTGGGAGGGATTGGGGGCAGGAGGAGAAGGGGACGACAGAGGATGAGATGGCTGGATGGCATCACGGACTCGATGGACATGAGTTTGAGTGAACTCTGGGAGCTGGTGATGGACAGGGAGGCCTGGCGTGCTGCAATTAATGGGGTCGCGAAGAGTCGGACACGACTGAGCGACTGAACTGAGCTGAGCTGAGTGATAACTTCACAGTTATCCATAGTTATGGGGAGCAGGACAGTAGGATGGGAGGTGACTCAGGGCAGCTAAAGGGATCCCACTTAAGAAGTGGATTTGGGTACAAACCCTAAAAAAGTGAAATCAGTATCTAAAAGCAATATCTGCACCCATGTTTATTGCAATGTTGTTCACAATAGTAAGATGTGGAAACAACCTCAGTGTCAATTAAGGGATGAATGGATAAAGAAAATGTGGAGTAAATACAAAGTGGAATAGTATTCAGCCATAAACAGGAAAGAAATCCTGCCATTTGTGACAACATGGATAAACCCAGAGGGTATTATGCTGAGTGAAATAAGTCAGAGGAAGACAAATACTGCATGATTTCATTTAAATGTGGAATCTTCAAATGCCAAACTCAGAAAAAAAGAGTAGAATGGCGGTTGTCAGGGGCTAGGGGATGGGGAAAATGGGAAGATGGTGTTCAAAGGGTACAAACTCCCAGTTATAAGATAGATAAATTCTGGGGCTCTAATATAGAGCATGATGACTGTAGTTAGCAATACAATATCATATATTTGAGAGTTGCTCAGAAAGCAGATCTTAAAAGTTCCCACTGTGACCACAACAAAAATAAATGGCAATTTTGTGAGATGAAGAATGTATTAACTAGCCCTACTGTGGAGATCTACTTGCAATATACACATGTACTAAGTTATCACATTTTACACCTTACACTTATACACTATTATGTCAGTTATATCTCAATATAGCTGGAAAAAAAGAAAAAATGGAGTAGGTCAGATCTCAAAAAGAAGAAAGCAAGAGAAGTTCTCTCTAGTTTATTCTATGGTAACCTGTGCAATCCTGGGTAAGTCATGAATCTGATTCTTGCGTTCACTTCCCCCATCTGGAAAATGGAACAGTTGAGTTATGCAATCTTTGGGGCCTCTTTTAGTTCTAAAACTCAGTGACTCTACAAAGTGGAGAAAGCCATGTGCAACCTTTTGAGTATAATTGTAGACTGTGTTTGAATATAAGTTCCAGTTTAGCTCTACCAAAGGTAAGAAGAGGAGGGAACATCAACACGATGACACACTCCTTTTTGGCTCTGAAAGGCTTCCAGATTGTGTCTAAATTTAAACCACTTTCTGCAGGCCAAAGAGTTGCCTGTGGACAGCTTGATGATCAATCTTTCAACACACATAACTCTTTTCCTTGTCATCTCGGTGTGGGAATGTGAGCACTTCAAGCTTCCTCCTCCAGAGTCGTCAATCTGGCACCTGTCACTAGCATCTGATTCATTATAAAAATATTTAATTCTTCCAAGATGAATTGGCAGGATGTCCAAAGAGGCAATAAAAGGCACAGGGGAGATGGAAAATGCTGTTTTCAGAGAGGGCTTCTGTTTGGCTCAGAATCCAATAAATATTTTTGGAAGGGAAGCCAAACCCAGTGGTTTTCTTCATCACCAATATCAGTAGCATCATCTTGGTCAAATTCAGCAGCAATGTTAATAACCCACTGATTGTTCTGCTTCTCAGGTGGTGCTAGTGGTAAAGAATCTGCCTGCCAGTGCAGAAAAGATAAGAGATGTGGGTTCGATCCCTAGGTTGGGAAGATCCCCTGGAGGAGGGCATGGCAATCCACTCCAGTATTCTTGCCTGGAGAATACCATGGACAGAGCAGCCTGGCAGGCTACAGCCCATAGGGTGTCAAAGTCAGATATGACTGCAGCAATTTAGCATGCATACTAATTGTTCTAGCCTCTAAGGCTGTCTCCGGTGAGAATGCCTATCTCTTCTAATCTTTGGTAGCCCTACACATTCAAAGTCAAAGTTAAGAAACTGGCAGACCTGTTCCTCTTCCAAGATCTTTAACTTAGGAGGCCTTTCTAATTCCAACCTTAAAAGAACTTTGATATCTTCCCACACCTATAGAAATAATGTTCAAAGCCTCACTTTCAAAGATCAAAAAATTGTCATATGCCTTCAACTTATTTTCCCTGCATCAACTATTTCCATCATTCTGAACTGATCATGACCCCTGGCTTTATGTTCACCTTGTTCTGGGATGTTCTTTCTTAATAGCTTTACTTCAGAGTTTCTCAACCTCATGTCTAATGACATTTGGGACCAGATAACTCTTTGCTGTTTGGGTAAACTCTGGGATTTGGACAAGGAGGCCTGGCATGCTGTGGTCCACGGGGTCACAAAGAGTCGGACACAACTCAGCAACTGAACTGAACTGAATTCTTTGCTGTGGGAGCAGTTTGTGCATTGTAGGAGGTTTTGCAGCATCCCTGGCATATCCCAAGTATGACAAACAAAAATGTCCACTGAGGCATAAAACTGCCTCTGATTGAGAGCCATTTTTCTACTTGGAAAACTTGTAACCAGCTTTCATCATGCAGTTCAAATGTCACATCTTCTGTAGAGTATTTCTAACTTCTCTAGGAAAATTGACTGATTTCCTCCCGTAACTTTATTATCACTGTGGTCAGGCACAGTCTGTTGTAGCTATTTCTGTAAATACTTGTCTCTGCAACTAGACCAAGATTCTCTAGGGAAAAGACCTTGTCGTATTCATCACCGTATTCTTATTTAATAGCTGGCACTGGAACCATGGCTAGTGATCAAAATCTGTAAATTTATCTGATGTTTATATCAGTCCTGTGATATAAAAAGAGCAAATATTATTTTTTAATTAGGCAGATCATTTTTCCATCGGGCAGATGTACTTCCAATTGCAAGTGACAAATATAACTCAAATTGGCCTGGGAAAAATAAGACATAATGGCTCGTATATTTAGAAAAAGGGTATATACAGATTTAGACTTCAGGCATAGCTGGATCCAGGTGAATGATCCTGAGCAGGAAAAATGTTAGTTCAGATCAGGTGTTCAGAAATTTTTAGGTGTTGAGAAATTAAAAAAAAAAAAAAAAAAATAGTGAACTAGCCCAAAGCAGAGGGTTAGGAAGAGTGAGGATGGGAGAAAATGATAGTGTGGATTTTATTCAAGTTTGCTTTAACCTCAGTTCTAATGCCTCTGTTAGAAGAGAAAAATGGTGTATGTGAGATAAGGATTAAGGTGCCAGTGTGGATTTCTATTATTTCTATTATATCACATAAATGTACTCAAGATTCACTGACTTTCAGATTCTGATTAAAGTTTAATGTTTTCCAGGCTGAAAGAATCTAGAAATGTGTGATTTTATAGTCCTAGCAATACTCATTCCCAAGAATAACTTTAAATTTAGTCAGTAATTCTGCTATTCATTGATGTCTGTCACCTAAACTTAATGTCTGTGTTCTGGGTGCAAACTTCTCTTTGCACCAATGATAAGTCATTCTTCTCTTACCTTTGACTACTAGGCCTAGGAATTATTTAGGAATTTCTCTTTTTTCCCCCTGAGGGAAAGCCCAGCCATCGACCACACAGTGGAACAGCTGGGACTTAAAGCTGCATTTCCTGACACATGAGTGATACATTTTCTTTATCAATAATAGGGCTTCCCAGGTGGCTCAGTGGTAAAGAAATCTCCTGCCAATGCAGGAGAAGCAGGTTTGATCCCTAGAGGAGGAAAAGACAACTCACTTCAGTATTCTTGCCTGGGGAATCCCATGGACAGAGGAGCCTGATGGGTGATAGTCCATGGGGTTGCAAAGACCTGGACACAACTGAGCACGCACACATCAATGTTGACATACTGTAAATTAAAACGCAATAAACTTCATAGGAAGGGAGCACCACAGTTGGGGAGATAGGTAAATTCCCTAGAATACAGATCAGATAGGGGTTTTTTAGGGATCTAGAAGAGTTGCAATTTGGAGACACCATACAAGGCAGCTCTTTTATGGAGCAAGACTTTCCCTCAAGCCGAAGACACACCTCTCTGAGCTGAGAAAATCCTATAAAGTGAAGACACTCAGACTAGGTATGGGGCAATGCAGACTCTGGCAAGACTTTAGTCAAGTCACAGAATCATGGAATATCAGAGAAAGGAGAGATTTTAACCATAAGTTGCAAGCCTCTTGATGGTATAGATATTGGTGCAGAGGGACACAGTTCTGGGCCAAAACTGTGGAGCGGCTGAGTCAGGATTAGAGCCAAGATGTGTTAATATTGTGCTTGGAGACCAGTATTTCCTTTGGTGTTCATGATGTTCCTACTGTGTATGTATGTATGTATGTATTATTATTATTATTATTATCTCCAGTTTAGAATAGTGCCATTTGTATCCAAAGTGACTTAATCAGCATCCTTTATCAATTTTCATGATGAAATCACAGTGCTGGAATTGGCCTTCTTGTAACAAGCTCAGGTTCCTTTTTTCAGTATTGTGCATAAAATAAGAGCAGAAGAATATGGGCCCTTCCTGTTCTGGGACAGGTAACGACTCCTCTACCTGATGAACGTTTGTCAGAAACCATCCTGTGTATCCTAGGGAGATTCCTTAAAGGCAGTATCCTGTGAGAGCTAAGGCAGATGGATTCTGAGAAGGAGCTTTTGGGAAAGCAATGAATGATTTCATTATAAAAAGTATAGTGTGAACCCAAATGTGCTTAGCTTTTTAGTTACATTATCACATTTAATCATCAGGATCATCCACTGATCAGATTTTGCCTTGCTTTACCGATAAAGAAACGGAGGCTCAGGAAGAGGTCATGAACAAGTTCATGCAGATATTAATCTGAGGTTTCAATCTCTTTGTGGTGCCAAGTCTACCCTCTCTCTATGCTCCCTCCAGACCATTTCATTAAGGCCAGAAGTGTAGGAATAAAGATAACCTGATTTATTTTCCTACTAAAATTAAGATTAAATCCACATAGTTTACCACCTGTCTGCATCTCATCTGCCTTTCTGCATGAAGTGAAACTGGACTCCGACTCTTTGTGATTCCATGAACTATACAGTCCATGGAATTCTCCAGGCCCAAAAACTGGAGTGGGTAACCTTTCCCTTCTCCAGGGGATCTTCCCAGCCCAGGGATCGAACCCAGGTCTCTCGCATTGCGGGTGGATTCCTTACCAGCTGAGCCACTGGGGAAGCCCAAGAATGCTGGAGTGGCTAGCCTATCCCCTCTCCAGAGGATCTTCCTGACTCAGGAATCTAACTGGAGTCTCCTTGCATCATAGGCAGATTCTTTACCAACTGAGCTCTCAGGGAAGCCCTTACATATAGTCTGCGTGAAGCAGAAATCAAACTGAAGCCCCATTCAGAGCACTACACTCATCTTTCTTCCCTGGACTCAGTTTGCTTCTTCCAAATGGAGTGAAAAGGGATTCCTTACTCAATCCCAACTCAGGTTTCAGGGGCTTGCCTCTCTCTCATTTTCCAAAAATGCAAGCCTGGTGAGTGATGACTCCTTGACTTTTTAAAGTTGCTAATTTTATAGGAGTTTTAGGGAAGGTATGGGGAATATTTGTTTTCAATATAAAAATAAGAATCTGATGATGGCTGAACTGGAACTTACAGTGTTTTGGGAAAGAGTAATGGTCTAGGAATGAACTACATCTGGGTCCTAACACTAGAACTGCCTCTCATGTGAGGTGAATTTAGGCTAGATTTTGGTTACTCAGAGTTCAAACACTCTGAGCTTCTGTTTACTTATCAGGGAAAAAAAAAAAAAGAGTTCAGTAGTAGTCACCATATCTTTGATATAATAATAATAACAATAATACACACCTAATGATACTGTTGCCTTAAAGATTAAATGATATAAAATAGTTGCATATTTAGTACTGACTCATAGTAAGTATTTTGTATAATACATATATTATATATATCTGGGCTTCCCAGGTGGGGGTGGTGGTAAAGAACCTGCCTGCCAATGCAGAAGACATAAGAGATGCATTTGATCCTTGGGTCAAGAAGATCCCCCTGGAGGAGGGCATGGGAATCCACTCCATTATTCTTGCCTGGAGAATCCCATGGACAGAGGAGCCTGGTGGGCTACAATCCATGGGTTTGGAAAAGAGTCAGAAATGACTGAAGTGACTTAGCAAGCATACCTACATTATATATATATATATAAATACATTTATTATGTGTGTGTGAATGCTCAGTTACTAAGTCATGTCTGACTCTGCAACCCAAGGACTGTAGCCCTCCAGGCTGTTCTGTCCATGGGATTCTCCAGGCAAAGATACTGGAGTGGGCTGCCGTTGTCTTCACCAGTATTATGTACTGATGTTCAGTCTCTCAGTCCTATTTGACCCTTTGTGACCCCCTGGACTACAGCATGCCAGGCTTCCCTGTCCTTCACCATCTCCCAGAGCTTGCTCAAACTCTTGTCCATTGAGTCGGTGATGCCATCCAACCATCTCATCCTCTTTCATCCCCTTTTCCTCCTGCCTTCTCTTTCCCAGCATCAGGATCTTTTCCCATGAGTCGGCTCTTTGCATAAAGTGGCCAAAGCATTGGCGCTTCAGCTTTAGCATCAGCCCTTCCAATGAATATTCAGGACTAATTTCCCTTAGGATGGACCAGTTTGATCTCCTTGCAGTCCAAGGGACTCTCAAGGGTCTTCTCCAACACTACAGTTCAAAAGCATCAATTCTTCAGCACTCAGCTTTCTTTATAGTCCAACTCTCACATCCATACATGACTACTGGAAAAACCATAGCTTTAACTATATGGACCTTTATGGGCAGAGTAACGTCTCTGCTTTATAACATACTGTCTAGGTTTGTCATAGCTTTTCTTCCAAGGAGCAAGCGTCTTTTAATTTCATGGCTACAGTCACCATCCGCAGTGATTTTGAAGCCTAAGAAAATAACATCTTTCTCTGTTTCCACCATTTCCCCATCTATATGCCATGAGGTGATGGGACCGGATGCCATGATCTTTGTTTTTTGAATGTTGAGTTTTAAGCCAGCTTTTTCACTCTCCTCTTCCACCTTCATCAAGAGGCTCTTTAGTATATTACATATACAAATACATATATTATATATATATTTAACTACTTTATTATTATAATATTATATGTAACTACTATATATTATGGTAAATTACGCTGGGCTGGAAGAAGCACAAGCTGGAGTCAAGATTGCCGGGAGAAATATCAATAACCTCAGATATGCAGATGACACCACCCTTATGGCAGAAAGTGAAGAGGAACTAAAAGTCTCTTGATGAAAGTGAAGAGGAGAGTGAAAAAGTTGGCTTAAAGCTCAACATTCAGAAAATGAAGATCATGGAACCTGGTCCCATCACTTCATGGGAAATAGATGGAGAAACAGTGGAAACAGTGGCAGACTTTATTCTGGGGGGCTCCAAAATCACTGCAGATGGGGATTGCAGCCATGAAATTAAAAGACGCTTACTCCTTGGAAGGAAAGTTATGACCAACCTAGACAGTATATTGAAAAGCAGAGATATTACTTTGCCAACAAAGGTTCGTCTAGTCAAGGCTATGGTTTTTCCAGTGGTCATGTATGGATGTGAGAGTTGGACTGTGAAGAAAGCTGAGTGCCAAAGAATTAATGCTTTTGTACTGTGGTGTTGGAGAAGACTCTTGAGAGTCCCTTGGACTGCAAGGAGATCCAACCAGTCCATCCTAAAGGAGATCAGTCCTGGGTGTTCAGTGGAAGGAATGATGCTGAAGCTGAAACTCCAATACTTTGGCCACCTCATGCAAAGAACTGACTCATTGAAAAAGACCCTAATGCTGGGAGGGATTGGGGGCAGGAGGAAAAGGGGACGACAGAGGATGAGATGGCTGGATGGCATCACTGACTCGATGGAAGTGAGTCTGAGTGAACTCTGGGAATTGGTGATGGACAGGGAGGCCTGGCATGCTGTGATTCATGGGGTCGCAAAGAGTTGGACACAACTGAGCAACTGAACTGAACTAATATATATATATTATATGTATTTATATAACTACTATCAGGGAGGTTTAAAATTTTATCAATTTTACTCATCTGTTAAATAAGGATAATATTCTGTGGAATTGCAGAGATGATAAAATGTGATGCACAGGAAAAAAACATAGTATCATGCTAATGAGTGTTTAATGTATGTAAATTGCAAATGTTAAGACAGAGTCAAACAATTAAATTCATACATTTATGCTTTATGTGCCTCATTTTCCCCAGTCTGTGCCCTGTATCCCAGTCCCTGAATGACTGCATGTTTAGAACTATTTTCAGTAGAGAAGCATATGTGCTAGGTTCCCAAGCACGTGAAACTCAATCATAGAGCTGGAGAGACTGGTTTAAATGCCATGGTTCTCTAAGGAAATAATGAGAGACATGCACTTGTCTGATCATCACAATGTTGTTTCAGTATTAAAATGTCATTAAAACCCACAATCTACCAGCAGAGAACTGTAAACTAAATTGTGAAATATCTACATGATTAAATCTTATACAGCCAATAAAAAGCATCTTATATAGAATGTACGACAAACTTGTCTGATTACAGGATTCTCCTGGGGTGATTTATAAAAGCATTGGCTGCACCCTAGACTTAATGAATCAAAATATCCATGAGAGGAGATTGGAAATACATATTTTTATCAAGCGTCCCAGGTGAGTTTTATGATCGGGCAAATTTATGAAAGTCTGTTATAGAACATGTATTCTCTTAATGCAAAGAGAAAATAAAATACCATCAAATATTATGTGCCGTTCTTTAACAATTTTGCAAAGGAAATAATAGTAGTAAAAACACAGAATCTCCTTCTCAGTGTTGAGATTACTTTTGTTGTGTTAAGAGTATGGTATTTACTGTGAGAAGACCTGTTTCAAATCTCAGAACTGCTATACTTGCTGTATATTACTAGGCAAGTACTGAAGCCCATTATGTACTACTGTCCTTATCTTTAAAATGGCGAAAATGAAGTATGTATCTTTTGTGTCATCGTGAAGATAAAATAATCTAATCAATACTGTTTATTGTTAATATTAGTAAGTATACTTCCAACCATGAGGAAATAAGATGGTACAAAATTACTCTCTCACCACAACCCCATGAGACGAACATAGGAAAAAATGATTTGCAGAAATTGGGCAGCAGAGAGCTGAGGTTAAGGCATCCACCTCACCTGGGGCTCCACCCACAACAGCCTTCTCAGTCTGCCTGCCTCCCTTCTTGACCTCTACTTGCAAGTGACCTTGCAAAGTCAATTCCTTGTTTAAATCGTCAGAGGCTCTCCACTGTGGTAAACAGATTGGCCTCTCCTGGGGCTTCATTCCAGTCTGCTGTCTCCTCATTCAGCATGTCTATCTCCCCCTCCACTGTGCCCCTCCTGAAGACTGGACTGTGTCTGTCTTAGTCTCTGTGATCTCTGTGGAGCAACCTTAAAACAATTGCTGACTGAATGTCTGTGTATCTTTCCTGTCTACCCTTCTGGAGCTCCCTGATTCCACCTTAATTCTACCACAGGACTTGATGGTATTTCTTGCTCCTGATTCCACACGGGATCTGTGTCCAGAAGGTGTCACTAAATACTGCCACCACTTAAGCCCCTCTAGGTCTAAGTTCCCCTGGGTGAAGTGTGGCTTCTGACCCACTGCAAAATGATCTCATATTTGCCTCTTGGTAAAGTCTCAGAGAAAAGTACCCCTGCTAAACCTCTGACTGCCCAATGAGCTTTCAGGTTCTGTCCTAGGAGTTCAGCCTTCACATTTCTTAACAGCTCATTGGCCAAGACATTATGATTGACATACACCTAACCCAGTGGATGATGAAACTCGTCGTATGGCAGGTTCTAGAAGATGTTCAGTCTCAGGAAGGGTGGCCTGGGAAATGCATGAACTCTTTTAATTCCTTAGAGTTCCAATTTCTATGGACAGAGGAATAGAGTCAGTTTTAATTGATTCATGGGTGAGGGAACATCAAACCAGCCTCTGAGAGCAAAAACAGACTTACCAACCAAAGGGATACAGTCCAAAATGGAAGGTGGTGACACCTTAGAGCTAAGTGCAGCCCCCAAAAGACACAGGACAGACCCCAACAGGCCCTGAAAAGCCAAAAGAGTCCCTCAAAAGTCATGAGAGGTTACCACAGCCTGTGATTTATCCTAAGAGGCTCTGCAAAGACCCTGAGAGATTGTCAGGTTCCAAGAGACTCAAAAAGGTGGTGATGGATCAAAAAGTCTAGACCAGAATTCATAAAACTTGGAGTCACAGAGCCAGCTCGGTAGGAGCTGAGAGAGAGTGAAAGGTATAAGAGATAATAAAAAAGGCCCAAGGTGTAGGACTTCCCTGGTGGTCCAGTGGTTAAGACTCTGAGCTCACAATGCAGGGCAATCCCTGGTTGGGGAACTGGGATCCCGCATGCCCCTGGGTATGGCCCAAAGGAACCAAACTAAACCAAAACAAACCAAAAATCCTGAAAAACCCTAAGATGTATTGACAGGTAGTGACAGGAGAGGGTGGCTAAGAAAGAAGGAGGTTGCAGATGGGGCCTAGAGATGATAGCCCAGAAAGAGGTGCACGAGTCAGCTGAAGGCTCTGCTTAAATCTCCTTCAGTGTCTTCCCTTCTCCCTTAAGGTGAAAGCCGGCCACTTCAGCACAACCCTCAGAATCTGCTCATTTGGAGCTTCAGCCTCTTCTCGTTTATTTCCCATCAGTCTCAAAGTAGGAAGTACGTGAGCTCTCCCTGTTCAAAGCCTCACCATGTTCCATCCCCTTCCTCAGGGACACTGCTTCTCTCCTCATCCTTCAGTGGGTAATTATTACTCACCTATCAGGACTCAGGATTACTGGGAGCAATCACAGTAATCCATAGTAATTACTCACAGTAGATAACTGTGATTACTCATAGTAATCCTGAGTCCTGATATCACAGTAATCCAAGTCTATGCCCTGACCAGTAATGCTGAAAAAGCTGAAATGGAACAGTTCTACAAAGACCTACAAGACCTTCTAGAACTAACACCCCCAAAAGCTGTCCTTTGCACTATAGGGGACTGGAATGCAAAAGTAGGAAGTCAAGAAACACCTGGAATAACAGGCAAATTTGGCCTTGGAGTACAGAATAAAGCAGGGCAAAGGCTAACAGAGTTCTGCCAAGAGAATAAAGCAGGGCAAAGGCTAATAGAGTTCTGCCAAGAGAAGGCACTGGTCATAGTAAACACCCTCTTCCAAGAACACAAGAGAAGACTCTACACATGGACATCACCAGATGGTCGACATCAAAATCAGATTGATTATATTCTTTGCAGTCAAAGACAGAGAAGTTCTATACAGTCAGCAAAAACAAGACTGGGAGCTGACTATGGCTTAGATCATGAACTCCTTATTGCCAAATTCAGACTGAAATTGAAGAAAGTGGAGAAAACCACTAGACCATTCAGGTATGATTAACCTCCAACTAAAATAAATAAATTTTTAAAAGGTATCATTAAAAAAATAAATCCCTTACGATTTGTGTGTCTTACAATTATACAGTGGAAGTGACAAATAGATTCAAGGGATTAGATCCGATAGACAGAGTGCAGAACAACTATGGACGGAGCTTTGACATTGTACAGGAGGCAGTGAGCAAGACCATCCCCAAGGAAAAGAAATGCAACAAGGCAAAATGGTTGTCTGAGGCTGCTTTACAAATAGCTGAGAAAAGAAGAGAAGCTAAAGGCAAAGGAGAAAAGGAAAGATATACCCATTTGAATACAGAGTTCCAAAGAAGAGCAAGGAGAGATAAGAAAGCCTTCCTGGGTGATCAATGCAAAGAAGTCAAGGAAAACAATAGAATGGGAAAGACTAGAGATCCCTGCAAGAAAATTAGCGATACCAAGGGAACATTTCATGCAAACATGGACACAATAAAGGACAGAAATGGTATGGACCTAACAGAAGCAGAAGATATTAAGAAGAGCTGGCAAGAATACACAGGAGAACTGTACAAAAAAGATACTCATGTCCCAGATAACCATGAGGTGTGATCACTCACCTAGAGCCAGACATCCTGGAATGTGTGGTCAAGTGGGCCTTAGGAAGCATCACTAACAAAGCTAATGGAGGTGATGGAATTCCAGTTGAGCTATTTCAAATCCTAAAAGATGATGCTGTGAAAGTGCTTCACTCAAAATGCCAGCAAATCTGGAAAACTCAGCAGTGGCCACAGGACTGGAAAAGGTCAGTTTTCATTTCAATCCCAAAGAAAGGCAGTGCCAAAGAATGCTCAAACTACCACACAATTGCACTCATCTCACACGCTAGGAAAGTAATGCCCAAAATTCTCCAGGACAGGCTTCAACAGTACATGAACCAAGAACTTCCAGATGTTCAAGCTGGATTTAGAAAATGCAGAACGTGAAGGGAAACTAAAAAGCCTCTTGATGAAAGCAAAAGAGGAGAGTGAAAAAGTTGGTTTAACACTCAACATTCAGAAAACTAAGATCATGAAATCCAGTCTCATGTATGGCAAATAGACAGGGAAACAATGGAAATAGTGACTTTATTTTGGGGGGCTCCAAAATCACTGCAGATGGTGACTGCAGCCATGAAATTAAAACACAGTTACTCCTTAGAAGAAAAGCTATGACCATCCTAGGTAGCATATAAAAAGCATATACATTACTTTGCTGACAAAGGTCCATCTAGTCAAAGCTATGGTTTTTCCAGTAGTCATGTATGGATGTGAGAGTTGGACTATAAAGAAAGCTGAGCACCAAAGAACTGATGCTTTTGAACTGTGGTGTTGGAGAAGACTCTTGAGAGTCCCTTGGACTTCAAAGAGATCCAATTAGTCTGCCCTAAAGAAAATCAGTACTGAATATTCATTGGAAGGACTGATGTTGAAGCTGAAGCTGAAGCTCCAATCCTTTGGCCATCTGATGTGAAGAACTGACTCATTGGAAAAGACCCTGATGCTGGGAAAGATTGAAGCAAGGAGGAGAAGGGGACGACAGAGGATGAGATGGTTGGATGGCATCACTGACTCAATGGACATGAGTCTGAATAAGCTCCAGGAGTTGGTGATAGACAGGGAACCCTGGCCTGCTGCAGTCCATGGCATTGCAAAGAATTGGATGCAACTGAGAGACTGAAATGAGCCGATCAGGACTCGGCCTGCAAGTCACCTTGTGCTGGCAGCCTTGCCTGACCCCTTC